>NC_134109.1:75831666-76487500 GCF_040939455.1 Microcebus murinus | reverse complement strand
TATTATTCTGAAGAGTATTTAAGTTGTGGGTGGTCTTTTATATTGCATTTAATTGTCATTAACTGTTCATGATAGCTGTTTTGGAATCTGGCTCTCATTAAGTGACTTGAAATGCTGTGTAAATTATTTTTAAATTGGGAGAAGGGAGTAAAAGAGTACCATTAGAAAAAGAAAAAAAAAAAGGTAACTCACGTGGAGTTTCCTCATGTTCCTGTAGAAACCTCTCCAGTATAAGCCGAGCCATTAATGAGGGTGCATAGTCCACCTTTATAAAACAGAAGTAGAAAATTAAAACTGCCAAGTTGTGCAAAGAGTTGATATTCCAATATTTTGTCAACACTGAAGATTAAGTCAATTTTAATCAACCATAGCAAGCATCATTCATTAAAATCTTTCCCACCCATGGTAGCTTCCATTATAATAAAATTATAACAAGTATGATCTGTGCTGTTGAAAAGAATAAATGGGTCAAATTTATTGACTATAACAGTGGGGCAAAAATGATAGAACAACTTGGAAATTATATTCATCTAAAAGAGTGAAATGGGCTTTCCTCATCTCTCTTCAATTTTTTCTGTTGGTAGGCCAATATTATTTTTTAATTCTAGCTATTCTTTCTATCCAACTGTCTATATTTATATTGTTTTGAATGTAATTTCAAAAAAGCCCTTTTGTTATTCAATGACTTCTCAGAATCAGAATCAAATGCCTTTATTCATTAAAAATATGGATTTTACTAATTTGATTTTTATCTTTAAAGACAACTGAAATGTTGGTGTAAGTTCCTTGTGTATAAAATATTTTATTTGGTAAAAGAAAAACAACTATATTGCAGAGATATAACAAAATACAATAATATAATATCTGCAATATAAGATCACCATCCTTGGACTTATTTGAAATGAGACTTATCAACATAGTTAATACAGAACCCAGGAAGGTTAACTTTTTTTTAATAAAAGATCAATCAGAAAACAAAGAATACTCAGCCCAACAGTCATTTTAATTTTAAAATATCCATCTACCCTTCTTCTTTTTGGTTCCAAGATCTTTTATCAACCATAAATTTAATTTCACCAGAAAATAGGTATATGTTTTTTAAGAGCAATTATGCTTCCTTAAAACAAGTCTTTTTATCTTAGGTAGAAGATAGCAAATGTTCCTCATATATTATCTCTACGAATTTTTCTTGACAGGTTTTCAAGTCCTGTATTCATACCAAAATTTTATCTTGATTTAGTAACTAGACAAAAAGGCTGGCTTCATTTGTATGAACAGTTTTTTCAAATATGTATGTACTTGGATGCCCTTAAATTCCCCAAGTAGAAAGAAATGCTTTCCACGAAGCTGCTTATTCCTAGTAACCCACATCAGAGCTGACACATGAAAAATGGTGAAATTACTGAAGGTAGTCCAGCCTGAATAAGGACTACCTTATTAGTTCAGGTACTTGCATCTCCCTAATTTTCATATTAATCATGTGTCCATCTTTCTCTGAAATAGGGCCATCATGCTTCATGTCAGAATTCAGCATGTAAGTAAAATTCATAGTGCTTCAAATCTCACTTGAAAATATTTGTGTGAAGAGAACAGAATGACTGATCTTATTATTACTAACAAAATGAGATTTCCTAAAATGTTCATTTTTAGCCTTGAAACAGGAAAAGTAGTATTAAGACATTTATAAAATCAGTGACAGCCACATATAGCCCCTAACCCCCAAATCAACAAAAACACAGTGCTCTCATCTAAGAGAGTTGCTGCACACTGTAATGTACCAATGTTATATATTTCTCATCAATTTTTACAGTTTCCACTGATTAAAAATATATTGACTCATAAAGTATTACCATCACCTCAATTGTCACCAGATGCAACCATATGTCATTTAAGTATTAACTATCATATAAAAATGGCAGCTTGGTTGTTTAGAAGCCATAATCTGGTAGCAGCCATTCCCAAATTTCCCTATGTAATAGCAAGCTCATAGAAAAATGTGATTCTCTTTCTACTAATCTATGTGCAGCCAAATGAAAGGAAAAATCTTTAAATAACCATTTCTTTTCTTTGTCAAAATATTACTATATATTCATGGTAAATAACAGGTTTACTGATGTAGGAGAAAACACGTTGGTGGGTTAAATTTTTCTGCAAGATGGAAGTTGAGGTCAGCTAAATAAGCTAAGCTCAACAGAACTATCATTAGAAATTCAAATGCACATAAATTGCTATCATATAAAACTTATGTCATCAATATCACCATCTGTAAAAATGAGTACCATATTTGGATCACATTCTTTCTAGATGCTGTATCTAGAATGTTTGTTAGCTCACTCCTTTTTTTCATAAAGGATAATCACTAAATTCCCAGTTATAGCTCAGATGTCTCAAGTTGCTAATATTAATAGTATCAACTTGTAACAAACGAGTCTGGAGACATTCAAAAACCACCCTGCTCCAGAAACAGGAAAAAAAAAAAAGAATAAAATACATGTTTTGGTAGGAGGAGGAGAGAAATCCATTCTATATGTTAACTATCCTATCAGATGGTGTAGACATTGCCTAGACTATTAAAACCATCTAGTAACTGATAGGTAATTGCTCATTTGCTGACTGCAGCGGTGTACAGCAGACAGAAGCTGTGAGGGAAGCCATCCTTCCTTGCTAATATAACATGTGGAACTTGCTGCTACTGCAACACTTAATGCTCACAGTACCGAGTCATCTTTGAATGCAAACACACATTTTATGCCTTGCTTCTATGTTTTCCATTATAATGCAACACAAAAACAGTGTACATTTCATTCCATCCCTATGAGGTTTGCATAAGCAGTTCCAAGTCAGACTAAATATTGTATTTCTCTTATTACAGTAGATAAATATTTTAAAATTTAGGAATTAAATATTTTATTTTTTTGGTATGCTCCTTGCAACTATTATGAACTTTTACAGCTTCTTCATTCATGGGAAATCTGTTGGGTTTCCTTTTTTAAATGTAAGGCTGTTATTTGTTTCCCCAAACAGAAGCAGATCAGAGTTAACAAACAAGTTCAATAAATCACTTTATACTTGATGTTAATAAGAATACTATGCTTTTTCATATAAAGAAAGAGACTTTTCTGTAAGGCATGTATCTGTTATTATAAAGGTGTGCTAACAGAAAAAAATGAATCAAGTAAATACTGTATGCATATAATTTTTCTCTTCATTTTTATAACAGCACAGATTTTCTTGGCATCCATCTCTTTACCTGACACAGGTATTTCTCACACTAAATTAAGACAATATATCCTAGGAAGAGCACGTCCTGAGCTGTTTGGCTAAAATTTTCCACAAAATAAGAAACCAAGCTGTTTATACATTTGCCTTAAAAGAAGTACACTAATTATGTCAACTGATTTATTACTACATGAAGTTCTTTGTCCAATTATTAAAACTACAGAGAGATCAGGGAGCAATTTTAATGTCTAACGCGCACCTCAAAATCTTTTTTTTTAAGTTAATTAAAATTCTAAGCAAAGTTATTCTAGATAGGCCCCTTAGGTTTTATGCAGGTTTTAATAAAATCATAACAATAACATTACCTCATTGGCCAGCTCCAGGAGCACTGGGGCAGCTCCATTTTTCAGCACTCCATTCAGGTACCTAGACAAGACAAAGTCAAGTGGTAATGCCGTAACAAGAAAAGGCCAGCATAGACTTGTCAGCATCCCCTGTGTGTGTGCATTTCTCCTGGGCAAATGCCACGCTCAACTCTAGTTAAAGTATGCGACTGTCATAGCAAAGCATTGAAGGGAAAAGGATAACAAAAACAACTTACCTTAAAATCCCCGGCAACTAAGTAACTGAAGTTGGGGGCAGGAGGTATGAACACATAGGTAACCCTTGTTTTCACCTCTAAATACGTAAAGTGAACACAGAAGTGATTTCCAGGGAACTATCTGTATCACTTTGGCTTTGTCTAAACCACAGACAACCATTACATGAAAAGGAAATAAGATTGCTTCTGTACTTTCAAAAAAGCATCCGCCATGTACTCATCTCACCTGTTTCTTTGCCTCTGCTTCATAAGGCTACCTGACACCTTATTAAGAAAAAAATGGAACAGACCTGTCATCAGTGGGTCAGCACACCTTTGATAGGAGAAACAAGCCGTCATCTTATCTGCCCTGGATTTCTGTAATAACCTCCATCTCTCTTCATCTCCTAACTCCACTGAAAAAATAAAAAACAAACAAACAAAACTCCCCAAATCCATCCCAGACATGGAAGCTGGGATATATTTTTTATTTGAATGTGCCATTCTCCTCCTTAAAATACTCCAAAGGCCCCAAATTAAATCTCAAGATTAAATTATAACCACTTAACAGCTCTGGTAAGGTTCCTCACAATCTGATTCCTACCTACTCTACTCTGCCAGCCTCATCTCTAGTCACTGTGCTCTACTCCTCCCCTTCACCTGAGTAACTCATGATTCAGCTCAAATGTCACCTTTTTCAATCCACCACCATCTAAGACTAAGTTAAGTGCCCTTCATATGCAATCCAGGAATGCCCTATACATCTCTCTACCTCATACACAGCATACTGTATTTGCCTACTCGTCTATCTCAAACCCCTCCCCCACCGTAATGTTGAAATCCTCATGAGGATTGGGAAATTATATTTCATTCAACTTATTATGCCTAGCACGATTCTTGGTTTATAGTAGGTGATCACATAACACAAGTACATATTATTTCTTTGATAAATAAATAATGAAATACTTTTTTAAACCATATTGGACAAGAAAGTAGAATTAGGCACGGACATTTTCTCGACAGTGTATCGTTTAAGTGAACAAGTCGAGGATATTTGTCTGAGAGTAAAAGAAAAGTCAACAGGTGAGGTCTTTCATTTAACTGCCAGGAACAGATACTAAATTATAATATTTCACAAGTTACTTACAAAGATACATAATTTTCCTATAAGCAAGGTGGGGAAAAACCAAATTATCCAAGGTGTGGAAGCACCTCTGGATCATTGTAACTTTAAAATAATTCCAGCAAATCTGTTGTCCACATTTTGTGGCCATTCTTGAATATATTATTTAAGAAACTAACCAGCAAATGAGGAATTTTAGAGGCAAGAAGAAAAAATTAAACCAAGGCGATGTGGTTTAAAGACAGCAGTATCAATCATTATCCTGGTAATGAACAACAAAGCACTTCTATCAAGTTTAAAGAAACAGGAGATGGTCAAACAGTAATAACAGCCCCTTACATCTAGATAGTCTATATAATATTCAGAGTATGACCACACTTAATATAGTGGAAATTCCTAATTATGAGGGTTGGTAAAGCTTCTCAGTAGGTCATATAAAGAGAAGCCAAACCCCAGGGCACTGATAAAACCCATCTGTGCGCTCTTAGCTGATAAACAATAAAGCTTGGAAATGGAACCCTGATCCCCCAAGGCCCACTGAGGTGCCTCATATGTTGAAAAGGGTAGACATGCTCTGAATGTGTCTGTTGCCCAATTTGTTCCCCAATTATATCCCATAACACTTCAAAAATGTTAGGGGAAAAAATTAAGTTTAATTTGAGGTTGTATTTATTTTTTTCTGGGAAGTTTAATTCCCCCACATCAAAGTGACCGATCAGGCTTTATTTAAATTTTCAGATATGCAATCAAAGGAACATACAAATTACAGAAAATATTCAGTAAAGACTTTATCAGAAAATTCTAATGCTACTTTTATCTGATTCTTCATAGCATCCTGTGCAAACTTACAGCACTACACTTTTCACACTGGTATAATGGTTTGTTTCCTCTCCAACTAGACTGGAAGCTCCTTGGGGTAGGGTTACACGAATGACTTCTGAACCCTCATCCAAGAGATCCCTGGAAAAGTTATGAATTGTAATCAAGATATAAAGATGTCATCCTGAACACTCCATTAAGGTGACCAGGGCTCCATTCCTGATGCCTATTTGCCAATTAAAACTACTTTACACAGAAGCTATGTCATCCTCTAGCTTTACCACGAGAGGACTCACATGTATATCCTATGGGTGAAGTCATCCTTGAAGGATCCTCAAAGAAGACCCACTTTATGGTGTTTTTTGAGCATGAAAGATCCATTAGCACCTAAGATTAAAACAACAACGTGTACCTATTTCAAATATAAGACAAAGTTACTTGATCTTTAATATTTTCAAAATAATTTTAACAATAAAACTTAAAAAACATACTAACATTCTGTGCTAAGCTTACATCTAAACACTGCCTTTCTTGAACCTCGGGAGCCCATCCCCACTGCCACCGCCACCAGACTCCCACTCACCGGAACCACACTAACAGCTGACTCCGCAGGCGCCCCTGCTTCTAGGTGCTCACACGATTGCCTATCCTTTCAACTGCCACAGAACCATCTTCCCAACATGAAAACGTGACTGGACTACTCCTTTCTTAAAAATCTACCACTGGGTCCACATTGCCTAATAAAATATATATATATATATATATATATATATATATATATATATATATATAATCCTATTCCTTTGAACAAGACCTTCAGCACCTGCCCGCCTTTTCAGGCTCATCTTGCCCATCTCCATGTGTTCTCCATGCCCTGGTCCAGGAGCATCCCTAGCTTAGCCACTGACTGCTTTCTCTCAGCTTGGAAGGCCCACTCCTTCCTAACCAACCAGGAAAGGCAACTCTTTTGTTTCTGGAACGTACGTATTCAAGTTGCACTGGATACCTATTGTTGTTGGAACTCCCACAGCACTCTGTATAGACTTAACTGTTAGCACTTCTCTTGCTGCATTTTACACATTTATGTACACAGCTGTCTTCCCACCAAACAGGACAGCTGAAGGAAGGCACATACTGCGTCTTATTCACATTTGTACAGCCAGTGGGATCTAGTGCAAAGTAACTGGTGCTAATGGAACGAAAAAAAAGGTTCAAATTTTCAGAAACTACTTTTTATCATGGACTGTCAATATCATATTTAAATCAACCATTTTTCCATGTGAACATCTGAATGAAATTCAATTGATCTGATTCTCTAAAGCTATTAGAGCTGGCCCCCGCTAGCCAATGTGTTGGGAGAAGGGAGGAGAGGGGAGAACATATGTCTAAACTATTGATGGGGACTTGCAAATCTGACCAACTACGTGTGTGTGCACACTTGCCCGTGTGCACCGATTTAGGCAAGCCTAAATAAATTTTACCAAGTACGTTTCCTGTTTGGAAATAAAATGGTATTAGTACAGTGAAAAGAATAGAGAATTGTTTTCAAAATGAACACTCAAGCTGTGTGTCTATAAATATACAACATGGAAAACTAAGGAAATTTCCTCAATAATTCAAAAGCCTGAGAAAACATTTTCTACTGCTATCTGGATGTTATGTAGTTTCAGTTAACCATGATGGAATCACATTAAATACAGACTTTGAATTCTTAATTAACATCATCTCAATGCTAGCAAGAATGCAGAGAGACAGGAATTTTTTTATACTGCTAGTAGGAATATAACCAGTACAACATTTCTAGACAGTATTTTGGCAACATATAATACATTTTTTAAATGTTTGTACTAGTAATTACATATGTAAAAATATTAAGAAACTAATCCAAAATGCAGACTCATGCATCAAGATGTTTACCACAGTATTATTTACCATATCAGATCATTGGAAAGATGTGTTCAACAGAGAAATAATTCAGTAAATTATAATACTTTCATATGATGAAGTAAGGCAATCAATAAAATATTTATGAAAATCTTTGTACAAAATAATACTATGTCATATACATTTTTCCAAATATAAAATTCAAGATTCACAATAGTGTATACAGTATGACCTCATCTATAAAAAAAATGGGCTGACAAAAGACTAGAATGAAAAATACCAGTAGATATCTCTGAGTGGCACAATTAAGTGCAGTCATTCATTCCTTCTTTATACCATCACAAATGTACTTAATTTTCACAATGGGGTATATTACTTTATAAAAGAAAAAAATTAAATTATTATTAATATTTTCAAACTGCTTACATATGTTTTGATATAACACATGTGCTCTTTAATCAGCTGGGAAACAAACAAAACCCCTTTAAGGCCAATTTACCTTGGCACAAACAGGGACATTCGACCCGCACATTTAAAACAAGAGGCTAGTAAGGTCAGTTGGTCTGAAAGGTAACAACATGGCCTGTCCCCAAGCACAAAGTGCAGAGCAGAAAGTCAGAGAGCAAGCTGGTGAAGCAAGAAAGTGGTCAGAAGGCTTTCTTCTGTGACTACCCATTACAATCTAACTTCATGTTTTTGTTTCAAATGCTGTAACTCTTTGAAATAATTAAGACTCTCATATTTAAATAAATTTAAAGAAATATGAATATATTTCTGTATGCCTACTCAATTGTTCATCACTGAGTAACCATACTTAAAGATTTTTATTTCTGGCCTAAATTACCTGTCCCAGATAATCCAACAAAATTATTGCTCATACTTTGATAATTAAATATACTTTTTAATGAAATTAAGATTTTAAAATGTAGCATTTAGTGATCTTAGAAATCATCTACTTAATGAATATCAGATGGTAGCCCTTATCACCTGTTTAGTGGACCTCCAAATTTCTATGCTCTGTTTTCCTATGTTTATGTTACAAGGCGTTACAATCCGGACATAAAATCATACTTTTATGTGTCAGCCTAGGACTATAATATTTTCAAACAAGCATGTATTTTTTTTTTTTTGCATGTAAATACGTTTTCAGTCTTTCTTTGGAGGGTCTAGATGCCAAAGCAGTTGTAGGATTCACAGCACTTCATGGGCCATTCTTAATTTTATAGGTATGATTTAGGTTATGACTTTAATTTAAATGTTAATTTCACCAAGGAGGTTATGACTTTTGTATAAATCAAACTTTACAGAGACTTGTTTAGAGAATAACTCTACTAGACACAGAAGTGTGTGTGTGTGTGTAGCATGTGCATGTATCTTTCTTTAATAGATATTACTACTCAAAACAAAACATATTCTACCACATATGGCAGAGTGAATAATTTTCTAAAAAATCTAATGTCAATAACTTTTCTGTTCAATATCCACTTCTCAATTCTAAAAAAAAAAAAGACTTTACAGAAACATGACACCAATATTTTATCCACATATTTATTTCATTCATAAAATTTTCATGCATAAAAATCATTCATCTAAAATCAGTGGTGTCACTCTCACCAAAGAAAAGGTTGATCTGTCAATCTTAAGTGTAATAATTTAAGAGCATATTTCAAACAGTTTTCCTTCCCAATGTGCCCTTGAAATATTTAAGAAACCAACTAACAATTTCTAATGCAAACCATTAGCATTTAGTGTTACAAATTATTCAGTCATATCACAATGACAAATTTAAGAATTAAAAAAAAAATTCAGAGCTATTTTAAAGATTCTATTTGTTTCAGAGCAAGAGGTTGAAAACTATTTATAATAAATTAGGATGAAGTTAAAATATCCTCTGGATACTATGCTATTGATTTAATACCTAAGATTTTCTTTTAAAAACACAAAGCCCCTTTAAAATGTGACAGTTACATATTAAGTCTCCATATGTCCATACTTGATATGTCTTTCTCTTTCATTTCTAAAATGGATATCCTGATACCTATGATGTAATATACAACTACATCAAAATTCAATCTTATTTTTCCAACTTGCTAATCTAAAAGAAGAAATAAATAAAAATGTTGGAGAACTTCCAAAAATACACATGTGTATATGAGCATATGCATTTAGACAAGATATGTACTTACAGTAAGTTTCAAGTAACCAACTGAAATTTCATAATATTGTAACTACATCTCACATAGTATGTGTATACATACACATGAGTCAAGACAGGCTTATCATATTATTTAGATCTACCAAACAAAGCATTTGAAAACTCTTTCCAAAATATACTTAAAGTTTTAAATAACACACTTAAAATGTCTTGGGCGATGATATAGAAAATTAATTTAATAATCTAATTTATTCATAATTATTATTACAATTAATAGGTACTATGATACCCTCTAGTGGGGCAGGAAGGTCATACCTCTGGTAATAACTTTCAATCGCTTCCAAAGTATGATGTTTGGCATGTGTTCTTTTAATATGCTTCTGAAACAAAACAAAAAAATCTTTATGTTGTGTCACAGATCAGGTTCAAAATAAGAATGACATTTCTTGATCCCAATGACTAGCATATAGGGCAAACTGAATAATAGCTTGGGGATTTTGGTGGTGGTAGGACTTTTTTTTTCCTTCTACTCTCTGAACCTATGCATTTTAATCTCTATTGCTTGGCTGGGATGTCTTCAGACTGTACCACAAGGTACAGTATATATGTAAAAGCCAACAGGGTCATAGTAATTGAATCTAAATAAGTTTGCTTAGGGCTACAGAGGGCAAAGAAAAACTTGTTCCCTCTTTCAACCTTTGTATTAATTTTTCCTGGATTCAATTCCATCTAAGTCCCCTGCACTCTAGTTTTACAATCCAATTGCCATTTTTAACCAGGAAGAACATTGCTTAAAAACAACTTATTTGAAAACTACAAAAAGTAATTCCATAGAGACTTGCCACTTGACTGACACCTGTCATCTCATGATAAATGACTCCATTTTCTGCCTTTCTTGCCTTCTGCCACTCCAGCAATGGTCATTTATCATCATCTCTGTCAGCAATGGAAAGCAGCACTGACAGTGCAAGTCAGCAAACATTTAGCACATGGAACCACGCAACACAGGGAAATTATTATTGTCAGAATAATAATGGTTTAGCATAATTTATTACAGGTCCACCAAATAAGCAAAGGCTAGATGTTATTAGACAGATGGATGGGTAGGCTTGGCAGGCCTCCACCGAGACGCAGGCGGTGCTTGATGTGGAAAGGAGAACATCCTCCAACCCAATCAGAGAGCTGGCAGTTCAATTACAAAGAAATAAAGGGACATTCATCATTCAATTAGGCACCTGTCAACCCTCACAAAGGAGAAAACTTCTAACCTGGTACTCCTGGGAGAAGATGCTCAGCAGAGTGGCCTGCGATTGACTGGAACAAATAAAAGAAGGACAAAGTTAATTACTGGAGTGCACGGCAAAGAAACAAAAGAGAAAGGAGCTTCAAAGGTAGGCCTGCTGCCCTGTAATCTAACAGAACATGAAAACAAGTGTGGAAAAGTTGTTCCAGATGAACACCTCAAACAAAGGCTTCCTGCTGCTAGGTCAAGGAGAGAGAAAAAGGGAAAGGGGAAAATATGGATGGTCTCAAAGCAACTATCATATTATTTGGATTTTTTTTTAACTTTAGAATGATTATAAACCATTATCTGTAGCACGCAATGGTGTTAAAAGGGAAAGCAAGTCTTATTTCCATTAATAAATGATGGGGCTCAATTCCATATATAGTAGAGAACATGCAGTTCATTCATTGACAACATTCTGAAATTTATTTTGTCAGCAGACAGGTATCCTCCTCTGTAGCTGTTCCAGATGCAGGGGGAAAAACTGTGGTGCTTACTAGAAGTAGCACAGAGACCACTGGAACATTCCCACTGATACTGGCGTGCTTTGAAAATAGAAGCTTTCACAGCAGGAAGTGGGGTGCTTGGAGTGAGTCATTCCCAAGGACTACTATAAGCCCTATTCATCTAAGACTCCACACAAGGTCAAACACCTGGCAATGAAGAAACTTGGAAAATGTTCTTCCCAAGGGAGAATTTTCCCTTGCAACTGTTAACATTTCGAAATAGAAAGGAATTTCTCTTTCTCTAAAAAGGAATCAATACCCCACTGCTACTCTTTTTGATAAGATATACCTTATCTACCTTATCCTATCTTGAAAACAATTATTTCTATTTTCCTACTAAATGCTATCTGAATGGATAACACTTTAAATAATTCAACTTTTATAGTATGCCAAAGTATTGTAAATAATTAAAATTTATTTATTTATAGATGAAACCTTTTAAGCTCATTGCAAGTACTTTGGGAATGCAAAATAAAAATGACATCATATTTGTATACTCACTGTCTTAGTGTTGTCATCTACTGGACCTTTCCACCCTTACCAAAGTACAAGAATAGGTTAAAAAAATACCCTAAATGGTCACCAAGGAAAACTGATACATTATTGAAAGGGCTATTTAAATAACTCAAAAGTACAGAGAAATGATTGAATACAATTATACATTCATTATAGTCTGATTTTTTTCAATTTCCCTTTAAAATTGGAAACTACTTTTGTAGGAGCCAATTTTAGATACAAAATCTTCCTATTTTGCCTGGCTTGCCTGAGCTTAACATAAAAATCACATAGCCTTGTAGGGTTGCTGACAATAATCTTCTGAAAAAACATGGCAAAATGAAGCCCAAATCTTCATAAACTACTTAACTGAATATGTTGGATATGTATGTGCAATAAAGACCCCTACTCATTATACAGCAAAATACCTTTGTGTTATTAAACATTTAATAGTACACAAAATGTCAGTCTCTATATTTCAAGAAATATGATGAAAATAAATTTGTTTGGAATAGGCAAATCAAGGACCAATAACTAATGAGGAAGAAACTGAATTACAAATACAATAAAATGCAATTGTAGATGCTCAGGATAGGAAGACTAAGAGACAGTTGGAAAAAAAATTCAAAAATAAATAGTTCAAAGTGAATAGTTGGTCAGGAGTTGAGAGTGATATATAAACCAAGGATAAGACAATGTTTAGCTAGAAAACTGGGATAAGACAGTGCCTTCATCTAGAAAAATGTCTTTAAACTGCTTAGAATTCAATTTCAGCTAAAACCATGAACAGAGGCTATGAAGTAACCCAGTTTTTTTTCTGTGCCCAAGAGGGTTAGAGAGAAGATTCTAGCTTACACTGGGAGTAAAACCTGGCTAGAACTCCAAAGAGAAAACGACTAACCTGCATGATTAACAACCGAAAGACCTGGGTCCAAAATACTTTGGTTTTGTTTGACTAAACAAAGCTGCAGAGAACTAAGTGACCTTTTGCCAGGTAGTTTGCCAGGCAATCATCAGTTCCTGCGTTTGCCAACCTTATAGAAGAATGTTCTGAATAAGTGTCACACCATAAAGAGCAGGAAAAAAGTAGCTTTAGTGCCACCATGATATTGACTCCAGTGTACATTATTTGTACTTTCTTCCAATGTACTACAACTACGAATGGATACTAGAGGGAAAGACTGGGCAGGGGGAGGGAAGCAGAGTCACATGATCCCAAGGCCATAACTATCGCTACTCTACTCCCACCACAACCTCTCCTAGTGTTTGATTTGTTTTGGTCAAAGGCAGCAGAACGTATATAAATTCAACACACAGAATATGGTTTCAGCTAAAAAGAGGAGAAGAGAAAATGATCCTGGACAACTAAAAGCTCTACCGTGAACACTGGTCAATCAGTCAACAGTATTCACTGTACATCTACAATTTCTCAAGATAACGAGTATGGGATGGAAATACGCCATCAGAATAAAACAATCAAATAAGGTGGGCAGGAGTTGACTTAGAAGAAACTTTCAACATACACACACAAAAAAAGGGCAAAAATAAAAAAAAAATACATTGCCAAGTACTCGCATATTTTTTTAGGGAACTAGTAAATCATACCCTGAATCTTCCCATATTAATTACATCACTTAGCATATACGGTGTTTTAAAATTCATACATTCAAAAATGCAGTCATTTAATTTGCACCAAATATTCAAGATGTATTATTAAAACCTCTTCAAAACAGGATTGCTTGTATTTGTTTCCCATGCTACCTTCCCAGATTAAGCTCCTCACCCAGCAGCTATCTGAGCAAAGGCGAGCATGTGGGTAGACCATAGAATGGCTACGTAAATCCCTGACCCAACCTGGGACAACAGCAGCCGTGCGGCAGCTATGTGGAAACAAGCATGAAGACAAACGCAACGCACTGAAGGTGGCGGGACGGAAGACGGAAAGAGCTGGAGTCCTTGTGGACGACACTGAGCTGCTCAAACAACCATGGAATTGAACTGACCAGCCCCCATACTTCTTATTTTGTGTATTAACATACATCTTTTTTTTTTTAATAACCTCAAAAACAAAGAAATAAAACTCCGCCCAGGTTTCTGTGTTTCCTGGTCAGAAGGAAGCACGATGGAGGGAGGGCTCTGAGACAGGGTGCTCCATAATGATGGCACATGTATGGGATGGAACATTTGAAAGGGGCTGTCCACTCCCACACTTTCTAATTCTCTTCCTAGCTGGCAGCTATAGTTGGCTTCCCTAAAATTGGTCCTCTGTCACTGCGTCACTAAATTGATGTGCCTAGAGATCACAAACTGGCGTGTTATTTTCCCGCATGGATTTTTAAACATTGATGGGGTACTACTCTCTTTTTACATTGCATTGCACATTCTTCAAGTGCCGGGTATATAAGCAGACAATAAACTAGTTCCATATAGGACATTTAACTCAATGTGCCCCCAAGCCCACTCAGCCAAAATATTCAGTAACCTGAAAGAACATCAGAGGATTGGGGGAGTGCAGCAGAAACTAAGAGCAGAGTTTAGCACAGACATATACAAGGGTGAGGCCCTCATGGTCTCAGATGGAGACCTAAAGCAAGTAGAATCTTAATAAGGAAACAGACATCAACATTTCATGTTGTTCTTCTTCTCAAATGTGCAACCTCTGAAAAAGAGCATAAAGAAGTAAATACCTTTAACTTTAAAGATCCTTTTGCCATAGAATCTAGAAAACTTAAATGTTTATACTCTACTGGCCTCAAAATTCTCTAAGCCAAATAAACAGTATTTCTGGAGCTTGGAAAGTAGCAAACCAATTAAAGAGAGAGAAAGTAGGATACTCCCACAAAGCATTAGGCCTGACCTCACGGATGCAAGGCACAATCTCTCTCAATCTGTGAAAGATTACAATAGAACACTAGCCCTGTCTAGTTAGTAAATCAGAGTGCTAGTCAAGAAATATTTTCTATTAATATAAAAGCTATGCAGCTTCCCTCTTAATCACCCCCCCAACCCCCTACACAAAAGTTTGAAATGTAGAGCCATTTTCTTCCTCTAAAATCAAAATGTTCAACAAGACAACACGGCTTGATACACAATATCACAAATTTTACTTATTTTTCAGGAACACAAAATGCAAAATGGAAAAGAACCTGAAGAGAGATACTGATACTCTGGGAAATTATTGAGAGGAAAAAAGAGGAAAATCCACAAACTAATGTTAAGAATAGAGAAAAATATATCCATCCTATACCCTAACCCCATGCCTTCTCTTCCCAATTTCTAATTTCATATCAAGAATGCAGACATTTTATGCCTAATGATAACAAATATCCCCATAAATGACTATATAGATGGCAGCATTAAGCTCGACAGTAATCTACTATCAGAAAAAAAGGTTGTTGGAAACTATAGTTCAAATATACAATTGTCCCCTGGTATCCATCACCGGGAGATTGGTTCCCAGACCTCCTTGGATACCCAGATCTGAAGATGTTCAAATTTTTTAAAGAAAATGGTATAGCATTTGCATATAAACCTACATACATCCTCCTGTATACTTTAAATTATCTCCTGATTAATTATAATACCTAATACAATGTAAATGCTGTGTAAACAGTTGTTATACTGTGTTGATTTTGTTCGTTTTATTTTTATTGTTGTATTGTTTCTTAATTCAACTATTTTCAATCTGCTCTTGGTTGAAAACACCAGTGTGGAATTGTGGATATGGAGGACCACCAATCTGTGAAAAAAAAGTGATTACTATCCCAGTCTCTTAACTAATTTTGCTGGTAAACTAATATACACTCAAAATAGCTCTATAACTACTCTGCACTTGATGTTATACTGAGCATTTTACTTTATCCTCACAACTCTCTGAGGTAGGTACTACTACTGTCCTTATTTTAAAGATGGGGAAATGAAGGAAGAGAAGCTAAGTAAAATATACAATTAAACATTTACATAAATGGTAGCACTGGGAATCTAAATCCAAATCTAATTTCATAACTCGAACTCTTAATCCCAATGCTAATGTGCCTTACTAACAATTTCTAGAAATAGGTTCTACAAATCATGTATGTTAATACCCCTGGTTTACACACTTATATGATGTTACATTATTACATTCCAAACAACCCTGAAGGCGGGGCATGTAGGTTTGTTAACAGAAAACTGAAGTCACAGGAGGCCAAGTGTTTTGACCAGATTCCATGGCTTTAGATAATATTCTCTTTTTTAAAAATCAAATTGTAATTTTCCTTTAATTAACTTCATAAAAAAAAAAAAACACTGTCCTTTTATGTGTTGAAAGATAAAGGAACTACTGACTGCAGGAAACAGTCAAGGATTAAAAGACTGCGTGGTAATTTCCATTATTCGCCCTGCAGCTAAGATATATTTTAACTACCACTGTTGGCTGAAGTGACTCTATATGATTGCATATGTGCCTTTTGCTCAAGTGCTATTTATTTCATATAAAGCAGCTTTAAATCCTTATGCAAACAAGGCAAGTATAAATAACCTAATCAATCTTCTCTATAGAGGACAACATCCTTCACAAGCGTTAATTTTATAAAATAACATTTAATGAAGTTTCCCAGTTATAAAATAGTGCATATTCTATATAAAATCCAGATGTCCATTGTGAGGATTTATTCTGGTCCATAACTTTCTTGCATTCATATAAACACAAATAAACATTTAAAAATTGTTTTAAACCTTTTTGTAACATGCCTTCTTTACGTAACATACTAACATTTATCTATGCCATTACGTATTCCTCTTTTAAATTATTTTTATTATCAATAAAGCCCACAAAACCCCACATGGAACAAAGGCATGGTCCAACAAATTAATATTAGTATTAAAAACACCAAAACAAAACCATATAACCACTTAAGTCAACAAATAGAATAATGCCAACATTCCAAAAGATATCCTCTCCAATCACCATGCCTTCCATCTCACAAATGAACAAATACTCCTGATCATTTCTTGCTTTTCTTCAGTTTTACCACCTAAATATGTACCCCTAGGTTCTAAAGGTTAGCTTCGCCTGTTTGCAAACTTTACATTAAGTGCGTTACACAGTATGCATTCCTGAGCACCTGGCTTCTTCCACACAACGATATGTCTATGACAATCGTCCATGTTAATGTAACTACAGTTAATTCATTTTCACTGCTATACATCATATTCTATTGTATAAGCATATGCCAAATTTACCTATTTTATTGTGAATATTGCTGCTGTGAACTCACAAGTCTTCTGGTGTACATTTGCACATTTCTCATAGGTACATATGTAGGAATAGACTCCTGGGTCATCTGACATGCAAATCTCTAGTAGATACGGTCAATCTTTCAAGTGTCTGTAACAAGTTTAACCCCCCCACCAACTCTACGGAAGTGATCCCATTGCTGTACATCCTTGTCATACTTTCTCCCAGTCCACAGCTTGCCTTTTCATTTTCTTCGTGGTGCCTTTTGAATTGCAGTTTTTTATTTTGATGAAGTTCAAATTATTAATTCTTTCATTTTGTTTCAGTACTTTTTGTGCCTTATCTAAGAAATCTTTGCCTACCCACACTCTTAAAGATATTTTCATATATTTTCTTTTAGAAGATTAACACTGTTGGCTTTTACATTCAGGCCTATTATCTATCTCAAATTAATTTTGTGTGTTAAGGCAGGTGTCACAGTTTTTGTTATTTTCATACAAATATACAAAGTATATACAATATAATTTATATACAAAGTATAAAAGTATATACAATTGACCATTTACTATTTTCCTACTGCATTATGTTTGTGCCTCCGAGGAAACCAAAATATCTGAGTCTATTTTGGGATTTCCAATCTATTCCACTGATTTCTATGTTTATCTTCACAAGATACCATACCATTTTGATTACTGTATCTAAACCATGTATATTTATTGTAAGTACTGAAATATTCAGGTTTAAATCCATCATTTCACTAAATGCTAACTGTCTTACCTACTATATGTATCTCTTCTCTCTTGTCTTGTTTTCTTTTCAATTGATTTAATACTTAACTATTTCTCCTCTTGCAACTTAAAAGTTACATACTCTTTCACTATTCTTTTAATGATTATTCTAGATAATCACATGCCTCCTCACTTTATCAAAGTTTATCATTAATTGGTGATTAACTGATGCCTGGAAAATATAAAAGCATTACAACACTATCTACAGTTCCCCCTCCTGGCACACAGTATATACTATTGACTTTAAGTCTACATATATCTTAAATCTCCACAAGATATTGTTTTTGCTCTATATACTTCCTGTTCATTCAGATTTACCCACATATGTACAATCTCATTGCTCTTTACTCCTTCCATCTCTACTATTCTCACTTTCTTTTAATAATTATCAGTGCAAATTTCTTGGTGATGTCAGTTAACAGTCAAATTGTGGCTCTTTTCAATGACAATCTGTCTTATTCCTCTACCTGGTTTTAAGAATTTCTTTTATCTTTAGTTTTCAGGAGTTTTAACTGTAAAATCATGCTTAGAATTTATTGGACTGAAATATGAGACTGGGTACTTCTATCATTTTGTAAACACGCTTGACCATGTTTCTTTCAACATTGCTTTTTCACTCTTTCTAGCCCTCCTGAGACTCCAAGTAGGTATATGTTAGCCCTTCCTTTTATATCTTTTATCCATTTTTTTCCTCATACATTCCACCCTTTTGTTATTATTTGTTAAATTCTAGGTATTTTCTTGTGACCCATCTTCCATTGCACTAATTCTCTCTTCAGTAATATCTAATTTACTGTTAAATCCATCTAATTTTGGTTACTGTATTTTTCAGTTCTAGATTTTCTATTTGATTTTTTTCCATCTAAATTTCCCTGGAATATGTTTTAATTTTCTTTTTGAACTCCATGAAAAAAGCACAATTCTAAAAATTCTTTTTGATAATTCTAATAACTGGAGCCCCTTCGAGTCTAGTTCTAAGCTTTTACTGTCTCTCATTCATGTTGTCATGTCTCCTTATGCACCTAAGCATTTCTCACTATGTGCCACCCTGCAGTCATCCCTCAGTATGCTCAGGGGACTGGTTCTAGGACCCCTCAGTATGCCCCAAATCTGTGCATATTCAAGTCCCAAAGTCTGTCCTGTGGAACCTGCTTAATACAAAAGTCAGCCTTAATACAAAAAACCTATGTGGGTTTTTAACCTGGCAAATACTGTATTTTCAATCTTCATTTTGCTGACAAAAAGTCTGTGTATAAGCAGATCCACATAGCACAAACCCATGTTGTTCCAAGGTCAACTGTATGTGAAAAACTGCTTTATAAAAAAATGTGAAGACTAAAATGATGTTATCTTTCTCCAGAGAGGATTCTGGTCTGATATGAGGGGCACCAAGAGTCCAAGATCACTTTAGTCCAATTTCAAATATTAATTTTTTTATGCCCAGCAGGTAAATTTGAAACTATCATATACAGATCTTTTAATTTCAGTTCACATTTACTGCTAGGGTATAGTTCTGTAGAGTCCCACACCAAAGCTTAGGATATTTATAAGAGCACCCACCTTTGGTGGACACTGATCTCTAAACTTTGTCGCCTAGCCCTATAAAGCTATCAAAAGTTCTGCTCAGGACATGACTTGACTATATCTAATTAAAAGGTAACTAAATTAGAATTCAATGATTAAAAAGGTAGTTCCCCCAAAATATTTTCAAAAATTAAAAATGCATTCTTAAAAAGTCACTATGAAAATAACAAAAATATATACAATTAAGCAATGATAGTGGTATGTATCAAAATTTGTGGGAAATTTATACCATTAATTGGACATTAGGAAGAAAAGAGAAAGGAATTGATTTTATCATAGAAGGTTTTAGCAAACTATTGATTCTAGCAAACAAAATAAAATATGAAAAGAAATAAGAGAATCAAGAGGGAAGAAAACAAAGAAACTCTCCTTATTTGCAGATGTGATAGATTTCCATATAAAAAATAACAAGAAAATCTTGTTATGAAACTATGAAAACTAATAAGAGATCTCAGAAAAGTAACTAAATAAAAAATTAATATAAAATAGAAAGAGTTCTTATAAACCAGTAATATTCTATGAGAAAATGGAATAAAAAATAGATCTCATTCACAATAATAAAAACCATAGTCTTTACAAATATATTTCTTAAATATATAAAACTTTTGAAGAAAGTTACAAAACATTATTGAACAGCATAAAAGTTTCTAGCTAAATGCAAAGATGTGATATTTTTATTAAAAAAAGTAATGCAAGTGAAAAGACAGCCTAAATAAAATAGTCAATCCTCCACATATTAATATATACTTTTAATGAAAACCCAACCAAATTCACATCAGAGTCTTCTGATCAAACATGATAAATTTATGTTAAAATCCAAGAACTATAACTCTGACTCAAATTGTGCAAAAGCAAATTATGTAAGGCAAGAATAGTTAACAAATTCTGAAAAGCAAAAACAAAGTGGGGAACTTACTTTACCAGATATCAACATGGATAAATGTCAAAAATATAGTATTTGCTGAAAAAAAGCATGTTATATTAATAGAATTATATACACATTTGATACCATTTATATAAAGTATCAAACAACAAAATGTGATTGCCTGTTTTTCATCCTATGGATGTAGTAAAAGAAATATATGGACTGATGAACACTAAACTAAAGACAATAGTTACCTCAGATGAAGGAGAAGAGGAAAGAAATTGGGGGAAAGTATATTCAGCTATAACTGTATTTTATTTTTTAAAAGCAAATTAGAAGGAGAAAGGGAATGTAGGACAATGTTAGAATACTTTATTTTCATAAAAATAAAAAGGATCTGAATATAAAATATATTCAGATATAAACAAATATAAACAAAGGTAGATTCAAAGGGTTCATTTATTATTCTCTATTCTTTTACATTTTGTGCTCTATTTCATAATAAAATTAAATAGGTAGGCAAAAAGGAAAGGAAAAAATTGAGGAGTTGGATAAACTGAACTTTATGATTCTTTTCTACTCTAAGTCCCACCTTATTCTAAAGGTTTGGATTTAATTAGAGTCTTAAGTACCTATACTTCTTTCATTTCTAATTAAATTTCAGTATTAACTTTTTAGAACAAGTCATAACATAAATCAGATAAAGAATAGAAAGCCAGGGTGACACTTAATTTCACTTGCAAGACCAGAATTTTGGTCATTTTTCTCTAAAGTAATCCCAATAATTTCGACACATTATATAAATATTAATAATAGATTTGTAATATGCATTTATCAGTCATCTTTTAATATGTAGTCTCTTCAGTCTTCCTCTCTTTCGCCCTATGTGCTTCTGGGGCAAGAGAACCCTTTCTTTCCTCTCTGGAGGTTTGCTAATTTGAGTCTATAAAATAAACTGAACAATAGATTAACAGGAGAAAAGGCACACAAGTTTACTATGTGTATACACACACAGAGGGGTCCCACAAAGTGTGAGATACAAAGAAGGGATGGTTGAAGCTGTGGGAGGGTGAAGGGAGGAACTGTACTACAAACAAAGCTTGTCCTCTTATATAGGGGGGGTCTCCCACAGCCCTCAGAACAGATGAAAAGTCTGTCTGGGTGTGGGGTCCTGGGCCTAGAGACCTGTTAGCCTGAGTTAATCTGCTCGGTTAATGTGGATTTCACAGAGGGGATTCATGACAGTTGCACTCTTTCTGGAGAAATTTCCCTTAGTTACCTATGATCCAGCAATTCCACTCCTAGGAACTTCAGAGAAAGCCCCTCCCTGTGCTTCAGGAGAGGTGAAAGGGCAAGAGACAGGGGAAGAGAAGGTCAGAGAGACCTTGGTTTTGAGGCTGCTTCTGGAGGTCAAAATGTCCAACATTTCAAGATACTTGAAAATGTTGATGATACCCCAAAGTGCCATACTTTGGGGTATCATTTTCTGAGCCCCAGTAATGCTCAGCTGAGTGACATCGCACCCTGTTGTGTTCCCAAAAAATATTTCTGCAACTCCCAAATATACACGCATATATATATATATATATATATATATATATACATACATACAGAAAGTGAGAGCAAATGAGATGGTGGAGCAAGAGAGAGAGAGATCTCCAGCCTCTCCCTCTACTCAAGAGTCCTAGTTTCAATTTACACCTACTCATGGGGACATTTCACCCATTTGACCACAAGTATCTTTGAATTAAATTTACCACCACCTTCTTTTCCCACAAAAATGTTTTTATATCCAACTTCCCTTAAGTAAATTATTTCCATAAACACACAGGCCTGAGCAAGAAATCCCTGGGTCACTCTTGACCCTTCCTTTCCCTCATACCTGAAACATCTAACCAGCAGCCAAGTCTTGTTGATTCTACCATCGAAAGTTTTTTGACATTTGTCCCTACTCTTGCGTATTACTAAAAAGTTTCCTGATTCACTTCCCTCACTTCCTATCTCTGTACCTTTTAATACAACCTCCAATGTACCAAGAATGTTTCTAGAATATACATCTGATTAGGCTGCCCTCTTGGCTTGAAAATCCCTAGGAGGTATCATTGCCTACAGGATGATGTTCAAATTCATTACGAAGCACTTGAAGTCTTTCTCAACCTGGTCCCTTCTTTCTAGCCTCTCACAGCTCTTTCCTGCTTCCAATCTCCCAACCAGTTTACATTTTAGTTTCACGCCACTATAAACTGCTATGTTCTTTCCGGAGTCTAGAATATTGTTTCTAAAAAAGAAAAGAATATTCTTCTCTCCTTACTCTACTTGGAGAATTTCTACTCTTGAAGTAATAATTGAACTCAAGATCCTCCTATATAACATGTCACCACTAAGAAATCTAGTTATTTTACTAAAAAGAATATTTCAAGAGACAAGATATGATAGGATTTTGAAAATTAGGACCAACCCTCTCAGTTTAGAAATGTCGAAAGTAAGGCCACAGAAGTTAAACGATCTGGCCAAGGTCACACAAAGCTTTATTTTACCCCAAGTACAGGTAAACCAAGGAAGAAATAAGTGTGCCACAAGTGAGACTTACTGAAGTAAAACTTCATGACATCTTAACATGAGAATACAGGAATATTACATATTTTAACACAGTTTTATGATTTCAGCAATCATAATGTATTTATGACCAATACATATAAATTAAATTATACAAATAAAAGAATAACCTATTCTATAGAAGGAACTCATACCCTAAATCTGCAGTCCCGAATGTCCAGCCACAGACTAGTAGGGGACCAGTACCATTCCGTGGCCTGTTAGGAACCTGTTAGGAACCAGGACACACAGCAGGAAGTGAGCAGCGGGTGAGCAACTTCTCTCCATTGCTCACATTACCGCCTGAACTCCGCCTCCTGTCAGATCAGCAGCAGCATTAGATTCTCACAGGAGTGTGAACCCTACCGTAAACTGCACATGTGAGGGATCTAGACTGCACACTCCTTATGAGAATCTAATGCCCGATGATCTGAGGTGGAGCTGGGTGGTGATGCTAGCACTGGGCAGCAGCTGCAAATACTGATTATCATTAGCAGAGAGGTTTGACTACACAGAGACCATAATAAATCAATTGCTTGCAGACTCAAGTCAAAACCCCATCAGTGAGTGGCAAGTGACAATGTAATAATAATAGAAATAAAGTGCACAATAAATGTAATGCGCTCGAATCATCACGAAATCATGCTCCCACTTAGGTCCGAGGAAAAACTGTCTTCCATGAAGCCAGCTGCTGGTGCCAAAAAGGTTGGGGACCGCTGCTCTAAATCATAAATACTCTAGTTATGTGAATATGAATATTTATAGTGGAATGCATACAAAAAATAAGAATATAAAGAAAGTCAATCTATACTATCCCTTCCTTTCTTGTTCAGTAAAAATAAATGGGAGGAATAAAAGAACCTAGTTTTTAAGTGGGCAAAGAACATGAACAGACATTTCTCCAAAGATGACATATAAACTGCTAATCAGCACATGAGAAGATGCTCAACATCATTACTCATTTGGGAAAGGCAAGTCAAAACCACAATGAGATTACTTCACACCCACTAATATGGCTAGAATAAAAAAGACAGATATTAACAAGTGTCAGCAAGAATGTAGAGAAACTGGAACTCTCACACATTGCTGGTGGAATTGCAAAATGGTATAGCTGCTTTGGAAAACAATTTGTTGGTTTCTCAACATATGAAACACAGAGTTGCCACATGATGCAAGTCAACAGCCAAAAAATATACATTATTCATAATAGCCAAAATATAGAAACAGCCTAAATATCCATCAATTAATGAATGGAAAATAAAATGTGACATATCCATAATCCAATGTTACCCAGTAGTAAGAATGAAGTACTGATTTATATGCTGTGATGCAAATAAGTCTTAAAAACATAATGAATGGAAAAATACAATCACAAAGGCTACATATTATATGACTACATTTATATGAAATATCTAGAATAGGAAAATCAATGGAAATAGAAAATAGATTAGTGGTTGCCAGGGACAAAGAAGGGAAGGATGAATAATGACTAATAAAGGGTATGAAATTTCTTTTGGGGGCAATAAAAAATGGTCTGAAATTAGGTAGTGGCAATAGCTGTGAAACTAGGTGAATATACTAAAAACCACTGAATTATATATTTTAAAAGGGTGAAATTTACAGTGTATAAATATCTCAGTAAAGTTGTTCTTTAAAAAATGGAGGAGCAAAATTATGAACTTTTTTTCCCTCTATGACAGTTCCATTTTGTCCATCTATAAATGCAAAATTTTAAGGGTGATCTCACAACATGGAAAGTGATTATTTTTCCAAGTTACGTGTCATTTTCCCTGATTTAGGAAAATTTTTCAGTCCTTCAGAATACTAGTTTTCCCTTATAAATTTCTGGTAAGCATCAGCTATAGTTTGGTTTGTCTGACCCCACCAAATCCCATGTTGAAATTTGATTCCCAATGTTGGAGGTGGGACCTAATGAGAGGTGTTTGGGGCATGGGGGTGGATCCCTCATGAGTGCCTTGGTGCCCTCTTCACAAAAATGAGTTCTCCCTCTATTAGTTCCTGCAAGAGCTAGATGTTCAAAAGAATCTGGCATGCCCTCTGCATGTATGCTCACTCTCGCTCTCTCTCAGGAACAAATGTGTGCTATCTACCTCCCCCTTTTCCCTCTCCCCCTCTCCCTCACTTGCCATGTGATCTCTACATGCCATCTCCCCCTCCTCTTTCACCATGAGTGGAAGCAGCCTGAAGCCCTCACCAGAAGCAGGTGCTGGTGCCATGCTTCTAGTATAGTTTGCAGAACCAGGAGCCAAATAAACCGCTTTCCTTATCAATTATGCAGCCTCAGGTATTATTTTATAGCAATTCAAATGGACTAAGACAGCATCCTTATGCATTCCACAAATATCTATTAAACGACAGAGAGCATCAAAAGTTGTATTGTCAAGGGAGAATCAATAGGAAGTATCATCTTACTGTCTTTATTCTTGAGGTGCTTAAAATCTAACTGAAAAAATCACTTAATATATTTAGGTCTCAGTTTCACCATCTGTAAATAGATTCATGACTTCTTCGGAATCCATTTGCATCTCAAAAGTTCTATGATTTTATCAGTTCTACAACGGAGAAGAGTTGAACTTATTACATTCCTTTCTACTTGTAGCCCTAAAACTTTTAACTACAATTTACCAGAAAGGTGTGTCTTGGTCCTAATAATGATTACCTGTAATCAGATGGACAGTGGACATTTCTGTGTGAGCCTATTATAGCACTTCTATTCTAGGTCAACAGTTAGAGTGATTAAATTATTTATTAAGACCTTTAGGCATTTAAAATAATCAGACCATAGGGTGAGAAGAAGGAAAAAAATAATTAACTCCTTTCATTCACCACTGATTATAAGGTACTTCCAACAGAGGTTAAATAATCACCTCATGGGTCTAACACAACCACTTCACTGCTGAAATCCCAGCCTCCCCCAAATTACCTTATTTTTTCTGATATAAGACTAAACCCAGATATTTAATAAAAGAACCACCAGATCCTTAGGAGAAGGTCTCTGGTTTGAAGTAGGTTATCACAGGAAAGGAGACAAGAAGGTTATAGGTTCCTGTAACCTTCACCTTGTAACCTTCACCTTGCCCTCCACCTCTTTGTAGCAACTTCAAATTGAATTATTTGTTTGGTTCTCAAGATTTTTATCATTGTGGCCTGATGTTAAGGAAAACAGAGGTGATAATATTCTTAAAATGAGTTTAGTTTTAAAAGGGCATTTGCCAAAAAAAGGTTCAAAATGTAAAATGAGACATTAAGAAACAGTGATATCAATTTTTACTAAAGTGATAAAAATCACTTCTCTAACAAGCAATGTTCAGCATAATTTAGTAGGCAATTTATGATATTATTACCATGAATGAGATAACTGTTAACCACTAAATAAGCAATAATCGTTACCTTTCTACTCCACTGTATCCTTTTTTTGTCTTTTCTTCTACAAAAGCCCTAGACTTAAGAATAGTATCAGATAACATTGTTAATTTTTCCTCAGTAATATTCAGCGCTAAAAAGATAGTCAATTCTGACATACCTCAGATGGTTTCTTAAACTAACTGCTTATCAAAATCAAATGAATTAATTTCACTTTCTTAAGCCTTTATCTTAAAAATAAAAATTTACGAAACACTCCACCATCACCAAACACTTTAGCTTCCTATGGGCTGCTGTAACAAGTCACCACAAACTTGGTGGTTTAAAACAACAGAAATTTATTCTCTCACGGTTCCGGAGGCCAGAAGTCCAAAGTCATTGTCACTGAGCCAAAATCAACGTGTTGGCAGGGCTGTGCTCTCTGCAGAGGCTCTAGAAGAGAATCCTTGTCTCTTTCAGCTCTGGTGGCTACCAGCATTCCTTACCTCATGGCTGCATTAGTCCAATTTTCAAGACCAACATCTCCAAATCTCTTTCTGCTCCAACTTCACATTGTCTTTTAAGTGTGTGTGGTAAAACCTTCCTCTGCCTCCCTCTTCCCAGGACACATGTGATTCCATTTAGGGCCTATCCTGGTAATCCAGGATAATCCCTCCATCGCAAGATCCTTAAATTAATCCCATCTGCAAAGATCCTAAATCTATGCAAGGTGACGTTTGTAGGTTCTATGGCTTAGGGTGTAATATCTTTAAGGGGGTCATTTTTCAGCCTACCACCATCCTCCCTCTGGCCTCAAAGATTCATATCTGTTCCACATGCAAAATACATTACATTCACCCTCTCCCTACATCCCCAAAAGTATCAACCCATTACAGAATTAACTCAAGTCCAAAATCTCATCTAAACAGCATTATCTCAAAAACCCCCAAATCTTATCCTCTAAATCCAGCATGAGTGAGATTCTGGGTACAATCCATCCTGAGTCACTTCTAGATATTTATCACACAAAGCATGATATGCAAATGCTTATACCAACTTTATCTGTATTGGAAAGGACACAAAAACATCCCTCAACAGGGGAATGGATTAAGGAACTCATAACCTCCTGCAATAACGCAAGCAACAATATGGAAAAATAGCAAATGTGTTATTCTAAGTAAAAGAAGCTAAACTCAAAGGTTATCTACCACATGATTCCATTTCTATGGCATTCTGGAAAAGGAAAACTATAGCAACAGAAAGCAGATCAGTGGTTCTTAGGTGTTGAGGCTGGGGAGGAATTGACCACAGGACAAATAGGAATTTTAGGGGGTGATACATGTGACACATGTGTTTAACATCTCGATTGTGATAGTGGTTACATGACTCCATGTGTTTGTCAAAACTAACAGAACTATACAGAAAAAGAATGAATTTAATTGTATGTAAATCAATAATAAATCTAATAAAAATTGAAAAAAAAATAATATTTACAATTTTGCACAAATTTACTTAAGCCAGTGTTCCATAAACAGATGGTGGCCTGGTACCAAAAAAAATGTATATACATTACATATATAATATTTAATATATATAATTTTGACATGTATATCTGATATATTTTAATTTTAATATATGTTTAAATGTACATATCCAATGATAATAACCACAGAGAAAAATATGCCTAATGTAAAATATATAAAAACATATACACTATTTTTTGCAGAGTTTACCTTAAATAAATTTGCAGATTGTAATCTGATCAAAATATACTTAAATTTGACAAAAAAGAAAACAAAATAATCCAGTAATTAAATATAAGAATTAAAGAAAAATATTCTAAAACCAGTGACAACATTGCTGTAAGAAATTGAAACAAGACTTGGACCACAGGTCAGTGATCCTCAAATCACCTTGAAGGATTAATGGGTGTTATGGACTGAATGTATATGTCCCCCCTAAATTCACAAGTTGAAGCCCTAACCCCCCCCCATGTGATAGTATTTGGAGATGGGGCCATTAGGAGGTAATTAGAATTAGATGAAGACTTGAGGGTGGGGTCCTCATGATGGAATTAGTAGCCTTACGAAGAGAAAGAGCAGGTATCATAGCATGCACCTATAGTCCCAGCACTAGGAAGACTGAGACAGGAGGATCTCTGGAGCCCAGGAGTTCTGGCCTGTTAGTGAATGATGCATCAATATGATGCCACCCAGGAACAAGTGAAGGAGTGGTACCAGGTTGCCTAAGGAGGGGTGAACTGGCCCAGGTCCTGTGCTGCCTGGGCAACATAGCAAGACTCCATCTCTTGAAAAAAAAAAAAAAAAAAAAAAGGGAGGGGGGAGGGAAGAAGAAGAGAAAAATAGAGGCAAGATCCCTATGCATTCACTGAGAAAGGCAAAGTGAGGACACAGCAAGTAGGTGACCATCCACACGCCAGGAAAAGGGCCCTCACCAGAACCTGACCGGAGTGGAACCCTAAGCTCAAACTTCTAGCCTCTCGAACTTGTAAGAAAATAAATTTCTGTTATGTAAGCCACCCAGTGTATGTATTTTGCTACGGCAGCCTGAGCAGACTAAGGTACTGAAGATCCTTACATAATAGGCCACACTTTGAGAGTTGATGATTAATTATTCACTCCTCCAATATTCCCTGTTAGCTAATTTATTCTTCAAGTTCTAGGGCTGGGCCAGGCTCTCTCTCTGGTTTAACTCTGAGTCTCTTCCACAGAAAACCAAATTTGTGCCTGCATCAGCTTAGTTACATATATTGAGTTTTACAAAGCAATCTAATTTTGCTCCATGGTGTCCATTTTTTTTTCCTGAATTCCAAACATTTTCTGATTTTGCTCATACAGAAAATGCCTTGAATGGATCTCTCAGGGAATTCTTCCTCATTTTATGAAGTCCTGCTAGTATACCAGTCATTGCTAACTGTATGCCATTGTAAGTGAATGAACATCTAGAGGCTAAATTTAATTCTGTGAGCATAATGCTACTAGTCTACATCTAATAAATACAATTACTTTCCAAGCTTTTCACAGAGTAAAATAGTTTAGAATACCGTTTAAAACCATTTAAATATTTCTATATTCTTTTTCTGTACAAAAATGTTATGCCTTCCTAATCGTTCTTAATTTAATAGGTTACAGAAAGCTTATATAAAATCAGTAAAAGTAATTAGCCAGTTTCACTTTATAATTGTTATAACTTATAAAGATTGTAGACATAACTACCATCTTTACCACTTTCTTCCCAAATAAATTCTCAGTTATATTAACATAATTATGTTAATAATCTCATTCTTTTTCCATGTCTTCTATCCCCAACCTCCATCCCCACAAACAATTACCAAATTGATGCTTTTCATTTAAGAAATTAAACAAGGAAATGCAAGAATTGGCATAAAAGTACCTTCCCAAAAATGTAGTTCCTTTAAATAGCCTCAGTAGTGCTCTTATGAGGTCAAGCAAACTATTTGATGCCTCAATAGATGACATGTTTTTCCCACTACATTAGTTTGAAAAAACTGTAGATTTTCAATCTCCTCTAAAAACATCATCATCATGATATGGACTATAATTATTCTACAACCACCCACTTTAATAATAAATGCTGACAATGTTAAAACAACAAATGGAATGCCTTACAATACATTAAGCTCTTCTTTTATTAAACACAAAATTTTAAATCTTACCACAAGCCTTTTATTCTCAATTCACAATCAAATCCTTTTGGTAGTTAATCTCAGTGCACTTAATGTCATTCACTCCAATAAAACCAATCTTAGAAGGTTGTAAATGTCTTCCCTACTTGTCTATGTGTCTTAAGAGAAACAAGAGAGTGAGCAGAGTTGGAGTTCAGTCACTAAGACTATGCACAATACAATTAGGCTTTGTTATATTTTACCTTTTGCTAGAATATGCGATTTGCAACTTTTCCCCATTTCTGTTGAACTCTAGTAAAGAGCAGGTGCTCAATAAATACCTACTGACATGGTGATCATGATAATGAAGATATAGTAACATCGAGGGAATGCTTATTAGGTAATAAGTACTGTTTCATTTAATCATCATCAGTATAATAATAAAATCACTGTTATTATTTATAAAATTGAGGGGTAGGAGTAAAGTACCTTATCCAAATCAACACAGCCATGAAGTTCACATAGGCAGCTTGGTCTCAGACCCTAGGTTCTTAATCACTGCCTCCAAATGGTCAAACAAAAGTACGTTCAAGAACCAGTACTCTAATGTATCACAAGATTCTTAGTTGTCAACAATTTAATGTGCTCCATCTAGTTTTAACAACAACAACAACAAAAAAAACATACTAAAGGTTTTAGACAGCTCATGGAATCCCCTGCAGGACCAGAAAGTGTTTACAGAGGGCTCAAATCCAAGAACAGCGTTCAAACACACAACAGGAGCCCTCCCGTCAGACACGCCAGCACCCTCCAGGACCCTGTCCAGAGGACTAAGAGTTCCACCATGGGGCCTCAGACAATTGGTCACTCCTATTGCAATACTTGCCAAAAAGAATGGATCCTGCACCCCATTATAGTTCACCATTTACTGTTAAAGTTCAACTTGCAGATCTAGATTCATCACTCAGTGAAATTAACATGCAACTATTGGCTGTAAATAAACACATTTTTAGCTAATAATTTGAAGTGAGAAAATACATAAAGTCATATATACACTATGTTCACAATTACAGTTTTAAGGTAAATCTATGACTAAGGTCTAAAAGAGAAAACACAGTTGTAAAAACCATAAGGACTCGAGGTTACAGGTGATTCTTTATCCTTTTTTTTTTCTAATTTTAATGTTATTTATATAATAAAAATTCAAAGTGGGAAAATATACATTTTCCTAGACATATTTAAGATATCCTAAAAATGTGACGCCACCAACCAAAAAACACAAAATTCATATCCTGTAAAAACCCCCTATTCTATAGAACTATAGCTTATGCTGATTATATTAGATTTTCCTCAATTTGTGCCCAGGATATTAGTAGCCCCAAAGAATCATGTGACTCAATATTTTAAAAAGCCTGATTTTGATATAAGAAGCTCAAATTCTCTTCTCAGCATGAAATGACTTCCAGAGGTTTGCACTCCCTCCCCAGATCAGAGGAGGCCAGAAGGCTGCCTTCCCTGATACAAAGGCTGAAGCCATTCAACACAGCACTAACTAGGCAAGTGTTCATTGCTCCTGACTAGAAGTGCCAGGCTCCGCCTGGTGCCTACTAGAGCTACTTGACCTCACATTGGGGTCTGCCCACGACTGACTTCCAGACCAACAGCTAACCTTAGGCAGGAAGAATGTGAGTAGCTTTGGCCAAATACTCTGGTGCCCAGGGTTAAGTCCCATTTGCTGTTATTCTAGCTCCTCCTGTTTCCTCAAGTACAGGCCCACAAGCCCCTGAGGTCAAATACGGGTCTGCTTCCCAGCTTTTTTGTGTAGGGGGATCTTGTCTTTATAAACCTATCTAGTATTACAGTCACTCAAGAATTTGCTCATTCCAGGAACCCATCCCCAAAGCCGGCCTGACTGCTGGGCCCTCCTCCCAACAACAGAGTTCCCCTCGGCTGCAGTGCTATTGTGAACACTGCCTCTCTCTACTGCACACTGTCCTGCCCACAAGACACCTGCTTTGGTTTCCTTCCAACCTGTTCTATGCCAGTTCAAGTGTAGAGAGAGAGAGATCCACAGGCAGGTCCAATCGTCTCTACACCTCCCTCAAGTCTACTCCATTCCCCTGAGGAAAACTAGGTCCCGCCAGCTTTGCCCTACATGTTACAAATGCCCTACGTGACAAAATACTAGAAAATCTATTTTGAATATAAACTCTTTCCATTAGGGAACATATATTGTAATCTGTTTTTAAGCATAAGCACAATACAAAAGATCAAAAGCAGGTGACATCGTATTGAAAGAAACAAACACTTTACTTCCAAAACTTTTTCCCTTCCAGTTTTCCACACACAAAATTCTAACTACTTATAGGTAGTCATCATTTCAATGAATTGTGTCAAATGAAAAGGGAAAAAGAAAGATACATTCACCATGAGGTTAATTTATGATCTCACTAAATCCAGCAGACTGAAGGATTTCATTTAGTCTATCATGAATTCTTAGACCAAAGTAATTCTATTAAAAGCCCTTGGGAGGAACAAAAAAAAAAAAACCTGAACTTATTGTTAGGTCAGCCAACAAAAGCTTTCCCTAAATATTATAATTATGTCAGATCCTGCCCTTCCCACAATTTTGAAGAACTAACATCAAGGAATTTGTCCTTCTAAATAGGAGGACAACAGAATTAATTTTTTTAATGAATTTCCTTTCTGAAATTTAAATGATAAAAAGATATAATGCTTTATAATTTCATATACATTATATTTTTATAACAAAACTGGGTAATAGTTAGACAAGGCTGATTATTACTATATGCAGATTTAAAAAATGTAGGCTTAGAAAAAATTATCAAAACATACACAGAATCTCTTTGTAGTATGGAAAAACAAAATATATACATACAAAAAAAAAAAGAGAGAAAAAAAAACATACACAGAAGCATTTAGGTCCTAAAGGATAGAGCTTCTCAAAACTCAGTGTTGCAACTACAAGTCCTTGAGACCCAGCTCCTACCAGCTCACCTTCCACAATGTCTAAGATATACCCTCATCCCCATGGTTAAGAGATTGGACCTGCCTTCCACACAATGAGATGAAGGGAGAGTCAATATCATGCTATTTACATTTTTCTGTACACATATCTACTTTCCTTTATTGATGCTCTCTCTCTGTCCTCTCATTGGTCCACTGTTAGACTCAGTTGAAACACTGCAAAGGCAAATGTTCTCCTTCAGAATTGCACTTAGAATACAAATATGAAGGAGGATACCTGGGAATTTCCAAAATGACTGCATGCATTAAACCTGAACTGTCCAGAATTCTGACAATTACACAATGCCCCAGGAAGAAAACCAGTAGAAAAACAACAGGTATCTTCAAACCAAAAAACAAAACAAAAAATTTGAGAAAGCCTGTGTTTTTAAAATCTAAATTTTAAGCATTCAAAAATATACGTAGAAGGCTCTTTCATTGGCTGATGGGGGCACTAGGCACTGTTTCAAGGGCTCTTGATAGAATTACTTTGGTCTAAGAGTTCATGAAACCCTTCAGACTTCTGGATTTAGTGAGCCCATAAATAAGTCTCCTGTTGAATTTTAATTTAAAGAAGTCTTCTTGTCTTCATTTGCTTTTCCATTAGCCTCTGAGTTCTTTAGATCAGGGAGTCTTTTTATCTTTATATTTTTTTAACTTCGCATCATCAATATTTAGCACTGTGCCTGGCACACAGTAACTTTTCAAGTGATGACTTAATGAAAAATGATCTTCCATCCTCTCATTCCTAAACATCCCATGAGAAACACACATTCATTTTAAGGGAAAATGCAGAAACATTGCCACTCATAGATGCAGAAAATAAATATTCACTAAGACAACACATGGACACGTTAACAGAGATGCCACTGCTGAAGGAGAAGACTTTTTTCCCTGAAAACCATAGCACCTACTATTTAGTGATTTAAAGCTTCACAGAAGGCTAAGAGAGTGTGTCACTAATTTATTTTTAAGGCCGGGAAATTTTGGCCATACTGAATATTAAATACAAGAGAAAAAAATAGTATGATTTGGACTTTGCGGTCACTTTGAGAAAATGCCTAGAGTTCATAACAACCAACTGTTAATTTTTAAAAAGACATTGATAAATAGTGAAATCAATGGAAACATTTTCTCAGGGAAACATGTCCATGGCCACACTAAGAATAAGATGCCTGAAAAGAGCACTGTGACTTGTTCCTTATATAATTAGTTATCTCACCCCAACTCAACTCTTTATCTTTACAACATCCAGGAAGGTGACACAAACTAGTCATTGCAGGAAATCTGTGAAAGCCACATTTGAGCCTTGACTCAATGAGACCAGGTCCAGAGGGATGCAGAGATGCTAGGTATTATAAAATACTTACTGAAGGGCTACATAGCTTCCCAGCATCAGTAAGGCATGCGCTTTTAAATAGCTCTGAATATGGTGAGAAACTTGGTCTGATGCAGCCACAATCGGATCTCATACTCCAGAAATCCAACCTGATAAAACCCACACCTCTAATTCTATATCAGATGGGGTGAGGTTCAACCACAAGGGACAGAAAATCTAATCCAAAATAACTATGGATTATACAGGACACAAATTTTTATCTTTTCCAATAAAATCTATATCTTCCAGCACAGCAATTTTGCTGCAGGAAATCTTTGGGATCCAAGCCCTTCCCGGCTCACCACTCCGTTTCTATAGTGCAGCCCTCACCTCCCACAGTTAAGTCTGTGGCATCTGCATACCAGACAGTAAGATTTGAAAAAGAACCCTGAAAGAGAAATGAGGGCTGTCTCTTAAGGAAGGCTCCATATGAAACTTTATGAAGCTGCCATACAAATCTTACTTTGCAATAGCCAGAACTCTGTCCCATGACCATGAAGACTGCAAGGGAAACTCTGTTCTGGAAAAATCAGATTTCTGGTCCCAAATTGAGGATGCTATCACACTGGAAGAACAGGAAAACAGATCTACAGTTTCTGCCAAGAGCACAGCACTCTACTCATATAAACTCAATAATCATAAATGAAGCTGTTATAATTATCAACAATGCACCATGACTAAAAGTTTACTCACTACTTCAAAGTTGTCTGGATTCCCTTACCTCTTATTTAATAAATCCAAACCATTTTAAACTCCAAGTATATATTATTCCTTCCTTTGAGAAATTATAATGAATTTCATTTTATAAACACCATTGGCAAATAACAGAATAAAACTATTTGATATTCATTTTTAAAAAGGCAAAAGCCTTGCTGATGTCTTTAGTTCAAGATACAATCTCTTACAATATTTACCAACTTTAGGAATGAAGTAGTTGGTTCCCAAAACACAAACTTTTTTCTCCTCTCTTTAATAATACTAAGAACAATTTTAAAGTGACTTATTTTATGAAGTATGGACATTTCATTTCATTTCAAAAAAGATGTAGGTATGCCTGGATTAAATGAACCAATCCATGATGATTCTATATAAATCTTCTCATTCTCTCCTCATTAAATCTGGCAACGTTGTATATTAAATAACTACACAATTAGAAGTCTCTCCTAATAGGTGGTCAGTTCATTCATTCAGTATTTCAACAAATATTTATCAAGCAGCTGTCTGTTGACACATTCCATGTGCTGGAGAGTGGACTCTCAAAAAGCATGCTGCATAGGACTCAGCCTCCCCAAGAATTATACATTCAAAAGATATTTCTTCTACTGAGTACAAAACATAGTTACTCTCAAAACTGAAGAACTCCCTACTGTCTATTTCAGTATAGTGAACAGCTATCCTGTCCAGTAAGAACAGATTCTCCGACTGTACCTATACAAATTTCTAAGAAGTGATGGGACAAGGAAAAAGAAAAAAACCTTCTTACAATAAGTTCTTTCAAACGATTTGTTTAAAAGAATCTTGCTAAGGATGGTATGCAGATAATTTGGGTAACAGAACGCTAAGAGAATGAGTCAGAAGCATCATCACTCTTGTAACCTTGACCCTGAATTTGGTCTAAAACTTCTATATATTTTTAGTGACATGTGAGAACAGATGATGCTGTAACACATGAAAATTGCAACACTTAAAATTCATAGTAGAAGAAAACCATTACTTTTCCCACTGGACCCCTTGAACTTTAATAATGTCTGACCTGGTTGGCCAATAAGTTCTAAAAGCAGACAGAGTAAAATTGCCAATATTAGATACTGCTGGAAGGATTTTTCATTTAGAAAGATGCTATAAGTTCTCTTAAAACAATAGCCATCAAAGAGGGCAGGTACCTTTGTCTCTAAAAAATAGAATCTAGCTAAAAACTAGACTTCATATATTCTTATTATCCTTACAAATAAATTAAAAATAAATACACATGCATACCCACACACTAAGACACAGTTATATATGCATCAGTCCAAATCAAAGATAAAGTGTGGCAAAAAGTAGATGTGAAAGAAAGCAATTCTTTTTTTTCCCCAAGATAAACGGCACAAAAGCCAACATCTCATTAACTATCCAAAGGAGATGATATACTACACAACAGCGACTAGATAATCACACATTTATAATTTTCACATTACACAACTGAAAAGATTTATAAAGGCACAATTTAAGAGTCTGCCTTGCTTAAGTCACTTAAAAGAAGCAAAGTGACAAGAGGAACAAGCAATTAGGTGCTTCTCCACAATACCACAATTCCAAGTGGCTTTCTACATGCCCCCTTGTTATAGTCAAATATCACTTCAACACGCAATTATCCCTGTGCTTTGATGCAGTTGTCATCTGTTTTGTTTTTAATGCAAATACCTGCCTACTGATTGAAAGTTTCCCATATTATGGTTTGTGAACTGTTTGTTAGATTTTGCTTATAAACTACTTTAACAGTATATTCAATCTTTGAGACCCCTGAGATAATACTCAGCCAGAGTAGCTCAAGGACGCATGCCATGCTCTGAAAAGTCAGAGAGCTAAAGTATGTGGTCACATAGAGAGTTGTAAAAGGGAGAAGCTCTCATTTAATTTCTCTCCCAGGGACTACAGAAAGTTTCCTTTCACAGCTTTACAAAAACACCAGCCTTCAGATTAGCTGGGCATTATCCTGGCACTACATCCTTGAAAGCTTTTACACAGCCCCCATTTATCTTTTACAGTATTTCTGTGTAAAGAAAAACAGGAGCTCTTGGTATACACATGTACAAACTGGAGCCCCAAGACAGTGAGTGACTTGCCCAAGGCCAAGCTGTTAGCACTGAAGCAGAACTGGCTTTGGAAACCAGACCTCGGGCCTGAATCTGGTGGCCCAGGAAAGGTGCTGGATCCTTCCCAAGGCTCACCTGTAGGGATCCATTTCATAAACCATACCTGATTAATCACATTTTAAATGCAATAAACTCAGTTTAAGTGTTTTCATTTTAAGCTTATAGATCTCCAATTTTTTACGATTATAGTTATTTTTTTAAATCATACTTTTACTGACTTGCACAACTTTTATTTTTAGCATCTTACTAACATAGCTCATACCAAAATGTCCCTTAATTTATATATGATCAAGATACACTTACATGGATAATTTTAAACGGCAAAATAAAAAGGGAAAATACTAAAACATGCCCAACCTTTAAAGTTATATTAGGAGATCGCTTGCCAAGTATTATTATTTTTAATTTAACATATTATCTAAAGAAAAACAACTTTTACCAAAACAGTGCCTCAAACAATAAGAATTTCACTAAGAGTGATAACATTTTCCTTACAGGAGGAGGGTTACAGGTATCTTTATATTGACCTTCTGCATCCTCCTTCTGGAACAAGATCCTTTTAAAAGAATAACCTTTGCGGACAGCATCAAGGAATAAAAAAAGAGAACCACGGACTAGAAGAAAATATTTGAAAACCATAGATATACGAGATTCATATCTAGAATATGTAAAGATCTCTCACAGCTCAACAATAAAAAGACAATTTAATTTAAAAATGGGCAAAGAATGTGAAAAGACATTTCTCCAAAGAAGAAATATGAACAGCCAATAAGCACATAAAAAACTTCTCAACGTCATTAATCATGGTGGAAATAGAAATCAAAACCACAATGGGACACGACTTCATACCCATTAGGATGGCTACCATCAAAAAGACAGACAAAGCATAAATAAGTGTTGTCGAGGATGCTGAGAAACTGAAAGCCTCATACGTTACTGCTGGGAATGCAAAACGGTGCAGCCGCTTTGGAAAACAGGTTGACAGTTCCTTAAAATGTTAAAACCATATGATCCAGAAATTCTACTCCAGAGTATCTACCCAAGAGAAATAAAAACATATGTTGACACAAAAATTTATACACTAATGTTTATAGAAACATTATTCATAATTGCCTAAAACTAGAAATAACCAAATATCTACAAACTAACAAATGGATGAACAAAGCGCTGGTATATTCAGCAATAATAAAGAATGTAACAACATAAATGAACCTTAAAGATATCATGTTAAGTTTAAAAAGCCAGTCATGTTGTATAATACCACTCATAGGAAATGTCCAGATAGGCAAATCTACAGAGACAGATAGTATTACAGAGTAGTGGTTGCCTAGGGCTGAGATGAGCAAAGGAGGGGGAATGGGGAGTGATGGCTAATGGGTACCAGGTTTCTTTATGGGGTGATGAAATGTTCTGGAATTAGATAATGATGAAGGTTGCACAAAGTCTGTGAATACACAAAGACCATTGAAGTGTGAATCATATCTCTGTAAGAAAAATTACAATGGAAAGAAAAGAATATTTATGTAACATATCATAAATTTAACTTAAAACTAGAACAAAGGAAGGAAGGACAGAAGGGAGGGAGGGAGGGGAGTATGGAGGGAAGGAAGGACAGGAGAGAGGGAAAGAAAGAGAGAAACACACATAGATAGCTCTCGAAGAAGTTGGTGGTGATCAAGGGACTGCTTCTAGTGGAACCAGGCCTGAGATGGAATGCAGCCACAAGCACATCAGGTCACATGAAGTAAAGTATTTTATTTTACATTCTATTGGAACGCACTTTTTTTAAACTAATAAATTTGATATTGCCCACAACTTATTTTAGATACTGTAAAATTACCTCTTCATGTTCCCCTGTGAACTACATCACTAATGTTTTTTATGTTTTATTTCCCTGAGACACCAGATGAGGTGATATTTCCATTGAACACAATTCTGGTCTTCAAACTGTCCACACATAGGATGACACTTACCACCCACCCAACAATCTGATAAGGTATTATAAGAGTGGAAATGAATGGCGATCACTGGAAGATCATTCCACTTCATTTTTAATGGATATGAAGCACGATTTGTTCACAGATTGCCAGTGACACCTGTAATTTTAACAACATAGTTTACCAACCTCACAAACACAGAGACCAAGAAAACACCTGCTGATCAACCCAGAAAATGCCACCAAAATGCTAGTAGAGAATTAATAAATCATCTCCTACTGCTTTAAGCCCAAATTCAAAAGTCTCTCTGTGACTTCCAACCTGTTTGGGCTAATCCCTAGACAGGTGGCAACCTTACTTAAAGTAAATTAACCACCACCTAATTGTACAAAAAGAGCCTGCAGGTAATTGACAGGAACATGGCTAAATATGATTATGCCCTCTGAGAATATAAAATCTACAAAACACCCTTAGAGGTTAAGCGAATAGTGATTTCTATGAACAGAGATTTTAATTTAACAGAAAACCTTTTTATTTTTTTTTTTTTTTTATTTTTTTTTTTTTTTTTTTGAGACAGAGTCTCGGTTTGTTGTCCAGGCTAGAGTGAGTGCCGTGGCGTCAGCCTCGCTCACAGCAACCTCAAACTCCTGGGCTTGAGCGATCCTTCTGCCTCAGCCTCCCGAGTAGCTGGGACTACAGGCATGCGCCACCATGCCCGGCTAATTTTTTATATATATATCAGTTGGCCAATTAATTTCTTTCTATTTATAGTAGAGACGGGGTCTCGCTCTTGCTCAGGCTGGTTTTGAACTCCTGACCTTGAGCAATCCGCCCGCCTCGGCCTCCCAAGAGCTAGGATTACAGGCGTGAGCCACCGCGCCCGGCGAGAAAACCTTTTTAAACAATGTTGAGGTATACAGTCTTTTAAGGAATTGAAACAGACATCATAAGCAAGTAAATTCAGAGATACTGTGAGAGGGAATTAAATTACCCAAGACTAGTTTTACCCAGAAGCTTCTTAACCTTAATCCTGTATGGCTTGTTTTGGATGATTTTTCAAGCAGATACTGAAAAGCAATTTCATTTAAGTGATGTAGTCAGAGGGTTTACCACATGAGACCCTTCTGTGCTTCATGTGTCCATATCCTGATGGGGAAATCCATATCATTTGTTCATTCTTTGGGAAGCATGCTTTCCTTCATGCATGTACAGAGTCTCCTAAGAAAAACCCCAAACTTCACTTCCCTACTCTCATCCACTTCAAAAAGTAAGTCAACTTTGTGGAAACGTAGCAGTGAGACTTTCTGTCACTTTCATAAGCTAAAAAGCATATTTGTACCTTCTTCCATTAAAAAGAACAGAAATCACATGGAAGCTAGTATTTCTAAACTAATCAAAAACTCTGAAATAAATACCCATGTTCAAACAAGGTATAATTATATTATATAAAGTATATGATAAAATATTCTATATATTTATATATAAAATATATGTAACACTACACAATGCATGATATGCTTTGGAAAAAACCAACATCAAGGTTATCTGTTGTGACCTCATATCAGCAGAGAGAAGGAGGCGGATGGAATTCTGGAACATGGGTAAGATAACACTCATGTCAAAAAAATAAATAAATAAACCTCCCTGTCCTCAAGCAAGCTAATGAAGCAAGTGATAAGCTACAGGTCAAATTCCCACTTCTACAATCAAAACTTATCATAGGAGCCCTTGAAAAGGGAGTGCATCTGTCATATGTTAATGACTTCAAGCCGTTCACTGAACTTGTAGGTGTATAGGAAAACTTAAAAGCACTTCACAACTCCTTGTGGGTATAATTAGCCTGTTGCAATTGTTGGCAATTCTCATCCTGGGACTTTAAAAGGTCACTCCACTCTTTAAGATACCAAATTTGGAGCCACTCTCCCTTCTGGACAGATTAAGCACAGCCTACAATTAGGATACAGCTGCACCTGTTGCAAAGCCTCTTTCTTCAGTGATGTAAATGGGGACAGTCAACAACATTCTAAATTCTTGAGGGATTATTAGACCTCAGAAACCAAGCTATGAGCAAATCTGATGTCTGCACTGAGGTGATGGATGGTGGTCACACCCTGACCACATGCAAAGCCACACTCTTTATTCGTTATAGACGACCCCAGCTAACACAGGCACCTCGATGACTTGACTCCCTCAATGTTATAAGCAGTCAACATGTAATTTTGCATTTAGCAAAACTAAGTTTTTATAATCTACTTGACTTTCTACAAAGAACAAAGAGAATTCCAAAAAAATATTTCTGAAATACAACTAACTAAAATAGCATTATTGAGTTATCTAAACTTTACTAAGTCATGGTGAAGGAAAAATGCTGCTGATCACATATGGAGAAAGATCTTTCTGTTTATGAATTTATAGCTCAAAGCTACATAAATTCTCCTTTAATCTATAAATCCTTTACAAAAGTATTACACACTCTTCATAAATTGCCAATGATACTAATTTCACCACCATAGTGTAAAATAATAAGATTGATATTTAAAAGATAAAGCTTTTAATGGAAATGCAGTTAGGAAAGAGGCATGAATTTAAAAAATCAGATTCATACAGTTTGAGAACGTTTGCTATAAGTCAGTAAACAGTTGTTAAACCTTAAACATAAAGTCACAAATTAAGTTATTCCTTCCTTCCTCCTTCCTTTTATCCTTCATTTCTTTCTTTTTTAAAGAAAGACAAGCACAGAGGACAGGATTCTAAAGCCTCCTTTTGCTCTAAGTCAGTGAATTGCTAATATTTTCCACTATGTCAGAAAAAACAATTCTTTGGCAGCTGATGTATGTGGCCACATGCACAAAAAGAAATACTGTACAGCCTTCTTAAATTATGTTATTGTGCTTGGTAAATCTATTAGGCAAAGTCTCTTATTATCACCACAGTATATAACATATCATCATATGTGCTTATATCCTTTTACCCCATGTAAAAATTGTTTTTAAAACATAACTGAAATTAAACAAAATAGGAAAAACAATTTTCAAAAGAGTTTTACTATATTACTAAGTAGGTATACTTTCTCCCTTGTGTATCAAACTATTATATATGTAGAAATACTTTTAAAAGATCAACTGAAATTATTATAAAAGTTCAATTAGTGAGGCTATTTCAAAATTAGCATTCCAACTTGACTAAAGCTAGCAAGAATTCTTTACATTTTTACCATTGCCCTCCAAAAATATTTTCATCTGATATTTACTTTAAAATTCTTTTAAAAGCCATTGAAGTAAATTATAGAATTGCCAATTTTTGTTTTTTTTTTTTTTTAGGTTTGCTGTTGGGTCTATATGGTAATCAAATTTAGAAAACTATAAATTATATTTAAATTTATTATTTACAAGCAATTAATTATAAAAAAAACAGCCAGGTGGCTTCCATTACATAAATTACTGTTAATGACAGAGACCTCATGCTGCTACTGTATTTAGCATTTGCATGTGTCAAGTGCACATAGTGGAGTATAACTACCCTCTTTAGGGTGGGACTCAGCATTGAAGCATGAGGCAAGCTGTCCAAGTTTCAGATCACAGGCAAACTAGTCGTTTGCATCTGAAATATTCTGCAGGTTTTAACATTTGTTACAGGAAACCTGTAATAACATTTTGTTGAAACAGAATTCAATCAGATACATAATTACTGACATCAATAATGTTTAACAAATAATGTTTAACTACACTTAGCTATTTAAAGTCCTATCTGTGTGATTTAAACTTTACCGAAAAATGTTTAATCAATTTGCATTGAACCAAATTACGAATGTCTCACAAATGGGGTTTTTGAAATGACATTTAACATATTTCCTCCCACCACAAAAACTGTGCTAAAGAAACAGACAATCACTCTCTTTTCAGGGTTCTGGCTCCCTATTTTATTAGTCTTTTATAATGATTCTTCCACCTCTATAGTAGATATAGAGAATGAGAATTCTCCAAAGAGAATGAAGAATTTGACTTCTTTCTACTGAGATAAAGCATGTGTTTCAATGATGTATTAAATAATAAGAGACAAGAAGCTCTTGTTGTTAACTCTGAATTAAATGCAATTCCTGAACAAATGCGAAGTTCATACAAAAAGTGGAGAGAAAATAAAAATAAATAACAAATAAATTTCATCCTATTTCAAACTCTATCCCAGAGGCCTAAACTAGGACCTCTACCTCCCTCCACCGATACCGCCAGAAAAAAAAGAAAGTTTTATAAAAATGCTTTTTTACCTGTAGGATAAAAGCCAGAATTACTATAGTCTTCCTCTCTAAGCAAATAACATTTTTTTTTAATTTAACTGAAAATCTCATACTGAGCTACCTCTCTGGTATTCAATGACTAATGGTCTAATTAACAGATTATCTAACCCTTCACTTTTCTTCTTCCTCTAAGAAGTCTGCCTTATTAACAACCACCAGAGAAGTAGGTGATGGAAACAGATTAAGAGGAAATGCAGGCCAGACATGGTGGCTCATGCCTATAATCCCAGCACTTTTGAAGGCAGATGCAGGAGTATAGTATGAGCTCAGGAGTCCGAAACAAGCCTCGGCAACATAGCGAGATCCCATCTCTACAAAAAAGTTAAAATTTAGCCGGGTGTGATGGCATATGCCTGTAGTCCCAAAGTACTCAGGAGGCTGAGGCAGAAGGACCACTTGAGCCCAGGAGATGGAGGCTGCAGTGAGCTATGACAGTGCCACTGCACTCCAGCCTGGGCAACAGAGTGAGACCCCATCTCTAAAAAGTAATAATAAATAATAAAAAAGAGGAAATGTCTTTAGCCTCTTAGTAGTTACACTACATTTAAGGAGCACAGAGAAAAAGGGGGCAGAAAATAATGGCTAAGAGCTAAGTAAAGAAAGTTTATACTTATTAAGTATGAAGACAGAGTAACAAGATGGACTTTTTCAGCTAACAAAAGATAACTAATTTACTCACATCATTTCTAGCCAAAGTAATCATCCTAGAGAAGGAGTAGAATTTGTATACTTACCACCAGTGATAATGCCTTGACTCAGAAACAGAATTTATCTTTAGGAAATGCTTTACACGTTACACAAGAAAGCCAGCTTCATAGCCACATCTCATACCTTACCAAAATACAGGGTGGCCACAAAGTCTAGAAATACAGACAAATATACAATAAATGGTTTATTGTTATCGAATTACAACACATGGCAAAATAATTATGTCTCTAGACATTGTGGTCACCTTGTAGCATCACCCCCTTTATTTATCAAACTTGATGATGTCCGTCTGTTTCCAAATGCCAGATCCATTCTCAACGTACCAATGTTTGTCACCGATGAAGATATGGAAAAGGCTGTGCCACGTCCTCTGAAAATACGTGCCGAAAGAGAAAATACATGCCAAAAGTGTTCTGGCTATCATTAGAATGTGTGTCCAGTAGGAAATAATATTCATTCTATTTATTAATAGCACTTTTTAAAAACTGAGTCATTAATTTAGAGTTGCAATGCATGTGGGGGAAAAGAAAAGCTCAGATGAGTTAAGTGGAAGACAAGAGAAGTAGGAACTAATAACCTAGCAGGCACTAGGACATACACTTAGAAAAACCATCCACCCCTTTCCACTGGAGTGCTTGGAAGCATTCGCTCTGAGTACATATGCATAAGAATTAACAGTAACTAAAATCCAAGCCCTTTCTCTCTTATTATTACACAGTAGTTTTCAACACTGTAACAAGATCTTTTCATGTCTTCCCAGTCTAAGCTAGGAGTAATAGCTTTATCACTATGAATAGAAAAAAAAAAAATTGAGAGCTGCCTGAGTGTTTTGGTATAGGATACAAGTTAATGATACTGTGACGCTGTGGTCAGGACATGTTCCTGATGAGCTTTCAGAGAGCAGTCTGGAAAAGCCAGTCAGCACTGCTGTCTATTTTTATGATGCTGGAGCCATTATAGTGGGAAAGCTCATTGGTGCTGTGTGCCAGGCAGGACACGAGGACTTTACTCAGAGGGTTGAGAATTCCAGGCCCAGAGAAAGCTGAAACCAAAAGCCTAATGTAGATGGTTAAGATAAAGCACCTTAATCTGAAGAGGAAGCTAAAAATGTTCTGCTTTGGAAACTGCCACAATATTTGGGACATCATGGTAGATTGAGAAAGTTAAAGAAGAGCCCTACAGAAACCACACAGGCAATTCACTGGGGTGAATAAAATGCCCTGTCGCTGCTCACTTGTGAATCTTCTGAAAGGAGAGTTTGCTGAGGTTTAATAGGGGATAGATCATTTCAGGAGGTCCAGTTTTGCAGAAATATCCATGGCAAATACCACAGAGGTACCTGTTTGACATGGTCAGGGTTAATAAGCATTGCACTAATCTCCATCTGATTCAGGTAAGCTACATGCCTAAAATTACAACAAGAAAATGGGGAAGAGGAAAAGGGCAAATCTCTAATCGCAAGTATGCCTTGATTCCCGTCACCAAAGTCTCACATAAAGACCACCTTTCAGTCCAAGTTATCCTGCCCTCAAGGGTATATACATGGTACCTAGTCTCAACCCCTAATGAAAATCCAGTTGGTAAGGACATTCACATTCTAATGGTAAACCACTCCTCACACTGCAGAATAGCACTCTACAATAATCTGTAGTTAAGTAAATACTGAAATGAACCTTTTATTCGTTTTTTTATGTCCCTGTTTGTGACATCAAAACACTGTATCATTGCTTCTTAAAAGTAATAGAAATTACTTTGAATCACATGAAACAAATCTATTTATTGCCTCTCAAGAATAAAAGTCAATAACTAAATTAGAATTAACCATTGAAATTGGGGGAAAAAAAACAAAAATAAAAACAGATGAAAAACTCTACCTACAAATGTTAACAGGCCAGAATTCATCCAGGATCAGTTTCTTTTGCCCAGTTTTATATCAAAGTTTTATAAACTACTGAAAACTACACTGAGATGGGAGTCATGATGCCAGTACTAGCTTCTGCTGGTGTAAATACTACCACAGTTAATATCTTTGGCATGTTGCCTGTGGGTTTTTACACTGCTTCCAAAGTACTCAGTTAATATACAAATTTCTACTAAACCAAGCCATAAACAAATCTTTAACTGAAATGCTCTGTCTACTAGTCTACTCGTTTATAATCTGTTACCTGGGAAAAAAGCAGAAGGTCTCTCTAGCCACCTAATCACCATATCAATGACACATGCCACAAGAGAGAAGCACTAGTTTATTTGATTGATCATGGTAGATAAACTCCAAATAACAGAGAAATTAACAAATGCTTGACATTTGCTCAACATCCATTATTCTGACACTGCTTTCAGAATTTCAAAGCCTGGGAGTATGCTTAATCAACATTCATATTCCCCTGTGAGCTACAGGCACCATATTGCACCCCGCCTTCATACTGATGAAAACTGCATATTGGCCATTTCCAAAATGTTCTGGGACTCCACACAGGGCCCCTTTTCTCTCTTGTTCCTGCTCTGCAGTTTTCTTTTAAACACTTCCAAGACAAAAGCATCTGCCAGTTTTTCTCTCTAGGGATGTATGCAAAATGAACTTAACAGTTTTAAGGCAGGAGTAACCCTCACATCTAAATTCATTCATAGGACAGAAAAGGGCCTAAGAGGCCTCTCCAGGGACAAAACCCTGCTGAAATTCTCCCCACACACAACAGTGGGAGCTTTATAAAATCTAAGTCCAGACAATTTCCAATTCAAATGCCCAACATAGCATGACCTTTGTCAGATCTCTGAGCCCAAGATACACCCATGATTTTTTATTCTAACCAGCACAGACATTAGACAGGGCACTACTGCTAAGCAGGAGGTTCAATATTTGCATGCTCTTCTATTGTGAAAATGTAACAGTGACAGCACTGTGTCAAATTCTTTTCCCTCTAGAACTTTAACTCCATAGGAGAGGCATGGCTGACAGATGACTCCCCAACATCTGTGTTATGTACACTGCACAGCTGAGGAGCCCTGGATCACTGTCAGAACATCATGCCGCTGACCTGCACCTTTCTTATGCCTTCTGCTTATCCCTGCCCCCTCCCATCCACAAATATATAAATATCTATAATACAAATAGTGTGATTTTTAACAAGATATAAAGATGGCAAGTCAGATTAACATAATTTATAGTCATTAAGCTGTTCACGTACCAGCTCAACATATGTTGTATAAATGTCCTATACCGAATAATTTATCAGATCTGACACAGTGCACATCATATTGTTTTATTTAATACACTTACTAAAATTTCATGGATCAAGCATCACTTCTGAAAGCACTAGAAAATATTTATTCACCTCCCATGATTTATTTTGATTACCCTTACAGCTACATGATAAAGTGGAACTCACAAAATTACAAGGTTAAGGTTTACACAGCCATTGCTTCATATACTAAAATATAACAAATGGCTCTCATGTCTGTGTTATATTTTACTTTCATTTAGTGTTAAGTAGAACACTAGGCTAAGCACTTAGCTGCCTACTGAATATTTTAATATTTTTAAATAGGCCCAGAGAGTGGGAGCTCAAAAAACAATTTCAGGAAAGAACAGTAAGTCCTTTTTATGGTACTAGTTAGAACAATATTGGCCAGAAAGAACAAACATTCTTCAAAGTCATCTTCTCCTCAAAAAAGATCATAAAAATAAGCACTGGCCCACATCACAAATTTGACAAGAATGCACTGAACGTGTAAAGGAACACAATACAGTGTTAGACACTAGACAGAAGAGCTGGAAGACAAAAACCACAGCAAAGCACACAGCTCCTATCCAATGAAATTCACAATCAGTTCAAATAAAAAGCAAGAGAAATGTATATATTGCAAATGAATAGGTAAAAACAGGTAAAAGTAACTACAATGGTCAAAGGGGAAAAAAATTTTAGTGAATCTAACCTACTATTCAAGAGACAAAAAAAGGGGTAGGGAGGAACAGATGAGGGAAGGGAAGGCAAGAAAGGAAGGGATGGGGAGGGAAGGAGGAAGGAAGGAAATTAAGCATAGCACTTGAAACTTTTTCTCACCAATTTTCCTTTAAAATGTTTTATCTGGGGGCTGGTCTCCCAGACAAGGAAAATGAAATGAAAAGAATGGTAAAAAGATCAGAAATGGGAGGTGCAAGCCCCCAACAAAAGAGGTCAATATAGCTTTTCAAGAAAAATATGAATGTTCACTGGTCTGATCATTTTTGAGAGCACTATTAAAAACTTTATCAGATCAACTATCTTGGGAAATAATACTAAGAAAAAAAACTTTTAATTTCCAATGGACTGTTTGTTTAATCTAGTAAAAGTGAGATGCAGACAAGAAAATTATCTTTCTTAGGAACTAAGTTTTGTTTCCATCTATGAGTGTCAAAGTAAATAAGAATTGTCCCAAAGTGTCTATTATACAAAATAATAATCCTCCCACAAGTAATACTCTCAGGTACCCAAAGAAGCTCCATATGTTTCAAGGTGTAGAAACCACAGTCCAAAAGCAAGGTTCAAGCTTCTCAAAAACTTGACCTTACCATCGCATGACAGGAGAACAGACAGTCAACGAGATACTTCACGTGGAGCAAGAAAACCACGAAACCATATAATACTGTAATTGCAAGTCAGGCAGCAGAGTGATTTCAGATGAATAACAGGTTATTGTAAAAATAATGAAAGTTCTATCATACTGCACCCTCAGAGAGGAAAGATAAAGACGATGAAGTCACATAGAGTTCAATATAAAAAACACTAAAGTTCCAATCTCCCAAAAGAAAAGAACTAAAAATAGGAAAATAATCTTGCTCAGTTTAATGCATGGTGATAATGGCACTTGGAGAATTCTAAGTAAAGAACAATTTAACTCTTGCAGCCTTATATCAGAACAAAACCACCTTAGCCATACTGAAGGGTTTATAGGAAGGTGAGCTCCAACATTAACAGTGAGCCTTAAGAGTTGAGATCATGGTAAGGAGGTGAAGTATCAAAAAAATTCAGTAGAGTCCATTGAGAGCACTGGAGAAAAGAACGAGTTCGAGCGTTGCAAATTCTTGCTGGGACCCCTATCATCACCATCACTCTGACATTTTATTTCTAAACAAGAAATATATTTTACCTTTCTGAGATTATTTTCTGGTTACAAGCCAACCATTATGAACCTTTCAGTGAATCACTGAATAGGGCACTTAAAGGGATAAACAATTATAAAAATAACTCTGTCACAAGCGCATACATTTTATTTTATTTAGTGATGTAATAAGCTTAAGGGCATATATCAGGTCCAAAATGGTCTTGGTCATTAATTTAAGCAATAAATCATAGGTCTTGCCAACAATGAAGGCAAACAGATGCTAACAAGGAAATGTATTATTTAATATTGCCATGTGTTATAAAAATGTAAGTGTATTTAAGACATGTCTTAAATTTTTATAATAATATGCATTTAATACATTACTGTTTTGACACATGCAGGAATCAGATTTATAGGTCCCATTCCGTAGCTTCTTCTTCTGTGAACATGAGCGCATATTCTGGATTTTTTTTTTAAGAGGGGAAACCTTTAAAGTGCATGCTTGCAACAATATCTAATTGGTTGTCTTGCTGTTTTGTAGTAAATAATGTCAGCATTGAAACTCATTAAAAAGAATGAATCTACGTACTTTGCCTGAATATAAAAATAGAATATTTAAAAATTACAATTTTTAAAGACACATTATAGCCTAAGAAAGTACATGAGCACTTTTAAATCAAGTTGGCAACTAATTTTTTTCACATTCATTCTGAACTGTTCTGTATGACACCAGGCAAAAATTACTAACTTAATTAACAAGTTAACAGGTACAGTGCAATATTCAAAAATTTGGAAGTAAGTAGCTAAGAAAAACCCTACTTTGTATCTTCATGCAAAAATCTTTAGAATCAAACAGTAGTATCTCAAAACACAAAGTAATTTAAAATTGAGTCGCTTTACCCATAAATTTGGCAAATTATGTCAAACCACAATATTCATCCTTTAATATGTCCTTTCAGAGCAGCAGGTTTACATCCCTTTACCATCAGGTTGAATCCTCCCAGGAAAACAGCTTGTGAGAGAAGGGAATTACGGGCTGAGACATTAATCCAAAACCTCTTTTTTAAAAAAAATGAGTTTTTTCATATCAACAAGATGCTGACTCTGCTAAAAGCATTTTTTATTTTCAATTATTTTGTCTCAGTTTCCTTTTCAATCAACTCTCCTAACTGTCAGCATGGTCTTCCCCCCGTTTTTTTTTTTGGAGGCAAGAGTCCATGCTTTAGAACACTTGAGGAGGCAGTGCTTGGAGTATGGAAACTAAATTTTCTTCATTAAATCTAGTGAAGCAGATATTAAAAATGCATTTAATATACTGGCAATGGTCGCTGGGCACCGCTGACTGTGACAGGCCAGTTACTGATGATGTGCCGTCAGATGGCCTTCTCAGCAGGCGCCTGGGTCTCAGGCTGCTGAAGGACAGCAATATCTTCCCTTGTGTGTAAGCTCTATTCATCTCCCAAGTATTTACTAAATCACAGGCCTCTGCACACATAGCCCACGTTTCAGCGTATGCTAACAAATGATGGATGGCCTCGTCAATTCGTTATGTCCTGAAAGCATGGTTTCTTGCCATTCCAATCATCAAACCTCAGCGCTTCAGAGCTGATCAGTCCCGGGGAATATATTTTGCAGGCTCGATTAAAAGAGTAGAAGTTCTTTCCATTAGAGTCTCTCTGACACACTCTCTCCTCAACTGTTTGTTGTTTCAACCAATTATGTGGGCAGCATATTCAGTAGGTGTTTAGGTACTCTAACACAGGCAGGTTTTTTCCTGATGTTTGTTAAGGTGTAATTTCATCTATGACAAAACGGTGTAAGTAATTGATAGGGAGACAGTTGAAAGCGAAATTTACATTTTAAAACAATATTCCTTCTAGGTACAGCAGGCAAAACTTTAAAAATATTTTATATTATTATATCATGCTGTATTATATTCTAATGTAATGAACAAATGTATTTCAAAGAAAATTCCAAGGGAATAACCATTCTCTAAATCATCTAAGCCTTTTAAGACAATTATTTACACAAGTTAGCTTAACTATAACCTAGTTAAAGGCATAAAATGGTTCAAAATTCTTCTGACAGTTCCAAAGTTAAATGACAAAAGTTCAACTTGTCAAAGAAAAAAAAAACTCTTAAAAGAACGCATATTTTCAGTTCCAAGCTTATATATATTATCAGTTATCTTTTCTACAAGCCATAGAACATTTTTATTTTTAGCTCTAGCTTATCTATGGAACAGAAAATAAGAGCACACTCATACCTTTCACGCAGAAACAGTAAACTTCATAAAAACAGATGAACTTACCACAGCTAAACAGAGAGCTGAGCCCTGAGGAAATGAAGTGGTCTTAAAGAGCCAAACAACTTGCTATAAATAAGCTTCTCGAAATGCTAAAAAAAATTTTTTTTTTGAAAGTGCTGGACCCCCATTTAGCCAATAGAGAGGCAGGTGCTGTTGCACCTACAGTCAGCATAAGCTCCACAACATTGTCCTCCCATTCACCTCAACCTTAACCTCAAGATTAAGCTCATTTTTATTGCGCACAAAGGTCACCTGTATTAGGTCAAAATTCAAAGTCCCTTGTCAGAAAAGGTTGATATATTCCAACCTTTCCTTCTCCATGCATCAAATTTTTCAGGGTAAAGTCATATTCAGCAGACAGTGTATTCAGCAATTTATTGTGCCATTGTAATACAGTGCAGAATACAATTGTCCAAAAAGCTACTACATGGATAAAGTACTTTTCACGACTATGTACCAAATCTAGACTCCTTACACACCTCTAACAGAAGAAATAAGACTAAGTCTTGTTTTCACCCTTCAAAAGAGTTATAATTTGGGGGCAAATAATTGTCCCTAAAACACAACCTATAGTATAATTATGACTTTTACTTCCATAGTCTTTGGCAATTGGCAACATTTTTTACAAAACGTCTTTCAAATTTTTAAGCATTGCTTTTTAAAAAATACAAATAGATTTCTAACCTGGTTTAATACTTTTATTTGCATCTGCCCTAAGTAGTTTAAGTAGGCCTAAACCTGAAACCTTCTCTTTGACCTAGAACCTAGAGAAAGATATGTTCTATGATAAAGTATAGAGGAAAGGAGAAGAGTTATTGTCTTGCCCAATTCATTATTATTGCAATTATGTGATCAGCAGAACTGTAAAAATAAGATAAATTAAAGGAAATCTTTGAAGGCGGCAATCTAGAATACATTGTAATTAATAAAATCTAAAGCCTTAAGGAATAATAAATCTATTCTCTTTAAGAAGTTTATACAACTTCTTTATGTTTACCACAAGGTCTTTTCATAATCAGTGTTAGTATGATGAATGGTTTTAAGATTGTTTAAAAAGCACTCGTTCTCCAAATTTGATTAATACCTATATTAAACACTAAAATCAATGTTGACACTCATGTAATGAACTGGGGCATCCTATAAAACCTCCATTTCCTAAAAGGCTCACACCTGAACTCATATATTTACTGGAGTCAAGCTACTTCCTGATATAGCAGAACTGTGACTCCAAAACTGGTATCCACCCAAATATCTTTCATAAATGCATAACCACCTTCTAATGTTGAGGCAAGAAAATAAAAGAGCTTCCACATGTGGGTGGTCACATTTGAGAAAAGTAATTAGACAAAAAAGACTTTAAAAGGGCTGATTTTAGGCAAAATCTTTTCAGTTCTAATATTCTGAGTCTAATTATTATAACCATTACGTACCATTGCAACAAGCATCCTTTAATTAATAATGGTAACAATAATGGCAGCAGTAGCGACCAATGTAGTATCAAGAACTGTGCTAATCATTTAATATGTATTATCTCATTTCAAGTTTGTAACAATTCCATTTCTAAATAAGGACACTGAGGCACCAAGAGATGGAGAAAGTCACCAAAAGTTACTCAGCAAGTAAGTCATAAAGCCAAAATGTATGCGATTTCCAGAAGTTCTTTAAACGAACATAAAAGACAGTCTTTAAAAAATTGCCTCCTGGAGTTCACAATAACGGGGCTTTGCCGCCTATCAATTTATAAAAAAGTTCATCATAAGCAGGGAAAGCTAAATAAACCACTCAAGGTCTAGCACAGGCTATGACAACTTGCCAAACACAATGCCACCTGGCTGGCTCACTCATGTGGGCCTATCCCCACACAGAATTCCACTTCTCATTCTAAAAGGCATATATTCTCACCTGGTATTGCTAATTTCATTGACCACTTCTGCTTTAGTTGTATGTTATCATAGTCTTTTATCACTGATACTTGAGATGTATGTAGAAAAGAACTACATCTGACTGTGTGATTATTGAGTCTTTATAAAAGTATACTAAAGCAAACTGCTTTTCATTATAATCACAGAAATGCTTTACTTCTGCCTTATATTAGAATAATTGTCAATTAAAAATGTAATACCTAAGCTTGAAGTTTCTCTAGAAATAATTTCTGACATAATAATTTCTCAGGTGTACCACTAGAGCATTTCTAATTTCTTATAGAAAGTGAAAAATCACTGTAATGATTTGTATCACTGTAATGATTTGTATCACTGTAATGATCCCTAAATTTGGATGATTAATCTATTTTATTTTATTTTATTTTGAGACAGAGTTTCACTTTGTTGCCCAGGCTAGAGTGAGTGCCATGGCATCAGCCTAGCTCACAGCAACCTCAAACTCCTGGGCTCAAACAATCCTGTTGCCTCAGCCTCCCGAGTAGTTGGGCCTACAGGCATGCGCCACCATGCCCGGCTAATTTTCTCTATATATATTAGTTGGCCAATTAATTTCTTTCTATTTATAGTAGAGATGGGGTCTCACTCTTGCTCAGGCTGGTTTCGAACTCCTGACCTCGAGCAATCCGCCTGCCTCGGCCTCCCCAGAGTGCTAGGATTATAAGTGTGAGCCACTGCGCCCAGCCGATTGTAATCTATTTTAAAAGGGATTAATTTTCCTAAATAAGACACATATATATATGACTTTTTTAAGAAAAAAATCAAGCAACATTTAAACTTCAGGTCAGTTCAATCAAATGTCCACCATGAATATACTGTAATATCTATAATATACTAGGTACTGCTAAGGTGCAAGACTGGAATTCTAGCTTCCACTCTAACTCCAGTAGGGGAAAATTAAGGAGAAAGCCCAACACTAACAAAAATATAAGAATAAATGAGATATACATGGAAGTATTTGAGCCCCTTGCAGAAAAAAAGCTATAAAAATCAGAACAAACTAGATTAAGGAACTTCCATAAAAGACATGCCAAAGCCATAATGTGCAAAAGTCTCAAACAGGTGACAGTATGAGCGGCGTGTGAGCTGGGGGGTTGGGCGGGGAGGAGGAAAAGGGGAAGACCAGGTTAGTGCCATTTGCCAATTTCTGTGGTGTAAACACTTCCACCGTGGATGAATTTTAAGCTACCAACGTGAGGTTGTAGTTTGTAGAGTCTGGAAAAGATGTTCACAATGAGCTCTCGCAAGCTGGAAAGAGACAGCTCCAGCACCCGCTGGCTGTAGGCCAAATTCAGCCCACAGACTTGTTCTGTTTGGCCAGGAAAATGTTGGCCCACACAGTGTTTAAAAATTCAAACAAATTGACAACATTTAAAACTCAGGATATCTTATTTTTTTTTCTCAAAAAAAAAAAAAATAGCAGATCTAGAGCTGCTTTCTAAAGAGTGGAAGGCCTGGCAGCACAGGGCCCACATTCCTGCAAAGCACTGGATGGCTGCCAGAAAGTGGCCACTGCCTGGTTCATGCACACAACCTTCTCTTAGCCACAATCCCAACCAGCTCAGCTTCATTCACTCCCTTGTTGTTGATACCTGCCTGGCCCCTAGAAGGATAGGAGTCTGTGACCTCTAATTGAAGAGCATGAATGAAGAGTTTTGCCCCCAGATGTGGAAATTTGGTCAAATCTGTGGGTAGTACTCCCTCCTCAGTTCCTACATCTGTAACATTAACAGTTTTGACCAGATTGTCTGCTATCTCGATCCAACTATGGTTTGCTCTATAAATGACTGCATCTGAATAAGAGAAGTATGCAGGTCCCTCTGGAGCAGTTTTTATGATCTGCATGTGGACAGTTCCAAACATACCCACCAACGTGCAATTAAAAATTCAAAATGTCATAAATTTGAGGTTAAATATCTTTATATAGATTTTAGTTGGCCTCAGAAAATAAGAATCTAGATGATTTCAACTTCATGCACTAGGAAATTAATTATGTTTATGAGCTATTTGTTACATACAGGCTGGTACACATAGGCTCTAAGAGTCTGTGGGATTTTTAATGTTATACAACGAAGAGTCTGTCCCATATCCCCAGTCCATTTACCATCTTAACTAAATGGGGCTTGAAGTGCAAGTTAATTTCAAATTTTATTAGCTTTCCCTACCAATATTATCAGCAAAAACAAATATCAGTGTAATATACCTTAAGAAAAACATATCAGCTTGGGAGAATTGTAGACAGAAACAAAAATTTGAAAAAAAAAATAAATAAACTGCTGGTCTAATTTTATATGTAATTGTAGGAAGACACATTTAAATGATGCTTCACCTCCCAGATCCAATTTACAAGGAGGCTGCCTACCAAAGCCTTATAAACACCATGTCATGAGCTACAGAATCATAGGATAAGGTGTGCCACAGGAATGAATGTCAAGCCACAAAGTTTTCACCCTGCATCTCTATTCATCCTAAAGCATCCCGAGATTAAACATATCTCATTCTATTTGAGACTGATCATAAATATCCATGACAAACATTAATTCATAAACTTGCTGAGTGTAAATCTGAATCATTCATATTGCTAGACTGAAGTGAGGAAACAGCAAGTCAATTAGCTGATAAGTGAACTTAACCAAACACCTGCATCCCAAAGGTTAATAGACCTTTGCCATCCTATGTAGTGCTAGCTGCAAATTTGGGCATTGTCAACAGTCTTATGTGATAACTTTTACAAATATAAACGGTTTGCTATGCCTCCTATTTCCTAAAATTGAAGAAACACAAGATCAGAGTTTATATCTTACCCTTCCTTTATTGTTCCTGGAGCAAAGGATAAGTCCTAACAATAACCAAAAAATTAAAAATAAATATGTTATGTTTGGGGGAGGTGGGACAGGCAGTGATATTGCTCCAGGTATTTTAAGTGTCGATTTTGGATATGACTACTGCTACCAAGCAACCTAAGAAAAAGACTGGGCTTTATACAAAATTACCCCAACGAGGAGGATCCAGTAAAAGAAAGACATAATACTTATATATTTCACTGAACAGTATCAAGAGATAAGAATCTACCTACTTTTTTCCTTTACTTGCATTGCTTTCTTTGTTACAAACTATTTATTCCCATGGTCTTGAAGTTATTACTCTAAGTTTAATAGTTTTAAACATTTTTAGCAGCTGAATCACAGTATTTCAAACACATAAAATAGGTCCTGAGAAATTTTAACATTTTACATTGGATGGAAAATTCACAGCCCTCAGTCATCTCAATAAGACTCCAGGTATTTATCAGGTCACAGTTTGAACACCGTACTATGTTAAAAAAATTTTTTTAAATAAAAAATAAACACTCAATTCTCTGTCCTAAAGCCAGAATGAACAGAAAAGAGCGCCTCAGCCAACAGACACCGCTTGAAAGTGTGACAGACCATGTCATTTTCACTGTCCCTTGGCATGAAGGACTTCAAGTTGTGAGGAAAGATGATTAACTCTTAAATATATGTTTCTTGAAAGGACAGGGATGGAAAGAGATCTTAATTCCCAAAAATGGCCAGGGAAAGGTAAGATTTGTGATCAGCATGGACCATTGTTAATACATGGGGCACAGATGCTCCACTCTGGTTTCAAACCATGGACCAAACAATCTGGGATCTAGTTGGCTGTTCTGTCTCCCTAAGAAATGGAGAAGTGTCACTCAGTTAGAAGTTCCACTCCAGCAGCTTCAGTGTGTTCACTATGTACCAGCTTACTGTATAAGCAATCTGACAGCAGGCAGGGGAAAGGAGAAACATATCTTGAATCAAACGTGAAACATAACCATTCAATAAAAAGACAATTAAAAATAAAATAAAGAAAAACATATTCTTTACCTATCTCCTACATGATTTTCATACCAGTACATGACTTGTATATCATTTAGGTCACTTTTCAGACTTACTCTAGAAAAGTACTTGTATATTGATTGTTTTGTTTCTGAGGAAAATTCAACCAATATGGCAAAATTCCATAAAATGTGTAATAAAAACATAATGGTAAATTCTGTCAACATTTGTTGAAAGTTAAATAATAAAATATTATTAACCTATACTTCTATTAAATCTTTTTTTCCTAGGGAAATACATAATGCCTCTTTATTACACAAGCAATCATTCTGGTATGGGTTATTACTTAGTAAACTGAAGTTTGATGCCTGAATATAGATTTAAAAATGAAGTCAATATTCTAATAACATGAAATTTCCCCCTCAAACTAATAAAAAATACAATCAGTGTGTGGATTCTTCTCAGGATCACATTATCTGAGCCTTTCTTCAAATACTCCTTTGCAGGAACTCAAGCTCATCTCACTTTTGCAGCTACATAAATCCAAAGAAATACAAATATTTGATAAAAGCTAAGTATTTCTTTTAGAAAGCAAAGAGACCACACAATAACAAAATAACCTTTCAGAAGAGGTTTTAAAGCTAAGCTACAATGTAGCAACAAAATAAAGACCTAAAATCTTACAGAATAAAAGAAATCATATTTTAAAAGATTACCAAAGAAAATATATGAAATAATCACATTTTTTTCTTAGGCATTCCTACCTACTCTAAATGATCAATGTGGATATAACTCTAGATATCTTTTCTAAGTATATAAATTCGTATTATCTTTAAAGATCATGAAAATGCATCACACTTCTTTGGCAAAACCACAAATAGAATTTCCAGTTTAATGAAAGACTTGTTCTCTCTTTCTAAGCTATTCTCACTCATTATTCTGGAACTCAGGTCCACCACAACATTATCAAAATTGTAGAAAATTGACCACAAATTGAGAACCAACTTTCAATTCAGAGAAACAAGACCAATAGGAAAAATAATCCAATTAAGTAAACCAAGCCATGCCATATTAATTATACATTGCAATGCACCACCATGATTCTTAAAAAATCAGTGAATCTAGTAGGTTAAAAAGATTTTTTGAAATGCCATATATAACACTGTGATATAGTTAAAGCAAGTTTCTGATATCTGTGCTATATTCAACTGATAATCAAATCCTATGTGTTCACAGCCATACAATGAACTGATCCTTATAAACATTTGTATTTTCTGCAAATCTACTACCCTTTGTTTCAAAGCAAATTGTGTCTCATAGGTTTCAGAAGATACTACTTAGAAATTTCTTCTACTGTAGAGCAGCTATTAAATTATAACAATCCTATTTGCCATTCATTAAAGACTTAGCAAGAGCCCTATACTATGCTAAATGCTTTACATGCCTTATATCACTTAATCCTTAGCACAGCCTTAAGGGAACTGCATGTATGGAGGCAAAAGAGTAGGAGGAAGATTCTGGAGCCGGACTCTACTTGGGTTTGAATCCTGCTTCCTCTACTTCCTAGCTGTAGGACTTCACCCTTCCTTTTACAGATGAGACAACTGTGACTCAGATAAAAAAAAGCGGTAGACTCAAGCTATTTCCCAAGAACAAACTGTTACAGGAAGCAAGAGCAATGAAATACAAGCCTACCTATGGAAAAACTGGACATCTTAAAATGTATCATGTGTTGGGGGGATGGGGTATTGTTCAAAAAAAGACAACTACAGCTAATGGTAGCACCAAATTAAACCAAGCCATCTCGAATAAATGTAAAAGCTAAGTAAAATTTTTGTGCTTGTCCCAAGCAAGTTCCTTAGACACTCTACTCCTAACCAGATTGGACTCCTAAGTTTACCACTAAGAACCACCAAGTTCAACACTGGCAAATACACAGTAGAGTCAGCCTTAACCCCAGTTTTCCGGTAGAGATAGGTAAAGATTTCAAGAAGAAAACCAAGTATACTGGTTTAAGCATAGGCTGCCCAGCCAAAAAAAGTTTTTAACTACTACTTTTGAGATCTTACTAGGAATGGAAATTTAAAATGCCTCATCTGAGTCAATGATTGCCTTTGGTGGGGGTGGGGCAATAAAAAAAATTTTTTTAAGTCATAAAAGACAAAGAATTAGTAAGAAACTGTCATAGACTGGAAGAGACTTTAGGACTTTAGGACATGACAACTAAATCCAATGTGCGATCCTAGAACAGAAAAGGGACATTAGTGAAAAACTAGAAAAGTTCAAAAATAGGGTCTATAGATTAACTAAGTATATTGCATTAAAATTAATTTCCTCATTTGGGCAATTGTACTATGGTAATAAAAGATGTTACCATTAAGGGAAGCTGGCTGAAGGATAGATGGGAATTCTCTGTAATATTTCCGCAACTTTTCTGTAAATTTAAAAACATTTTGAAACACACACACATATGTATAGGATGGCATACAGTCAAATATATATGTAGTGTTTGGGCAGGAAGTTATAATGTAAAATATAACCTTAAAAGAACAGTCAATTGGACTTGGGGCCTCTACCTGAATAACAAGGTCCAGGAAATAAACTGGAAAATATAAATCAATGAATGTGTCCCCAGCAAGTGCTTAAATACAGTGTGTCTATGTTCTAGGGACCAAAGGACCCATTACAGCAGGTCCTCAAATAATATTGTTTTGTTTAATGTTGTTTCATTATAACACTGATGAGGGGAAAAAAAGTCTATTCCCACTGGGGCCGCTGTACTGGTGGAGTTTGCATGTTCTCCCCATGTCTATGAGAGTTTCCTATGAGTACTCCACTTTCCTCCAACATCCCAAAGATGTGCATGTTAGATGAACTGGCGTGTCTAAATGGTCCCTGTCTGAGTGAGCGTGGGGATGTGTAAGTGTACCCTGCGATGGATGGAATGGTGTCCTGTCCAGGGTTGGTTCCTGCCTTGTGCCATCAGCTTCCAAGGTAGGCTCCAGCTACCTGTGACCTGAACTAGAACAAGTGGGTTAGAAAATGAAGGAAGGAATTAATACAAATGACAGTAAAATAAAAATTCATAAAGTATTCAATAATCATAGGGATGCATGACAGTAAACAATGTAGTATAAAAGTGCTCAGACAGCCTGACACATTTGTTATTCTTTGTTTTGGAACTTCAAAGAGGAGGAGGAGGAGATTGTGAGGAGGAGATACTCCTCACAATTTTCACTCTGCAAACACTTATTCCTTGATTTAACCACCCACCACAACTACGACCACTGTCATTTACTGATTTCCCAAAAATTGGGTCAATAATTATCTTACTTCTTTTTATTTATCTTTCTTAAATGTATAGATAGCTCACATTTATTTCAATGGTTAATATTAGAAATGTTTTGGGTCTTTACTTAGAAGTTTAGTGATATTTTTGTGACCAGAAATATGCCATAGAAACTTAAACTCTTGTTTATACCAACTAGCCTATGGTAAAACTGGTTTTGTTCTAAGTCCTTTCCCTTAAAGTCACAGTTTCCAAGGACCTATCAACAAGATGGGACTTACTGAATTGTAAAACTGAAGAAGAGATATGAACAGAATGAGAGTGAATTCTATTTAAAAGTTTTAAAAGTTTAAAAATTTTAAAGTTTTAAATGGAGGATTCTATGACCAAGTTCAACATAGTGACTTGAAAAGATATAATTTTGTAATTTCAATGAAAACAAAGAAGCCATAGTGTAAAAAACAAAAAAAAATTAAGCTATATCTTCACCTCTCAGCATTTACTAAAATAAATTTCAGCCAGAAACAGTAAAGAATTAAGAAAAATACTCTGCAGAACCCTAATTCCTCCTTACCACTTTTTAGGGCCACCCCCCCACACACACACACACACATCGGTAGGTGGAAAAATGTAATGTTGAAGGAAGCTGTTCATTACAAAGAGTGCAAAGGAACATCTTGAGAACATTCAGACACTTTCAGCTCCCTACCACCTACACCTCAAAGCACTTGTAGCCCTAAAGCTCTGGCTAGATGTACGTTTGCCAAAGGGATTCTATATTAAAAGTGGGTTTCTCTTTCTAAGCTGAGGCAGGGTGATATAAAAATTTTAAAAAAAAAAGAAAAATAGCACTTGATTGAGTTTACAGTATAAAAAATAAAAAGAAAGCCATAAAGAATGTAAAAGAAATTTGTGTGAAAGAATTTGTTTTTTATATGTTAGAATAGGAAAGGACTTCTTGAACATAAAGGCAAAAATTTTAAAGTTTAACATATCAAAAACAGACCAATATTTAAAAGCAAACAACTGGGAAAATATATGCAACAAATCTGACATATAAAGGATCAACATCTTTAACATACAGATCAATAAATAATAAATCAATAAACAATAATAGCAGATACTCCAATAGACACTTAGGCAAAGGTTCTAAGCAAGTAATTCAAGAAGAAAATTAAATGGTCAAAAAATATTTGGAAAAATGTACAAAAGTATAATTTTTACAATGCTAATTATAAGATGTCATTCTTGATTCAACACATTAAAGATTAAATAATGATTCTCCTCGACACTAGAAAAGTTGCCAGAGACAGACCCTCCCATGCTATGCTGATAATAGGATTAGCATAATCATTTTGATAGTAATTTGTCAATACATATCAAAACCCTTCAAAGCAAAATCACCCTTTGATTTGAAATAACTAGTGGCTGTCATAGTGTGGTCAGTGCATTATTGGAATCCCTAAGACTCTCACGGGGGTCTATAAGGTCAAAACTACTATTTTTATAAAAATAATAGGACATTATTTGCCTTTTCCCCTGTATTGACATTTGTACTTAAGGTGCAAAAAACAATGGTAGGTAAAACTACCAGCTCCTGAACACAAATCCAGGGCACCATAACTTTACTAGTAGTCGCTATATTTTTCACCACCACAAACTGGCAGGAAAAAAAGAAAAAAAAAAGATTGTCACTTAAGAATGTTCACTTATTAATTTTATTAAATGTGAGCCCTTGAATACACATTCTTTTAACATTCTGTGTGACAAAACAGGAAGTAAATACAAAGCACATCTACTTCTTGTCGAAGTCTGACGGTTGTCACGGCGGAAAGCACTTGTGTGATTGAGAGCTGAACTAGTCACTTTTTCTATGGAACATCATTTTACTTGAATGAACAATAAACAAAGAAAGTATGATTATTTAGATTTAAGTATCTGGCAGACATTTTCTTAAAACTAAACAATGTGAGCCTGTCATTCCAAGGAAAACAACTGATAGCATTTGTTGCCAATGATAAAGTTTGGGCTTTCAAGGAAAAAGTCACAAATACTAGAAAGCTCACATCCATAACTGTAAGCTTGACAGCTTCAAGTCTTACAGACTTCTGAAGAGATCAATGGTGATATTAACAAATGCGATTTTTTTTATATTGTATAATGAAATTTGCAAGATTTGCATAACTCACAACCAACATTTTACAAATGAACAATGCATGATGATAAAAATAACACATGAGCAAAAGATCTATTCAAAGTTCAAAATAGGCCAATAAATTGTAATGTCATAGAGTGTAAAAAGTTCCTTGATATGGTTTCAGTTTCCAAATTGGAATTAACCTTTAAGAAAATACTACTTGTTATGCTTTACTTAATAACAGAATTATTTATAATTACCTAAAAAGCCTATTAAGTTACTCTTCTTTTTTCCAACTACATAACTGTCTGAGGCAAGAGTTTCCTCATATTCTTTAAACAAAAATAAAGTATCACAACAAGTTCAAAGCAGAAGCAGACATGTCTCCCTTCTTTTAAGTCAAGCATTAAAAGATTTGTAGGCCGGGCGTGGTGGCTCACACCTATAATCCTAGTACTCTGGGAGGCTGAGGCAGGAGGATCGCTCAAGGTCAGGAGTTGGAAACCAGCCAGAGCAATAGTGAGACCCCATCTCTACTAAAATTAGAAATTAATTGGCCAACTAAAAATATATAGAAAAAATTAGCCGGGCATGGTGGCACGTGCCTGTAGTCCCAGCTACTTGGGAGGCTGAGGCAGAAGGATCGTTTGAGCCCAGGAGTTTGAGGTTGCTGTGAGCTAGGCTGCTGCCATGGCACTCTAGCCCAAGCAAAAGAGTGAGACTCTGTCTCAAAAAAAAAGAGAGAGAGAGATATGTAAAAATGTAATACAATGTCATTTTCTCACTACTATTTTTGAAATTATGGTTATTATTCATAAATATGTTAACAACTAATGAGTTTATTTTTAAAAATAAATTAGTAAGTAAATATCTTTAAAATTTCTCAGTTGATATTTATATTTTGGTAAATATCAACAAATATAACCCACATAAAAGTTCTTAGAGGTCTTCAATATTTTTTCAGAGTGGGATCCAGAAAACAAAAAGTTTGAAAACTTATGATATGATCAATTGCCAACTTCTGAGAGTCTAAAGTAAAAAAATAAGCAGACGTGGCATTATATATGTGTAAACATAAATTTATCAGAAAATTAGAAAAAGAAAACCTTTGATGTCCAACAAGAAGAAAATGAATGGTACATCTAGACTATGATACTGTTGGTTATTTGAAACAAATTCTGAAGAATTTTTTAAGATGAGGAATGTTCACAATATGCTGAGGGGGAAAGCAAGATCTACAAACTATATAAGCAGAGACAACAATACACTCAAAAAAAGACTAGAAGGGAAAAAAAAGACTAGAATTCAATATGCTAATGCTACTCACCAAAAATAATTACTATTGTTATTTATTATTGATATTAAAACTAATCAGGGAAGCTTGGTATAGAACTCTGAACTGAGAGTCGAGAAACCTGTATTCTAGGCACTGTTTGGCTATTAAACATCTCTGAGATTTTTTAACAAGTCACTTTAACCTCTCTGAACTACCAGAAATTATCTCTGAGGCTCTTACCAGACTAACTCTCAGATAAAATGAACTATCAGATCTAAAGACTGTTCAAGATCTTTGCAAGGATTTTCTAAAGCAAATCAGTGCTACAATGAGAACTGTGAAATCAACTTCAAAATCACACCATTTATAGACTTCTGAGCCAACCTACTAAATAGTTCTTTAATCCCTTGTTTTGCAGATTAGTAGTTTGGCTTCTCTAAATAAAGTTTCCTGTGGAAGAAGAGTTTAAGTTACTTAATCTCCGAATGGTATTTGGGACAAGTGAAAAATATTTGGGTATATCCTGAATAAGAAAGAAAAGAGCATAATAAGCAAGACAACACGGTATTCCACATGATGGGTACCTTTCAAAAGTGCTGATAAGAGTACTGAGTGGTTACTTATTATGGAGAAGAAAACGTATTTATTACAGAAAAGAAAGAAAAAGAGACAAAGAAACAGAAGTAAAAATACAAGTGGTTATACATGTGCATAATGAGAACAGAATATCAAAATATACGCTCTGTTTCAAAAAACTGTCCAGAAAAATTTACATATTCTCATGGCTGACCAGCCTTCATCCATTTCACTATTCATGTGCAGAACTGGGAAGACTTAATGACAGAAAATTACATTCCAATTTGTCAATTTTGTTACATGTTAGCAAGGCTGATAAAATCCTAAAGACTATAAAGGAATAAATATTGCCCTAAATTAAATCCGGATAACATTGGGGAAAGACCCCTTCATTTTACAGACTATCAAAACCAAGTCCTCCAAAAAACTGAGGTCAAAAAAAGGTCTTCAACAAATGCTTCAATATGTACTTTAATATCTATTATTCCATAACCTCTCTTTCCTCAAGAAAATATTTCTATGCTGATGTTTGTTCAAGGGCAACACATCAAGGATGGGGAAGTGCTCCATTAGGGCTAACCATGATCAGTTCCAAGAAACCAAAATGGTACAGGTTTGAATTTGGTCTTCAATTAGGAAAAAAGTAAACAAATATTATATACTTTTAACAGAGCATAAAGAAAATGACCTGGTTGTCCTAAACTGGTCCTTTATATAATTATGATGTTTGGGTCTTAGTTTCCACATCCTTAAAATGAGGAATCTATATTATATAATTCCCAAAGAAATCTCTTTGGGGATTTATTTCTTACAAAGTTGGATAATACTAAAATCACTGACAAAAGAAGTGTTTTAGGGGCAGGGGAGGAAAATATAAAATACGTGTGTGTATATATGTATATATATTTATATATATATATAGAGAGAGAGAGAGAGAGAGAGAGAGAGAAACATTCAGATATGGTTGTTCAATGGCCAATGACCCAAGAGTGGAACCCTGGGGTACCAGGCTCTCTGATTTGAGAACCCTTGCAGTCGCTAATTTGCATAGTCAATAGTGCCAGCCACAGTCGAACAGTAAGAGGCTCCTTTAGGCCTGTGCTTCCTTGTTTGTTTCCAGTGGCCAACTGAAAAGGGTCCTCCATTTCCTCCTTAGGAACCTTTAATTAATATTTCCACTTCGAGAGGACCCTGCTTCCCATTATTCACTCTTAGTTATCTGCCAACTTAGCAGTGGGCATGTATGAAAGCACCTACTATGTGCACTCATCACCTAGACACATGTGAAGTTTTCGGTAAAGATTTGTTGACTTGAAGGTAATTGCAAGGCCTCGGGAGGCTGCTACAGACTCATCCGTTAAGGGTTTTGTGTGGAAGGCGGGTGAAAGAAGAAAGCTTTTTCGCCATCCTTGATCTGGCACCTGGCACTGGTGTTCCTCCCCATTCATGTGTGACACGTGGTTCCTAGGTGCTGCCAGGGCGGCCCAGACACAGCTGCTGCCGGCAAGGGGCGGTGAGAGGGGGGAGATGGACACTTACCTGGGGAACCTCTGCTTCAGCTTCCTCAGGCTCTGCCTGGTGGGCGGCACAGACACTAGGCACTGGGCTATCTCGTCGTATTGGGCTTTGGTCAGTATCATGTTGGGCCAGGGACCAAGAGGTGGCGGGGACAAGGAAAAAAAAAAAACACCCTGGGGCTCGAGCAGCCTTGATGCCAGGGAATGAGGGGTAGGCACACAGCGGCACAGCCCTGGGTCCTCGTCCTCCTTGGCTTGCCCCTGTACCCCCTGAGGTACACCCGGAGCTGCAAGGCAGGGCGGAGACTCGCCGAGTCCCAGGCTTCACCCGGTACCTCCGCGGCGGGAGCGGGCTGTACACTGTGTTACCCAAGCTTGGTTTACTGAGCAGCCGCAGTTGGCCCGGCCGAAGGCAATTGGCCGCCATGTCACTTAAGGGCAAACCAACCAGGAAGTAACTGCCGCCCACGGAAAGGGCGCGGAGCCAGAGTCATCTGGCAGGTGTGCTGGGAAGCGTCCACCTGGGAATTGACAAGGGATGTTCGTGGAGTTCACATTCTCCCGGTTACTAGAAGCTAAGGAGGACGGGCGCACAAGCCAGGTGGCAAATCTCACGAGTGCCTCAAGCGATGCTTCAGCTTGAGCCCGGGAAAGCCACTGCCAGAGCGCGCGATTTGAATGTGCTTCCTAACGTGGCCGTGTTAGCGCAGCTGCAGGCGGAAGGGTCTGCAAAAAACCGTGTCTACGCCGCTCGAACAAAGTCTCTCCACTCTGCGAGCAGGAGCCGAGCAGTAAAAGCACTGGGATCGCTCTAAACAAATCCGACATCATCAAACGGCTGGCAGTAAAGACTGTCACTTTCACTCCTTATAATTAACTACTCAAAGCCTAAAATCGTGTCTTACTTTCTTTGCAACCTCAGCTCTCAGAAAATAGTAGGCGCTCAATAAATGTTTGGAGAAATGAATTAATCTTTTGTTTACCCACAAGTGCGGTGAGTGGATCTCCGCTTTCCTAATGCAATTCATTGGGACATCAGCCCCTCCTTTAATCTCTTTTTAAAAATCTACTTGGTTCTTAGAAGGCCGTGTGTTGTGTTTCTTTTCTTCAACTTTTAACATTGTAAGCAAATGAAAGTAAAAGTGCTTAGATTTTAGAGAATACGTAAGCGGTTACAAATTTTTCATCTGGAACAAAACCTTATTTGGAAGTTTAGTTCAGCAATGCCTCCTTAGATAAATTCCTTAATTCATTGAAACCTCATTTCCTTTGTCTATAAAACTGATTTTTAATTCATGGGGCTGCTTTTAGGATTAAATAGGATAATACAAGTAAAGGATTACTTAACATATCGTCCAGCAGATAGCCTATGTAAAATAAATAGCCTAAGTAAGACCACTTGATAAAAATGGACAGGGTGTTTACAAGGTATTGTTTTACAGGCTCCCTAACTTAATCCTCATAACTTCCTGTGAGGCGAGTACTATTGCCGTTATCTTCTCTTCCTCCCTTTTGTACAGATTGAATAAATTGAGGCATGAAAAGGTGAAGGAACGACCCAGAGGTCGTGAGAATAAGTAAGTAGCAGGAGTAAGGTTTAAACTCCTGAAATCTGGTTCCAGAGTTGATGCTCTTGCCAACTCTCAGTAATCCTTAATTACTATGTCAAATAGTCACACTCTCTTAAGCCAAAGGTTAAGGGTTTTTTTTAAAGAAAGTATTCTACCTTTCAAAGTATGTTTTTTAGCCCAGATTTTTAAAAAGCTTCACTACTTTATTTTCTCAGGCGTCTCAAAGTCCAGTGCCAACAGTGGATCCTGAAATCAGCAACCATAGTTTTTCTGAATATTTACATCAGAATGTTCTCTTCCCATATGCTTTGCATCTAGCTCTGATTGTGTGACATTAGTACATAACTATTTATTTATGGCAGCGTGGCCTGGAGTTGCCACCTGGCTAGTTTGTTGTTGACCCTGCCATGACTTTTACATGAAAGCTAGCTGACGATAAGCAGGCACCAGTTGATCCCCTGTTCCTTTCCCCTTCCCAACTCCACTCTTTCCAATTCACAGCCATCAGATTTTTATAGGAAACATCAGTTCAAGGATGTTTGCACTAGTTATTTTTATAGCAACTCTTCTCTCTGGCTCTTGTCTTATATTCACCCTTATAACCCTTAAGGAAAATGCCAGGTTTGTTTTTCTGTTTTTATTTTTAACATGCTGGCAGTTTATAATTTTGACCCAAATCCAGTAGATTGTTTAGAGTTAGTGCTGGGAGAAAAGCACAGTTATGTTGCTGTTTTCATTGGCAGTGACAGTAGTGTTGTTTATTAGGCACAAAATAGAACCAAAGCAGACCTTTTTCGTTGTTGTTTAGTTGGCTCTTTTTTTCTTATAGTGTGAAATGGTTAGAGTAAGCTGATTATTCCTCTGAGGCATCCTTTGTTCCTCCCTTCCCCTTCTCCATCCTACTCCCATCTCTTGTCACATCCTATGCCCCTCCTCTGCTCTTAATCTTCTAAAGCTGCCTTTCCATGCCTGAAGCTCCCCACTGTTTCTCAGTCAGCAATACCATTTCCCTACTAAGTGTAGTAGGATCATGAAATGAAAACACCAAACTAAAAACCCAAAGAACTGGCTACCTGTTTAAAATCAGCCATAAAATATGTGGCCTTGAGCAACTGACAGCCTCTCTGATCCTGAATGTTCTCGATATAACCTCAATAAATGGAATGTTAGAGTCTCATCTGATAGGAAGAAACAATCTAAAAATATAGAAAAGATGTGGGAAATTGTGACAGAGGAAATGAGTAGTCACCCCTCCTCCCATAGATATGGAAGGGTAATATTGACCGGGGCAGTATGTAACAAAAGAAATAGCTTGAAAAAAATGGCGACAATGTCTTATGTCTCTTGAAAACATACCCCACTCCTTTTGGAGAACGAGGACTTGCATCCCTGCCTCAGGTCAGTGGTCAGGAGGGGCAGGGTAGTGTCCTCTGCTCTTTGTGCCACAGAAGATGGGATTCATCGGAGCAGAGGTCACAAGACTGTTTTAGCTGAAGATGGGATTAAGTGGAGGCCTCAAAATTGTCTTAGCCAAAAATGGGATTATGGGATTAACCAGAACCTTTAAAACCTCTCTCTGTATTTCTGCTCAGAGAAGGACTGTTGGCACTTTGAGACAAGTCTCTGCCAACTTCAACATTTGATGGCAAATTAATAAACCTCCTCAAACCATTTGTCCTTTTTCTTCTGATGTGGCCTTAGGGACAAATGTCAAACTTTCAGTAACAAAATCACAGTAACGGCCAGGCGCTGTGGCTCACGCCTGTAATCCTAGCTCTTGGGAGGCCGAGGCGGGCGGATTGCTCAAGGTCAGGAGTTCAAAACCAGCCTGAGCAAGAGCGAGACCCCATCTCTACTATAAATAGAAAGAAATTAATTGGCCAACTGATATATATATATAAAAAATTAGCCGGGCATGGTGGTGCATGCCTGTAGTCCCAGCTACCCGGGAGGCTGAGGCAGAAGGATCACTCAAGCCCAGGAGTTTGAGGTTGCTGTGAGCTAGGCTGACGCCACGGCACTCACTCTAGCCTGGGCAACAAAGCGAGACTCTGTCTCAAAAAAAAAAAAAAACAAAATCACAGTAAGAAAATGTGTCCAAGTAGGGACTAATACAGCTCCTGGATGGATGGGGTGAATCACTCAACCAGATTTTTCTTTCTGATAATTTTTGTGATATATATATATATATATATATATTTTTTTTTTTTTTTTGAGACAGAGTCTCGCTTTGTTGCCCAGGCTAGAGTGAGTGCTGTGGCATCAGCCTAGCTCACAGCAACCTCAAACTCCTAGGCTCAAGCAATCCTTCTGCCTCAGCCTCCCAAGTACCTGGGACTACAGGCATGTGCCACCATGCCCGGCTAATTTTTTCTATATATATTAGTTGGCCAATTAATTTCTTTCTATTTATAGTAGAGACGGGGTCTTGCTCTTGCTCAGGCTGGTTTCGAACTCCTGACCTCAAGCAATCTGCCCGCCTCGGCCTCCCAGAGAGCTAGGATTACAGGCGTGAGCCACCGCGCCCGGCCTCTGATAATTTTTGGATGACATTAATGTTGAACAATTTTAAAGGAGGATAGGGTTTGGCAAGAAGGCATCAGAAGGTCATTTCTAGAAGGATAATAACACAAAGGACTAAAAATAAGAATGAGCCAAGTCACAATCATGGGAAAGTTATTCTAGCTGGAGCAAAGAGTTCTAGGCAGAGTGAAAGGAGTTAAAGATGCTTGACCTTGGAAAGAGTCAGTCACATTTTAAACAGTCTGTTCTTCACTGAGTCTGCCAAATTCAATGCGTGTTTTTAAAAATAAATACAGACATATTATTTTATTATATTATAAAATCTGGTTCTATTGATAGAGTCTCTCCTGAATTTATCAAATTTACTATTTTAAAGAAAATAATTGAATTTTACTAACTGGATAAAGAAAAAGAAGAGAGCTAATAATATTTGAGTACTTAGTATGCACAAACATTATCCCCTTATAACTTATCTCACTTAATCTTCACAGTTACTCTATGCAGTAGATCTTATATCCCCTATTTTATAGATTAGGAAACTGAGGCTCAAAGAGAGTGAGAACTTACCCAATGGGTCCAACTACTAAGTAGCAAAACCATGATTTGAACCCAAGTTAGTCTGGGTATAAAATGATATGTTCTCTATTGCACTCTATTGCAATGTTCTTTATGTTCTATATTATAATTCAAAAAGGATTTGGAAAACTTTTTGGTTACACTTGTCTTAATTAAGCAATTATTTTCTGAAATAGCCAGCAGCCTTCTTTGGCCACCAGGATGCCTGTTGAAATGGCAGGGACCTTTGATTTTGACATTTAGCCAAAATAGACCTTTAGAAAAATTGTTTGGCCACTTTGAATAGAAAAGATTGCGTATTTTTCACTTTGTACTATGAAACACCACCTCAAGTGATGCATCTTTTAAAACTGAAGTTTACATCTCTATACTTGCCATCCTTGAGTGACAAGTCATTTTATCCTGGCCCCCAAATAATACAAGTCCCTACTAAACAATAAAGATCAGAATAATTCAGTTGCTGAAACCTGTAACCATTACACAATTTAATGACTTGAGGAAAACAAACGAAACATTCAGAAGGGCTTTCCATACCATAATAGCGGAGTAGTTACACTGAAAGGTCAGGGAAGACCCAAAGCCTAATGTTGGTCCCTTCATGCAAGTCAATGGAAAATGAACTCTTGGTCTATGAAACCAGGTGGTCTGATCCCAGAGGAAGGTTATATGTAGATTTAGGCCTTCACTGAACAACCATTACAAACAGAAACTCCCATGTGCACATAAATGTCACCTTCTCAGAGGAGAATGGTACCTCTTTGAGTCTTTGTTGTTCCATAATAACAAGAACTAGTGTTTTGGGGGCACTTACCAGAAGCAGAAACTGTGCTAAGCACTTTTCATACATCTACCTTCCCTTAGTTCTCAGATCCAGCCTCAGGAAGTAAATACTATTATTAAATCCATTTTCCAGTTGAGAAAACTAAAGGTGGCTTCTATTTATCAATCATTTTATAACATTCTAGAATAGTATTTCTCAAACTATCTGTGTTGAGGGCCTAGTTTTCCCCCAATTTGTCATGGACAAATTTGTAAAATAAGATAAAAAATGAATTACTTAAAAAATGAAATTTAAAAAGACAAAGCGATATAAAGTAGACCCCCAAATTTGTTATGAGATTTAATAGACACACAATTATTCTGTCCAATTAATATAAAACATGCTAAATGCTCATTATCAATTTCTGTACTTACCACATCAAGACATATAACTAAATGTTGAGAACCAGTGCCGATTTGCTGACCATATTTTGAGTAGCACTGTACCTTAAGAAGACAATATTGTAAGCAAGGAATGTGCGAACACTAAACGCTGATTCCAAAGTCTAGAACATCACACTTCTCACATACTCTTAGTTCAAAGAGGAACATACCCTTTTCCTTTTAGAATTCTAAGCATCAACAATTATTATTATAACCATAATTCTACTCTATTAAGTTCTTCTCAAGTAATGCATATTTATTAAGGTCAACAGTGCAAATCCTTTACAGGAGATTTAATTAGGTACCTTATGAAGGTATGAGGCCATTAAATACAGAATGTCCAATTTCAAATCAAAAATGTAGTTTATTATATCTCAAACAAGAAGCAATGCAATTAATCAAAGTATGCACCTAAACTATCGACGTGGTTTTGCCATTTTAATGGTAGCAGTGAAGAAGCCTGGAGAGCAAGTGGCAATGAAATCATGAAAGTCATTTTCCGCAGCTTGTTGAGAATAGAATGTTTTTCCTTGAAAGAAGTGGTTCAAAGCCTGGAAGAAGTGGTAGTCAGTTGGTGCGAGGTCTGGTGAATATGATGGATGAAACAGAGTTTCCAAGTCCAGCTTCTGTAGTTTGAGCAGCATTGTTTGTGTGACATATGGTCAGGCGTTGTCTTGCAAGAGGATTGGCTTGTCTCTATTGACCAATCTCAGCTGCTTAATCACAAGCATCCTCATCATTTTGTCCAATTGCTTGCAGTATGCATCTGCTGTAATTGATTGACCAGGGTTCATGAAGCTGTAGTGGATAATACCAGCACTGGATCAACAAACAGACACCATTAGCTTTTTTGGATGAATATTCAGTTTTGGACTGTGTTTCAACACTTTGCCTTTGTTCAACCATTGTGCCAAATGCATGCAATTGTCAAAAAGAGTCATTTTTCATAAAATATAACAATACAATATAGAAATGGTTCTCCTTTATGTTGTAACAGCAAAGAAAGGCAAGCCTCGAGATGATTGCTCTTCTGATGCTCGATTAATTCTTGTGGTTCCCATCTATCCAGCTGCTTTGCCTTGACAATTTGTTTCAAATGGTCCAATATTGTTGGAATGGTAACGTCAAACCTTGCTGCTAATTGATTCATAGGTTGAGATGAATTCCCTTCCACTGCATCTTTCAGCTCATCATTATCTACCTGGGTCTCAGGTCACCCATGTGGCTCATTTTCAAGATTAAAATCAACAGAGGGAACCTCTCAAACTACCAATGTACTATACGTTCTTTAGCCACATCCTTCCAAAACACTTTGTTGATATTTTGAGCTGTCTGTGCTGCATTGGTTTCATGATGAAACTCATATTTAAAAATAATGCAAATTTTTGACTTATCCATGGTTTCACAAAAATTGCACTAAAAATAATTTGAAATCAAAAGCCAAACCATATGTATGAAAGAATGAGGATGTACCTTCCCAATAAAAATAGTACAAGAAGTGTCAAAGTGAAATGTCAGAGATATCAACTGTCAAACTTAGTACTTAAGGAAATCAGACATTTCATACTTAATTACCTAATACTAACACTGAGTTTTTGTAGCATAAAGCCTAATTTCTAATTTAAATTATAAGCCCATCATCATATGTACCTCTTCTGTTCTAGAATCACACTCAGAACACTATTGGTACATGATAAAGGCTATTAATTGGCATTTATTTATACATTTACTACCACCATATTTGACAAGGATAAAGAACAAAAAGTAGTGTTTTTAACAGGGACAATTTCTCTTGGGTGTTCATGTGTTATAGCAAAGGGAGATATGTGAGCATGTTTGCTGAAGATAGACTGGAGCCTCTTAAATTTTTCTTCTCGGGCTCATCAGGGACTGGTGGATAATTTGTAGGCAATTTGTATACCCTTCTCCTGCAGGACTAAACCTCAGATGTAATTTCTGCAGTTGTCAATCACTTTTGTCCCAAAGACCATTCTGCAAAAATATATGTATCATGTTCTGAGGGTTTTCTCACATTTATAAATTCAGAAATTGAAAGGAGCTATGCTATAGAGTAGAGGAGTTTCTATGGGGGGAGGAGGATAAGAGGAATGAGAATCAAGGAATCGAGTCTGTCCTTAAAGAGCACCTCTTTCAACATAAACTGAAGTTGGAAGCACATGTCAGATGGAGATTAGCTATAAGTCTCTTCATTTAAAAAATTACCTTCTTTTGCCATCCCACTGGGTTAGACTTTCAAAAGAACAGGCGAGATGCCAGTCAGGATTTATAACCCTTTCCCTCTCTGTGATTGATGGAGAGTTAAGGGAAAGAGTTCCTTCTGAGATAAGTATAGAGACTATAATAATAATAATAGGTTTCTTTCTTTTGAGAAAATGAAAGCATATTTTGTACTTATGTAATGTATTGTTATCATAAAATCTATAACTGGTATTTTTATATCCATTTGGCATATGGGAAAACTGAGGCATAAAGTGGCTTGGAACTTCAACCAGTTTCTTAGACTTCATTTTTACTTGCTTTTTTTTTTTTTTACTTAATATATTTTCTTATGCTCATCAAAGAAATCTTCCCTGTGGCTAACCGTGAAAGATCCTATACTGTAAACCATCCAACACCCCCAATACTTGGAAGCCACCACTATAACCACCTTGACATTATTCCTTTCAGTTATTTTTCCAGAAAGTTTTTACTTTACATAGATAAAATCTAACCCCATATACAACTTGAGTCTAGCTCTGTTCAGTTTGTCTTACACTATGAGCAAGGTATTCTTAAGAACATGTGGCAATTCCAAATGAGGTCACATTGGAAAACTAAAAAAAAAAAAAAAAAAAGAACATGTGGCAATTTTGACCCTGATTTCATATTACAAGTAGAGTAGTAGGTTTCTAAAGTTAGGAGATGGACTCTCACAAGCCAGGCCTTGAAATGAGGCCCTTGCTGTGGCTAGCAAGAAACTGGACCATCCTTCAGTTCCATCAACAAGCTGCAATTCAGGCAAAGTGGGAATGATGTAATGGACCTTCTGGAACAAGGCAGAGATTTCTGTGTCTGATGGACAGCACTCACGGAGCTACTATTGAAATCATGTCAGTGAGCCTCCTACCACATGTACATTCTGTCAGTCAACATGTTGACAGAGGAGCCAGCATGCATTTTTTTTTTTAGCGTGACTACCAGTTATATCTGAACATTCAGATTCATTACAGGCCTTGATGCAGGGAGCAAATGTTTCGCATTGCCCAGAGGACAGTCACACTGGATGCCAATCTTCCTGCCAGAAGAGCTTGGGTTTCCATTTCACTTTCAAACACTAAAAGGTTTAAGTTGGTACAAGGATGAAAGAGATTTAAGGGAATGGTGCGGGCAGGGAGAAACAGAGGCGGTGGCTTAGAGAACACTTAAGCTCTACATACACTTGCATGCACGAACACATACGCACAAATCTAATTTTATAAAACAACATGAATTATTTGCATAGGTAGGAATTTCAAAAACATAATATACATGCTCTTAAAATGCAAAGATCAATGTAACTCACTTATGCCAGCACCCCTTAAAAAATAGGGATATCCACAAAAACTCATTCATTCATTCATTCATTCGACAGTTACTGGGTGCTATCATGTGCCAGGCACTGCTCTAGGCCATGTATAAGCAGAATACAAGACTGTCAAAGTCTCTGCCTTCAAAGTTTAGGTTCTTCAATAAATTAGATTTACTTTATCAAAAAGATTATTTCATGTTCCAGTTAAAGCAAGCTAAAGAGACATGGCAACAAAATACAATACGTGGACCTAGACTGGATTCTGTACTGAAAAAGGGAAAGTGCTATAAAATACATTATTGGATGAACTGACAATTAGAATGCAAATGTTAAATCAGATTATAAAATACTATTCAAGATGTACATTATGTAATCTCCCTATTATTAAGAAGTGCACACAAACGTACTTTGAGGTAAAGATCCACTTATATACATATAAGTTGCCCTTAATTGTCCAGAAAAAAATAAATCAAGAACAGTGAGACGGTAAATGATAAATCAAATGTAGTAAAATGTCAACAATAGATGAACCTAAATAAGGGTATATGGGCATTTTTGCACTCTTTTTATTTTGTGACATTTTGGTTAATTTGAAATTATTTCTTAACAAAAAGTTTTTAAAAACGTATTTTACTTTGTAAAATGAGGGCAAACCCAATGTCCTTAAATCATGTGGCACATTCCCCTCAGTCATATATGATTTGTAGACATTTGATTAACATGCTGATTTTCTCAGGACCTCAAATATGGGCTTATATTGCCTAATTAAGACCCATGGCATAATAGAGGCAAAAACTTTCAAAATCTCTTTATATACCTCTCCCCAATATGGACCACAGAAGCTTTCTGTTTCATTCAAACACCTAACAAATTTCATTCATATTTATGTGAAATATACTATTAATATACAATTATGCCACTCACTAATTATAATTCTCTCTTTCTGGGCCTACAAACACCCTAAAGATTTCAGCTATATAATAGAAACAGGAAGTGCCACCAAATAATCCCTTTGAACACAGTCCTATCTTAGAACTGCATTGCAGTCTAATTCTTTACCTCCCTCTCCACCTCTTTTTCTCCCTCCCTCCCTCCCTCCCTCCCTCCCTCCCTCCCTCCCTCCCTCCCTCCCTCCCTCCCTCCCTCCCTCCCTCCCTTCCTTCCTTCCTTCCTTCCTTCCTTCCTTCCTTCCTTCCTTCCTTCCTTCCTTCCTTCCTTCCTTCCTTTCCTTCTTCACAGAGGGCAGAAAACTCTTCCAGCCTCCTTCCACTCTCCCCCCCAGTTCCCTCACCCGTGTTTGCCACAATAAAATGCTTGCATGTCAAATCCTGTCTTGGCATCTGCTTCCTAGGGAATCTAGGCTAACATGGCCTCCTGTCTTCAAAAGCATACATAGGGAACTAGAGGTTACACTTAATCACTTATTAGATATGAGTATTTCATAAAACTTTATCAGCAATACATCAAAAATTATCTCCTAAGAAGGCAGTCTAATACTTGAGACTAGACTTTGAAGTCGGAAGAACTCAGGTAGAAGTATTAGTTGGATGATCTTACTATTTAATAAAATCAAACGTCTACCATAGTGAAATACATATTAGACAATAATAAAAACAGGGTTCTCTTTTTTTTCCCCTTGAATCCTTTTTTACAGGTACCCTGCAGACTTTCCTTATTTCTGAAGACACACAGCAAAGTATTTAATAACTACATGTAAACTCCCTTGGTTGCAATCAAAATCTCTATTTGCTTCCCCGAAAAGACTTATATATGTATACTTAGATGACCTGAATTAGATGTTAGCTATTCCTATAATTCTCCAGGCTTACATTCACAAGCACTCTCTTGGATTTCATCATTTCTACAAATGACTAATCTCAGTTTGGTTCACTCTCAAAGAGTAACTCTTATTTCTGTCTTGCTGTTAGCTCAATACATAATAACAAGTCTTGCCTGAATTTAGGGGTCCAGAGCCCTAATGAATCCATTTGTGTACCACACACATCCATCTCTGAGCCCTTTAGGCACCTCAAACACAACTTTTTCAAAATTGAGCTCATTGTTATACTCCTTTAAGTCTGCTTTTCTTCTTGGAAAATGGCACTACCACCCATCCTTTCCTCCACAGCCAATAGCCACTTTCTTCCTGTCACTCAAGAAATATGCTACTGTCACTATTTGGTTGCCTCCTTCCTTTATTCTATTAGTCTCCTAATGAGATTTCTGCTCTAGTCTGTCTCAACTCTAGTCCTCCGCACTTGAAACCAAGGTGATTTTTCTAAAAATACAAACATTGTCACTTTGAGATGTCCTTGCCTACTTTTCAGGCTTCATTTCTTTCTGTATAACGTGATAAACCCTACATACATTCAAGTACCACTTGACAAATCTCACTCATTAATTACCTACTACATGCTAAGCACCGGAAAGAGTCTTTTATAGTCCTATGAGAGAGGTGTTATCATTTCTGCTCAAAAGAATTAAAGAAGGTAAGTAACCTGTTCAATTTCATACAACTGACAAGGGACAAAGAAAGACTGAGTCTTTTTTATTCCAAGGTCATTTTTAAAATTTAGATATAATTAATAGGCACTATAAAAAGTACAGATTTTAAATGTACAGATAAGCTTTAACAAACATATGCATCCTAACCATGCCATAGAACTTTTTCATCAACCCCTAATATTTCCCTTTAATTAAAAAAAATTGATCTGTAATTTACATTCAGTGAAAACATAAATTTTAAATACACACTTCTTGAAGATCATTGTTTTAACCTTTTATTTTTAGTTCACTGAATCCATGTTGCCATTTTATGCTGTTATACATGGGAGCGTGCATTTTCCTCTGCTAAGATGCACTTTTTCCTTGTAGTAATATCTGCTCATTTTCCAAGTTACAGTTTTAACAGCATTCCCTTTTCTATGCCTCTCTCACACCCAAGCCTCCACCATTAGTTAACTTTTCTCTAATATCTTTAGTGATTGCCACTTTATTTTAGTTTTTGTATCCATTTACCACTCTCATTGAAGTCTAGTGGCTAGAGTGCGTGCAAAACCTCTTGTTTGTTTTTCTTACTTAACATCTAGTCTTTTACCAGGCACACAGTTAGTGCTTAAGACATATTTGTTGAATAAACAAGTCCACGATGCCAAAGGCATAGGTTAGTGCCTTGCAGATCATGTGCGAAGTTTACATTTTATGCCAAAGCAACAAAGATTTATTGGAGATTGTACACAAAGGAATGCCATGAATAGATGTGTGTTTTAGGAAAATAAGTGATAGCTGAGTAAAGGCTATAAAAAAGTGGAGAGAGGAATAGTTACAGGGAATCGAGTTGAGAAATCATTGTAGAAGTCTAGGAAAGGGACCCTAAGAATATCAATTAGAAGAATAGAATTGGAAAGGAGAGTCCAGAATTCAAAAAACCATTTGTAAGAAATACTTGCCAGATCTCAATGGGAGAGCTAAAGCAGAAGGAAGTGTCAAAGATATTCCTTTGTGTTCAGAGAAAAATAGTAATATAATAGATAGTTGTGTCACTGAGAAATATTTTACAAGGAAAGCAAAAGAATTAGGCAAGTTAATTTTAATGCATATAGGTATACTATAAATAGAGTGGAGATGAAAATGGAGATACTGGCCAAGATCTCAGAAGAGCAGTCAGGCCTAGGGATGTAGCATCTGTGCTTGATATTTTCCATTTGCCCCTCTACATACAGTTTCTGACCTTCTTTGTGCCCTAGCATCCTTACCACGTTTGATTTCATCACTGTATATTGGCTTCCAGTTGGGTTTAGGTAATGGGAGGCACCAGCAAAAGTACAAAGGGCAGGAAGAGAGTGAGTTTTGAACACTTATTTTGTGACTCCCTTCCTTTCAGGTCACCATAGGCTGGCACTATCCCTCTTCCAAAGGGTACAGCTCTTGCCCAGTAATGATCTCTAGGCAGCCATTCTCTAGGTTCCCATGAGGGCTTATATCTTCAGGCCCGGGGGCAATAAGGCCTGAGGTACTGAACATTCCTTTCTGGTTTCCCTTAGAAATTGTAAATAGTTCCTTTATTAAAATCTTTTCAATTACCCCATTTGAGAGTGCCATCTGTTTCCTGCTGGGACCCTGATTGACATAGACAGATGGTACCTGAAGTCCTTGGAGACAAAATCACCCAAGGAAAGCAGGTAGAGTAGAAAGAGTCCATGCAGGAAACCAAAAATGAATTTAAATTTCTTACTCAAGACATTTGCAGAGAAATTAATTTGAGAGGAAGCAGAGGGAACAGAGCCAAGGAAGGAAAGGGTTTCAAGAGGAGTCAACAGTTTCAGATGCTGCAGGAAAGCTTCGGAATGAGAATTGAAGTAGGTCCTTGGCATTGACCCTTAGGATGCCATTCGTGTCTTTTATCAAGAGGAGTTTTGGTATAATGATGGTAGGGCAAGAGGCATGGCATCAATCATGCTGTGGCAGGAATGAGAGTTGAAAAAGTGTAGATGTCAGTGTAGACTATTTATTCAAGAGTTTAGAGTGCCAAGAAGAAGCAAGACAGAGTAGTACTGTAATGGAGAGTACTGTAGAAAAACGTTCTTTTAGGATCAGGAGAAAATGTACTTGTTTATAGGCTATTGAGAAAGAGTCAGTGTAGAAAGTGAGATTGAAGATATAGGACAGAGGGGACATGGATGGTGTATCCGTCAGCTAGGGCTGATACAACATATCACTCTAGACGAGGCAGCATAAACAGCAGACATTTATTTCTCACAGTTTTGGAGGCTGGGAAGTCCAAGATCAAGTTGTTGGCAGATCCTATGTCTGGTGAAGGAATACTTCTTGGCCGTCTTCTCATTGTATCCTCACAGGGCAAAAGAACAGAGAGGAAGCAAACTCTCGTGTTTGTTTCTATGAGGGCACTAATCTCATTCATGAGGGCTCTGCTCTTCTGACCTAATTAACTCCAAATGATCCCACCTCCTGATACCATCACATTGGGGCTTTGGATTTCAACATATGAATTTGGTGGGGGTAACATTCAGTCTCCAACAGAAGGACAAGTTCATGGAGGAGGAATGATGAGAGGATAAGCTTTTCAAAGAAGGGATGGTCATTCCCTCAAATATCAATAAAGGATGTAAAAATTAGATGAGGCTTCTATCTTTCTCTGTAACACCCTGTACACATCACTGGCATAGGGCTTGCCATTGACACCTTGCAATTATCTGTTTTCATTTTTGTCTTCTTCTCTAAACTGCTAGATCCTTGAGGACAGAGTCTTTATCTCTGGATCCTCAGTGCCTAGCATATGATACTTAACGATTTTTGAAAAGTTGAAGAATTGACATCTTAACTTTAAAGGCCAAGTAATTGATGAATGTCCTAACAGATGGTTTCATTTTCTCTGTTAAATAAGAGGTTTGGTCTGCCTGAAATAGGAGAACATAAAGATAAAAAGCTTGAGAGAGGAGATGCTTTGAAACTGCTGCAGTCAAGAATGTTCTGATTTTTACTTGACAAGCAAGCTTTGGATATTAATTTCATTTCCCATGTCTTGCCTACAAAGAAGAAAATGGATTAATGAGCTGACATGACAATTGCGGTTGTGTTTGTTTACTTGCCTGTGATCTTTTAACTTTGATTTAGATGAATAAGACTCTCTGAGCCTTATCAATTTTGGTGGTTGTTAAAATCACATTCTAAACTCCAAAACCCATTCCTGAGCCAGGGACACACTAGAAGGTCCTGCTGCTCTGACCCTTGCCATGACAGCTGGTGGACCTCCCTTCAGAGCACTCGTCTCCACTTGTAGCACTGTGGACATCAGTTTGGTTTAGGTCCCTAGGTAGTACATACACGGTATGACAATAAGATCAATTTTCATATGTGGCTAATTGAATCAGTCCCTTTTCATAGTAGTGAAATCTTATAAAAATCAACTTTTCTATCGCCAGAGGGGAGGATGGAATTTTAACATGGTGTGGTGTGTGTGTGTGTGTGTGTGTGTGTGTGTGTGTGTGTGTGTGTATAAGGTAAGTGCAATTCATTTCTCAGTTTTGCTTCCAAAGAGGATTGGAGGTGATTATTCTATTTCATTTTACCTGTCTCTTTTTTTTCTGTATGGGCAGAAATTAGATCTTTTGATTCCTTTGAAGCTGCACCAAAGAGAGGCGATGTATAATAATATAGATAGTGGTGAGGAACACAGATGTTGGATCTCCTTTAAATTTTGTAGCCATTCAGATTCTGGCTCTACCTTTAAAGAGCTGTATGTGATTCTCGGTAAGTTACTTAACTCCTCTGTGCTACAGTGTCCAACTCCAGCCCTAAAATGAGATAATAGTATCTAGTGTATAGATTATCATGAGAATTGAGAGTCAGAATGTGGAAGTTATTTCAACTAGTAATTGGAATATGGCTACATGCTGAAATTATTGTCTTACTCTTTATTTAGAATAACTTATTGTAAAGAAACAATACTTTTTAATATATTTAATTACAATAAATTACTACAAAATGGCCTACAGAAATCATTAGATTATTTAATGACTCAATGTACCCATTTAATAGTAATACATATAAAGTACTTTGCCTACTAGGCTATAATAAGTGCTTTATATATGTTATCACTGGAAAATTTCACAGAAGAAACAAAGGTTGAGAGAATATTATCAACTTGTCCAAAATCAAGCAGTTAGTTGAGATTTGAAACAGGTAGTTTGGCTCCAAACCTGCATGATTAACCACAATATTACATTGCCTTTTCTTCTTCACATAACTATTACATCATTAAATATGAAATGTCCAATTTTGAATCTAAAGTGTAGTTTAAGGCCGGGCGCTGTGGCTCACGCCTGTAATCCTAGCTCTTGGGAGGCCGAGGCGGGCGGATTGCTCAAGGTCAGGAGTTCGAAACCAGCCTGAGCAAGAGCGAGACCCCGTCTCTACTATAAATAGAAAGAAATTAATTGGCCAACTGATATATATATATAAAAAATTAGCCGGGCATGGTGGCGCATGCCTGTAGTCCCAGCTACCCGGGAGGCTGAGGCAGAAGGATCACTCGAGCCCAGGAGTTTGAGGTTGCTGTGAGCTAGGCTGACGCCACGGCACTCACTCTAGCCTGGGCAACAAAGCGAGACTCTGTCTCAAAAAAAAAAAAAAAAAAAAAAATAAAGTGTAGTTTATTATATCTCAAACAAGAAACAGTACTATTAATCAAAGTATGTACCTAAACTATTGACACAGTTTTGCCATCTTAACAGTAGCTTGTTTATGCCACCTGCAAAGAAGTTTGGAGAGCAAGTGGCAGTGAAATCGTGAAAGTCATTTTCCACAGCTTCTTGAGAATTGAACATTTTTCCTTGCAAGAAGTGAACCAAAGCCTGGAAGAAGTGGTAGCTGGTATAAGATCTGGTGAATATGGTAGATGACGGAGTTTCCAAGTCTATTGCTGTAGTTTGAGCAGCCTTGTTTGTGTGACATGTGGTTGAGCATTGCCTTGCAAGAGAATTGGTCTGTCTCTCTTGACCAATCTCAGCTGCTTAATCGCAAGCATCCTCTTCCTTTCATCCAACTGGTTGCAGTAAACATCTGCTATAATTGATTGACCAGGTTTCATGAGGCTGTAGTGGATAGTACCAGTGCTGGACCTCAGACACCACTAGACTTTTTTGATGAATATTCAGCTTTGGACTGTCTTTTGGCACTTCATCTTTATCCAACTATTGTGCCAAACACTTGTGATTGTCAAAAAGAATCCATTTTCATCACATGTAATAATACTGTGGAGTAATGGTTCGCCTTTATGTCGTGACAGCAAAGAAAGGCAAGCTTTGAGATAATTTCTCCTCTGACACTTGTTTAATTCATATGGAACCCATCTATCCAGCTTCTTTACCTTGCCTATTTGTTTCAGATGGTCCAATATTCTTGGAATAGTAACGTCAAACCTTGCTGCTAATTCATGCATAGGTCGAGATGGATTCACTTCCACTACAGCTTTCAGCTTGTCATCATCTACCTTAGTGTCAGGTCGCCCAATATGACTCAATTTCAAAACTAAAATCACCAGAAAGGAACTTCTCAAACCATCAATATATGGTGCGTTCATTAGCCACATCCTTCCCAAACATTTTGTTGCTATTTTGAGCTGTCTGTGCTGCATTGATTCCACAACAGAACTCATATTTGAAAATAACATGAATTTTTAACTTATCCATGGTTTTACAAAAATTGCTCTAAAAAAATCTGAAAGATGATCACAAGCCAAAACATGCTTTTGAAAGACTGAGGATGTACCTTCACAATAAAAATAAAACAAAAAGTGTCAAACTGACACTTTTATCATTGAGCAAAAATATTAGTCAAGATAGGCTTAGTAAAAACTTATAAACAAACCTAACAACATTCTTAGTGGAAACCACTACAGAACAGGACTGCTTTTCTCAGAATTGTTATATTTTACCTTTCTGAGGACTATTAACATACTTTATCAGCCTGACATGATTTAGGATTCGTATGTTTGGAGAAATATTTCTTAGCTGTCACTTCAGAATGCACACAGCCACCTGCACCTATGAAAGACCCAGTTACAAACCCAATCTTTTATTTTTTTTTTCTATGAATGAATAACACCTACTGATTTAATGTACATGAATTAATTTTTGAAAGTAGAGATTTATAAGGTGGTCATAAACACTTCCTCCAGGTGGAAATTTTCAATTCAGTAAGACACTAGATTTAGAAAATGTAAACAGTAGTTAGTTTGCTGATGGGGAAAAAAAACCTTGATATTCCCATTTCTCCATATCTCTAATGTGACTTCCCTTTAAAAGAAGTTCATCCTCTCATAAATCATATTACATGTCATAAAAATTTCATTGCATCTATTGCTTATTATGAAGAAGTAGCTACAGTACCTTTTCCTTCACATTTCACTTTGTAAAAGAAAAATGCTTCAGGTAAAAATTATGTGTTTAATATTTGTAAATCATTTTCCAGGTTTCTAGCTAGTAGCCTACTCCTGAGACTAGGCAAAACATACATAACAATGTTGATAGTAGTTTCTGATATTCAAGTCTGATCACAACTGGCTTTAAAGACACCATCCTTCCCTTTCTAAAAATCTTCTGCTATGACATACGAATTTTGCAATAGATTGTCTCAAAACTTCAAAATTAGGAAAGTTCTGTTTATATCAGAATATGATAGGTATAAGGAGGATAGACTGCAGCCCCATAATTTAAGTGGATTTCTTCCTCGACATAATATATAAGACTTTCTAAATGTATTAATTGGGTGTTTTTTAAACAAGCCATTGCATTTTGACTTAGTGCCTACTGAGGCTGAGTTGTATAGTGATTGAGAGCTGGTAAACTGGCTGTTGAGAAAAAATAACCCTGATTCATAGTATCTGCCAATTTCCATGGTGTAAATACATAATATTTCCATCATGGCCAATTTCTGGCTGCCAAGATGAAGTCACTGAACTTGAAGTTGGGAAGTGATGCGTGCAGTCAGCTTGCAAGCCAGTAGGATTCAGCTCCCAGTTAGCAAAGCCTGAGCTTACTTTCTAATTCTGCTACACACTAGCTGTATGACTTTACTTAATCTTTTTATGCTTCAATTTTATCATATATAAAAACTGGAAAATACTTGTGACTGCCTGACAGTAGCTCTAACTATAAAATTTTTTTTAGCATTTTTCTCTTGCTATCTCTATTCTCTTTGCAGTCTCTTTTTCTAATTTAGATAAAATTTATATAACATAAAACTCACTATTTTAACTGTTTTAAAGTATAAAATTCAGTGTTTAATTTTTTTTAATTTTTATTTTTTAAAGACAATTTTTCTTAACTAAGAAAACATTGCCTAATCCAAGGTTATGAAGATTTACATCTATGTTTCCTAAAATTTTATAGCTTTAGTTCTTATATTTGTGTCTTTGATCAATTTGGAGTTAATTTTTGTATATAGTGTGAAGTGCGGGTCCACCTATTTGCATGTGGACCTCCGGTTGTCCCAGTGTCATTTGTCAAAAAGGCTATTTTTTTCCCATTGAATAGTCTTGGCACCCTTGTCAAAAATCAATTAATTATAGGTGTATAGATTGCATTAATATTAGATATAGATTGCCCTGAATCTATAGATTTGGGTAGTATTGCCATATTAACAATATTAAGTCTTCCAGTTCATGAACATTCAAAAATATTTTGAAGTTTCCTTCACTTCCTTGGTTAAATTTATTTCTAATTATTACATTCTTTCTTATGCTATTGGGTTGTTTTTTGTTTTGTTTTGTTTTTTTTTTGAGAAGGGATCTTGCTCAGGCTAGAGTACACTGGCAGCATCATAGCTCACTGCAACCTCAAACTCTGAGGCTCAAACTATCTTTCTGTTTCAGCCTACCAAGTAGCTAGGACTACAGGTGCATACCAAGATACTTGGATAATTTATCTATTTTTAGTAGAGATAGGGTCTCACTCTTGCTCAGGCTGCTCTCGAACTCCGGAGCTCAAGCGATCCTCCCACCTTAGCCTCCCAGAGTGCTAGGATTACAGGTGTGAATTACCACACAGGGCTGCAAGCTATTATTTTTGGTTTTTTTTTTTTTGAGACAGAGTCTCGCTTTGTTGCCCAGGCTAGAGTGAGTGCCATGGCATCAGACTAGCTCACAGCAACCTCAATCTCCAGGCTCAAGCAATCCTGCTGCCTCAGCCTCCCGAGTAGCTGGGACTACAGGCATGCACCACCACGCCCGGCTATGTTTTTCTATATATATTAGTTGGCCAATTAATTTCTTTCTATTTTTAGTAGAGACGGGGTCTCGCTCTTGCTCAGGCTGGTTTCGAACTCCTGACCTGGAGCAATCCGCCCGCCTCGGCCTCCCGGAGAGCTAGGATTACAGGCGTGAGCCACCGCGCCCAGCCGCAAGCTATTATTCTTAACACTACAGCTGAGCTGGAGAGCGGAGGTGAAGAAGATAGGAAGTGGGAGGGTGAAGAAGTATTGGAGGGGGAAACTGGTGTAGAGAAAAAACTTGAACTTCAGATTTAGTCAAACCTGAGCTTGGGTTCTGACTCTGTCACTTATTACCTATCACTTTATGCAAGAAATTCTGTATTTAATCTCTTGAGCTTTCAGTTTCCTCTTGGAATAAATGGGGGCGTTAATATTTACCTCTCACACTGTTCTGAGGAATAAATGTATTCTAACCTGTCCAGCACCATTAATAATAGCACATAGCCTAATGAATTTTAGTTCTGATCTCAGAGAACACAACTTCCATGAATGTAAGCACGGACACCCAACTCTGGTGCTGGCAGTGTTTGAAGGAAGGAGGGAAGGCATATCCTTGCCACAGGCATAAACACTCAAATCCATTCAGAGCATGGAGAATGGAATGGATTTGATTCTAACTGGAAGCAATATGATGTGATAGTAAGAGGGAAAGCAGAAGAGGGAAATAATTTTAGTCGATTATTTAATTTTATAATAACTTTAGCTTTCTCATCTGTAAAATTTAGATAATAATATATACTACTTGGACTTAAGGTGAGAATTAGATGAGGTAAAGCTTCTTGACATTGTGCCTGGAGAAAACATGAATTCTAAATTTTTATCTGGAGGAGCAGTAACATCTATTCCATTCAGAGGGAGATGGTTTCTAGACTCTGGGTTTTTATCTGTTCTTGGGACCAAGAGTGAAAGAGTAAGGTGGGAAGGATATTGATGCTTCCTCTTTTGTTCACTGCAATCATTAAATAGGCACTGTCTATTTTCATTGACTTGTGTGATGGGTCCCATTTCACTTGGATCATATTGGTGGTTAGGGTAGATTTGAATCAGTGGTGCAATTTCTCTGGTTAAAATAGGCTATGAAATACTTCACTGTTTCTTCAAAAATAATAGCTACTCATTCATGACTACTTACTTTGTTCTGGGGTCTTTACCTAAAGTTTAGCTAATAGCCATTGAAACCATTCAAAGGAATTCAAGGTCTAAGGAGTTCAAATTGTATGTTTAAGATTGCACAGCCCATAAGCAGCAGAGCCAGAAGACAAATACACATCTCTGAAAGCTCCCCCTCCTACCCCAAACTTGTTCTCTCCATTTCCTCACTAGGCCTTTAACTTCTCACTCTACCCTAGCTAGATAAGATCCCTCACTACTATAAACCTTTGTAGCACTTTTCTTTCACTTTTCACATGGCTTGCTTGTTTGTTTATTCATTTATGTATGTATGTATGTATGTATGTATGCATGTATGTATGTATGTATGTGAGTCTCACTCTGTTGTCTGGGCTAGAGTGCTGTGGCATCAGCCTAGCTTACAGCAACCTCAAACTCCTGGGCTCAAGGGATCCTCTTGCAGCCTCCCAAGTAGCTGGGACTACAGGTGTGTGACACCTCACCCAGCTAATTTTTATATTTTTAGTAGAGATGGGGGTCTCACCTGTGCTCAGGCTGGTCTCAAACTCTTGACCTCAAGTGATCCTCCTGCTTCAGCCTCCCAGAATGCTAGGATTACAAGCATGAGCCGCTGCACCCAGCCATACTTTTCTATTTAATATTAACATTAAAGTTGTTTGGGTTCTTGTATTATATCCCTGAATCAATAATAAATTCCTTTAGAGGACAATATTGATATAATTTATTATGGTATCAATCAGGAGAGCTTTCAGCTTTCCACAATTGGAACATTTAATTACCTCACAAAACAACAAGCCTGGAAATAGATGGCAGTTCAATAATTTCTTAAAGGGCCAAGCTCTTTCTGTTTCTTCTCCACCATACTCAGTGTATTAGATTTTTATTTTCTTGGCTGTCACTTCACAGTTCTAAGATGGCTGTCACAGATCCAGACATCTGGTTATTGTTCAACATAAGAAGAGGGGGAAAGAGCAGCACCCCTTGAGCCATCTATTCCTGCCTGTACCTTATAAGACCAGACAACCCTCCCAGGAGCTCCCCGATTAGCTTTTTCTTACATCCCATTCCAGTACTTCATCCGTTTGGGATTCAATTATAGAAATACTACCATAGTACAAAATTTTCCCCAAATGGAATGAATTATAACTGAATTTAAGGGCCCTTTTAGAGCCTTAATGACAGTTGTAATCTATGTGATATTAAGTAGGGGACCAGAAAGCCGAGGGCACACTTGGATGCCGCATAGCCGTTGAGGGTCCCTTCCAAGGAGCTGTGCCCATTTTCATGTACCAACTCGATGGCTCCCGGAATTTAAACTCATGCCTCAGCAAAGATACAAATTGCATGATGATGCAGATCTTCAGGATGGCTTGCAATTAGTCAGTCCCTCAACTGTGAAGCCTGTGAACACCAAGGGTCTACTTTAACCTCTTTTGTGATGAACAAGGTGGATTGTGCATGTCTCTTGGTGAATTATTACCTCTCAGTTTCTTGAAAGGAAGTCTTTGTTGATAGCTGACTTCCAGACCCAAGTGCATGCTTAGTTATAGTTCCCTCAGGTGCCAACAATAGGTAGAATAAACCTTAAAGATGTTTCAGGTGAATAGCTTTTCACCCTGTACCCTGGTACAAATTGTGAGTCAATTATTTATGAGTGGAGCCCAATTTGTATAAACCTCATTGACCTTTAATACAGTTATGACATGTGTCTTGACTTGATTCTTCCTTCTATTGATTTGGTCTAGAAAAGTAAAACAAGAGGTGAAATGGCCCCTCAGGGTAAGTTAAAATTGTAGGTTACAGCCATGTTAAATTGCTTTAGTATACTTTGTGTCCTTTAGAGTCAGAAAATGAAGCAATAAAGTAGGTTGATGTAAGTAATTCTTGTTTTTAAAAGGACCTTGAAGTGCTCTTAACAATATCATGGATTTGATAAGATCTGCTTCAGACTTCTTAATTTAAAACGAACATAAAGATGGTAAAGCCGAAGGAATGTTGAAATACTAGTGTTGTGCTAACAGCTTTGAAACAGAATTCATGGGAGAGAACCGATAGGAATTCTTCACTTTTGTCTGCCATACGTGGGGGAAAATTAAAGCAGCAGTCACAGCTAGGAATTTCCTGGAGGGCATATCCAGGTGTACAAAATATTTAGGAGGGTTTCAAATGTTTTTGCTCATTACTTATGTGCTATCAAGTTCAGACAGTGTTTAAAACTCAGAGAATTTTTCAAGTTTTAAATCTTAATTTTTGTGACAGGCAAACCTATTAAATCTGAATGTGCACAACCTTTTCCTCTCCCCACCCTTTCTCCTAGTTGTCTGTGATTATTGTGGTGTCCCTGGGCTAAGAGAGAGCTGGAGAAAAACAGAAAGAAAACATTAATTCACATAGGAAAGGAGTGAGAGCATCAGTAGCTGGAAAAGAATAGACATTGGAAGATAAGAAGTGGAGGAAAGAACAAGAGCCAGCATGCCATCACAGGCTGGGTTGGGACAGAGGACGGGGACATTTAGGGAGAGGAAGGAGAAGGAGTCACGGTATAGTTTATACAGAGAAAGAGAACGCTGACTTCAAGACATATTATCAGCCATGGGGAATGGTGGGCTTTGAGATAATTAGGCATTTATTTAAATTGCTTGTGATTTACTTTTGGGTGTGTGACTGTTATTACTTTTTTTAATGGGCCTGAATTTGGTTTCAAGGTAAGAATAAGCTAGTTTGGCTTTATGCTGTTTCCTATTATTAATATTATCCTTGAAGTTGTCATCTTTTGCTTTTTAAAGCCCTTTCTTTCTCACATGCCGATGATAGCAGTTCAATTGATTGATTACCAATGAAGGAAGTATATGACAGAGAGAAAGAGATTCAGAGCTGGGTTTCGGTGAGAGGGGATGAGAAGGTGGGCCAGGAGACATGGAATAATTTTAGAGCACACAAACGCTGGTCCGGAGATGGAGGCTTTTGAGATAAACGGGCAGTTTAGGGAGAATTGTTACTCTTAGGACTTCAAATACTGCTTAAATATTGCTTTCTTGATTTCTGCTCATGCTTGCATATATTTGACTCTAGAGCTCCATTTGTGCCATTATTAACCAGAAGGCTAGTTTTAGCCCTTTAGAGATCTTTGTAACATGATGTGCTAACTCAGAAATCCCATGCTCAGAAGATTATATGTCAACCATATAGCTCAAGATTCTCTGTGTAAGTATGACTGATTTAGGATTGTGAAAAGCCATGGATGAAAGGGCAATCACTGTGTTGCAACCAGGGATGAGGTAACAAGTTTGAACCAAGAAATCACATAATTCCTTTGGTCAAAAACTTCAAACTCATTGTTGCCATCAAAGTTGATATAACACATGGGAAGGCATCAGTATACTTACTAGACAGTTTTTCCAGCATATGGTCACTTACCCTTAATAGTTCCCTACTTGAAAAGATTATTCTATGGGTTGGAGTTCAGCTCTGTGGATCAGTGTCTACATTACGAATGAGACAGTAGTATTCAAGGTGGCCAGGGGCCCTGCTTAGGATAGACAGCCACCCTGCTGTAAGAAGGATTTCAATGAGGCTCCAGCATCATTTAGTAAATGTCCCTAAGTCTCCTATTACCCCCAGTTCAAGTTTTCATCCCTGCCACTTCAACCAGGACTCTGGATACAACTTGTTAAGCTCAGGGAATAGGAAACAAGGGTAATGAAATTATTTCTTTTCACAGAAAATCTTTGGAAGAATGTCTCAAATGCAACTGTAATTCAGCCCTCCTCATTATCATTTCCTTAATGTGGCGTATCTTAGAGTTTTATTCCAATATAACAATTTTCCTATGGATTAAACTCCTACATTCATTCTCCTCTTAAACAATTTTCCCTTTTTTGACCCCACATTTCTCCCGGCCTTCGGTACGCATACTCAATTTCCTGTTGTCATTATCAAATTCAATATAACTCAAACTAAGCTCATTAGCTACATTTTTGCCCCTTCAAAAGATGGGCCCAAAGGCCACTTTGTTCCTTGCTGTCTGCTCTTCTGTAGCCCAACCAGAGGGCTTTTATATAGACCTGGTTACAAGATGATTCACCTCTTTTTGTTGGCTTCTTAGTTCCCAAACTCTTTACTCAGATTCTACTGCACATGGCTAAAAAGTGTTGTCCATTCCTTACCACTGTTTATTATTCAGATTAGGTATTTCTATTACTAATAACCTCCAGTGACTTCTTTACTAGATATTAACCTTTGTTGAGGCTCAGAAAACGATACCCCAAAGTATGGCTCTTTGGTATCTGGATACCTTGAACTGAAGGACATTGGAAGAGGCTCAAAAGCAAAGTCTCTTTCTTACCTTCTCCTGCCCTTCTTTCTCTCGCTCTTCTTTCTCCCCCAAGGTAGGCTATAGGAACTAGAATTCCTCTTTCCCAAGGCAGATCATAGAAAATAGAATACCCCTCACCTGAAGCCAGCCATGAAACCTAGGACTATTACTCTCACCTTCCCCTGCCTTTCTGTATAAGAGCTGGCCATAAAGAAAATGCTCTGGCCTGCCTTGTCTGAAAGTAGATCATTAGACCCTCATTCCTGAGGGAGTCCTGAACTATGTACCCAGGAGGAAGAAATGCCACACAGAGAGGCCAAGAAGAACCCAAACAAATATGCCTTGCTGGGTTTACCCTTTCATTCTATTACTATTGGATCATACTTTTTTTGTCCAATCATGTTTCTGCATGGTTGTTCATTCTTTTATCGAATCTAAACATAAAAATGAACACTTTTCTGTTGTGTCTTTGAGTCTTCATTTCTGAAGTTTCCCATGTCACATAGAACTTTGATTAAATAAATTTGTAATGCTTCTCTCTTGTTAACCTATCTTTTGTTATAGGAATGTCAGCTATGACCCTTATGATGGCTGATGAAAGGTAATACGCCTTTACATTCCATACCTTTTTTCTTGAAAACTTCACTGTTAACCAGTTTTACCCACAAAAGCTGTTCTTTGTCTTATGCAACTCAGTTCATGTCATATCTTTTAGCCTGCTACACAAGACAGGATTCATTTTGTTCTAACACTACTTTTCTCCTTTGTTTGCTATCAAAAATTCCTAACTGAGGTTTTTCAAAAGATTTCAAATAATTCTCTTTTTCCTGTTATCATACATATCTGTCTTTAAAAACAAAACAAAACAAAGACAAAAAAAATCCCAAACAAACCAAATCAAGTAATATATTAAAAAAAACTCTCAAAGTTCAAGTTCTAAAAGGTTTGCACTGATTTATTAACACCTCATTTGCAAAAGTGTCAAGAAATTCTCCAATCCAACCTTCCTAATTTCACTTTTGTTGTATTTATTAATGAACGTCTATTTTAAAGACTAATTATCACCTCAATTAGATTGTGAATCTCCTTGAGGGCAGGAGACCGTGTCTATCTAATAATAAGCAACCACATATTTATTAGAGAGCAATGCAACCTCTGGCATGGGGTTGGTGTCAATAAATACTTGTTGATCCACTGACTCTATAAATATAAATGGCAAAATAATCAGACATTCTCCTAGCACCTAATTTGCTCCCTGTAGGTAAGTTTATCTCTTTGGTAGCATTGATTCTTTTAGGCCACCAGGGTTCCATTTAGTGAATTACAACTGCCATGTACTAACTGGTACCCTGGTGGCCTGCATGAGTTCAAGAGTCTCCCCAATTGAAGGCCATTTCCCTTGAGAGTGACTCTGAATGTTGCTGAATACCTAACCAATCTTTATTTTCTTCCATAACATTTTCCCTTTGAGAGGAAAGATTCCTTTGCCTTTAGGTCTTTTAGTTTTTTTCGCAAGGCAGAAACTCTCAAATCATAAACAAATAAAAATGCACTTCATTTACCATATTCTTGCTGCTTTACATTTTTAAAGGAAAATATTGCTGAATTAAAGTGGATGCCAAGCAGGAAATTCACAATTTCCCTTGCAGCATTTTTCATAAGTGAGCAGCTTTCCCACAGATCCAGCTGCCAACAGTGCCCTCCCACTGTTTGACTCACATTCAGAATTCATTTCTATGTGCACCACAATATGAAAATTTTGCAAAGCATGAAAGGAGCATAGAATACTCCTGAGGTGTTTCTTCCTTGGGCCCAGGCTCCCAAAGCTTTTCTGTTTTGCCTGGTATTCTCTGCTAAACAATGACTTTTTAAATGCCATTTTGGAAAACCTACAACAGGATAACATTAATGGATGAACTAGTTGCATCCCAGCAGGGAATGTCTGTGTTGGATTCTGAGGAATCTGGTGTCTTTTGTTATGTAGTGAGCTAAAAATTGCAAGCAGAGCTTTAAGAAGTGGTTTGAATCTTCTGGAGCGCAAAGTCTCTGAGTTCCCAATTCCCATAACAGGATTGAAATGCTTATAAATTCAAGAGATTTATGAGCAATTCTTTTGTTGGGTTAAAACATATGCCATTCTGGGTAAGTTGTGAGAAAAGTAATGCCATGCTCTGGTAATACCACTCCATCCTCATTACCAATGTTCTGAATGCCTTGCCCTCCTTCCACGAACCCCTCTTGCAGTGCCTAATAGCAGTTGCACAGGCCATTCCTGTCTCTTGAGAAAGGCATCCACACTGGCTGCAGGGCCAAAAAGGACACAGCTACTCCTGATGGCACACTCTTTATCCTGCTGGGGAATTTTGTTACCTGCTCATTTTACCTGGAGATTTCCACAGTTCCTGACTCAGTTTCATTCCTTTTGGATTTCTTGAATTCTCTCACTCCGCATCAATTTATTTACACACTTGTTTCTTACTAGCATGGCCTGCTCTTCTGGACCACAACCAGCGATGATTACTCTGGGGTTACTCCTGGTCAATCCCTGAAGGCAGCTGCAAACTATACAATGTTCAGTGCTCAACATGATTTTTCTATTTAACTACTTATTTATATGAAGTCTATCTTAGTAGTCATAGATACTATTTATTAAATACTTCCTGTGGGCCAGGCACTGTACTGGGTGCTTTTGATGTTGTGTACAGATGTGTGATTCTGTATACATAATAGCATGTATCATTGTTGTTATGGATATCCGTTAATACTTTTAACTAATCCCTCCTCATTACAAATTTTAGAAAGAGGGGCTTGAATCTTATTTATCTTTATGTCCTTCTCCCTAACCTCAGAGCCTGGCACCAAATAAGTTGCTCAGTAAATGGCAATGATAATATTGGTTCGGTAGAGACATCATTAGGAAATAAATATTATTTTATAGAAGTTTATTTAAGTTTCCATCACTATCGTAGTATTATTATGGCTTGCAATTTTGGCACTCCTAAGGGGAATATTTATAGACTACTTGGGCAATTTACAATTATTCTCTCTTTATGTGCAATATTAGCTAATCGATTGCATATTAAAATAAGGAGTTTGTATGAATATTATGGCTTAAAATATTTGTGTTGCCAAAGTCAGTATAATACAAACACATGAACATCAATTTTTGCAGCATTTTTAGCAAACAGCCTGAAGTAATTCTTTACTTCATGAGACAGACAGGACTATAAATGGCAGTTTAGAGTCTAGATCGGTGTTCAGGTTTCAGGAAACCCCTTCCCTCTGCCTTTTTGACTTGATTTGTTTAAACCCCTCCTAGGCTTTTGACATGTATGTAGATGAATTGTTTGACATGGTTCATCTAGGGGGTTTTGTTTGTATTTGTTTTTTGAAGGTACTACTAATAAATCAAGGTGATATGTTAACTTAATACAGAGAAAATTGTATTTTTAATCCTAATCCCCAATATGACCATATGTTTTGGTTATAAGGACATAACAAAAAATGTTGATGGCCTAGTATAACCCATTCCTTCTTCTGGAAAAAGCATCACAATGAAGGAGTGTCCCTGGGTATAATTTTCATTTTTAGAAAAGTCACAGACTCCTTAAATGTGCAATGTGGTGGCCATTTTGTCTGAATTAGGGTGTTCTTTCTGAGTTTTTATTTTTTTCTTTGTTCTAATTTCCATCTCTAGATTTTCTCTTTTATGCATGCTAAATTTAAGTGTAAAAAAGAACCTCAAATCCAAAATAATAGATGGAAGACAGGAAAACATAGGCTGATTATTGCAAGACTGCATCATATATTACATAAAGACAGAGTCTCAGCAATTTATTTGGCTGTGTCTGGGTGCTTGCTTAGGGAGCTAGAGATCTATTCTTCCATTCTATCAACAGTTCTTGCTGTCAATTAATTAGAATATATATTCCTATTAATTCAAGAATGTGTGATGCCTTCTTTATGTACACTGCAAGCATTTCCGTGAAACTGCATCTGCCCTCAGTTACAACATGCAGCACTCCCACCCCTGAATTTTACTGTTTCTTTCCCAATCTCCATATTATATGCTTGCCAAACCGTATGGATGCTTTTTGGATTAGAAATGCATTCCTGCTTTAATCATATTTTAAAATGTTGAAATTTTAACTTGATCTCTTTACAAACATGGCTAAGTAAATCCCATATAACAGATCAGGAAATTAGGCCACCTGTGATCTGGCTATAATATGCAAACCAAATGGTTAAATATCTTTCAACAGTGGATTTCCCCCTGATGGGCATAACTATCTTAACAGAAACTAAAGACACATGTCCACTTCTGAAATAATCTCAACCTTTTGATAATAGAGGTGCTAAACCCATCCTCAATTATCTTCATCCTCAGACCTGCATTTCCTTATTGGATTCTATACCTCAGCTAATGGCATTTCAATACACCCTGTTGTCTCAGCTAGAACTCTTAAAGTCATCTTTGACTTATGTCCCTTATTTTCCATGTCCAATTGATCATCAGACCTGTCATTTCTCCCTCAGAAGTGTCCTCTGGCTAAAGTCCCTTTTCATCATCCTCATGGCCACTGGCTTAGACCCTCATCATTTTCGTTGGGAGTATTAATACAGCCTCCTATCTGATCTCCCTGGCATCTATCTTCCTCTTCTCCAGTCCATTCTTCACATAGACACTGGAATGATCTTTTGGAAAACAATTCTCATCAAGTTACTTCTCTCCTTCAAGACCTCAGCTGGAGTCCAATTGTTCACAGGATGAACTCTAAACCCCTACCTAGGCTGGGCCTACAAGGCTTTTGCAACTGGGCAATCAATTACTTCTTCAGTTACAGTTCTTGTTATTTTCTAGGTGGATCTCCTTTCTGGCTCCATTCCTAAACTTGCATATCAAACCCTTATGCTAATTAATTATGTTAATTAATGCCTTTGCAGATGCTTTCCTACTTCCTGAATGCTTCTTTTCTCCTTCACTACTGGACAAACTCTTACCTTTTAAGACCATGCTAATATCGCCTTCTCTTGAAGTCTTTCCTGACACCTATAGGTAAAATTATTCTTACCCTGCCCTGGACTTTCTCATCATGTTGGTGATACTTCTATTATAACATTCATGCTTTGTTTCTGATTACTTGTTAACAGATCTGGTTGTAAACTCTTGAGGGGAGAGGATTCTCCCAATATCTGATTCATGTTTGAATTTGCTAAGTAGAAGGACATTTAATAAATGCTGCATGCATGAATGAATGACTTATATTGATCTTATCCACATACTATAGTGCTTTGCAACCACACCAACTGATATTTTTACTTATGAGTGCTTCTACTATAACAGGATATATGCTTTCCTGAAAAATTCGATATTCTGCAAAAACAAAACAAAGCAAACACAAACAATAAGAAGAGCCCGTGAGGTAGACCACTCAAAACCTCAAATAATTTGTAATCAGAGCCCTAAGAAAAACAGTACTTGGTATCTGAGGTATTGTATCTCCCCGGAAGTCTCTTTACCGTGGCTGGAGATTGCCATAGTAGAAATTAATGGCAAACAGTAATAATAGAGTGGAGATGCTGATAGCACTTTGATTAGCTGGGGAAGGGGTTTGTGGAGATAATGTAGATGAAAATGGAGTGTGAGCCAATAGAGTGGTTGTTAAGGTGGGCATGGGTTGGTGCAACCTGCCACAATCCTAGGGTCTCTTTAGGAAGCTGCCTTTCTGGCAGGGGCTACCTTCCTTCTGTGGCTCTAGCTTCTTCATGGTCCCAGTTTCCACTGGGTGGTCCTCTGCTGGGGTTTTAGCTCCTACTAGACAGCCCTGGCTTCTGAGCTCTAGGAGCAACACCTCTTCTCCTGCCCCTTGGATGTGGTAGAGTTTCCTCCTATTGCTAATTTCTGCTCCATTATTTCTTGTCTGGCTTCTTAGCTCTTCACCCATCATATTACTATTTCCTTGTAATAAATTGCCTCTGCATGAAAGATCTAAAGTGTGTTTTTTTGACTCGACCCTAACTGATATGCTATTGAAAACAACCTAAAGTAAATTAGATATACCACAGGTTCCCATTGCCCAACTTGTAGGAAAAAATAAAAATTGCCATGTCTGTGTCCACCCTGTAAGAAGGTAATGCCACTCTATTGCCCTAATCGGGCATTGTGAATGTTAATGAGGTCTTGTGAATAATTCTGAAAGTATTAAGAAAGCCCATGAACTCTTTGCTAAGAATTAGGCACAGCCCCCCCCCAATCACAAATTTGAGCTTGGACATTCCTCTCATCTGCAGAAGAAGCTGTAGAACTATGCTGCTGCTGGTATTTGAGAACACAGTCTTGGTCTATGATGTTTAAAGGCTCATTTTTCTGGCTTTCTTTTAAGTAGATAATTAACAGAGGAAGTGAATGAAATGTCTTGCGAATTCCAAAATTTCCATTGCCTTTATTCTCAACCAATTCATAAGAAACAACAACGAAAATTTCAACTAAATCTGAAAGCAAGCCAGTTCCAAATTCTTTGAGGAGTGCTGAAATAAAAAATATAGCAACAATTTAAAAAGGAACAAGCTCTGTAAGTACACACTGTAAAGCCTTGTGCTAGCACCTCTTGCAAAAGATGATTTTTTATGTTTCCAGGAGAATAGGAGGATGGGAATCTTCTTGGTACCCCCATCTAACATCTGCTATTGCAACTAATCCAACCTTTATTGACAAAAAGGATTCTGAAGCCGTAATCACACAGGCTAAGGAAAGAATAATGCAGCTCTTTTGAGTCAGGATTAAGTTGTGTTGGTTGATGGGTATGGAAAAACAATATTATACTTGGCTTCTAAATAAATACTGCAGAGACCTCTTGTAAATCCTCCAGTAATTTTTTGTAATCCTTCACAAGTAGTAAAATCATTGCTATGAGGCAGACAGGAGAGGAATCCACAAATAAGACATCTGTTATTGTTATATCAATGATGATATATGCCCAACTCTGAAATAACAACATTTAACAAGAAATGGAACCTTATCCAAAATGAGATCTTACTCACTTCCATGACTTCATTTGCTACATTAATAAGAGTAAACTCAAGTTTATAATTGGGTGATCTTATCTATTAGCATTAGTAATATATCACAGGTATAGGGCTTTATATTTTAGATTAATGGAATTTAAAATGTTGGAAAAGTCCTATGCTAACATATAGCATGCATGGACAGATGAATGCAATGATAAATTACATAAACAGAAAAATATTAGGGCTGTTTGCCCTTTGCTCTATGTTTTTAGAGGAAATTTGTCCCCTTGTTCCATTTTCAGTTTATTTGTTACAAATTTAAGATGTTCTTACAACATATTAGAATGACAATGAAAAAATGCTGAGGCTTAGGATGTTTTCATAAGATATTCTTCCTAAATCTTAATATTTAAAGTGAATATTTAGAGAAATAATTTATTGTCTGAATCTAACACATTTTTCCAACATACAGATGAAAAATAAATTTTAAACTCTAAAGGCTATGCCACCCTTTGATTAGGAGAGTTTTTAAGAATCCCAAACCCCAAAATAGAACTTTAGCGATGGAATAAGCAATTATTTGCTAGCACAGAAATCAAAAGTATCTTAAATAGGCTCTTTTAAGATGCTTCAGATGATATCCAGAAATCTTTTGGTTTTGACTTTTTCATTGACTTCTTTTGACTCCTATACTTTACATCCTATTGAAACACACATTTGCTCAGCTCTCAAATTTGGAAGGAAGAAATTCCATATATTCCCTAGTTGCCTCTTAGTCCCATGCTCTGCAATGTATACAGAAGAGAAGTCCTTGCTTTTTCTGTGGATTTTCAGCTCAAACTCATTTTACTCCTTCTCCAGTCTTTGCTAAAGCTTGTGACTATGGTAGCCAAAGTTAGAATGTTGTATGATCCTGCTTAGAAAATAGGTGTTGGAGCCAAGTAGGAAGCATCTAGGCCTTTCAACATTTACCATCATGGACTATAATGAACTTTTTGAAATACTCTCTTTCTTGGGCCTCTGTGATACTCTTCTTTCCTGGCTCTTCTGCTTCTTTGGCCTGATCATTTCTTCTCAGTTTACTTTATTAGCTCTCATTCCTTTTCACTATCTTTGTATGTAGGGACTTCTAGAGCTCTGTCCCTGATCATCGTGTATACCTTTGTCATTATATCTACCATACTTGATGGCCCAAAGTAAATGACTGAGTGGCGCAAAAGAGTGGTATGGCAATTATTAGGTTAGGTGAGTCCCACTTAAGACTCACTATATTTCTAAAGCAGACTATATTATAGCATCATATTTAAGAGAAGAAATAATATTCTCTTTCTCTAAATCCATGAAGAATGGCCATTCTGGACTCTCATTAGGCCTTCTTTGTAAGCAACAATTTGGAGAAATGTGAGTTTTTTTCTTACTGTGTATATATATATGTTTCTTTTTTTTTTATTTCAAGAAAATATGAGTATAAACCTTTTGGTTGCATTTTATATCTTTGCCTCTCCCTAGCAAGAGTTAGAGATATGACTTCATCCTCCAAAATGCTCGCCACATCCCTCAGATGTGGGTTGACCCCCCCAACCCCCAAATCCCTGGTGGACACCATCACCATTTGAGCACCATAGTGTTAATCAGTCAGTACAAATTTGATGGCGAATACATGTGGATCCCATTCTTTCAATTAGCTTGAATTTTTTAAAAAAAGGGCATTTAATCATACTGAGTAGATTAATGGTATATATGATATAAAGCTATCTAACTATTAATGATATTAATCTGTAAGCTACTCGATAAATAAATTGTCTGCCTTCACCTTCCTCAGTTCTGTTGGGCCTATAGATACATGCAAGTGCTAAGGCCTTTCATCTGCAATCTAAGTCCTCCTATACCATTGGGCTCAGATCTTGACCCTGGAAAGAACATTAGGAGATTTTTGCCTCATCAGGGGGTGGGATCTAAAATTAGTCTTGCTTCTATAAGATCTCTAAGACTTGCTGTTCTAATGTTAGTTCTGGTTCTCATATATCCTCTAAGGTGAAGGTTTCTCCACATCTTTCTATGCAAGTCCAGTGAGTGCAAATAGGCATATCATAGGGTTTCATTTCTTGAACTTAAAAGACCATGGAAATATCCCTGGGTTTGCAGATAAACATTCCAAAATCCTGTAGGCACTGGCTTTCTGCTCTAGATTCCAGACCACTGGCAGATACCTTGCCTGTCTCTTGCCTGCCAACATTCTCAGGTGCTAGAATTTTTTCAGGTACCTCTACCTCCTAAATAGGGTCCTGATCCTCAAATAAACCGAAGCCTAAAAATGTGGCACTGTTGCACACTATGTTTGAGATCACAAAGTCCTCAGGGACCTGATGAACTCCTATTAATACAGGTGCTAATTTGAACTACTGCTGGACGGTAGTGGCCAGCTCTCCTATTGGGTCATCTTTCAATCAATCTGCTCCTGCTGACTCCTCTTTGCCTACCACCCACTAAATTCTTAGTGTGCTCCACAGACCAAGTTCTACAGATCTGATAATTTTTTCTGGTCTCAAGAGGCGAGATCAGCCTTAATGAGATAAAGTCATGCATTAATTTAAGTGTGTCTGATGGGCTAATTACTATCACCTCAAAATAATATTTATTGAACAAATAAAGATATTCTCTCACTCAGTGTAAGGAGACAGAGAACTGTAAGACCTTGTTTCTGTCCTCAAAGTGTTTGCATTTCAATTGGATACACACACACACACACACACACACAGCACAAGGCAATACAAATGCTAACTAAACCAACAAGAAGTGCCACAGAGGCTCAGATAAGAGAAAGATAATAATAATTCTGGGGTAGACAAGGAAGGCTTTATGCAGGAGGTGGGGGTCTGAGTATTGAAAAAAAAAGCAGAGACAGTTGTGTAGGGAGAAAGAAAACAGATAGCAAAGTTTGGAGAAACAAGATCACAAGCCTGAAGGCAGGCCAGCATCATTGGAACTGAGTATTTAGAAAGGGAATTGTGAGGAAAGATTTCTTGTATTTTTTTTTATGAGTCTCATTTGGAAGGGATAGGACTTCCTCAAGGTGACTGCAAAATGGGAAGAGCTTTCTGGCCTCTAAGCTTTGGGAGCCACATGTCATATTAGTGGCAGCCATCACTGCTGCCATCACTGAGAAAGAGTTGGCTCTACCAATGGTACCAAAAAGAAACCTGAGATGGGATGATTTCAGTTTAGTACATAATTCTTTTTTTTTTTTTTTTTTGAGTCCAGCGGCTTTTATTAGGTTTGTCTCCTATACCATGAATTCATAGGGAATAGATTCTGGCAGCTCAAGGTCCTTTCTTTGCTTCTCACAGGTGTGCTATACCTATTACGCCATGAATTCACAGGGAACAGGTCCCAACACCTCAGGCTCCTTTCTGTCGCTTCTCACAAAGTGTGAAACACCTATTATGCCATGAATTCATAAGGAATAGGTTCCAGCAGCTCGGGCTCCTTTCCATTGGTTCTCACAAAGTGTGCTTCTCTGGGTGGAGCAGGCTGTCGCTTCAGTTGAACCCAGGTACCTTTCTCTTTGGCTTCCTTCTTTTTCTGATCATTTTCCTTCACACGCTTCAGGAAGCTATCTCGGCTCTTAGAGTGCTTAATGTGCGCGATACGTACATTAATCCTCTTGGCAAGAATCTTGCCCTTAACTTGTTTATTTACAACAATTCCAGCAGCATGCTGGGTAACATTGTAGACTCTTCCAGTTTTGCCATGGTAACATTTGTGGGGCATGCCTTTTTGAACAGTACCCATTCCCTTGATGTCTACAATATCACCTTTCTTGTAGATTCGCATGTATGTGGCCAAAGGAACAACTCCATGTTTTCTAAAAGGCCTAGAGAACATGTATCGGGTGCCTCTCCTCTTTCCCTTTGTGTTCGTCATTTTGGCGAATTACTGGAAGATGGCGGCTCCGGCCGAAAGGAAGTGTACATAATTCTATAAAGGCAAACACTGACCCTTTCTCACTTCTACTCAAAACTCCAAGCTCCTCTGGGAGGCTTGCTTTTCCCAACAAGGGTACTCTTGTACATTGCAATTGCAGTTTGTATGTACTATAGAGAAATGGAGAAAGGGATTCGTCCTGGGTATGGTGCCTGCACTTTCCCTGATAAGAGAAAAATCAAATCTTGAATTTAGTACCATGAGCATGAAATGAGAGAAGAGAGAAAGTAAGAGGAAAGAAAGGAGGGAGAGAGAGGCCTTTCTGAGCTAGCTGGGAAGCAAACTGCTTAGTGTTATAAACTAAATCCGGTGCTTTAAGTTGGGTTTTGGAAACACAGAGGAGCTCTGGAAGTGTAGTGTCATGTATATGCTTAGTGAACTAGATGAAATGTGAAGCAATAAAGGTCTTTGTGCCTTTCTTCTCAATTTCTATGCCTCTTTCCTACCTGCCTCTGGCTCATCAGCCCTTGCTCAGCTACTCAATATTCTGTTACAGAGTCTCACTCATGTCTGTCCCTCCCAAAAAAGCATTCTAATTCAACATTTTCCCTTTCTACCTACCCCCTCCACAAGTCTTACCACCTAAAAAATGGTATTAACGTATGCCATTTATTGAATACTTAAGATATACTTGGCCGGGTGCGGTGGCTCATGCCTGTAATCCTAACACCCTAGGAGGCCGAGGCGGGAGGATCACTTGAGCTTAGGAGTTCGAGACCATCCTGAGCAAGAGTGAGACCCCTATCTCTACTATAAATAAAAAGAAATTAGCCAAACAACTAAAAATAGAAAAAAATTAGCCAGGCATGGTGGTGTGTGCCTGTAGTCCCAGCTACCCAGGAGGCTGAGGTAGGAGGATCGCTTGAGCCCAGGAGTTTGAGGTTGCTGTGAGCTAGGCTGATGCCTTGGCACTCTAGCCTGGGCAAGAGAGTGAGACTTTATCTAAGAAAAAAAAAAAGATATACCCAGCATGTACATTATTTCATCTAATGGAAGCATCAGCTCATAGAATATAAAATGACTAGTCCAGCTTCTCTGACCATCAATTTCCTCATTTATAGAATAGGCAGAAGTGCTTGCCTTATAGGTCAGTTTCAAGATTACAAAGAAGGAAACAGAGGCTCAGAAATTGAGGTCACACACAATGAAAATGTCCTGAGCCAGGGTTCGAACTCACAGGATCCGACAAAAGTTTGTGCTTATCTCCCTCTACTGTGCAACAGCATGAAGATTTCAAGATCTGGTTGTGGGGTAAGAGGCCTGAGACTTGGGAGTGTCTGGAATCACCAGATAAAATACGGATGTCAGTTAAGTTGGAATTTCAGGTAAACAATGAACAACTTTTTTTGTATATGTTTATACCAGATATCACATGGAACATGCTTACCTTCTAGTATTCATTGTTTACCTAAAATTTAAATTTCACTGGGTATTGTGTTGTCTTTTTCTCTTCTAAATATGGCAACCCTACCAGTACTCTATAAATTGCATCATGTAGACAACTGTTCAAGGGTAAGGAATGTGCTCTTTGAGGCTAAAAAGAAGTATTTATTATTATTTTTTTATTATTTCAGCATATTATGGGGGTACAAATGTTACGTATATTGCCTTTGCCCCCCCTCCCCCCTCGAGTCAGATCTTCAAGTGTGTCCATCCCCCAAACATTGCACATCTCACTCATGTTTATATATACCCATCCCCTCCTCCCCCCTCCCAACACCCCATAAATGTTATTCGTATATGTCCACTTAGGTGTTGGTCTGTTAATACCAATTTGCTGGTGAGTACATGTGGTGCTTGTTTTTCTATTCTTGAGATACTTCACTTAGTAGTATGGGTTCCAGCTCTATCCAGGAAAATACAAGAGGTGCTATATCACCATTGTTTCTTAAAGCTGAATAGTACTCCATGGTATACATATACCACATTTTATTAATCCACTCATGTATTGATGGGCACCTGGGTTGTTTCCACACCTTTGCGATTGTGAACTGTGCTGCTATAAACATTCAAGTGCAGGTGTCCCATTTGTAGAGTGTCATTTGATCTTTTGGGTAGATGTCCAGTAGTGGAATTGCTGGATCAAATGGTAGATCTACTTGTATTGCTTTAAGGTATCTCCATATTGCTTTCCACAGAGGCTGAACCAGTTTGCAGTCCCACCAGCAGTGTAGGAGTGTTCCTATTTTTTATCATTAAGTCATAGCCTGTTAGAAATGGAAAGTTGCTTAGAGGTCATCTAGTCTTCATTTTAGCAATGAATATAATAAAAATTAGGGTGGAGAAATGGCTTGCGCAAAGTCACAGTGCTTATAAAGAGCAGAGACAAGATTTGAAGTCAGCTCCATTGTCCTTGTTTAATGTTGAATCCTCGACATTCAGAGCAGATGAAAACGTTAGAAGGGACCTGAGGTTTGCTGGTGAAAGAAGCATGGTAGTCTCGTGCATTATAGGGATTTAATCAATATTTTGGTCAAAATGATGGTTTCATATTGATACTTTGCTCGGTACAATGCTTTACATGGAATAGGCACTGGCATTAATGCCTGTTGATAATGACGTGTGTCACACACATGTGCACGAGTATAACCATAAATGCACACACACACACACATTCATCCTTAGGCCTTGAGAGGATATACTGATATCTTTCAAGGGCATTATTAAATGTCTTTGGCAAATATGAACCTAACTCAAGTCAACCAATTTTTGATGTCCCTGAAGGCTATAGTAGCTAATAGAAAACCTAAGGCAGCATAACATCTAAACTAAAGGAAAGAAACATCTGTAGAGCTGTGCTATTCAAAACGGGTGCCACTAGCCACACATGGCTATTGAGCATGTAACAGGTGGCTAGTCCTAACTGAGATATGCCATAAATATAAATTACATATGAGATTTTAAAAACTTAGTACAAAAATATGGTAAAATATCATAATTTTTATATTACTTGCATTTTTACACACTTTTGATATTTTGGGTTCTATAAAATATATTATTAAAATAAACTTCACCTGTTTGGTTTTGCTTTTTTAGTATGACTACTAGAAAAATTTAAGTTATATAAGCATATCAGATTATATTTCTATTGGACAGCAGTATTCTAGAAGATTCACTAATTAACAGGGGGGGGAAGAGATTAGGTTACACACATACATACACACATCTTGCCATCGATCTATAATAGTATTGAACTCATTTATTTGTTTTACTGAAAATTTATGAAACTGTTTTGGAAAATGCAAACCATTTTGGAAATACAATGTATCTTTATACAGTTGGCTATTGGATTTTCCTTTCAGAACTCATCAAACATTTACTGATCTCAGGCTGCTTACCTCTTTGCGGCAAGCCACTTAGTCTGAGTGAATTAAATTCCTCAGTTTCCTCATCTGCGACCAAGAATCTCCAACCAAGAATCTCCAAAAGAAGAGACCTGTTCCTGTTCCCAACACCCATGAAACCCAAGACTGCCAGGACAATGAATAATGTGGCCCCATTGTTGCTGACAGATGGTAATCATTCACTTCTTAGTGTATGTTTTCTGAAATGCTTTTGAGTTCACGCCCCCATGGCGGCTGTTGCCATGGTTGTATGCTTTATGGCGTTAGCCCCAAGCCCCTTCGCCTTCCCAGAAAAGAGACAGCCTTGCTGCAAGTTTCACAATTGTAAAAATATTTTACTAGTCAGTGCCTTTGTAATCTCTTCTTGTATTTCCCATTAAAGTTGGGTAATTCATAGATCCAGACAATAAAAGCTATCAGATAGGGGAGGCACAATCTGATTCCATTTCATTACAAAGTGCCCTAAGAAAGTCTCCCGCATGGGGAATTTGCATTCTAAAGTCCTCTCTGGTTCTGGCAATGCTAAATTTCAAGCTCTTACCTTTGCTGTGGAGGTTCTTTTGCACTTTTTGGTTAGTGGCAAAGCCAGAATGTCTCCTTGTGATGTCAACTTATGCCTGATAGAAGAAAAGATGAATATTTTGGAGGATTTTCTTTTTTCCCATTTCAACCTCATCTTTGTTAGTGCATCTGCACTCCACCTGACCTTTTTTGGTTCTGTTTTTAATTCTCCTCATATACCAGCTTTTAGTGGAAACTGTGTGCTTTAAGTAATGAAGGTCAAATTTCTGAGCCCTTGTATGCTCGCCCAATGATTTCTAGCCCTCTTTAATCCTTCCCTACACCAACTGCTGCAGTAATGAGGGGCAAGGGGCGGCTGAGGATTGAGGTCATGGGCTTTCAGTTTGCAGTTATATATTTTGGTGGTGCTTACGTGGAACAGCTCCTCTCAGTTTCCTAGAAGTGAGTTAAAAAAAAAAAAGAAAGAAAGAAAGGAGAAAAGGAAAGAAACCACTGAATTCCTTGAAAGTGTATTGATATTGTTTGTGTGTGTGTTTTCCTGCCACATTGTGCATCGTTAGTAAAGAGAAGGTGAAGCTTTTGTAAGTCATAAAAAGAAATGTATCTAAGTGTATACAAAAAAACAATTAGGAAGAAACAGTGGTACTTTGCCCACTAGTATCAAAGTACAGGGGAGTTTCCTACTGACTAAAGAATTGTTGCAACTCCCACTTATGTTAAAGGCATTTTTTTTCCTGCCTATTCCTTCTCAGGACATTCATAGCATTAAAAACACCCTATCTTTAAATCTCTGCAAGTATATATACAGAATTCTACTCTAAAGATATTGTATTACTAATTCAGGACTCATTAAAATATTTGTAATTATTCTATCACCTTTATTGTAAAATAGAACCAATTTAAACTGTCAGTATGTAAGAGTCAGTCCTGAAAATCTTAATGGAAACTACATGTTGAATTACAGACCCTGTATAAAGCTGTTGTTATGGTTTAAGACTATAATATGTGAAAACTGCTATATTTGATGAAATGTCATGAAGGGATTTTTGACATTACTCATGAGATACTTTAATAAACATTTTCTCTCCTGGGATGGACAAATGGGGAAAAGGAAGAGAGGAAAAATAAACTTCATTTATTTGCTTCTGTGTTTGTTTATTCATTTACTTATTCATTGGCATTCAACAAATATTTATTGAGCACCTGGTTTATGCCAGGTATTCTGTTAAACACTGGAGATGTTCTGTTTACTGACAGCTAAATATTAATACAAAAAGTCGAGCAATTATTTAAACAATTTAGGCACTATTTTCTCTGTGTTTAATTATTAGTTTTTTAAAAAACTTTTCTTGTTATATGATAAGCACTCTACTCAGTCTCAGGGGCACATTGATATCAGCCTAAACTTTTTAAGGAGCTTACCTTTTATTAGGAGGATATTAGACAGATATCAAATACCTATAACACAAGAGTGCATGTGGCAAATGCCACAGAGACACATATAAACTGCAATGGAGGTACAATGATAGAAAAGATGACTTTCAACAGCAAAGGTATCACGCACCATACCAGGGAAAATTGCTAGAGGGAATGACATTTAAGTTAGACCTTGAGGGATCCTAACAGGTTTAGAGTAATGGAGAGCAACAAAGAGATTCTAGGAGGAGAGACTATCAAAAAGACATCACCAAGTCCAAATGGTATCTATGGCATATGATATAAAGTACTGAGACACAAAACCCCGTAGTTGAAAGGCCTTGAATGCAAGGCCCAAGAATTCGGACTGCATGTTGTAGGCATTATCGGAGATAAGACATGATGAAATAGTGGTTCTCCGCTTTTAGACAACTTTAATCTTGCAAATGCTGGGGTCATGTGATGAAGAGAAAAGTAGGCTTGTAGCAGAAAATATACTTCCAAGGCTTTATAGTTCTTGCTTTGCTTCTCATTTCACCCGCCTCTTTCTGTGCCAAGTTCTTTTCCAAGCTATTATGATTCTGAGCTTTTTAGAATCGTGCTGAAATTCTGTCAAAGCATTCACCTTAACAAGTGGATGACAGCAAAGCATCATCCTTTTAAAACGTTCCCCAAAGCCAACAGCTGTGTTCGCTTTGCACCTAGCCTGCACCATTGCATTCTGAGAGGCAATCCTCAAACATATTGGATGCGACTCTGAACTCGTAGGATTGTAAGGGCGAGTGGCACTGAAGTGAGTCAGCGTTCCTGTTACAGGGACTCCGTGCAGACACCAAGTGCCCCCTTGCAGCTGTGTTATGAGAACGGAACTCCCCCAAATTGCCAGCACTTACATGTAACGAGAGGAAATGAAAATAGTAAAATAGGAGCAGAGAGCGGGTGTCTAAGCGAGAAAACTTCTAAATGGTGAAATTCCAATCTTTTTTATAACTTTCTAAGAAACCCTCTTCCAGATTCTGTTCTGAAGAGCTATCAGATGAAAATGTTTGGAAAATGACTGTGGGCATGTATGTCAGGGGAGTGGTTTAATGCACACATTATGGCTCTAAATATTTAACTTGCATATATATTAATTTCAAAAAGTTACATATAAAACATGAATACATTTTTCTCATAAAAGTCCACTTGGTATGGAAGACTGCAGAGTAAAAAGTGGAAGCCCTTTTCCACCCTGAAGACTCCCTTCCCATCCTGTTCTGCTCTTGTCTACTCTCCTAAGAAGTTGCCACTGCTGTCAGTTTTTGATTTCTTCCAGACCTTTTTCCATGCATTTATACCCCTCCCCCACATACTGCTTTACTTTGTTGATTCATATACTATATATTATTCCACAACTTGCTTTTGCAGAATATTTCAGTTGCACACATGGAGTTACCTTATTTTTTTACTTGCTACATAGGTCTACACAATATACATTTGTATAGCTTATTAACCATTCCTTTATTGATGGGCATTTAGGATGTTTCCAGTTTTTTCACTATTAAAAACAATGCTATAATAATCATCTTCCTAACTCCCTTTGTGTATATGTGAGAATACTTCCTCAAGACAAATACCTAGAAGAGGACGTGCTGGGTCAAAGTTTATCCATATAAAAAAAGACAATAATAGGATATTTCCAATGCATTTATGTATGATTATTTTTTTAAAAAAATCTTTATTCTTTGGCAAAGATCTGTTCCAATGGAAATCCTGATTACAGTTGCCTATCAAAATCATCCCCAAAGTTCTTGATTTTTTTTTTTTCTCATTGTGCTCAAAGTCCACTCCAGAAGCAAAATTCTGTTTGTGATGAGATATGCCAATTACATGCATTTAGATATAGGTGCTGCCACTCTGTTTTCTGGTGCTGAGCACTAAAGATGGCTTTACAAGGCATAGTACAGCTTTACCAGATAAAATCACGCATGGGCTTGATAAAGTAGAGCATGAACTTCAAAGGTACATAAGACAATTAGTTAGGTAGGCATCTGTCTTTGGGTCATGTAGATTATTCAGAGCCCCATCTGAGCAACAGAAAAGCTGGATAAAACAAAAGCCCTTATTTTGAGTATCCAGGACTGTTTTCTTTTTCTGACATAGTTGTCAACAATGATATTTTACATTTTGTGTTTCTCAAATGATTTCCCAAGCACACTGTGCATTAAATACATATGCAAAAATTAGGGGAATTTGGTGTTAGCACCTTCATTTTTAAAAATCTTCATAGGGGAATTATTCAGAATGCCCAGCATATCTTAAAATATGAATTTTTATACAATAGATTATATGGTCTTTCAACAAGCTGCTTCCAGTGTTAGAGGGGAATAATCCAAAAATCCTGACTGAGTTTTGGAATTGAACCTGATGGGAATCTTAGCCAGAGCCCAGCTTACACGAAATGCATCCTCACTGTTGGTCAGTGGCCTTTATAATGTGGACATGGGAAAGACAGGTTGGGTATCCGGGCCATGCAGGTGGAAACAATTAAGATTCAAAAGCTATTTTGAAAACGAATTTGCTTTTCTCTTTATTCTCCACATAAAAAGTAGTGCTAAGGTTCCTAAAATCTCTCACCCACTCATTAAATAAATGTATTAGTAGAACGTTTGAGGTTTTATTGCTTATGATTTAAAATCTACCTTAGATAGCATATGGAATATGTATATACATACATCTATAAACACACATAGATGGTCAAATCTGTGTTTCACATCAAACATCTACTGTATGTTTCACTAGAGAGACAAGACCCATGTGTTTTGCAGAAGCTTTTAAAGCTGTTTCATTTATTTTATTAGCCTTTAATGAATGTAATTAGAACCCAAGTAATTAAATGCAATTGTGCTCAGTATGTTCCTGTTGTAAATTGCCCTAAACAATGTGCATCGTGTGAACAAATTTGTGGGATTAATCGAGGATAGATAATGTTTTTGGATAGTATTTCACACTAAACGGCCGCAGAGAGAAACAAAGAAGCTGGCGCAGTGTCATTAATCTTAGTCAACTGGCAGCTCTGGTGTAATTTGCATGACTTAGACAGTGACACAGGATGAGGCTTGCTTGGGATGGGTGTTAGATCACTATGATACATATGTATTTACTCCCCTTTAGTCTCCTGATTTATAGGCAGAAAGAAGTTTGTATGTGGAAATGGATAAAAACAACAGTGTTAATGGAAGGAGTTGTAGATTACCCGAATTATTACTGGCAATATACATGTTCCTTTGTTTTCATATTGAGCATTTCTGTTTTATGGACGTTAAAAACACATCTGTGAATCCCTGTCAAGATAGAGAAAAACAGTAGATATATTGCGGCTGGATGGTGGGATACCAGTAGAAGTTTGGCTTCCCCCAACCGCCCCCCCCCCGCCCCCCGTTTCTATATCTGATATACATTGATTCATTGCTTGAGGAACCTAACCCTTTCAGGAGAGGCGCTTTTGAATTGTATTACAGAAAATCTTCAAGCTCCACTTAGGATGAAAATATCATTTGGAAATAAGCGTTTGGAAACATGGATAGCAATCGCAAATGTTTTCTTTTTTCATGGTAAGATGTAGAATGCAACTCTGAATTACAGAAACTATTAGATAAGACATTCAAAGAAAAGCACACAAATTGAGCTTCAAATGTCATAACAGATGACAAATAAAAGGTAAATGAATTTGAGGAGTTTTGAACTGAAATGACCATGACCTCGTGACCTAACGGACATGCTAATCTTAGCTTGCACAAGTGTATCTGACATTTATGAGCAGTTGGCCCAGGCCATTGTGTTCTTTTTCTTCTGATAGAGATAAAGTTGCTTTCAAAATTACCTATAATGCAGCCAAATAATTTTGAGGGCAACACATAAAGCTATATTGTCTTTGCAAATGCAGTGATTACACACAAGCTATATTTAAATATTTGAGAGGAAATCTTATGCACAAAGAGGTGCATCAACTCTAAAGTATGAAGAGAATATTTGTTAACCAAAGAATTACATTTCCCAGTAAATTTTAGGTTGAATTTTATGCCGTCTTTTTTTTTGCACATGTTATATTTTGATATTAGTTTCCTTCTATTTTTTCAAAAATTATATAGCTTATCTTTCTAAAATTCAAATAAAGCCAAAAACTTTAGTGAGCTTTACCCTCAGCGAAAGAAGACTTTCCTTGCGTTAGCAAATGTATAGTTTTGAATAAAACTTGCTGGACCACAGAAACTTAGTCTCTTTTTTCCCTTTCTCTCTTACATCTAGGTAGGCACCGTGGTGTGTGTGTGTGTGTGCATGTGGGGGGTGTGTGTGTATTTATGAGAAAATACCTCATTTTACATTCTTATTTCAAGAACATTTAAAACAACAAAATAATTAAAAATTTATGAGCATAACTGACTCCTATTAATATGCCATTGACCTATACACCCCTTTTCAACATTTAAAGACTTAAGACAGCAGTATCTAATATGAGGGCAGGCATATCGATATAGCATTAAAATGAATCATTTAATCCAATGCCTAAAAATGATCATGTTAATGCAAAAACTAGTATGGCAGCACAGCTATAGTTAAAATGATAAAGGACATCGTGAAGTTCAAATATTAGACAAATCTGTTGGAATGAGAAGAAATACACAGTTTAGTATTATAGTCATGCTTGTTGTTCCAGACTGTCTGGACATTGGGATGAGGGAAGGGAAATGTTGCCTATGTAGTTCACTCTTTTTTCTATGAATATTATTGTCACTGGAGAACAATTTGCTTAAACAGATCAAAAGGCAGAATTATATATATCCATCCCAGGCAGAATTATTGTTCTAAAAAGGATGTAAACTGGTGGATCCTCAACTAGGCATTGTAACTGGTCATCACATGACTCAGTCAGTGTGTTATATGAGTGATCACTATCATTTCTATGTGCTTTCTTGTCCAAGTCAAAAATACATGTGGGGCAGAAGTAATTTTTCCATAGTACTAGGAGAGAAGAATTTCTACTCAGTTGCACAGGGTAAATGAAAGTAATTTACAGAAAGTCTTTGTTGGTATTATTTTGGTATGCAGTCCAGGACATGATTAGAAGAACCTATACATGCCAGATATGCCATTAATTGCTGTGTCAAGTCTACAATGGAATCATGATTGATGCTGCAAGGTTGCAGAATCTGACTTCCCTAAGAGCATCCACTATCTTTTTGTACATATTGTAACATTCTGCTTTAAAATTTATACAGCAATGTAACTACTATTGACTTAAATCTTACAAATTGTCTTTACAATCCATGAGTTGTTTCTGAAATCAAGCCTCCAAAGACACATCGAATACAGACATTTGGGAGAAAAAATTATTTTTAAAAAATTGGAGTTACATTTACATGAAGACTATTGTTATGGAGACTTAAAAAAATGAAGACACAATTAAAGCTATTGAGGTATCTGTACTATAAAACTCCTATCAAGATACTGAGAAAAAGAGATAAGCCCATAGAATTCATTCATTATAAACAAGTGGGTTTGTTTGTAAAAGAGGTCACAAATTTTTAGATAAAATCCAGAAAATAATTGTTTTGAAATTCACTTTTTTTTTTTTTACTTATGGTCTCTATAGCTCCTTAAACTTTCTGCCTCTTAATATTACTTCAAAAGAATGTGGATATATGCATACGAGAATGGAAATGCATTTCTAGAGGCCAGTGTTCGATGGAATGATCTTTGAATCGAATCTCTTAATGTGTCCTTGCTGATGTATGGCAGAGGTGCCTTGGACTAAGTCTAAAACTGGGTTTCACATATTACCTTTTCTGTGTACAAGATGTGTGATTTTAGGCAACTCTCATATTTTCTTATCCCTCATGAAGGAATGATAAGACTGAGGTTAAACCAGATATTTGGACAAGGCATTTTAGCTGGACTCAGAGCCCAAGACTTAGAAGCTACATGTGCTTGAGGAGCATGCTTTCTCCCCTAACATGTCTATTGCATTTAGAGCTTGAATGCTTCCAAGAGTGGCTTTCAAGAGTAGCTGAGCTACTAGTGAGGGTAAGACATCTGTGGTGACCAATAAGCATGTAACAGCTGAACACTATGGGAGTTTGTCAGGACTAGGTATGCGTTCAGGGAAGGAGGGAAGCTCATTTCCACGTGAACATTTAGGGACTCAGACTACTTTTATTTTGTGGCTCTGTCATCTCCACTGTCCTTATTAGCATCTGAAACTGGTCAGCAGAAAGGGATATTACATAAAGAATCACACAAGGGAGGCTATTATGGACTAGGTCTTCATCACTTCTGCTCTGATTCCAGTGGCGAGAAGTTGGTCATGAGATCAAGCCCTAAATTCATGAGGGCCTGAGAAATGTTGTCTACTAAATGATTGAAGAAAAGTTAAATGGATTTAATGAATAGCAGTGGTTCCTGCACCAAGCAATACCCTTTTTGCTACATGTCTACATACCTGCATTGATAAATTTACATTGGGGTGGGGTAGTCTTTTGAATGAAAATGGATCTTGGATCTGAGCCTGCCATTCTCAATCCCCAAATAAGCTCAAAGATTATTAAAACACATCTGATGAACTGTGGAGGCTCAGATCAAGACTATTTTAGAGAGGACAATGGACTCCTTCAGAGAAACCTCTGTGAGGAGCTCAGATCTAGAAGCCAGAAACTTTTGCTATTAGAATCAGAATCACAGGTCCTCACCAGAGCAGCTCTTTCCATTTCCACATGTGCAGTCCTCGTCCTCCGGGCTCGGCGGTGGCACCAGTGGGCTGGAGCTGGGGCTGGGTCATTTTGGTATCAGGCATATATTGCTAGATTTAGTCATGCCATGGACCTCTTGCTATAGAGTGAATGGGAAGTGGGGCTCAGGGGTCTTGGAACTAGGACTACTAATGTACATTAACATAATTTGAATCCATACACAAGTAAGTGTTGGGAATACACTTTATCCTTAGAAACCATTAAGTAACTGGAAAAATATAAAATTTTAACAGATTATTTGCAATGATTGTTTTCAATAATATATAAGATTTCTAAAATGCGATTTAAGCAATATTTTATAATTTGTGGTGTGTGTGTATATGTAAGTCTATATAGAAAACTATGTAAAATTGGTCCCCAATTTATAAGGGAGCCCATTTTTAAAAGTTCATTCTTGGCATGCCAAAGCATGAAGGGAGGGTAATAAATGCTTGCACCATGCTCAGCACACAAGAAGTGCTCAAAAATAACTCTCTTTTATTGAACAGCTATAGTGCACAAATTGCTTCAGATAGCTTCTTTCATGTAAGCCTCTAAACAACCTGTGAAGTAAATATGAGTACTCTCATTTTACAGATGAAGAAATAAGCTGAAATATCTAGTAAACTGCACAAGGTGCCAGCGCTATGGAGCAGCAGAGCCAGGATTAAAATTCTGTCACTCATAATCCAAAGATGGACTTACAACTATTACACTATGTGGGTTGGTGAATGAATATGGACTCGCATGAGGCCAGAAATGTCTGCCCAGAGGAGCAGACTGAGTCTGGCAGATGTTGTAGGACTAGCTGGGCAAGCGATCAAGTCCAGCAGTGGCCCCAGGCCCAATCAGGCAACAGAGAGTAACAGAAATGCAGTTAGACCGTGATCCAGGCAGAAACACAGCAAGATACTTAACCTCTCTGGGTCTCAGGGTCCTCATTCATAAAGTGGGGATAACAAGACTGTCTACCTCTAACAGATGTTGTAAAAGGTTAAATGAATTCAGCACAGTGGACAATAATGCTTAGTATTTATTAAACAATCTTTAATTCCCCTTCATGTTCTATAATTTTTTTTTTGATGTAAGACTATTAAGAATTTACAGTGAGGTTTGCAAGTTCTAAGGGGGAATGCTAGACAGACGCATCATCAAAGTTGCATCCTGGGACAATTCTCTGTTTCAAGTGGAACAAGGACAAATTGCGTGAAGATGGGGGTGATGGTGGACATGGTAGTAGTCCATCGCTGATGACCAGAGGCAGGACTCAGAGTCCCTTGGGGTCATGATTTCTGGCAGGAGATTTGCACTTACAAGTAAGGGCAAAGATAGCATTAAACAAACAGGGCAGGGTCATGATATTTGCAGCACCAGGGAGAGCTCCCAGGGTTTTCCTACTCTGCAGAAGGAAGGAAAGCAGTAGTTTCCCTTTAACCCACTGGCACTCTGGTCTTCTCTGGTTAGGTTCACCCTTGAGGCACAAACTTTTTAGTTGTTTAAGTGCTGAGGTCTGTTAAGGAAATTCCTGACGCAAGAAGAAAAAGATTGCCATTTTCATTAATTTAGGAGCACTTAAGACCTGTCTGATATTGAGGCCACATCATCTCCATGGGTTTGTGCTTAGATGGCATTTGAACCCCTTACGTACTCTGTGACAAGTGATTCCTGAGACTGTGTTTTCATTGCTCCAGTATCTCCCCAAAATACCATTAGGGGTCCCAGCAACATAAGCATCGACAAACAAGATTACTTTCCCTCTTCCTTATTTTATGCTTTTTGGAGCATGTGGGCCCCAAAATATTAACTGGAGAGAGGATCAGAAGCTTATAGGAAAATTTCGCTCTACATGAAGGCAAATTTAGTACATTTTAGTACACATTTTCCCAGAGGGAAAAAGATTTACATGGTGGTTTCAGTACCAGTAAATCTAGATAAAACCTATTTGACCTATAATCCAGTTTAATGATCATTTTCCATGTTTCTGTCCTGAGTTCCTTAGCACCAATGCGGGACAGCAGTGACAAATGAACACACGTCCCATCCCTTCCCCATCAGGCTCTAGAAAACAAACAGCTCCCTGGTTGGATAGCTCTGGTTGGTTGTGGGAGGAGCATTTGCCCACATCTTGATTTTCCCGTCATTAAGAGTTCCGCTTCCATTTCCTCTCGCCCATGAGGAAGAGACAGTAAAACAAGTAGCCCTGACAACTTTGCAGTGGCTAATTCTGTGTTAGCCATTGCTTTCTAGAGGGCAGTCTTAAGTATGCAGTTCCTATTTCCAGGCATATTAAACTTTTACACAATGTAGGCCTGCCTTTGGTACGAAACTAAAGCAGTCTTGTTATTTACAAATAAGAAAATATGTTTGTAGTTAGAAATAATAATATTTTTTTTTTCGATTTGTGTAGAGGAGGTAGCTCTTTTGAATTAGCTGTTCTGAATTTGCAAATGCTTGTCAGTAACAGGTTACTTTGTGACCAGCAATCCTTCCCTCTCACAGCTTTCTCTTTTCTTAACTTCCAAAATCCTGATTTCCTTTTTTATTTATTTATTTATTTATTTATTTATTTATTTATTTATTTATTTATTTATTTAATCATATTATGGAGGTACAAATATTGTTAGGGTTACAAATATTGCCCCTGTCCCCCTTCCTTCCCCCCGATGTGTCCAATCCCCTGGTGGTGTGCATCACACACGTTATGGAAGCATACACCCCTTTCCTCCTCCCCCCTACGGCCTACCCACCACCCGATAAAAAGTTTTGTTCTGATTTTTTGTGTGTGTGACATTTTGGTTACATTGTATATCTTTGCTTCTTCCTAAGAAGGGTTAGAGTTATGCCCTTCCCCTCCGAAATACTCATAGTTGCCACCTCCCTAAGATTGGGTCGGTCCCCCCCCATCCCTGGTGATTTCCTTTTTATCGTACAGGAGATTCTATCTTGGATTTGTTTATAAGCTTTTCTTAGCATTAGGTATTGCAGTTCCTCAATACCTAATTAAAATTACCCCTCTCTTTTTCTGTGTTCCTTCCTGGTGAGCTGGTCTACCCCCATATCACCAATTGCTTTTTTTTTTATAACCAAATGTCTCCCACGTTTGTATCTCCAGCCCAGACCTCTCTCCCAGGCTTAATATCCATATATCAAACTGTACACTCTGTGTTCCCAAGTGGTTTTATCAAGAGCACCTCAACCTGAAGGCATCCAGGACAATTCAGAATCCAGCCCTCCCCCTGGACTGCTCCTTTTCCAGTGTCCTCTATCTCAGTGGACCTGTAAGCAGGGGGCATAAAAAGCCAGAGATCATCCTGGACACTTCACTTTCCTTTTCCCTCATTATCCAATTCATTTTGAATTCTGTCAATTAGACCTCCTAAATGTGATTCTTAGATTCCACACTTCTTTCCCTCTCTATTGTCAACTCCCCAGTAGTTCTGGTACATACTCTGTCAGCCTGCACTTCCACCCCAAAATCTCATGTGATAATAATTATTTTTCCATATTGCACTTACAATGGCCTTTTTGAAGCACACAGCTTCTCAAGACTCCACCTGCTCAAAACCATTCGATGGCTTTTCACTGCTCTTGAGATGAAGAGCAACATCCTAAGCAGGCATTACAAGGCCCTGTACTTGCCTCCAGTCTTGCTACACACAACACACACTCTTTTATACTTAAGAAATTCCATTTTCCACCTGCCTCGGGATCTTCTCAAAATAGGATTCCCTCTTCCTCCAGCTCATATTTTGCCTAATTATCTCCTACTTGCTCTTAACATTCAGCTTAAATAACAGGTTCTCATGGAAGTCTTTGTAATACCCTAGTCTAGATACAGTCTCTAGATTATAGGTTCTTTGATGATAGACACCATATCTATTTGGACCATATACTGTATTTCCAGGAAGGATAGAGTAGGGTGACTGGCACAAAGTAGTTGTTCAATAAATACCTACTGAGAGGATGAAACAGCTTTGGGCAGGATTATGTTTGTCTGTCATTGTTGTTTCAGTCCTATAGATCAAAAAATTATTTTTGTCTTCAAAAGATTCATATCTTTTACTTACTTTTCTCCTGAATTATCTTTCTTATAGTTTCTTTTGATTGTTTCTGTATTTTGATCTTTTTCCTTTCAGTTGGTACATGAATATGCATGTGCTTGGTATCTCCATTCAGCATTGCCCCTTAAATTTTAGCCTTCTCACCAAGGTTTTTCCCTCAGTTATTATTTCATAGCTTTCTAAAACATCTTTCAACAGAAGTTCTGTCTAAGTCAGTCATCACAAAACACACTTGTACTCATCTTTCACCCAATGGTACACTTCTTAAATTCACGTAACTGCTTCTAACACATTTACTCTTACTGCAAGCTGTGTGGGATTATCACAGATAGTCACTCAAGCAAGTATATTTCCGACTAGTCATTTTGTGCCCAACACCTTGAATGACTGGATGCTGCTCTTACTGGAAGGCTGAGGCATGTGGTGTTTGGTGACAGAATTTTCAGTTTTATATTAGACCATGCCAGGCAGCAGATGGCATGGGTCATCACAAAATTTATCTTTGATTCTGTTTCATTGTTTGCTAATATTACCATAATATTTGTGAAACGGTGCACGATTATGTTCATTTTTCTGTTTCCTTACTATAAAACCTATAAAGTCCTATGATGCTCACACAGAGCAGCAATTCTATTTCCTCATTTTCATTGGTGCACATGGTAGTCAGGGTGCTCCAGAGGGCCAGAACCAATGGGAAACACACACACACACACACACACACACACACACACACGAAAGTGAGATTATTAGGGAGAATTGGCTCACAAAATTACACAGGCTAAGTCCCATGGTAGGCAGTCTCCAAGTTGGGGTAGTGTGGCCCCAAAGCCTCCAAACCAGGCGAGCTGACAGTACAGTCCTCAGTCTGGGGCTGAAAGCCTGAGAGCCCCTGGGAGGTCACTGGTGCAAGCCCCAGAGTCCAAAGGCCAAAGAACCTGGAGTCTGATGTCCAAGGTCAGCTGGAGAAAAAGCATCCTCTCTAGGTGAGAGAGAGAGAGAGAGAGAGAGAGAGAGAGAGAGAGAGAGAGAGAGAGAGAGAGAGAGAAACCTCAGCCAGCTAATTATTCCTCTTCTTCTGCCTGCTTTGTCCTAACTGCATGGGCAGCCATTTGGATGGTGGCCACCCACATTGAAAGCAAGTTTTCCTCTTCCAGTCCATTGACTCACATGCCAATCTCCTCTGGAAACACCCTCACAGACACACCCAGCAACAGACCAACTATCTAGGCATCCCTCAGTCCAGTCAAATTGACACCTAATGTTAACCTTCACAGGATAATTCCTGTGCCATCCTTTTTAATTTTCCTGTCAAGGCCTTGGAGAGCATAGCTGCAAAGAAAACACCTTGTAATATATGAGTCTCTCTCTCTCTCTCTCTCTCTCTCTCTCTCTCTCTCTCTCTCTCTCTCTCTCTTTCTCTCTCTCTCTCCCTCTTCTTCCCTCCCCCAATCATCATCATCTAGTATCTCCTCTGCCATTCATTTAGGATAACCCCACTCCCTATTTCTTACTCCTCATTTGTCTGGAATTGATCCTGTGTTCAGTCTTAAGGGTGGGTGCATGGTCTAAAGGTTCTTAGCACTAAGAGTGGGTGCTGGATAGTCTAAGGGAATCAATCAATGGGGTTCACTTCACGTCTTTTAACACAGAGATTGGTTCAAGCAGGTGACAAAGCTCAATTCAGGACAATAATGGTTGGTTCTAGAATTTTCACTTTTTAAAAACTGTTGTGGAATAGATGGGTGTGTGTGTGGGTATGTATATGTGTTTTAAGAGGATTGCTAAAAGGAGGGACTTTGGGCTTGCAGCTGCCGAAGCTATCTTGTCACCACAATTAAAGAGTGTGTCTGAGGATGGAGCCAAGACAGAAAGAGGGGGAGCTAAGAGGTGGTGTGAAGTCAAGTCCTGATTTTATCATATGAAGATCCAGTTGCACCTGAGCTAGCCTTACCTCTAGCTTTTCAATATATGTCTCTGTTTTGTTCTTTTGATTAAGTCAATTTGAATTTTTTCTGTTTCATTGTGATCAAAAGACCTGTGGCTAATAGGTCCTTCTCCTCCTCCTTCTCCTCTTCCCTCTTTCAAGCTAAGGTGGTTTATTCCTTTGGGAAACTGAGGGAGAAAATACATTCTAGCTTTCAAATTTGCCACAGGAGGCAGTAAGTTTCCTAAAGATTGACTAGACCTCAGTATTTGTTTGATAGTGATGCTGACCCTAGAACGGCAAGTGTCAGATCAAGTGTCATACTACCTGGCTCTTTTAAGTTCCTTCAATTCCTGAGAATCTATGATATCAAGGGTTGAACTGTTATATTTTGTATATTAGAGTGAAGTATGTTGATGACTGGCTTTAGGATGTTGCTATAGAGTAGAAACCTAAAGTTTATGGTATCTAAAAAGACCAAGAGTTTGGGGTTTGTTTGCTGTAGTTTCATTTCAACAAGAATGAAATTCTTTTGGTGTTTTACTTCCTCCTCTTTGCTTGGGCAATTTCAGTCATCAAGATCTCATTCAGATGTTTACTAGTACCATTCTTGGGCTTTCTTGAAGATCTAAGGGTGGCACAGTTGAAACCATGAAGAATTCAGGGTTTTTTTAGACACTGCTTAAATAGCCACCTCTTCTTACAAGGAATTTTAAATTTCATAAAGTATTATAACATTATAGTATCCTTGTTTACCTTTTAAGAGCAACTTTTTATTCTGAATTTAAAAGTCATACATGCTCATCGAAGGGCATTTTCATAGAAATTAAAATGTAATATTTGTAATCCCATTACCAAGGGATATCCACTACTGAAACTTTTTGCACATTTTAATCATCTTATTTTCTGTGAGCATAAAAGCATTCCTATTTTACAATATGTACAGTTTTTCCTGTTTTTACACATGACATTTTATTGTAAATATTTTTCTGTATCATTACAAGCTATTCAAAATTTTAATGACTGTACCATTCCCCCCTCTTTGTGTGTTCCACATGTGTTTGGCCATTATCTTACTGTTGCACATTATGTAACACACTTGCTTAGTTCTCAGCTAGATCTATTTAAGAGGTGATTGTTCACCATAGGTTCACAATTACTCTTTTTAAGTAATTAAATTTGTGTTCAGAATTTTAAAAAATGATATGTGTATTTTATAAGAATTGTTTTCCTAAGCATTCATTTGTTGTTAATTTATTTGTTTATATTTTTTGAGTGCCTACTATGGGCATAGCATCTCATTCCTGGACGTATTTTACAGACCAAGACAATTATGCTTTAGAACATTTGTATAATGATAGCTAAATTTCACACTTGCGAAATTACAAAAAGCTGTGTAAAGATTCAAGGGTCTTTGAAGCCATCTTTGGTTCCACTTACTTGTCATTATTTAATCAGAAAAGAGCCTTATTGGGACGCATATGGTGTAAATAGTTCAAAAGATATTTGGATGTCTTCATGACAGAGGATTTTCTTACACTTCAGCCCTTAAAATGTTACATTTTATTTTTCCACAGCTATGCACTTTTTTGGAAGGTGGTATGTTATTTCCTTTAAACCAGAAATTAGCCATTTTTTTCTCTTTCCATGGGAAATTTTTCTTTCATATTGAATTCTTTTGGTTTGCAGTAATGCATGTGTTTGTAAAAGCGATGTGCATGTTTTTAGAAGTTTCATCACACAAGAAAGAACTTGTCTTTTCTACTGATATGAATGGAGTTGAACTTTAAAAGAACAGGTCCATGCACAAACTGGAACTCTCAAAACACTGAATGAAATGAAAGTTCTGCTTATCCCATCAAATGCTTGCTGGAGAGGCTCAACTGGGGAATGAAAGAACATTTGAATTCACCTCACTACTTATTGAGCTGTCCTGCTTTTATTGAAGGTAAGCAAAACTCAGTTGATTTCATTCCATAGGGGGCTTTATTACCTCTTCATTTATGAGCATAAATTACTCTGAATTTTAATTTCAGGTTTGGGGTTTGATACATTCTAAGGCTAAAATAAATATTTTCCCTCCCCTAAAAAGTTACTTTTGCATACTATTTGAAGACTTATGAATTACAGATGTAAAACTGAAAAATAAAAGGCGAGACGAGCTCCTTCATACCCCATGAGAATTTTTGACTACTTTGAGATTTTACTGTAAAGAACTTGTTTCTTTTTCATTTGGTATCACTGAAATGAAAATGTATACAAAAACCTGATGTCATGGAGCTAAATTAACATTTGTTAATAGGAAAAATATATTTTTTACTTCCCTTCTTTCTTTCATCGTTTTACATGATGAAAACCAACAATGGGCTCTTTAAAATAGATCCACTTACAACCTCATGTGGGGCCTTTATAAAATGCTATCCTTATACTCAAAGTCACTTTTATTCTCAGCAGCATTCACCTGGCCCCTATTTGAAGATAATAAGACCTCTCTATATATCCATTTAGAAGCTGAATTTTGCCCTGATGTTACATTTTATATTGATTATCAATTAACTTATAAGTTGCAGTTAAGCTTAAGGACTTTTTACACATAGGGAATACAGCAGGCACTAAATTTTTTTAAATAGAAGCTTCCCCGAGGGCAACATTTCTATTCAGTTACAATATATCATACGAGCCTTTTATGGCATCTTTAGTTTGTGGACAAGTATATTCAATATAATTTGTATAACTTTATTACGCTATAAAGTTTACTTTCAACATTTAAAGTTCTGTTCTTGATATCTAGGTATTTAATGTTGAATATCATATAATCATTGAGGAATCAAAACTTATGGAACAGGAATTAGTTATGGGTTCTATGTTGGGAGATGTGTACTTTTACCACTGGCTGGTTTTATGACTTTGCTCAAATCAATTAATTGCACTGTGTCCCAATATTATTTAAATATAAGGCAATATTATTCTATTTTTATAGAAAACATAAGACTTTCCTTAGGATCATAACCATTTTTCTAGATTCTCACTGATGCTTACCCCATTTTTAAGCCATAGTGTAAAATGTTTTAGAAGTTTTAGCTTATGGAGTACTTTACTTTCATGGTCTAAAATTAATGATGATTCAATTTGGGGACATTTTTCATTTACTGGTGTGCCTCTCAACAGCAATAGAAATAATAACTAATAACCAGGCATGGTAGCATATGCCTATAGTCCCAGCTACTCGGGAGGCTGAAGTGGGAGGATCACTTGAGCCCAGAATTCAAGGCCAGCCTGGGCATTATAGAAAGACCCTGTCTCAAACAAACAAACAAAAACTGATAAATAATTTAAAATTTTGAGTGCTTACAATGTGTAGGCACAGTATTGTTTCTAAACATGTCATTTCATTTGAGCCTCACGACTCTATAAAACAGGGCATGCAAATAACTCATCCAAGGTCACACTACCGTTAAGTCACGAAGTCAGAATTCAGATACCAACAGTGGATCTTTAGAGTCCAAGTTCTTTATCTATAGTCTATAACTACTGATGTATCAAGTATAGCTATTCATCTGCAAGCTTTAAAGTAAAGTAATTTACTATTTTCAAAAAGGATTTGATGCAGCTTATCATAAGACATCAACATACATGGCAGTTAAAAATAAGATAAAACAAGACATCATAAACAAAGAAAAATGCAGGTGAGATTATTATAATTAAAAACTAAAAACCTGTGCAAAACTGATTACTATAATAGAACGGTAAATTTAGAAAAGTTTTCCACACACAAGACAAAAAAGGAAAAGGCAATGGGTTATATGGCTCTCATTTAATAAAGGGAAATATATACATATTCCTCAGGAGAAACAAATTTTAAACTTCTACCAAATTCCAATGATAATAACATGAATCTTTCCTTTTCTCCTTTCTTTGTTCATTCAATGGCTCTCTAATGAAAGCCTTCTATGGCCCTAGTATTGTGCTAATCATTGGGGACTCCATGTTGAGCAAAATAGTTCTCTGCCTGTATAGAGAGTGAAGTAGTGGAATAAATAGCCATTAATCCTTTTCTTTGTTTATGATTACAAATTGGGATTATCACTATGTGGAAAGGAGCACAATGCTGTAAGAGCACATAACAAAAGGATATGACCTAGACCTGGAGTTCAGGAGAGTTTCCCCAAAGAAGTGATATTAGAGCTGAAGTTATCTGGTTATTAGAGTTATCTAGGTCTTTTCTTTCAAGGTGCTGTCCCTAGACCAACAGCATTGGTGCCAGTGAGTGGCTTTTTAGAGATACAGAATCTCAGGCTCCAGTCTGGACCTACTGAATCAGAACCCGCATTTTAGCAAGATCCTTATTTAATTCTTTTGAACATTAAAGTTCAAGAGGCACTGATGTACAGGAAGGAGTGGAATGGGACAAAGGGAACAATGTATTCAAAGGCTCTGTGGCAGGAAGAAGTATTGAAGGACTGAAATACAAGCAAGGTGGCTGCAAGTTGAGTGACAGGAAGGGGGAAGATGGCATGAGAAGGTAATAGAGATTATACACACTGGGGACATGATGCAGGGTGGTGGGCCTGGAAGTTGTAAGGATCTTTGGAGATGAGAAAGCACATCATCAGATTTTTATTTGGAAAACTTTGCAGTGTGGAGACCAAATAGAGAGTATTCACAGTAGAAGCAGAGGGCCATTTAGGTGGCTATTCTGGTGTCTAGGTGAAAGATGATAGTGTGGAGTAGAGAGATTTCAGAGATACTTAAGGGTTTACATTAATTTGCCAGTGAAGTAGAGTGATGGGCCAAGGATTATTCCTGAATTTCAAACTTGCCCTTTCTGAATGGTTGAAGCTGCTGAGATAGGGAATCTCTGGCAATCAGATTTGGATGAACAAATACACAGTTGGGTCTTAGACATGTTGATTTTATGTTCCTTGGAGGCAGTGGAGGTATCAAAGAAGGTGTTAGAAAAGTGAGTTAAGACTGATATAAATCTGGGAGTGAGATTAGGTGACACAATGAGCAATTAATTTAGGGAAGATATATAAAACAGTTTTCATAGTGCCATCTCTTGTATCGAATTCCAATAACACCTGACAATTTAATGAAAGCATTTTTGTCGAGTGCCAAATTAATATAGTTCAACTGCATTGTTTTCTATTGTTGAAAGGAGATTCTAGAATAGAGTTTAGAGAATTTGAGAGAAATAAATAGATAGCCAACCTTTTTTTTAGTCTTTTTCAAATGTTAATGGTCTTGACCATGCTTTGACAATAGTCCAATGGAACTCATTTAAAAACTGAATTCCATGTAACTTAGCATACCTATTATATGTTGCCAATTGCCTAGCCCACAATAATATTTGAATTGCCATTTGCTGAAGTGAGAGCTGTGTTTTAGATATCAGATTTGAAGGTGGCAAAACTGATATTCTATCATGAAAATTAATAAGCCTGAGAAAACTTTCACTCAAACATAGTGTCATCTTACCTCTGTGTAGAGAAGAGCTGCAGAGGTGCATCTGAGCTGTGCTAAAGCTAATCTTTAGAATATCTTTGATTCTGATCAAATAAATGGATAAAGACATGTTTGCATATCTGTAGTGTGGAGACATAATTTGACTAGGAAATTTAAGTGTAGATTTTATCAATCAACCATGTTAGCCATAAACTGTAAGTGGTGGCTCTTATAGAATAAGTCTACCAGTGCAAATATACTCTCAAGAGGTCGAATATATTAACTCACTGAGGGGAGGGAGGAGCTGGAATCAGAAGTAATTATAAAAATATTTAACAACTCATATAGCATGGGAACAAATCAGTGAGAAAAGACATCAGTCACGTTGCTGAAGGTCTGTCTTAGAGAACCTGCTGCTACAAAAGGCACTACTTGAGTTAACTTAGATGGGAGTATTTTGAGAAAAAGGTACCACAGTGATAAGAGCATGGGTGGTCCTTGGGGGAGGGATAAGAGCACTGGTTAATGGTTACTGATAATTATAATGAATAGCAGTATTTCACTATTTCAATAACAACCATGTCTGTTCTATTATCTACTGGCTGAATACTAGCCCTGTTAGAATTATACATTTGAACAATAAGAAATGATAAAACCAGTAATCTTTGATTTGGGCATGGTTAATATTTTGCTATTTTTTTTTTACAGCAATTAATAGGTTCATTTGCTTTTTAAGGTCATGTATAATACACTATGGAATCAATGATAGAAGAAATGACTCATCTTCATTGTCTTTCACAGGAGGGTACTAAAGCCATGCGTCCTAATGGGATTATTCTTTCACAAGTAAGAGAGGAGAGGAAAAGGTAAAATACAGACCAGTTGCACACCATTAGACTTGGAATATGGTCTGCAAATGACTGTTCCAACCTTCTTTGATTCTGGGAAGACTTTTATGATACAGGCTCTGGGACAGCATTAAGTTGGAAATATTAGCTGAGATAATAATATTATTTGGAGGGTGAGGCAGCACATCTTGAAATGATCCTGCCACAAACTTTACTTTCCTGACCATCCACTGTCCTGGGGCTAAAAGAACAAGAGTCAAAAAATCCAGAAAGAACTATCGGCTGAATTCAGGTACTTGAGGAAGCCCAGCTATCTCTTCTTTTATACTGACGTGCTTCTGGAATTCCACTCCCTTTTCTGTCATCTTCATCTGTTTTTATGACTATGTTCTGTGTTCTTGACTATGTTTCCTACATAATATTGTGAATTCACCTCAAATTCTGAATTGCAACTTATTTATCTTTGATTAAAGCAGTCTCTGATTATTTTGTTCATGGGATGGTTTAAGCCTGGATCTGTCACTCTGAACCTTCCTGTATCCTGATCGATCTGATCATATTAACCAAGCCACTTTTCCTAGACTCTATCTTCATTACTACTTTTCTACTTCTCTCACCTTTGGGAGAATATCTATTATAAGTGATTTAATGACATTTTGCATCACTATTTTAAACATTATTTTAACGCTAGACTTAAAAGATTCTGCTTATATAAAGTCTTTCCTTCTCGAAAATGGCCAGATTCATTCATTCTGAAAACTTGGTTTGACTGGTTCATAAATAAAAATACACTAAATTCTGATTCCCAGAGTATATATTGGTAGGTGGCATAGCATATGATTATCACATCAATTGTAGTTTACTGTTTGTCTTTTGTTTGATGAGTGGTTTGGAATCCATGAAGAATGACAATCTCAGGATAGAGGATTAAGAAAAAACAGGATATTATTTAACTTGTTGCATTGAAAAAGATTTATTAGAGGAATTTGGCTGTATTTTTTTCTCCAGCCCATCTTATTTCCAATAACAGGTAATCAGGATCCTACTTATTGAGTGCTTACATGCATATTTGTATTTAAAAATAAAAACATGTCTCAAATTGGGAGGTGGTGTTGTAGTATACTTTGATCACCCTGTGGTTACAGTGCTAGGTGCATGTTCATCATGATCCCAAATTCATCAATATTTCAGTGTGAGAGTCAATATTAAAATTATTTCATAATTTTAATTTCAAGCTTCAACAATGTATTTGTTATGAGTGAAGTTTTTTTTTTTTGCTCTCCCAAGATAACAAAACTTTCAAGAAGAAAATATACTGCTTCTTGAGAACCAAGATAGGAAATGAGAATAATTTCCTATGTAAATACATGCAAAACTTAATCTTGGAAAGATTATTCCATTTGTATAGCACATAGTAGAAAATTATGACCCTTAAGGAATCTCAGAATTGACTTAAATTTCACCTTCATCCCCTAAAGAGTGGTCCTAAAGATTTCCTTTTTTAATAAATATCTGTGAGCCAGTTGTTCTTACTAATTTCATGGAGGGGGAGCTTTAATAGAGCCAAATGGTCACTTTGATTTTGTCCTTAGAGGAAAAAAAAATCTCCCATTACCTATAGTATCATTGTATTAGAAGTGTGTAATTACCTTCACTAGAACATTATGCATCATTTCTCTTACTGTTGGAAACATTTGAGATATAGGCTAATTTATAGCATTCTCAAATCTTGTCAGCTGTATAAAATCCTGTTGTTTCACTTTCCAGATAATTTTTCCTTATAAAACTTTCTTTCCTTTGTCTTCTAATAAATATGCCCTTTCTAAATCCTTTTTCTTTTAAAATGAAAAGACTAAAAGGACTACTTTTGTAATTAAAAGTCATTTTTAAATAACCTCAGAAGATTGTTTCTAGATATCAAAACATCTTTATGGTCCCATTTCTATGGCAAGAAAGACAAGCGACTGGAATCCTGCACATTTTACTGTAGTCTACATTAATTACCTTCTATTAAAAAATGACAAAGACCTTTTTGAAAGAGAATCTGGCACTCTTTCCACAGAAATGATGGCAGACACCCCACTTTGCTGATTTCTTGACACTTCTAATTACCTGTATTCATCTGAAATCGTTTCCTTTGTAGAGAGTTATTGGCATGATTTTCTGAGAACAAGAGGAAAATGGAAAACATTTTAGCAAGTTAAGGAAAAAAAAATCAACAGTATCATTGTTTGCTGCTTTTGTTGAAACTACCTACACAAGTCATTTGAGGGACATGAAGGTAAATGAAAGGTTATACTTTGCCCTGCACGTTGCTGCTGGTATTTGTAATGTCAATAACTGTAGAAGGTTGTCAGGAAACTGGAGAGATAAAGGTCAATAGCAATGACAAATATATCATTGTATGTGTTTGAATATGCAATATCAACCTAATCTGCCAGTAGAGGCTTTCACACCCTGGAAATATCAATCAGGTGCTATATGAAACCCACCTATTGTTCTCCAGTCTCCTAGAATGTAAGGGGACGATCCAAAGAATGAAAACCATTCAGAGAATTTTTTTTGAGTTGGGCATGGCGATATTGTAGTCATTGCTGAATATGCATATAAATGCTCATTATTTCTTTTAAAGGTGGGATTTTAAAAAAACATGAAAAGTTATCCAGTTTCTCTGATTGCTTCACCGGTAGAAAATTTTAACATTTTTCTTCTGACCAAAATGAGGAAGACACAATTCCACCTTGTATTTTATTGCTATGAGGTAGATGCCAGAGCCTTTCAGTGTTATAAGCTAAATTAAATATTAACTATGCCTTTCATACAGTCTTGACAAAAATTTAGTCAGGCTAATGGTGAACCCTTATACCATGTCCTGCCTCCTGTTGATTTTGACATGTTAGAAAGTATGGCCATTTATATATAATAATAAATTATTTACAAATGAAATGCACAATAGGTTTCCTAAACTGTGTCTCCACTAAGAACTGACTTGTTAATAAAATAGCTTTTCTTAAAGCCCAACCAAAGTATTCGGATTCAGCAGAAAAATGCATCTGTCTTCCTGTTAGTAAATTGTACTAAAGAAATCATTGAAAAACCTTTTGGGAAATGAAAAGTAAAAATAAAATCGTAAGAGATCTTTTTAAATGAATGTGCTTCAACTTGGTCTCGAAGAACACCTGCAGGATTTAAAGATAGTGTGTTTGAAATATAGAGGGATCATATTTTACGGATATTGCTTTTTAATTTTTGTGTCTGCTGGTCCTTTTACATTAAAATAAAATATTTAGAAAAATCAACTCTTCCTGAGACATTCTGCATTTTCTTGCGAATTAAGACCCCTTTCCCTAGGCCTGACCCAATGTACAAGTCATCCTCCCCAAACGCATACACAGGCCACGTGGAAAGAGAGGTGAAAAAGAGATTTGCTGCTGAAGATTGTACAGAGTGACAGGAGAAAGAGCGGTAACCTCAGCAGCACCCTGAGGTGACAGAATAAGGAAAAGGCTGGAGGGGACAGGGAGGGCCTGAAGGAGCAAAGAGATGGGAAGAAAGATAACAACGTTTAGGGAGGGGAAAATAAAGAAGGGGCATCACAAAGGTAAATGTAAATATAATTTAACACCATGAATGTATTTGTTACATAGGAAAAGTGAGATTTACTGAAGCCAGAGAGAGAGAAAGGAGAAAGGTAGACTGGAGACATTGAGAGAGAAAGGGAAGATATTCAGAGGGCTGATCAGAAGAGAAAGTCCTAGACAGAAGGAAAGAAATAGAAATAGCAAAGGGTCCCTGATGTTTTCTAGCCAGGGGGCCTGTCCATTCAAGGGACAATAAGTCAGAGGCTTAATGTCCCCTTTCTTCTACATATGCCACATATAAATGAACCCGTTTAGAAAGACATGTGCCATGTTCATTGTGGTGAATCTACAGTGTTTTTGTGCTTTTTATTTTCAAGTATTCTATAGAGTTCCTTACGGAGATTTTTTTTTTTTTACATTTAGTTTTTTCTAAAGCTCTACTTATTTGGAGAGAAATAATAACTTAAAAAGTCCTCACACAAAAACCTACATGATTGCAGTAGGGCATTTTTAGTTTGGATTATTTTATCTTTCACTAGTTTCCCTTTCTATTTAGTTAGTTTTTGATTATGTTTCTGACCTTCAGATAAGACTCTTATGTAAGTAAACAGTCTGGCTAAATTTACCATGTGCCAAATGACAGCTATAGGACTGTCCCAAAGTTTTATTTATTTCACTTTTTATTTTTTGTAAATTGAAACTATATAAACTGAAGAGAACCTTTACTTTTCTCTTGTCTTCTTGCTTGAAGGTGGTATTTTCTTCATGAAAGTAACTAAAGGGTTTAAGAAACAATAGAAAAGCTCCTATGCACTAGACGTGAATGAAACAGAGATAACTTTTCTTTGCAATTTCAGCAACTTGGATGAAGCTGCTAAAAACAATAGAGTCCTGGACCGATTATGCAAGACTGTTTCCTCTATACGGCTAACATCTGGGGGAGAAGAAAAATTGGAAGATTTAATTTTTTAAATTTTATTCACCTCCCTTTTAATTTGGGTAAAAGATAGTTTGGAGTTGAGTGAATAATGCAGTGCAAACAGTTTCATAATATTTCTTTTGATCTACTTTTTAAAAAGTATGTGAGATAGCACAAAGAGTGCTATTCTTTTATATTAGATGATTGGCATCAGAAATCAGTTTATTAAATCATAATTTTCTATTGAATCTACATAATTTTACAATTTTTTCTTTTCTTTCACAGGGCAATATTTTGGCAATAATAGAATTATGTAGTAATTTTTGCTTTTCTCTCATCTTTATTCAATGTATTACTGGCCATTTTAGTCATCAATGGCCCACAATGGGAACTATTCAGAATTTGTGAAATTCTTCTGTAGTTTTTTTCTGTCCAGACTAAAAATTTTCTATACTTTCTAAGTGGAATAATATATTCTACGAGGTGAACGTGCTGAAAGAGTACTGTAATTCGCAGGTGTTAGAGATGAGAGGGATTAGATATAATTTTATTCATATCTATCTTCTCTATCTCTCTATGTAGACAGATAAAGCATTAGACATGACAGAGGGTGCAGTTGTGAGGAAAATCATAAATCTCAGGTTCTTTCTGAGGTAAGAAAAGGGTGAAGGCCAAATGCTTCCAGTTTTCTAGAAGTTAACTTATGCTTAGGTAGACACACCAACACCCTCTCTTCTCTCTCTTTCACTCACACATGCCACATTGACTGAGTCTTCCTGTTTGAAAGGAAAATTTATCTAGCTTTTAATGTAATGTTAATTTTTTTTCAGATTTTTTTCTGGGTCAAAACTCACTAATCTTATTTATTAAAAGTCTGATTAGGGAAATTAAATAAACATAAAATTATTTTGGTTATTTTTGCATTCTAAAGAAATTATTGAGGTCTTGATAACTTTCCGAGATACTGTGATCTGAATTTAAGCAAGAGAGGACAACCAAGGTAAAAAGCAAAAGTTAGAGGAGCAAGTAGAAAAAATGACAGTGAGAGTTATGGGAAAAAGTAAAATGGATTAGTAATGTGGAGAGGAAATATAAACTTTAAATATAAAAAAGGAAAGATTTGTTCAATTGAAAGTAAGAAAAAAGACACAAGGAGCCACAGTGGATCACAAGCTAATTATGGGTTAAAAACATAGCCCTATTGTTCAAAGACAAAATACTGACAGTCACAGAGAATTTAAGAAATATAAATAATCATTCACTTTATGTACATTAGCAATCTGCTTCTTTATTCTATGGTGTCCTTTTGGCTCCTGATACTCATGGCAAATGTGCAGAATTTGGAGTAGGTGGAGAGGAGGCAAAATAACTGAAGGGTTGGGAAATAGACTTAATGAAACAAGGGTAAAGAAACTGGCCTTGTTTAGTCTGGAGAGGAAAAGAATTGGAGGGAATTAATAGCAGTCTTCAAGTTCATGAAGGAATACAGTCCTTTGCAGGTAGAGGTGAACAGCTGGTCTCTGTTTCCTCTGAGAACAGTGCAAGACAGCAGGGTCTTAAATGCAGTAGATGGGGATTTAGGCAAGATGTTAAGAAGATCTTCTCTACCTCAGGGGAAGTGCAGGGAGATGATCTTCAGTGTTGAATTATCGTTATTATTATTTTTGTAGTCAGCTAGTCCAAATTACAGAATAGAAAACAGTGATCTATAAAACAGGAACCAATGTAGGAAATGAAACAAAGAATGAGTAATTGTGATCCAGGGATAAGGTCTATCTGGGATGAAAGAAACACTATATTCTAGAATTTTGTTAAGACTCAGAATATTTGACCAGAAAAGAAAATATAGCAAACAGAAAAAGGTTAAACAGGCAAAGACAAAATAATAAAAATTTGAGAGTATGGCATGAATTTAGAATAAATATATAATTTAAATCAAAATTTTGTTTTAGTGGTAGGAGAAAAATTTTAAATATCCATGTGTATAATATATACCAGCCACTAGTAATTTTAAAAAGTTCCATGGGATTGACATCCTTAAATATTAAAAATAGGATCAACAAACAGATTTGCCATTTTTATTCCCAGTTTTGTATAATACATAAAATAACGGGAAAATGAACTAAATACTTCTTAAATCTTTTCCAACCTTCGATTTTATGACATAGGGGAAAATTATGTTTTCGTGGTAAGAAACTAATACAAATATACCACAAGAATAAAGCATGTATAGAATTGAAGAAGTAATATTATAATAGTAGGAATAACTCAGAAAAATGATTGCAAATGTCATTGACATCCTTATCATGAGAGATATTAACTGAGTGTTCAGTAATCTAGGTTTTATGCAGCTCAAACAAAGAAATGTGACTCACGAATTTAAGAAACTTAGAGTCTAAGATTGGTTGTCATTTGATAAGAATGTTGCATTCTAGGTGAATCAACTGGGATTGCAAAATCTATTGCACTTAAAATGATGCTTAGGTGTATAAATACAGAAGCGTAAATGACCATTTCAGCAAACTGAATTGTTAAAGGGTATGCATTAGCTTTTAAAATAATTACAGAAGTTAAAATTTCCAACCCCCTTGAACTATGATTGAAACTCCAACCAATAATCAAAATTGTGCTTAAAGATCACAAATAGATTGTAGGTCTGCGTAAGCAACTTGATTCCTAGATTACTTGGTCAGTTTTATCAATTTGCTGGTTACTTTTATTTCTTCAGACAGTCTCTCTATCTCTTTGAAAACAGAATGGATCCTGCTTGTGTTTAGCTTTGTTGGACAAATTCTCAATATTTCACAGCTGTATTTTGTCATTGATAGATACGGTCTAATGTGTTTTGCAATGCACTATTTTTCCCCCTGATGTTTGAAACTTTTCTTCACTCTAAAAAGCAGAAAATAGAATAGTCCATATTTGAGTTTATTTTGCCAAGATGATAGTTATGTATATTTTATAACATTCTGGTACACAGAGCTTAGCAATTTAAAAATAAATCCTGGAAAATATTTTTTACTGCTTTTTAAAAATATACTTACAAACACTTTACTTGTAAAATGATTTTAGTTTGGAAATATATCTTAGTCAATCTCTCTCTCTCTCTCTCTCTCTCTCTCTCTCTCTCTCTCTCTCTCTCTCTCTCTCTCTCTCTCTCTCTCTCTCTCTCGACAAAGAAAAGCCTTTTGTTCTGGTCGCTCTGGCACTACCTCATTCTGTGACTTTCTGCTGTCCCCTAGTGGCATGTTAATCTTCTTGACTACTGTGTGATTGCCCTGGAACCAATTCTCTACTCTTCTGTGCTTTCTTGTGACTCTCATTAGCAGACATTTAAAATACTATTAAACAACCCATGAGCTGCCTTTTAGAAGCAATAACCCTGTTCTTTAGCCCAAACAGTTTTCCGTTTATGAATTCTTCCCCGGGTAAACACGTCCAGGGAATGCACGCTAGGTAGGTACATTTTATTATTTCACCACAATAAACATTTCAGATTTTTAGAATTCTAACACAAAACTGATGAAAGCAAAATGTTATCAGTTTTGACTGTTCTATACATAACAAACATACGGTAGCTAAAAGGTAATTTGTGACAGGTCAGACTATTTACGTCAACAGGTTTACAAACAAAAATTGTACTGTTTTTTTTAGTTTGCTTTTCAAAATCCTGGTTGGTTACTATCATTGCAATATTTGCACTTTCCATGGTGACATATTTCTATAAAATGTTTAAAAAGATATAATGACACTATATATATTTGAAGCATTAGATGAAATTCATTTATGTAAAAGACAGACTTGCATCAACATTTACCAGGATGAATTAAAAAAAAAAGTTCTTAAATTTTTCTGTATGTTATCTTTCTACATGAATCAGAATTTTTTTTTTAATTTAAAGATGGATTGGTTATTTCTTTCCATTCTATGTTTTATATGCTTGAGCTACAATGTTCAACTCTAATATGTGGCTAGTAAATTTTTCAGTATAGCATTTTAGTTTCCTAAATTAGTTATTTCAAAATGTATAGTGTGAAAATGGAATGTAAGAATTTGTCGAAAGCAATATTGCAGTTTTTTAAGAAATTTAATTTTAACTGATAAAGAATTACTATAAATCTGGCTTACACAATTCTTTTAAAAGATAGCTAAAAGTAAAGCAAGAAGAATTTACAAGAAAGAAAGCTCTGATGAAATCTAGCCTATTAGCTGAACATTACAGAAATCTGAGATGTATACTGAACTAATGATTTCTTGGCACTGTCTTTTTTGGCCCTTGTCATGGTTTTGACAATTATCACATGAATAGCAACACTTTTTTCTTTCTGAACTCAGGGAGAAGGGGGTTTGGAGGGGGGGTTGGGGTGGGAAGGAGTCCCAAAGCCCAAGAAACTCCTATTTCTTCGTAATTCATGTGTACAGTTTGGCCATGTGGAAGAATTAAACTGTAAGGTTCTGTTAAATGACAATATTCTTGTTTCTTCAAAGAAAAGTTGATGTAGCTTTTGAACTGCCTCTCTCATCTGCAAGGTCAGATTGCTGCCCAATTTAGTCATTTTGTCTGTTTATACATGTCTCCGTTGGGATAAGATATCAAAAAACAAAGCCCTAGATTGCAATCAATCTTGGCTTAAGTGCAAAGTCATCCGACCAATCCAAGAAGTCCTAGTGACTATCACGAGGAAAGGGAAAAGGAAGAGTTTAAACCTCCTAAACTTTTTCTCAAGAGAAAAGATAAACTACTTTTCGAAACCCCCTTAATAAATGATAGAACTCATACCCTCTCCTTCAATTTTGCACTGCCACCCAATTTCTCAAATTCAAATTACATGGTTTTCTAAAAATACATCCTCCATCAAACATTGTAATTTACAATAGCTATTTTTCACACAGAAATGTCTGATTTTTTAAGTTGTCTATTCAGATTGTAAATGTTCTAAAAATGTTCTCCTGGAGTTATTTTTAAAACCTCATGGTATGTTGGATAATAAATATTGTTGCTCTGTTACTGGAAACATTGAAAACAACATATCTGACAAGTTAATAGGAATGAGGATTCCATTTGAGATTTTAATTAATTTTATTTTAGATAAATGTGACTCTTTCAAAATCTTAGCTCTAATAACTAAATGGGAATTTTTTGACATTATATATTCTGTTCAGTTAATTATCTTGTAGATTATTTGGAAAATCAGTACAGAAAAGAGTTTCCGTTTTAAAAAAAATTAAATCCAGAGACAGTCTTAATAAATCTTCTGTAAAGTAATATAGCATTATCAGTGGCCTATTCTCTACAGAATTAGTTTTTCCAAAACAAATAATAAAGCTGAGCAGTCCTACTTTTTACAACTCTGGAGACTATCTAAACAAAATGAACAGATTTATAGGGCTATTTTTAGTGTGTGTCACTTGCATTACAGTTTACATTTGCTTTCGAACCTTATTTGACATTCTTGGTAGAAAAATACAGGCAGAACACTCATTAAGATCCTTAATAAAGGACAGTCTCCATAGGGCAGTTACCAAAAAACCAAAGTTGAGGTATGTATAAGATTGTTATTTTGAACTTTACCTGATGCCGCTTCATTTTCATTTGTCTAAATAGTAAAGCCCTGAACCAAGTTACAGATTTAGAGGTTCTGTTTGTAAAAATCATTAGGCATTGGTATAGTCTACTAATAATAACTGAAGTGAAAGCACATTTTTGATGGTAGGAATTTTCTCACAGCAACAGGTAAGTACTGCTATGCCTCAATAACTATTATTTTTCCATAAATTGCATATTCACATTAAAGTGAAAATTAACTTGCTGGAGAAGTCTAGTACAATGTTGTGATTTTCTGCAAGCCGTTCTTCTACGAATAAAAAATGCATGGAAAACCTTATGTAATGTTATGAAATATGTCATCACACATAGATTTATGGATAAAACATGTTATATTTTGAAATATAGATGCGAGGATTGAATGTTTGCATTTTGTCTAAACCAAGTTTCTCTAGCAGTTTGTTCCACGTGAGGAGAAAGGCCAGTGCCTTCCATTGTGAAGGGGACCTAATTTCTCTTGCATATACAAATAAGGAATGAAGAATTCATCTCCTTTTTTTTTTAATTCTGTAAAGATGTATCACGAGGAAAATATCAGAAAGCTGAAACCAGATACATAGCTAACCACTTTATCACAGTTTTTTCTTCTATGTAAAGGGGAACGCTTTGATAAGGTTAGACTGTACAGGAAGCCTAAATTGACACCCTGTTCAATGTGTTGTGTGCTTTTATATTAATCATGTTCATGTAAAACTCCCTAGTAAGGAAATGCCGTAGCTGTAGACATCATTTAGTTGAGCCTTATACAGCTCAAATTCAAAGGTAAGAAAACAGACAAGAATTTTACACCGACCACCCCTGATAAGATTATGTTTTCAAAGCAAAAACATGTCTACAAAGAGTGGGAGTGTGGAAACGTATGATTAAACACTCAAGAAAACATGCTTTCCCACAGAGCAGCCTCTTTATTTGCATGAAATAATTCTTTTGAACAACAAAAAAAAGTAACTTGGCACAAACTATTGGAGCTATTAAAAGTCAGTGTACTACATTTAAACTGAACAAGAGATTTCTATAAAATTATGGCTTCGCAGATTGCTCTCTATGATAGGTTGAAAAGTGAAAATGATACATTTGGGCTAATAGAGAAAAATATTCATTGTAACTGCTGGAGAAATATATATTAAAGCACTTTGGGAGGTTTCAAACAGTTTGCCACAGACATCTAAGAAAGTAGTTTTATAGCTTGATGAGTGTTTTTAACTAGTTAAAGATGTTACTACAGCTACCTTAAAGCCACGTTGTAAACAAAGCCTCTGATTAAAAGATTGTCAGAGATTTTCTTTTTTTAATTCTAAGCTTTCAATCATGCCATTTCTTTGGCTTTGCAGCGTAAGGGAATTGCTTTTCTATAGTAAATTTATCAATTACTAATTAGTTTGGTGGTGAGTGCCTAATTTGGGTTTCTATATAATATCGGGCCAGTTTCAATTTCTTCTAGCACTGGTTTGTCCTGGCCTATTTAACATATGAATTAAGCTAAAATATCTTTCAAAATTCAATGCTGTAGTTATTCCTGCCAAAATAATAAAAAATAATTTATTGTTGTAATCTCGATTTATGGTTTAGTTAGGCAGAGTGAAAATATGACCTCTGTAGGAATCCCTATTGCCCCCTAAATTCCAGTTTGCTTTACAATGGGTTTGTGTGCTGGTGAAAGTTGGTGCAACTAACACTTAATATGTCGATTTAAAAATGAGCTGCTTTTGATTTTAAAATAATATTTAAACGAGAGAAGCAAAAAAAGTCCTCTACAAATAGATTATTTTGCTCCTTGTAACTTTAAATAACCAAAAAAAAAAAAAAGATAAGATAAATATATTGCAAGCAGGGACAGATGAGGCATTTTTCAAAATTAAACTGCTATGACAAGCAGTTGTAAGGCAGTCTGTTTTCTTATTTGGAGGGGGGTAATTAGGGGTATTATAATTGAAAATGCAGACCCACAGCAACTAAAATCTTCTTTTTTAAACAAATATACACACAATGCTTTATAATTTTGGTGATCTTTACTTTCCAACTTTGGTAGATTTATTTCAAATTTTTATGATATCACTTTATGTTTTATATATTTTTGTCCCCAAAGCATTCTCCAAATGGTAGTTATTTATGTGAATAATAGAACAAAGCATGAAAATATGGCTTTTTTTCCTTACTCTACTATTGAAGTAGAATGTGATCATTAGCCAGGGCTGTGGTTTAGTAGCAACATTTTGAAAAACAGCCTAAATAAGTCAATGTCAAATTAATCAAGAAGGGAACTATTATCATTTTCAAAAAAATATATATACCGGCCGGGCGCTGTGGCTCACGCCTGTAATCCTAGCTCTTGGGAGGCCGAGGCGGGCGGATTGCTCAAGGTCAGGAGTTCAAAACCAGCCTGAGCAAGAGCGAGACCCCGTCTCTACTATAAATAGAAAGAAATCAATTGGCCAACTGATATATATATATAAAAAAAAAAAAAATTAGCCGGGCATGGTGGCACATGCCTGTAGTCCCAGTTACCAGGGAGGCTGAGGCAGGAGGATTGCTCGAGCCCAGGAGTTTGAGGTTGCTGTGAGCTAGGCTGACGCCACGGCACTCACTCTAGCCTGGGCAACAAAGCGAGACTCTGTCTCAAAAAACAAAAAACAAAAAAAAAAAAAAAAAAAAAAAAAATATATATACCATTAGGATTTTTCAGCTATAAATAACTGTTATGAAGAAAATAGAAGGTTGCATCTTTAAAAAAATTAGCATACTCTACCTCTTCAGAATGTTAAAAAGATTCAGTACTCAACTTGGATTTGTGAAGATGGTGATTAAGAAACTGTTCGTGATTATAATAAAGTCACATGATTAACCCTGAATTTAGAAGTTGATGGTGCCAAATAGAAAGTGCTGTGACTTAAAGTGTTTGTCTCTCTCCTTTATAATTTGAAAAAGTGTTTCTGTATCAGCTTCCTCACTGTCTGCAAAGATGCCTCATTTCTGAAGTAAAGTTTACTTTATCCAAATTTCTTCTACTGCATTTACTTTGTTTCTCAAGTCAGAGATAAAGAATATTTTCTTAAGCTTTGCTTTTTTTTTCTACCTTCTTGTGGTTAATAAGAATTTATCATTTAGAGGTCCTTCAGGTTGAAATGCATATAAAAATCATTTTTGATTTCCAAAAACTATTTACAGTGAAAGCAGAAGGAATTTCAATCATTTCATCATGCAGTTTATATATCTAGGTATACTTTTAATTAAACACTGGTCCATAAATAAGCAAATAATAGAAGTTAGCAGAGAAGCAGTTGATCTAAATCATGACAGTCGCTCATTTATCTCTGTCCTAACTAGACAATAGGAAATGACACTATGCTCTTGTTTTCTATGCATTAAGATTTCCTTCTTAAACAAATGCAATTGAGGCGGTTTGTTTTCCGACAGCCCAGCACACACTGCCAGTGGCCAGAGTTTTGTCTCGTCTTCATCCAGAGGAGGATTAATCTTGGTGATGCTGCAAACAAAATGTATGTCTGAGGTCAAAGTGCAGACTGCCTTTTGGGATCTGCATTACATTAATGTCATTTTTGGGTTCCTGACGTTAATCAAAACCAACACCATAAAGCGTCACTTAGCTAATTTGTGTATTATTGTCAATGTTACCATTAATTATGCGATTGTGAGGAAAAAGAGGATTAATGAGATGTCACAGGTAATTTACAATGATCAGGCTCCCCAGGACATTAAGAAAACACTAGCTGGGCAAGATTACCATGCAATCTTAATAGTATGCAAGAAGCAAAAGTCTTTGTTGAGGCACCAAGCTAATATTGCCCATCATTGTCAAAATCCCTCTCCACTAGATTAATTCCTAACTTTTAAATATCTTGCTTAAATTAAATATTTGTTTTGCTTAAAACATTAGGCCTTGATGTATTAATTGTGAGACTTTTTTTTGAGGTGTCTCTCCAAGTTATGAGGATAGGCTACTGTTTCTCTCAAAAGGTAGGCAGAGTCACACAGCATTAATTCTTTACCATGCTCCGTGAACTTGGGTTCATATTTAATATTCCTGTGACACCATTTTAGGTGATTTGGGTGGTTGTATTTAAATCAGACCAATAAAAAGTTCTCTTATATCATTATATTTCCTCCACCTAGTCCTCACTGACAGCCATGTACATAAAAGGCGTTTGCTTTTCTCTCATCCCATTTCTGGAATTCATTCAGTGAGGAGGGACAGAATAACCTCATGTAAAATTACATCATCACGGTACACATGGGTCTAAAAGCACTGAAGTGTGGTCCCATGGTCTAAAAGCCATGTAAAAACAGGAGGGCTGGGCCTCCGCTTCCCTTTCTTCCCCAATCATTGTGCAGTGTGGTGAGTCGGGGGTCTGTTCGGAGAACAGTCTGGAGCTGCCAGGGGAAATCAGAGAGTTTTTGGTTCAGTCTGAGATTGGAAAATCAAGCCTGATAGCAGTGCTCGCTAAGATCCTGAGAGCCGTGTAGCCCATTTTCCAGGTCTTGTGTCATCTTGCTTTGTATTACAGGCTTAAGCTTAATCCACGATAGCATAAACGGTGCTAGTTCACTATCATTTCTTAGGATTGAGTAATATTCCATTGTGAGTATATACCACATTTTAGTTATCCATTCATGAATTGATGGGTACTTGGGTAGTTGACAGCCTAAAACTATGGTGTTCAAATAATTGTAGTGTTCAACAGGGATCTAGGGGGTACCCACATCTTAAGGATGTGATGAGCATTGTAGAGAGGAAAGGATTACCTCTATCCCTTTTTAGAGAGAGGCAAAGAAACACACTGTAACCAAAATGTCTGAAAAAAAATTTTGTTAATGGGAGGTGAACAGGTGGAAGGGGGGAGAAGGGGAAGGGTACGCACTTTCATGGTGGGTGCAGGGCGCACCACTTGAAGACTGGACACGCTTGAAGCTCTGGTAGAGCGGGGTGGGGAAGGGGGCATGGGCAAGATATGTAACCCTAACAATATTTGTACCCATAGAATTTGCGGGAAAAAAAAGATCCTGAGAACCTAGCAGGAGAGGTTCTGAGAGCCCAGTCAACAGTGCTTGCTAAGATCCTGAGAGCCTAGCAGGAGAGGTTCTGGGAGCCCAGTCAAGATAGGAGCTAGAGCTAGGGACCAGGAAGTACTTTGAAAGAATCAGGAGACAAGAAGATGGGAATTGTTGAGAAAGCAGTGGACTAAATCTGTGACATTTATTTATTTAACAGATATTTGTCCATTTCTCATCAGGCACTAGGTATCACGACAAGGGTAGGGATACAGTGGGGAGCAAAATCAGACATGATCCCATGGAATTCAGTGCTCAGAACCTTGGTAGCTCAATTAGCTTGCCTTCTGTATTGTAGGGTGGAAAACAGATGGGAATTATAGAAGGCTGTGTAGGAGCCCATTTAGGGGAGACCACTTGCTATTTTAATTTGAATTTTTATTAACTCATTTTGGTCTTGTCCTAGCCTTATTTTTATTTAGTTGAGCAATTATATAATAAAAATACAGAATTACATATTTGATCTTATACACATATGTGCAATCCAGGTTTAAATCCCAGCCCTGGGAAAACTCGAACAAGTTATTTAACTACTTTGATGTGTCAGTATCTTCATCTGTGAAATGGAGATAATAAAACTTAACCACTATAGTCATCAAGATTAAATGAAACAATGAATGTAAATTACTTAGCACAGGACTCAGCACACAATAAGGGCTTAATAAGTCAGTGGTCTTCCGCCTTAAATTTGTATTAGGAACACCCGTGGAACTTCAGAAAATACAGCTGCCTGGGCCATACTCCAAACCTATTGAATCTGAATACCTGGGTATAATCCCTATGGGTAGCCTAGATGAAAATCACTGCAATAAAGATTAAATATTTATCATTTATTATTAGGAATTATTATTAACATTAATATTACAGTGAAACATCTAAAGCATTTTTAATCTGATGCCATAGCCTAGAGGCTATATATGTAGGATCATGAATTTTATCAGGTCCTTGTATGTGTGATTGTAATCTTTGGGGCCATATGATTTGAATTGTGGTATCTAAAAATATATCAAATAATGTTATATTGCAATTACTGTTTGTGTGCACATGTGTATACATGTACAGATCTATTTCCCTGGGGTGAGTGCAGAAGTTTGAGATGGCTGGTGTGATATGAAAGCTGTTTTTAAGAAAAATTGTTCATGTACTAGAATAAGGTCAAACCACAAGTGAGCTGAACTTCACCATCTATTAACAAACGAAAATAAAACATTTATTACATTGTCCACTCTCGCTTTTTTATATTTATGGTATATTCCAAGAAGATTTCCCTGTTGGGATAAAATTTCACAAGCAGAGAGGGGAAAAGACGAAGAAGTTTAAATAAAAATGTTTTATTATTGATTTGGCATTGTTGGGGCTGACCATATAGATTGCAGAAATAATATAGTTTATTTCTTTTTTTTTTATTGGCTCTACAAAGTAATAGCTTAGCATAGCTATTAGTTTATCTTGTAACTAACCTTTGAACTACTTTCTGAGTTGGTTGTTTTCCAGAAAGCAGTATAGTCAATAATATAAACACTGAAAGATTTTTAATAGCATTAAGTGCACTGAAGGAGAAGACTCTACAGAGAAGATCTGCTTTTCCTCTGGTCTGTGGCATTTTATGGATTTGAAATTTCCTACTGTATTATCATGGTCCTTGTAGTGACAAAATCCCTGCTCTAACTAAAATTAGGGATCTATCCATGTATAGACCTTATTCATGTTCTGAAATTAAATGGCCAATGTGTTTTTATCTATTCACCATATTGGCATAGTATGAAGAAAAAGATGTATCAAAACATCCTGTACCAAAAGAAGTTTATCAAGGAATTAGATGTTATACATAAAGGTATAGTCTTTCATTATTATTTTTTAACGTGAATGATGGTATGTGTAACTGTATGTAAGATCCATTGAAATTATCATTTAAGACAACAGAACTGTATATATGTTTTTTTTGTTTTTTTTTTTTTTTTTGAGACAGAGTCTCACTCTCTTGCCTGGGCTAGAGTGCCGTGGCGTCAGCCTAACTCACAGCAACCTCAAACTCCTGAGCTCAAATGATCCTCCAGCCTCAGCCTCCCAGGTAGCTGGGACTACTGGTACATGCCACTGTGCCTGGCTATTTTTTTTTTTTTCAATTTTTAGTTGTTTGGCTAATTTCTTTCTGTTTATAGTAGAGACGGGGTCTTGCTCTTGCTCAGGCTGGCCTTGAATTCCTGAGCTCAAGCAATCCTCCTGCCTCAGCCTCCCAGAGTTCTAGGATTACAGGCGTGAGCCACTGTGCCTGGCCTTATGTTCTTAAGTTTTATATAAATGCATCGTAGTGATCAAAAGCCAGGATTGCCAACATATTCACAGAACAAGGAATAGCAATGAAAATAATCTAAATGGCTATCTATAAACTTCTATTATAGTGGGGATAATGTTCTTGAAGCATATATCCCAGGGTTATTGGAGATTTCAACCACTTTGGCCAAAGGCACATATTCATTGAGACTGGTAGATGAAGAATGGCTCCCAAGCAATAAGTTATTGGTTCCTCCACTGTGAGGAAATGGTCTGAGTTTAAGGACATAGTTTCCTTAAACTCAGTTTAAGGAATCTAACAACCCCAGCACATAATAGGCAGCAGCTCAATAAATGTTTGTCAGGTGAACGAATATTCAACTTGTAAGGGGATATGAAGTAATACACCCATAAGCAAGAGGGGAAAAATAAATGTATTAAGAATATTCTGAGACTATGTTTTTAGCCATATAACAAAATCATGATGACTGGGTACACATGAAATCGGACAGGTCAACTTGATAGCATAATGTGCACTTTAAAAAAAATTGAATGTCTTTTTTTATACAACTGACATGGATTCTGGGAGACAGAAGCAATATAAGATCCTGTAACTAGTGACCATAACAACAAATTAAAGAGTGACCTTAATGAGTCTACAATATGATAAAGACCATTTTTTTACCTGTTGGTCTTTTCCTTATATACACAATTTGATTGGTTCCATTTCCATTAGTTCCATCTTTTTTTTTTTTTTTTTTTTTGAGACAGAGTCTCACTCTGTTGCCCAGGCCGGAGTGCCATGGTGTCAGCCTAGCTCACAGCAACCTCAAACTCCTGGGCTCAGGCGATCCTCCTGCCTCAGCCTCCCAAGTAGCTGGGACTACAGGCATGTGCCACCATGCCCAGCTAATTTTTTTATATATTTTTAGTTAGCCAATTAATTTTTTTCTATTTTTAGTAGAGACAGGGTCTCGCTTCTTGCTCAGGCTGGTTTCGAACTCCTGACCTTGAGCGATCAGCCCACGTTGGCCTCCCAGAGTGCTAGGATTACAGGCGTGAGCCACCGTGCCTAGCCTAGTTCCAGCTTTAAAAATGAAAAACACTGGGTAAGCAAGTATATCCCCATATCCTTCATGCTTTATGATGGCCCATCTGCTGGTAGGGATGAAAAGACTTTCAAGTGTATACATTACCTTTTTGACTATGTAGTCTATCCATACAGAAATCTCTGTATCTCAGAATTCTATGAGTAAGTAAGTGAACTGTGCTGGAAGGATTTCACCTGTGAACTACATTCAAATGGAGGCAAAGATACTCATAACACTGAAATATAAAAAGCGGGTGCATAAAAATATATATAAGACCTTCAGACATTTTCTCCATTTTTGAGGAGCTAAAGTCACTAGGCTTCCCTTACTTATCCTATGTAACTTCTCCTCTACTTTTTTGTTTTTGTTTTGAGACAGAGTGTTGCTCTGTTGTTCCCCTGAGTGCAGTGGAGTGAGCCTAGCTCACTGCAACCTCAAACTTCAAGGCTCAAGCGATCCTCTTGCCTCAGCCTCCTGAGTAGCTGGGACTATAGGCATGCGTCACCATGTCCAGCTTGGGAAGCCATCTACGACAAGCCTGGATTTCTAACCCCAGAACCAGTGCCATAATAATGTTGTTTTAAGCCACTAAGTTTTGTTTTGGGATAAATTTTTACGCAGCCATGGATAACTAATACACATTTTGGTACCTGAAGGTAAGATGTTGCTGTGACTGGATAGTGGGTCAAAGCTGGAAGGATTTTGAGGAGTGTGTGTTAGCGAAAGCCTAAATTTTCTTGAAGATCCAGAACAATTTCATCTACATCTTCTATAAATTAGAACTAACAAGAAAGCATTAACAATAAGTTCTTGAGTTACATTTGATAGTGTTCTCACAAGAATGCCTTAAATGTTGTGGATATCCAGGCTAGTGAATATCTGTAATTTAACACAGTGGTAGCCTTTTATATGTGCAATTTCCATCTTCTCAGACACATAATGTGTGCCACACACAGTGGATGTGTATGGCGATTTTATGTGGGGCAGGATGCTCTTCCACAGCTTTTTATGAGGTTCTGAATTCTCCCATTAACTTTTTATGGGTATCTGGCTTGAATCTGTGCCTGTGAATAAATGATCGCACTTTCTTTTTTCTCTTATGGAAGCAATGCATGACCATCCCACTTCAAACCTTAGTTCCATTTGTTAAGTAATTTCGATTAAAAATATATTCTTAGGTTGTGCATAACGTTCTCTGATTTTAGCACAAACAGAAATTCCCTTTTGCAAAGCCTTGAACTAAATCTATTTAGTGTTTTTGCTTTGTATAAATGGGAGAAAAAACAAAAACAAAACTGTGTTACCTACCCTTAAGGAATTCTTGCTCATGCATAGTGGAGAAAGGAGTGCTAATGGTTTAAGTGCCTAAAGACATTTGAGTCAAGACAGCTAAAAGTATAATATTGTGTTATATAGGCACCTGAAAATATGTAAAAAAATTAATAATATTCATTTCAAAGAAATATCACCTATATCTATCTATATCTGTGTCTATATATCTGTCTCTGATCAAACAGCATCCAATTCTCATTTCATTGCACTGGATAGAAAGAAAATCCAAGTCCAATCAGTCTATGTTTTAAAATAATGTTTTATCTAAATTTGGATCTATTTACATAAAGCAAATTTATTTAGTATTTAGCATGACCTCTCCTTATCCATATAGCTTGAGAAACAGGATATTTGTAAACCCTTCAATTAAGGGCCAATGAAAAAAAGAGATAAATATGGAAAAATGTTTTTGGTCCCACTGGCATGTGATTATTTAACAAAATTCAAGCGATTTAATAGTAATGTGGTCCAACCTCCTAGAATCGATCACTTCGGCGTCCATTGCCATCCAGGATTTATATATGTACTTTAAAAATTATCTTTATCAATGAAAATTACATGGCAAATCTTACATGAAAGTCAGGTAGAGTGCTCTTTAGGTGGTGCGCTTTGAAGAAAAGTCTCTCTAACGAGAAATATCTTTCTCCATGGCATTATGCTGGCCATTATTCCATCTTCTTTTGAATAGTTTCTGTTCATTTCCATTGCCTATTTATTGATGGGGCTGTTTGATTCTTTCTTGCTGATTCTTTTAAGTTCTAGATAGATTCTTGTTATCAGACCTGTATTGGAGGTTTAGAGAGCAAATATTTTCTCCCATTCTGTAGAATGTCTATTTGCTCTAATGATAGTTTCTTTGGCTGTGCAGAAGGTTTTTAATTTGATCAGATCCCATTTGTTTATTTTTGTTGCTGCAGTGATAGCTTTGGGGGTCTTCAAAAATTCTTCGTCTAGGCCAGTGTGGTGGCTCAAGCCTGTAGACCTACGTTTCTGGGAGGCCGAGGTGGGTGGATAGCTACCACTCAGGGGTTCGACACCAGCCTGAGCAAGGTGAGACCCTGTCTCTATCTCTAAAAAAAAAAAAAAAGAAAAGAAAAAGAAAAAATTAAAAAAAAAGACAAAAATAAACACACACACACACACACACACACACACACACACACACACACACACAAATTCTTTGCCTAGGCCTATGTCTGAAAGGGTCTTCCCAAAATCTTCTTCTAGAATTCTTAAGGTTTCATGCCTTAGATTTAAGTCTGTTATCCATCTTGAGTGAATTTTTGTGAGAGGGGAAAGGTAGGGATCCAATTTCATTCTGATGCATGTAGCTATCCAGTTTTCTCAGCACTATTTATTGAAAAGAGATTCTTTTCCCCAATGTATATTTTTGTCTGCATTATCATAGATTAGATTACCATACGCAGTTGATTTCATCTCTGGAATCTCAGTCCTATTCCAAAGATCAATGTCTCTGTTCTTGTGCCAGTATCAAGCTATTTTAATTATTATTGCTTTGTAGTACAGCTTTAAGTGTGGAAGACTGAGGCCTCCCAGTTTGTTCTTTTTACTTAAGATTGCTTTGGCTATACAAAGTTTTTTCTGGTTTCATACAAAGTGAAGAATTATTTTTTTCTAGATCTCTAAAGAATGATGATGGTACTTTGATGGGGATTGCATTAATTCTGTAGATCACTTTAGGTAATATTGACATCTTAATGATATTGATTCTACCAATCCATGAACAAGGTAGATTTTTCCATCTGTTTACATCGTCTACAGTTTCTTTTTTTAGTGTTTCATAGTTCTCCTTGTACATGTCTTTCATATCTTTTGTTAAATATATTCCTAGGTATTTAATTTTCTTTGGGGCTATAGTAAAAGGTATTGCATTTTTTATTTGTTTTGGCTTGACTGTTACTGGCGTATATGAATGCCTCTGATTTGTGTATATTGATTTTGTAACCTGAGACTTTACTGAATTCATTTATCAAATCTAGGAGTCTCTTGGAGGAATCCATGGGGTTTTTAGATATAATATCATATCATTGGCAAAGAGTGAGAGTTTGATCTCATCTGCCCCACTTAGATGTCCTTAAATACCCCTCTCTTGCCTGATTGCTATAGGTAAGACTTCAAGCACTATGTTGAATAGAAGTGGAGATAGTGGGCGCCCTTGTCTAGTTCTGGCTCAAAGTGTAAACGGTTTCAATTTTTCCCCATTCAGTATGATACTGGCTATGGGTTTGTCATAAATGGACTTCATAATTTTAAATTTAAAAATTTAAAAAATTGTAAAGGGAATCATGCTTTATGTAGTCATTTGTGACTTATTTTTTCATTTAATATAAAATGTTTAAGATTGTCTGTATTGTTGCATTGTGAATATCCATAGTGTAAGTTCACTCATTTTGATTATTGTATAATATTTTGCAGATTTTTTTAATATAGCTAACTGAATAATCTCCCGTTTCTTTCCTCTTTGCCTCTCCTCCTTACCTCTGTTCTCCTTTTCTTTTACTACTTGGTTCCCCCTGTTAGTCTTGTTCCATCTCCTGTATTCAGGACTTGCAATTGCAGGTACCTCCTACACATTTCCACCTGCAAGTACTGCAGGCACCTTCAACTCTATTTTTAAAATAGATCTTCTCCTCGTATTCCTTCTCTCCCCACAGCTCCCCATCAGAGGACCCTGGGAAAAAATGGTAGCATTCCAAAAAAGAGTTTGAAAATAACTGTTTGAAGCAGCAAACAGATGTATGCAAGTATTAGGATTCTCTTAGAGTTTACTTCAGTGGTTCTTAAACTTCAGAGTGCCTCAGAATCACCCAGAGGGCTTGTTAAACCACAGATTTTTGGACCACCCTCCCAGAGTTTCTAATTTGTTAAGTATGGGGTGGAGCTTGATAATTTGCATTTCTAACAAATTCCCAGGTGCTGATGCTGCTGGTCTAGGAACCACACTTAGAGAAATATGGGTGGATTAAAAAAAATTTTTTTTGAAGTGCATCATACCCCAAACCTTAGGTTAGTCTCCCAGGATAAAGCACCTTTAGGGGTGGGTTTGGGAGATAATATCCTATGGGCTCATGGTCAGTAATCTGGCTAGTAATACAGCAATCTTTCAACTATGCAGGAGAAAAAAATATTGATTCTTCCCTTAAATTCTATGTCCAAATTAAATTAATACTTGCCTTTCTTACACACTAGCCAAAGCTATTTCCTGAAATTCAAAAATGAACAAGTTTTAAAATAGTTTCATTTATTTTCATATGTTTGTAGAATGCATTCTGATTATATTCTTTACATCCCACTTACTGAGATACCCCACTTCACCCAATAGATAGGACTTTAATAGATTGCATGTAGGCCACAGTATATCAAATAATATTTTAAGTTAATTAAGGGGAGCCCTGATTTTTAAAAAAACTTTTGTTAAAAATTCCCTTGGGTGGTGCATAATTATCCTCCTATTTATATCTTCTGGGGATTTAGGATTCTGTCTATAATGTTTTCTTGAATGAGAACATGCATGCTCAAAAGATACTGAACTATCTCATAGCTGCTCAAAAGATACTGAACTATCTCATAGCGGCAAGTGTTGTAAGAGAAATAATAACTTCTCTTAGATATCCATGTGCAATTTTAATGGCAAAAGTTGTACATTTTCATTGTATGTCATGCACAACTTCATGCCTGCCTATCTTTTTCCAGCTCATAAATGCTATTGATTTGCATATGCTAGGCTGCTATAATATCCCTATAAACCTCTCTTCGTCGAAGAAACACAGCTTCCATCAAAACAAGTCTTTAAAAATATTTACCAAGCTGTAATAAACAACATCCCTCAAATGTGCTGTATATAAAAAATTAACTTCTTGAGGGGTGACACCAGTTTTATTTTTACTCATTAGGCACTGAAACTTTGCCAACACTAGTAAATGCTGTGGTCAATGGAGATCATGAAAATAAAGCTTTTTTCTTTTTCTTTTCTTTTTTTCTTTAAATCTGAAGAGATGGATCTATATTCTCCTCCCTGGTTATTCAAATAGATAAAAATATCATCTTTTCAAAAAACTGTTCCTGGCAGACAAGGAGATATTTATATTCAGCACCGTGAATAAGGATATATAGTTTAGTGAATGGAAATGTACCAGATCAAATTATATTGCCTTTAGCAAATAATAGCAGTGTTAGCCCCTTGATGCTGACCAGGCTGTTATTATCGTGTTATTCAAAGTAAGAATTCCAATAGCATAGTAAAATTATTTTGGCTGGACTAGGAAGTGGGTTCCTTCTGTAGGAGGGCTGGGGACAACTTGGAAATGTGAGCAATGCACTTGTGGGCTGGAGGAGACGGTGAGCCTTCTACATGAGTCTACTAACAGCAATGGCTGTGTTTGGGAAATCCACCTGCTGACTGATCCACTCCATGAAAGCAAGAGAAATTGAGACAAGGCTGAACAGCAGGAGGAAACTTAATGGTAATTAAAGGCAAATCATTGAAATCACCATAAATGAAAAATTTCTGATGATTTGCTTCACATGAATACACACTATTTCACTATTTCGCTTCTGTGAGGAGTAATGAGAACATCCACAGTAGTAGAGACGCTCTGAAAGAGCTAGAGGACTGATATTAAATTTGGCTTCAAGCATGTGGCAGATTAGCTGGCATAACCTCCTAACTCTATTCGCTCTTTCACAAAGCAAGCTTCACCATTTACCTGCACAATCCTCTCCTACGGTCTCTTCTTCATCTTCCCTACTAGTCCATGCTTCCCACAGCTGTCAGCATTCTTATCAGATTTCTCATCAGCTTAAAATCCTTAATTTCAATCAATCAATTCATTTGTTCATTCAAATATTTACCCAGGGATGAATGTACAGTCATGCATCGTTTAATGATAGGAATATGTTCTGAAAAATGCTGTCACTAGGTGATTTTGTTGTACAAACATCACAGATACAGAGTGTACTTGACACAAACCTAGCTGGTGTAGCTACTAACCACCTAGGCCTGATGGTCTAGCCTGTTGCTCCTATGCAAATCTGTACAGCACGTTACTGTACTGAATACTGTAAGCAATTGGAACACAATGGTAAGCATTTGTGTATCTAAATATATTTAAACATAGAAACAGTACAGTAAAAATAAGTTATAAAAGATGAAAAATGGTATAGGACACTTACCATGAATGAAACTTGCAAGACTGAGAAGTTTCTCTGGGTAAGGCAGTGAGTGAGTGGCGAGTGCACGTGAAGGACCAGGACATTACTGTGTACTACTGTAGACTTTATAAATACTGTACACTGGCCACACTAGAGTTGTTAAAAACTTTTCTTTCTTCAATAGTTAATCTTAGTTTACTATAACATTTTTACTTTATAAACTTTTAAATTTTTTTAATTTTTTTGACTCTTTGTAGTAACACTTAGCTTAAAATTCAAATGCATGCCTCTTGTATTTTCCTGGATAGAGCTGGAACCCATTCTACTAAGTGATGTATCTCAAGAATGGGAAAACAGGCACCACATGTACTCACCAGCAAATTGGCATTAATGGATCAACACTTAAGTGGACATATACGAATAACATTTATTGGGTGTTGGGTGGGTGGGAAGGGGGGCATGGGAAATATATGTAACCTTAACATTTGTACCCCCATAATATGCTGAAATGAAAAAAAAGGGTTAAGTAGATGACTCTCATGAAAACAAATTCAAATACATGGTACAAAGGTACAAACATATTTTCTTTCTTTACATGCTAAGTTTATAAGCTTTGTTCTATTTATTTTCTCTTTAAAACTTTTTTGTTAAAAACTAAGACACAAACACAAACATTAGTCTAGGCTTACACAAGGTCAAGATAATCAATATTACTGTTTTCCACTTCCACATCTTGTCCCACTGGAAGGTCTTCAGGGCCAATAACATGCATGGAGCTGTTATCTCCTATGTTATAATGCCTTCTTCTGAAATAGTTTTTGAAGGCCCTGCCTGATGCTGTTTTACAGTTAATTTTTTTTTATAAGCAGAAGGAATACACTCTAAAATAATGATACGAAGTACAGCAAATAGATAGACCAATAACAGTCATTTATTATCATTATCAAGTATTAGGTATTGTGCATAATTGTATGTGTGCTGTACTTTCATACAGCACATATAAACCTATTGTGACAGCACAATAGGTTTGTTTACATCAACATCACCACAAACACGAGTAATTCCTTGTGCTATAACATCAGGATGGCTACTATGTCATCAGGCAATAGGAATTTTATAGCTCTGTTATAATCTTATGGGACCACTGTCATATATGCGTTCCGTCCTTGACCAAACCATTGTTATGCAGTACATAGCTATATTTGGATGTTTTTCTCCCCCATTTTTTTTCTGTGAATAAATTTCATAATTTATTGTATCACTTTAAAGTTTAAAAAGTCTCTACTCCAGAGATTTGATAAATTTTAGTTGATATTTCCTTTTTAATGGCTTATTTCTATTTCTTTATTTTTTAATTTTTAAATTTTATAATTTTTTGAGTAATATCCAGTCTTTATCTAGAGCTGAAATCTATTTTGGATCTAAATTTACTATGCTCTCCAAATAGCTAAACAATAATCTATAAAATAGATACTGAATTTTTCTTCATTGGGCATTATGCTAGATTCTTCAAATGAGTTGCTTGGAATCCTCATGTAGCCATGCAAGATAGATATTTTCATGTCTATTTTATAGACAAGAAACCTGAAACTCTGAGAAGCTAAATCACTCTTCAGAGATCAAACAAGTTGTAGTGATAAAATGGAACTCAGATTTTGTGCTAATGTATTTATGGTCTCAGTACACTAGGAGGCCTAAATGTAGAAATAGTCTTCTCTCTTTCTTTTCAAAGCTTTATTTTTGATTCTTGCCTGATCTTTGCTTCTGATCAACATTAGAGAGACTTTGTTGTTTTTAAAAATACCAAAATACAATTCTGATGGGATTTTATATAATATGTATTTGTGAATTAATTTGGCAAAAATGATTTTTTAATTATATGTTATCTTGCATCTAGGAATATAGTTTTTAAATATATATTTCAGTAATTTTTAATAGTTTTCCTCACTTAGCTCTCATGTATTTCTTAATAAGGCTGTTAATTACGATGGTCTGAATGTTTATATCTTTCCCAAATTCATATGTTGAAACCCTAACCCCCCATGTGATAGTATTTGGAAGTGGAACCTTTTGTGGGAGGTGATTGGATCAGAAAGGTAGAACCCTCATCAATGGAATTAGTGCCCTTATAAAAGAGGCCTTAGAAAGCTGCCTTGTCCTTCCACCATGTGAGGACACAGCAAGAAGGTGCCATCTAGAACCAGGAAATGAGCCCTCATCAGACACTGAATCTGCTAGAAACTTGATGTCGGACTTCTCAGCCTCCAGAAGGTAAGAAATAAATTGTTGTTTATAAGCTTCCCAGTTTATGGTATTTTAGACAGCCCTAAGGACTAAGATTAATTTTTTTGTTGTTATTGCAAAGGATACATTTCTTTTATTATACCTTCTAACTAGTTATTGCTTACCTATGAGAAGATACCAACTTTTAAAATACTCTCATATACATGCTGACATTTTATGGAACAAGTGTTGCAGTGTCTGCAGCTTTCTCTCAAATGCCTTAGCCAAAAAATTTTTAAAAAGAGAAGGAAAAATATACAAACATATAGACATATGGATAAAATGAGAGAAAAAGCAAATGTGGCAAAATTTTAACAATTGATGAATCTTGGTTTTAAAAAATGCAGATGTTCATTATACTATTCTCCCAACTCTTTTGTAGGTGTAAAAGTTTCTAAAATAAACAGCTGGAAAAAATGAGCTTATTTTTCATCGTTTTATTGAGCTCTCATTAATTATAACATTCTTGTGTTGATTCCTTGTGTAGTAAGGTTCTAGGTATACAAAAATATCACTTGTAAATTATTGTAAATTTATCTTTTATAATACTAACATCCCTATTACTGCTTTATATCTTCTTCAAATTAGCCAAAATTTCAAGAACAATGTTAAGTGAAAACACCAGATATAATTTTGGTGCTGGCCTTACCATGTCTAATTGACTCTAAATTTACTTTCAGTTTTAGGTGTAAGATTGACATCACTCTATCTTTTTATCATTATTATTATTTAGTTTATTAAGGAACTTTTCTATTCTTTCTTCCCAATAAATTTTCCTTCAGCATGACTGATGAGTTTTATCAATGTATTGAATAAAATATTATTTTCTGATATTACTAATATTTAATTTTTACTAGTTTCTCATACCAGAAACAAGTAAATATTTCTAGCAAAATTCCAGGGACATGGTAAATGCACATCAATATTTGTTAAATGAATGAGAAGCAAGAATTAGAGAAAAATTACAATGAAGAAAGGCAGGGTGAAAAATAATCTGCATTATTTTCACTCTTAGTGCTACCATAGTTTTGATTTAAGAGGGATTTGTTTGGTTAGAATTCAGAATATTGCTTTATGTCAATTACATTGAAGTTTAGAGTTGATTTTTCCTTTTAATCCTGTGCCAAAAAACAAAGATATAGGATTTCTCAGACCATAGAGAAAGGCTGCACATCAATTTTGATGTTACTCTTATCTTATGCTAATGTATATTATATGGTGACTCTAAAAGAAAGCTATTGTGTTGTGAAGAGAAACTCAACGTCATTGTGTTGTAGATACTATTAGCGGTTTTGAGAGAGGCAATTCAAGCCTCAAAAGCACCATCATTGTTAGGATGAATATTGTTCATTTTAATCACAGTGATAATGGGAGTGACTGTGTCTTCCATGAAAATATTTTTAAATGTCTTAAGATGTTTTGCAATATCTTCTCAACAGTTTTTGTTGTTGTTTGCTTCATGAAAGACTGAAAGGCAGTCAGCTACAGGGAGCGTAAGGCAGCAGAGTAAACGAGAAAGAGCTTGAACTTTGAAGCTGGAACCTGGCTGTGCCACCTACTTCCTATAAGGCCTTGGGAAAGGCCTCTGAGCTTCTAATCCTAATCACTTCATAGGATTGTGTGAGAATAAAAGTAATGATAACTGTGTAAGTGCTGATACATAGTAGGTACTTAACACATGTCAGTTTCTTCCTGTAACTTTTTCCTTTTCTTCATATGCAGATTTTCCCACTAGGTGTAAATGTTCGTTGACTCTGTTATGGATAAGAAGGATGTCATTATAATTGAAGAAATTGACAATTAAAAGATCTGCCTTTTTTTTTTCTTCCTGTTTTGAGACTCAGTTTCACTCTGTTGCCTAGGCTAGAGATCATAAGCTCACTGTAACCTTGAACAATCCTCTCACCTCAGCCTCCTGAGTAGCTGGTAACTACAGGCATGTGCCACCATGGCCAGGCTAATTTTTAAGTTTTTTGTAGAGTTGAGGTCTTGCTATGTTGCCCAGGCTGGTCTCAAACTCCTGGGCTCAAATGATCCTTCCACTTCAGCCTCCCAAAGTGCTGGGATCATAGGCATGAGCCACTGTGCAGGCCTCTGCCTTTGTTTTGCGTAATTTTACAGTCTTTCTTGTCACCCAAAGAGAGTCTGTAAATAATATCTCCAGTGGTTTTCCAGTGGTTTTCATCTACTTTCTCATTTTAATAAACTATTTAAAATGAGCTTTAATATTGATTAGTAGCTTTAACATTGATTACCCAAGCCAAGTTACTTTTTCCCTATTAACATATTTTTCATAATAATATGCTGTGTAGGAGAAATTTATAAGAAACTTTAAACTCTAGATAATAAACTAAAGAAAGATTAAAACACAGACAAATTAAAATTAGAAATAATGATGAGAAAAATTGCATGGTTCTTGTAACACGCTGGATAAGGAGGCTATGGTTCCAAATATTAGAAAGGTAAGAAAGATCTCCCTTAGTTTTGTCAAGCTTGCTTATCCATCATAAGAAGGGATGAATAATTCTTTAAAAAGTTTTTTTGGTAGTATTATGAAAGAGAATAAATAATATTTTAGTGATAAACTAACATTTAAAGTCTAATTTCACTTGAAATTTTTTCCGCTACTTGAAGAATTATATTTTCTGAGAATACAATCTATCCATTGAAACATTTATGTTATTAAGCAGTGGAACAAAACAATGCTGCCATTATATAGTATTCAGAACTGACAGATGGGAGCTGACTTGGAAAACATGTACTTTGATAAGACTTGTCTGTCAACCCACAAGTAAAGCTCAATGAATTCAAGACAATGTATTATTGACCATAAAAGCTTTAAGATGCTGTAAATATTTTGGACATTATATTCCATCCATCCATCCAGTCACCCATGCACAGATTCATGTAACTGTCCATGCTTTTCTATTTAAAAAATAAATTACCTAACACTAATTTTCTATGCTTTTATTTTTATAACAATAAACCTGATTTTCTAGCCAAAGTCATTATTAGTTTTTCTATTTAGAAACATACATGAAATGTAGGGTAAGCTCCCTAGTATGTGCTCTCTAAATGTTGTATGAATAAATGTCAAATAGAAATGAGACAGATTGATTGTTAATTCACATTACCTACTAATAACTATTTTAAGATAGTTTGCTTCTAAAATTTCCCTGTATAGTTCCTAATTCCATTTAATTGTTATATATAAAATGAATCTACCTGTGATATCATATTTTGGAAGGAATTTTACATCTTGTTGTTTATGGTATAGAGACATGAAAACTAAATTATAATACAGTTAGTGAATTTGTGGCTCTTTGAACAATGGTCACAAAGTTTTAATTAATGGATTAATACCAAACTGGAGTAGTGTCTCCAGTGACATGCCCAAAGTGTCTATACTAGATACTTCTTCCTCATAGTTTACACAAATAATTTGAACAAAAACTTAGGAAAACACATCTTATTTGTAAAAACTGCAGAACCATAAGAAATATATTAAAACATTGGACCCATCAAATCAATATGGGACAATCAACACAATGATGTTTAATAGCCATATGCATGTACATGCACACATACATCCCAAATACAAGATATGTGCATATGCAATCTTGCATTTTAGCTCACAATACCAAATGTAAGTGTGTATATCAAGATTATCTATTTTTAAAAAATATCTGAGCTTCTATTCTAATAAAAACTGAAAACAAATATTCTTGAACAAATATGTTTATTATATAATTGTTTAAAATAGTATGTGTTTAAAATAAATAAATGTCCAAATGAGGGGATTAGTTACTATAATGATGGTATATTTACTTGATGAAATATTATGCATTCATCAAAAAGAAATTTATAAAGAGATAGAGTTTCCAACAACATGGTAAGACAGTTGTGTATTAATGCTAAAAACCTAGAATACAAATTAGATAACCTTAATCTACATAAACAATTAAAATGCTATGCAAATGAAAAATTCAACAGATATATACCAAATGCTATCTTTATCTTTCTACCACATGCTATTTCTTAGCTCTGTTTTTTGTTTCAATTTTTATAATAAATGTGTGATTTTTTGTAATTATATGAATATTATTAAATAAATTGCACAGGATAGTAGATTGAGGATGCCTGGCTTGAAAACAGTTAATGTTGATGGCCAAAGGTAGTCACAGTTTGTGGACTATCCTATGCTTTCCATACTTTATCTCACTGAATTCTCACAACAGGCTTTAATTCACTTAAGCCTTGCAACACCTATATGAGGTATGTATCATCATTCTCACTTTTAAAATTTAAGCTTAAAGGCCAAAAGATTGGTATGTGGTAGAAATCGTGCTCTGAGAAATTAAACATGAACACTCATTGGAGCGAACAACAACTTCACAGATTATGGTAAGGGAATAATATATGTAAAGTATTTGCCTCAGTATTAACAAGTAGGGAGCTTTTATGATTAGCTGTACATATAGAGGTGTGCACACCCACACACACGGATGATGGCAGCTGTCATGGTCATCTTACAATATTTGAAGACTTATCTCATGGGAAAGAAAGAAGAATTTTTGTTGGTTTTAAAGGACTGAACTAGGGAAAACGTAGCAGAAATTACTGAATGTAGATTTCCATTCAATATAGAATTCCTAAGATATTGGCTTACTTAGTTCTTTATTACTGGAAATATTAACATACAGTCTCAATGATCGTGTATCAGAAATATTTTATAAGGGAGATTTATGTCGAGTGAGGATTTTTATTAGATCTTCAATTTATTTAAAGCTCTGCAGTTTTTAAAACAAGTTTCCATAATTCAATTATATTTTATCTTCCTTAATTCTTAAGTATTTTTCCATGTTCTTCACCCATATATCATACCAAGGAGTGCATCTTTTCCCCTACTGCTTTATCTTCAGCACTTGTTATTGGAATGAGATGAATGTTCTCTTCACTTTCACAGCTAGAAAGTTTTTAATGTTATTGCCGCCTGCGTTTCAAGTGCCCGTTACAAATAAATCTAAGTTTTGGATCAACCTGATAAGATGGATGTTGTCCAAAGAAATCACATATGATCTCCTTTTCATGAGATGGGCAGGTGGTGTCTCAAAGGCCCAGTCTGGGCAATGGTTTGGAATTTGGAGCCAAAGAAGGTGGAGGCAATTAGCAGAGGCAAGTCTTAGGGGTTTGCAAGGTCGGTACACAAGGTAAACAGTCTAGGAACAGTTGCCAATACCAAATGAAACAAAACAAGGAGGACAACCCATTCTCAAAGCCAAGAGACTAGAACGCAGGAGCAGGTGATTTCTGAAATGAGTTACAGCAATGGAATGAAAGCAAGAGTGGAGGAATTCTCTTCAAGAGATGTCAAATCTACAGCCTTAGTGAGTATGGCAGTGGCTGGGAGAGGCAGACACTGGAATTCACACTATCATAATATCCTCAGGCAATATTAATTTATTAAAAATATTTAATGAATGCATCTTATGAGCAAAGCACTTTGCTAAGTACAGTGAAAAATACAAAAAAGAAATAAGCATGGATTTTGTTCCCAAAGAGCTTACTTTCTAATGGAGTGGAAAGATATGAATAGAAATAGCATAAAAAGTACAAAAGTATATAATTACACATTAATTGATAGGAGAAAATGGACTTATTTTTTACCTGTTTAGGTAAACATGTAAGTGGGCAAATATGAGAGGAAGAATGGAAGTATTTGGAAGAAAACATTTCTAAAACTTTCCCAAACACATTACACCATTTTTTAACGTTCTAGTTCACTACCGTTCTACTCTCAGACAGAACTTAATTTATAAAAGGAAATACACAAAACAATGATTCATGAAGCTTTAGTGTTAAGAGGGGACTAGCAATGAACCAATCCACACCCTCCACTTTACAGATGAAGTTACTGTAGCCCGGAGTGGTTGAAGGATCCACACAAATGACCCAGTAGTTCTTCTTGTAGGCATTCTATTTGTCTAATAGGCATTCACAGAATATGATTGTTCATGTGAGTCTGTATTAACTAGTGGTAAACCACTTTATGTTAAACATTTGTATATCTTCATTAAATTACACATGGACAAGTTTGATAGATCTGGTGTTGTTCAACACCTGAAAGCATTAAGACTGATAAACTTGTTCAAATTGATGCATAAAAACTTATACAACTCGCAAGCCATGTGATGGTTGACTGATGTATATACTAACATTGTGTGAAAATGCCTTTTGGATTTCATTATTATTTCTTCTGCTGCTTCCTCAGAATGTAGTATTGGACATGCATTATTACAAGCACTATGTCTATCTAATCAGCCATTGGTGTGATCACGCCAGCCATCTCCTTTCTACTGCCTTTAGACCAAGCCATTACCAAAAAATGAATTCTTAAATGTTTTTTATCGTGATTTAATACTAGCTCTATAAAGTGATCTTGAAGCTTGCATTTGTCTTTAATATCTTCTATATTTCCTTTTAAGAGTCATTGAGGGAACCAAAACTATAAAATATGATTTATGGATGCTCAATGGTTTTTATTTTATAACATCTAATCCTATTTATAACATTTTTGTAATGAACTTAGAGGACAAATAGCATCATTTTGCGTAGGTTTATATCTAAGACACAGAAAGGTCAGAGCATATTAGTGATAGAAACATCAAAGAAAGATATCTGTAGATTAATGACAAGCTTTTTTATTCTAGAAACTTTTTCTTTTCCAATAAGTATGATATTGTTGAAGTTCAATAAAGACACATTCTTTGTAGCCTTCATTTTAGTTATGTAAATAACCATTTGTAGTTTCAGCAAGATGTTAAAGGAAAAGGGTTATTAATATTATGGATATATCTGCCAATTCAAAATAATCTTGGCATTAAAGTTGTTTTTTTCAGTAATTTTCTTAGACAACACTACAATATTCAAAAACATATGGTGTTTACAATTTCTCCCACAGGCTATTTTTCCAAAATGACTTCACTGATGGGCAATCACAGGATTTTCAGGATAGATTTTCATTTTTTAAGTTTACTTCTTCTACCCCTTTTCTGATTCTTAACCCTTTGCTACTATCACATCATCCATTCACCAAGATAAGCAATGAACTTATTGTGCTGTGGGAATAGTTAAACTTGCATGTTTTCTTTCACAGTCTATGTAAAGCAGCAATGAGTTATTTGTTTTATTTATATATGCAAATGTATAAACATATATGGATATTATGTATATGTATGCATTATTCATTCTCTATATATTCTACATAGAAATAAATCTATAAATTGATATTTGTTCAAGGATTTAGAACCAATTTTACTTGTGCAGTTCTAGCACCCCATTTTAGCCATGACAACTACTCAGAACAATAGAGAAGTTTGATTAATACACTAGTTCCATTTTCACATACTTTGAGCAATAGGACATCTACAATGCCAATCTGGAGCCCAGAGCATTCTAATCAGTTGATGTATGTGGAGTAAATGCTTTGCTGACAATTGGGAAGTAGTAATTTCTAGCTATGCTTTTGTGAGCATTTACTATATCTCAGGCCCTTGAAATATAACATTAATTTTTATATTTCTTCAAGCTGGGCATTGTTGGGAACTAAGTCACACAGAAGTAAAGCCATTTGTCCACATGATACTGATACGAAGTGCTGGACCAGAATTTGAAGCTAGATCTGTCTGGCTGCAAAGATCCGATGAAGGAAACTGGGAATGATAAGCTTGTGATGGGGTATGGTGGTGATCTGTTAAGGCAGAATGTTGACCATTTCTACTACACCACTATTGATGACTAGAGTGCTGCTCTAACCTGATTAGAAGGTTGGACGATCATGTACATTTGTATGCATATGGTCCGTCCATTTGTCAGCAAGTGGGAAGGAATAGAGTGCAATTATTCCAAGCACTAGTCCTGGAGTCATTCAGATCTAGGTTGGGGCTCAAGTTATGTTGTATTCTAGTTACATGATCATGGGCAGTTACTTATCTTTAATAAGTTTCAATATTCTCATTCGCAAAATGGGCCTAGCATTAGCACTTAATAGCATGATTATTGAAATTTATTGAGATAATACACGTGAAGTCTGCTGGAAATGTTGCTTGGCATATATTAAGTAGAATAAAGGTGTATTATTAATTATTATTATGAAATGTAAAAGTTATAATATTTACTTACATACATTCAGGTAGTTACTTTAGTCACAGTCATTTAGTTACTTTATTATAACACAGAAATTATTGGTCTAAAATGTTTCTAAATGGTACAAGAGCCCACCAAATCGCCATGAAAAATTATAGAGTAAGAGTGTTTAGGGTTGGAATGACATGAATGGCAAATGATAGATTATAGCTTAAAATGCAGATTTGGTGCCTTATTCAAATGATGGAAACAGTAGACTACTGCTTGTAGTCTTTGCTCACTAGCTTTGCTAGTGACCTAGCAAAATGGGCAACTGCTTGATATCCTAAGGCAGTTGGAAGGGAAATTAAAACTTAATGAAAGTGTTCATATTCAACATTTACAGGATTCTTCCCTTTTTCAATGAGGAACCCAAGTTTCAGTTAGATTGAATAGCCCCCCACAACATTTTATAGGTGGCAGAGCCAGAATTCACTCTCAAGAGTAATCTGCCTCAAAGCCTGTGTTTTCTCCATGTCTTCAGGTGTGTGGTTTAAAAATTTTCTGCTGCTAGCATGCTATGTGTCCTTGGCCAAGACATTTGACTTTCCTGAACCTCAATTTTCTTTCCTTTTAAAAACAAAGACTTGGATTTGACAGTGGTGTTTAAATCTTTTGGTAGCCATAACTTTTTTAAAAGGATGAAAACTCTGAAGAGATTTTTAAAATGTGATTATGTGTAGCTTTTAAGAGGTATTGAATAAATTGAATAGTGTGAAAACTTATGTTAGAGAAGAATTTGAAAATTCAGGAATTCTTTTTTATTTCAAAATATTAAGGGGGCATAAATGTTTTTGTTATATGGATAGCTTTTATAATGCTTAAGTAAGGGCTTTAAGTGTGCCCATCACCCAAATAGTGTTCATTGTACTTATTAGGTAGGTTTTTACCCCTCCCCATCCTCTCTCTCCCCCTTCTTTATTTCCAGTGATTTTTCACTTATTTCTGTGCCTACGTGTACCCATCAATTAGTTCCAAATTATTAGAAGTAAATGTGGTGTTTGTTTTGAGATACTTCATTGGATAATGGTCTCCAGTTCACCAGCAATCCCACTACTGGGTATCTACCCACAGCAAAAGAAGTCATTTTATCAAAAAGATAGTTGTACTCAAATGTTTATTGCAGCACAATTCACAATTGCAAAGATATGGAATCAACCCAAGTGTTCATCAATTTATGAGTGGATTGACACACACACACACACACACACACACACACACATATATATATATATTTGTTATATATACTATGGATACTACTCAGTCATAAAAAGAAGTGAATTAATATATTTTGCAGCAATTTGGATGGAGCCATGACTTTTAAAAGTGAACTCTTGTTGAAGGCTCCCTGTGTCTCCCAGCTCAGGATGGATACCAAAAGAGTGCTTAGTCTGGGTAGGCAGCAAATGGAGGTGAATTAACACTCAACATGCATTAATAACAATTTGCTGGTAGGTACATGTGGTGCTTGTTTTTCCATTCTTGAGATACTTCACTTAGTAGAATGCTCTATCCAGGAAAATACAAGAGGTGCTACATCACCGTTGTTTCTAAAAGCTGAATAGTACTCCATGGTATACATATACCATATTTTATTAACCCACGCATGTATTGATGGGCATTTGGGTTGTTTCCACAACTTTGCAATTGTGAATTGTGCTGTTATAAACATTCAAGTGCAGGTGTCTTTTTCATAAAGTGACTTTTGATCTTTTGGGTAGATGCCCAGTAGTGGAATTGCTGGATCAAATGGTAGATCTACTTGCATCACTTTAAGGTATCTCCATATTGCTTTCCACAGAATTTGGACTAGTTTGCAGTCCCACCAGCAGTGTAGGAGTGTTCCAATTAATGGATCAACACCTAAGTGGACATATAGAAAAAACATTTATCGGGTGTTGGGTGGGTGGGAGGGGGAGGGGGGGAGGAGGTGATGGGTATATACAAACACAATGAGTGAGATGTGCAACATTTGGGGGATGGTCACGCTTGAAGCTCTGACTCAAGGGGGGAGTGAGGCATGGGCAATATACATAACCTTAACATTTGTACCCCCATAATATGCTGAAATAAAAAAAAAGAAGAAGTGATTAGGCCATGTGGCTCTGCTTTCAAAGAGTGTGTTAGTGCTATCACCTCTGGAGTGGGTGCATTGACACAGGAGTAGGTTCCTTATAAAAGGATGAGTTTGGCCACTTTGTGCCTCTCTCTCTCACCCTCTCTTTGCCCTTTGACACAGGATGATGCAGCAAGAAGTCCCTCACCAGGTAGAAGCCCTTTGATCTTAGACTTCCATGCCTCCAGAACTGTGAGCCAATAAATTTCTGTTTATTATAAATTAAAAAACAAAAAACAAAAAAACACTCAACATGTCTTCAGTCAGTGTGGGACAACTGTTGGTAGACAAATATTTCAGTTTCTTACCTGCAGTGAGACAATTTGTGAAGCATGTTTTGCAATTTCTTCAGAAGGTCCCAGCCAGATGGTGCCCCATTTGTCTACAATGGTAACCCTCTCAATAACGCTTTTATTGCTTTTCCTTCTTTTCCCCATTCCTCTTTGTTCTCCTGGTGGTGCTTCCTGGGTTTGCCTCTCAAGGAAAACACTTGGACCCAAATTCTGGTCTTCTTGAGGAGTGTGGACTAGAATAGGACCCATTGTATAGAGGAGTGTGGACTAGAATAGGACCCATTGTATAAAACAGATTGAAAATGGTAGAAGCAGTCTGGCATGGTCAGTGATCTTGTTCCTCTTGGAAGGTCCTGAAGAATTACTTTTAAAAGGACTTCAATTGAACATGGTAGGGAAATCTCTGGAATGGATGATTCCTGGTCCCCATCCAATTCAAATGCTATCATTTTGTGGGTTTTTATTATTCATTTAAATTCTTAGAACTTGTCCTTGGTAACCAGAAGAAACCTGCAAGGTAATGGTAGGGGAGTAAACTGAAATAGTACTTGAAGATTTTCTAACAGTATGTAAATTGTCATTTTTTCAATTAAAAAATAAGTGGAATCTTTTCTATTTCTAAGCTATTCCCTTAGATAAATCAATTGAGATCTCTGGGCTTCATCTGAAAAATACATTAACTTTTTAATAAAAAAAACTAGGCCAGATGGATTTCTTTTAGCTCCAAGTTGTATGATGTTAAAATTCTTCAGGATATCCAATTTTGATATTTTTAATATACTTTTTCTTATATTCCTTTTCTAATTTTAACATCAGTCTGTGTTCATAGTGGAAAAATTGGAAATTATAGGCAATGTTGATGAAAACAAAAATCATATTTTTTCCTTCTATTTTTAAATTTTATTTGCATAATAGCTATAAATCAACACCTATATAAACATATACATTCATCAATATACTTACAACATTTGAATCATAGTTATAGTTTTATATCATTTGAAAAAACATAACATTATCTCACAATATTTTCCAATATTAATAAATATTCTTCAAACCATCCTATGCTATAATTGATTTAATCCTTTTTCTACTTTTGGACACTGATGCTGTTTCTTATGCATCACCATAATATGAAAAAAGTTGCAAAAATCTTTGCTTGATCTCTGATTTAAAATAAATTCCTAGACATAGAATTACTAGTTCCAAAGGTAGGAGCAACTTTAAATCTCTGAATACATTTTTTCTTCAAAATGTCAGCGTATTCCTACTAGAAGTATAGGAGAGTGACTTTCTTTCCTATTCTTATTTGTTTCCTGTCATTTTAATAGCATTCAATTGAAAAGTGAAACCTGTAATTAACTGGGTTTTAGAAGCTATGCCCAGTATAATTCAAGAACTATATATTCTAAAGCAGCCACTGTGAACACTGCTCAGAGATTACTTAAATTAGCCTTTGCTGTTGATACAGTCCACAATTTAGATTTTTCATTCTTTCCTGTGGAGGACCCAATTAGGTCACATATCACAGAAGCATTGTGGGCTGGTGGAACAGTGGTGAAAATTTTCTTATTCACAGTTTGTTCATTCTAGGTGGAGGCTGAGTTGGCATGCATCCTTCGTGGCACAGAAGAAAGAGAAGGAGAAATGAAAGTATGATACTTCACTTTTGGCAAAAGAATAAAAAAACAACTTAGTGTTTCAATAGCAGGTGGCTGAACATAAACCACAACTATGGAGTTAAAACAAATTTCCTCTACTCTTTAGAAAAAATACTGATCTCTCATTTGGATGTTTTCTTTTTTTTATTATGAGGAAAGTGGTACTTAAAAAGCCATAATCCATTGCTAAAGGCATTAGTTTCCTTTTACAGTTTAGGTGCAAGTGCAATATGCTACGAAAGACATGCTACATTCTTTAATGTTTCTTCTAATAAACAGGGTAGGATCGTGGTCCATGTGAATTTTTAATCCTAGAAGTTGCAGTGAAGAGAGAGATTTAAAACCAGAGCAGGTTCTCAAAACCCAGTTAACGTGGTCCATTATTAAAGGAGACACTTTCCTACATGAGACTAAACATTCAATGATTCTCTCCTTTCAGTTAGGTATTTAAGGAACAGTTTAAGTGAATGAAAAAATATTTTGTGGTATCTGAAAGCATTTGAATGTTTTGGGTGAGAAATTCAATAGCCACCTTTTCAGAGACACTCAGGGATTTTCAGCAATTGGGTGAGAACCAGTAGGCGCATGCCCTGTGGTTAGGTGTACTTTGTAAGCCTCAAGTACTAACCTCTAAACCTCAGTATTTTGTTTCTCCACACCCTCCTTCCCTCATCTGCTCTGTTTATGTGGAAGAAGGCCTGTCGAGTGTGGCTGATCTCTCCCAGCTGTGGCCTCTTCAGTCACCCTAATTTCTTTTCTCCATAGCTCATTTGGACCCAAGCAGTGGTGAAATTGCTGACTGGTGAGTGTGTCCTGCCACAAAAGCCATAGGCAAGATGTGGCCACAACTGAAATAGCATGAAGGATGGAAAACACCATCTGGACTATGCAATTCAAATCACATAAACTTCTCCTTTTTCATTTAAGAAAAATCAGCCATGTAGCCTTTTGTTGCTTTCCACTGTGGCCAGAAACCACTTAGGTTACAATTCTCTGTTAGTGAAAGAAAAAGTCTAAAAGGACTCCAGAATATGTATTGCCCCTTTTTTCAAGTTTTATGTACAGGTTGTTTTTTTTTTTTTTTTTTAGCCCAGCTCAGAACATAGAAAGTAGTTCTTCACTGTACCTCTGTCATCAATTTCCCTGAGAGGGCTCATTGTACTCCCTGGGGATTTGTTTTCCAGTTGTTGGTAGAAAAGGAGAGTTGTTTTCTGCTTAGATGTAGCCAACAACCCAAAAATGAACAGGGAGTTCCAGAGAGTCCATGTTCATATCCACTTGGGGAAAACAAATGTCATAAAACCTCCTTCTGATTCTTAACCAGATTTAGTTATTGTTTGCCTTTTACTCTGCAATGAAAAGCCATAGAGTTATGTTGGTGCATTTTGATAGTAGCATTTTATAACTAACAAGTGATCTGATGACTTTTATTTTAATCAACAATCAAGACATATTCCCTAGCCATGAGGATAATTAAGTAATAGTTTTCTCAGTGATTTGGGTTCATCACAAATGGAATTCATCTCTCTTGAGGATATCAGAGAAGTATTGCCATATAGGCAGAGATCAAGCTATATCAATAACTAGCTCTGTGCCCTTAAGCAAGTCATCTAACTTCTTCTGTCCTCATGTTTGATAGGAGGATTGTGAACTTCTCTTTCTCTGTAAACCCAAACAACTTCCTCCCGAATCTTCAGAATGTAAGTTGGGGAGGAAAGTAATAAATGGCTGCCATTGAATGATGCCTACTAAGTGTCAACACATTCAGGTAATACTTGAAATGCTCTACCTGCATCATTTGCTGTAATCACTAAAGGGAGTAGGTACAATTATTATGTCGATTTTGTAGGTGAGGAAATTTAGACATAGAACATTTAAGAAATTTCCCAAAGCTACGAGTTATTTAAAGGCAGAGCTAGAATAAAAGCTGGGGTCTCCCTGAGACCAAACCTGTCCTGTTCGTAATTGTTGAACATTTATTATGACCACAAAAGTTTCCATATATGAACTCATTTAATCTTTGAAATAACCCTATCAAGTTGGTACATATTTCCTATTATGCAGATAAAGAAATTTCAGTTTAGAAATTTAAGAAACCTGCCAAGAGTGGCATGAAAGATATACAACAGGAGAGCAGGGTCCATTCCCATGTTAGCCTACTTCTGGCAACTAAGTTCTTTCTACTACATCATTTAGATGCCTGGTATACCCAGCTTTGTTAGATAATTAGGTAGCATTTTGTTTACTTTTAAATTTTAGATTTGATTTTAGATTGGCACAGTCAAATTCATCAGGCCAAATGTTAGGTGATATCATGAAAAATATTATTTTCATAATCCCTGGACATGGCCTATTCAAGCTGGACAAGCCAATAGGACAAGTTTAGGTTAATTGCCAGAGCCCAGACAAAACTTTGGAGAACCTAAAGGAGTATGGGGTGCCTGGTGGGGAAGAATGGTATCACTAAGACCAGATCCATGCTATTCATTTGTGTAAAGTGGCCTTTTATAGTGAGATAATTTTAAAAAGTTCCCTTTGGCAAATATAAGTGGATGCTATCTTAAAATCTGGAGATTATTATGGAACATCTGATTTCTGTTTTTCTTTTTGTTAACTTCACAACATATATTTTTAACAAAGGCATGACTATAAGTAGGCAATGCATATGAGAATCTTATCAACTAAAAGGTACCAAAGACAGAGTTTGCAGGATTGGACATAATGGATTTGAATCAACCCAAACATGGCTTGTTTGTCAATAAAGGGAGTAGTATTCATCTAGTTTTGTCAATAGTTTCCAAGCCTAGTAGATCAGAATCATTTGGAGTACTTTAAAAAATTCAGATTACTGGGCCTTCAATTTAGTTATATTGAATATGAATCACTAGGGAGTGTGACCAGGGCATCTGAATTTTCAAAAATCTCCCCAAATTGTTCTGATGTACAACCAGGTTTGCAGAACTACTGAGCTACACTAAGTCTGGCCTCTCAGCTGTCCCTTGAAGAGAGTCTATGAAGAAGAGTGATGATGCTGTTTTCACTTGAGTTGCTAGAAAGAGTTTGTTGTCCTACAGAGGCATCAAGAGGAAAGTCACCTATAAACTCATTTAGCTGCCACTTTGTAAGTCTCAGCCACAGAAAATCTCTGAAATGTGTGATTGTTCTTGGCTTGCTCAAGTGTAATTTCCCTCTTTTTTCTTTTTTTTTTTGAGGGAATAATACTGTAATAATTTAGTCAATGCTTTATATTTTCTGTGGTTAGAGGAAAACTGGAATAAACAAAAGCTCTTGCTTTCCATTCTGAAAGTATGTCAGATTTCTTTTGTGAAAAACTTGGGTCACAATGTACTCCCAGAAAAATTAAACATTTATTTTCATGAATTTCTTTGAAAAATAAGTGTTTTTTTTTTTAAATAGAAAATGTGAATTTTATTACAAGCAAAAACTCAGTCTGAATCCCATGTAAATGTTTCATGCTATTCAAAAAAATACATAAAATAGTCAAAAACTTATTGATATTACAACTATTTATCTAGGCAATAAATCCCTCTGACCCAGAAATTTTCATGTTTGAATTCAGATGTTATTTACTTTTGTAATAACTGTGCTTATGTTTTTTCTCTTGCTTAATCAAGTTTTGTAATTGTATTCTTTTTTATCTCTATTTTGTAAAAAATTTCAGAATATTATGGGGGTACAAATGTCTTGGTTACATGGATTGCTTTTGTACTGCTCGAGTCAAAGTTATAAGTGTGCCCATAATCCAGATAGTATACATTGTGTCCATTAGGTATGATTTCCCATCCGCTGGTCCCCCTTCCATCTTCATGATTTCTGCTGAGTTTTACTTCCATCTGTGCACATGAGTGCTGATCAGTTAGTTCCAATATAATAGTGAGTACATGTGGTGTTTGTTTTTCCATTCTTGCAATACTTCACTTAGAAAGATGGTCTCCAGTTTCATCCAGATTGTTGCAAAAGGTATTAATTCATTTTTTTATATGGCCAAGTAGTACTCCATGGTATACATATACCACATTTTATTAATACACTCATGAATTGATGGGCACTTGGATTGATTGCCCCATCTTTGTGATTGTGAATTGTGCTACAATAAACATTCTAGTGCAAGTGTTTTTTTAATAAAGTGACTTTTTTTCCTTTGGGTAAATACCTAGTAGTGGGATTGCTGGGTCAAATAGTATGTCTATTTTTAGTTCTTTGATGAATCTCCATACTATTTTCCATAGAGATTGCACTAGCTTGCAGTCCCACCCACAGTGTATAAGTGTTCCTTTCTCTCTGCATCCATGCCAGCATCTATTGTTTTGGGCTTTTTGATAAAAGCCATTCTCACCGGGATTAGGTGATATCTCATTATGGTTTTGATTTTCATTTCTCTAATGATTAGAGATATTGAGCATTTTTTCTTATATTTAGTGGCCATTAGTCTATTTTCTTTTGAAAAGCTTCTGTTCTTATTTTTGCCCACTTTTTAATTGGGTTGTTTGATTTTTTTCTTGCTGATTTGCTTGAGTTCTTTGTAGATTCTGATTATTGGCCCTTTATTGGGTATATAGAATGTGACTATTTTCTCCCATTCTGTAGATTGTCTATTTGCTGTGTTGATTGTTTCCTTGGCTGTACAGAAGCCTTTTAATTTAATAAAGTCCCATTTATTTATTTTTGTTGTTGCTGTGATTCCCCTTGTGGTCTTCTTTATAAATTGTTTGCCTAGGCTGATATCTAGAATTTCTCCAACACTTTCTTTTATAATTCTTATGCTTTCATGTCTTAGATTTAAGTATGTTATCTATCTTCAATTAATTTTTGCGAGTGTTAAGAGATATGGATTCTGTTTCAATCTTCTACATGTGGCTATCCAGTTTTCCCAGCACCATTTATTGAATGGGGATTCTTTTCCCCAGTGTATATTGGTGCCTACTTTGTCAAAGATCAGATGACGATATATGCATGGTTTTATATCTGGATTCTCTGTTCTATTCCATTGGTCTATGTCTCTAGTTTTGTGTTAGTAGCATGCTGTTTTCGTTACTCTAGCCATTATTTGATATGATCTCTGAATTTTAGCTTTTGGGTGATTTTACACTGGTGGGTTCCTATTGTGCTGATTGATGTATAATGCAGATCTGAGTACTTCCTACAGAACAGGACTGGTCTTGACAAATTCCCTCAGTGTTTGCTGAAAAAGTCTTTATTTCTCCCTCATGTAAGAAGTTTAGTTTTGCAGGATACAACATACAAATTCTAGGCTGGCCATTGTTGTGTTTAAGAAGACTGAAGATGGGGCCCTAATCCCTTCTGGTTTGTAAGATCTCACTTGAGAAGTCTGCAGTTAGCCTGATGGGTTTTCCTTCGTAAGTTACCTGATGTTCTTGACTTAAATCTTGCAGGAGTTTCTCCTTCATGTTAATTTTGGGTAGTCCAATAGCTATGTGCTGTGGTGATTGCTTCTTTGCGATGAATCTCCCAAGTGTTCATTGAGCTTCTTGTACCTAGATACCTAAATTTCTAGCAAGACCAGGGATTTTTCCTCAATTATTCCCATAAATAGATTTTCCAACCCTGTGTGATTTCTTCTTCACCCTCAAGGATGTCTATAGTCCTTATATTTGACCTCTTTACATAACCTCATATTTCTTGTAGGCTTTCTTCTTTCCTCTTAATTCTCTATTCTCTATTTTTGACTGACTTGTTTAATTCAAAGGTGTTGCCTTCAAGCTCTGAGATTCTTCTGCCTAGTCTAGTATATTTTTAAGGCTTTCTGCTGTGTTTTGCATTTCCTTGAATGAATTTTTCACTTCCAGAAGTTCTGTTTGATTTTTTAAAAATAATTTGATTATTTTAGTGGATTTTTTGTTCATTTTCTGAATTTTTTTGTGGTTTCTTTGTCTTGGTTTTCCATTTTCTCTTGTATTTCATTGAGCTTATTTATAATATTTGGAATTCTTTATCTGTCATTTCAATGTACTAATTTTCATTGGTATCCATTGCTACAGAGCTGGTGTTCCCTTTTGGGGGTGTCCTTTTGCTTTGATTTTTCATACAACTGGAGTTCTTTTGCTGATTCCTTCTCATCTAGAGCAGCTCTTGCCTATTATTTTTGGATTTTGTTTTATATAGATAGATCTTTTTCCTCTCGCCCCATTCATATGAGTGTGTTTGTAATATTTGTTGGGTAAGAATCTTTGGCTTTGCTTGTGGGTGTTTTGATGGCTATCCAGGTTCTGGGTGTATACCTTAGTTACAGATATCCTTGGTGTGGTGATTTTCTCAGTTGTTAGTTGTTTATAGGCCATAGGAATGGTAAGCTATGTGAGTGGGCAGATTCTCTGCCTTTTTTGATGTGGGAAGATGGAGATTTTGAAATTCTTTCTCTTTCTCCAGCCTGATGGTCTTCTTAATGGTGTGAGTTGTCATGGCACACCCAGTTTAATCTCTGAGACAGTTAGGTGGTGCTGGTGGTAAAAATCAACCACATCTTGTATGATTGAGTCAGTAAATGCTGCAAAGGGCATGCAAATTGACCTGTGTATCAGTAGGTGGTGCTTGCTGGAAGAAACAATCTACAGTATTGTTTCTGAGTTCTGTGATTGGTTCTAGTCTCTCAGGAGAAACACTCGAATGCCCCATTGGTGGATGGGGCCTTGGAACTTCAGGTGAGTCCTTATTCTTTGCCACAGTGTAGGCAAGTGTGGGAGTACAGCTGGGTGGAGCTATGTTGAGTGAGCTTGCACTCAGGCTCCACAGTAGCTGTAAGGTATCTGTTTTAGCAGAGGTCCAAGGTCTGCTTCCAGCTTCTGGGAAGCCACCAGGAAGGGCTGATGTGGCCCCACCCAGCCAGGAAGTCTGCTTGTGGGGGAGGGGATGTCTGAGATTCACAGTCTGGCAGGCTGGAGCAGGCCTCGCTCCTCTCTGTCCTCCCCTGCTTCAGGAATCCCCCTGCCCACTGTCTGCTGGTAGGTAAGAGCTCTAGCTAGCCAGGTTCCACTGACTGTGATGTGGGCTGGGAGTTTCCCTGCTCATAATCCTGGCCTGAGCTGAGAATGTAGCCCTCCTGTAGGGGAAGGGGTGCCCCACGAGCATGCTGCAGCTTGGACCCACACTGCACTCTCCCTCTTGATCTGCCTATGTGGGCTCCCTTGCCTCCTAAGACCAATTCATAAATCTTTTTTCCTTGCTCTCAAGCAATGTGATCACGATCCCTAGGGATATGGGGTCTGACCTGTAGGCCCATCCCTGGGTCCCTGAAGACCAATCCCTGACTAAGCCAGGGAGATGGATGCTGGTCCTGAGTTGCCCACAGGGTGCCCAAGCAGGTTCAATGTCCCTTTGTCTTGTGGCATGCCCCACACTGATGGAATCTCCGGGCACCAGAGAGACCTGACAGGCAGGGAGCTCACAGTCTGAGCACCCCCCAATCCACTGCAGGACCCCAAGAGGAAAGTTCTGAGTCCCACTCTCTGTGGAAGCCTTAGTGTGATAGCTCAATTGTATCTATGGACAGTTGTGGGTTGGGGAGGAGAAGGGGAGAAAAAACATCTGAATGGAGGGGAGTTAGCACTCTGGTTGGGTCCATTCCTCACTCTGGGAGGTTGCTGGCCCAGTATGTCCAGGCACTGGAGTCATGAAGATCACCCAAGATCCACTGGATTGCTGTGGCTCCTGCAGTCTGGGCCAGAGTTGGGAAATGTCTGTGTGGGAGCAAGCAAGATGAAACCTGAGGAGTTGAAGCCCCCTAGGGAGAAGAAAGGTTTATGGAGTATAGAGAAGCAGCATGGTGCCTACCATCCCAGCAGAGGTCTGTGTGGATGGGCAGTGGCTCAGCTGTGCAGGGAGCCTGGTGCCAGTTTCCATAAGAAACTCCCAGCTCACTGGTGGCAGCAGCCTCTGGGCTTGTGTGGGCAGAAAGTCTCTGCAGCAGCTTGGGAACCCGCCAACTCTCTGTCAGAGATATGAGGGAGGGAAAAACAAACCACTCCACCTACTCTTCTTACTGGACTCTGAGCCTCTCTGGGATTGATCTCTGCTGATACCTTGCTCCTTCCTTTTCTGCTCTGCAACTTCTTCCCATGGAGTCTTCTGAACATTCTGGCACCCTTCCCTCAGATCCACACCTGATCTCTGTCTGTTTGTTCATTTTTTTCCATTTTTATCTAAAACTTCTCCCTCTTACTGAGACACTCTGGCAGTGGCTGTGTGTGGTCAGCCATCTTGCTCCTCCTTTGAGAAATATGTTTTAGAAATATGTGCACCATATATCAGAATATTTTACTTCCTTTTAGGTAATATCATATACTTTGATGTGTCCTCAATTTAACAAAATGCATTAGTTGTAAAAGACAAACATTTTGGTATTATTAATTTGCTTTAGATTTATAGTATCTTTTCCATTATGTATATATGCTTTAGGGCTTTTTTTCTCCACAGTCTTCTTTTAACTGCAATTAAATAGGTCTGCAGATGAGGCTTTTATTATTTATTTATGTAAGATGATGGAAAGGGCAAGAATTATATTTGGGTCAGTATGTGCAAAGGAAGAATAGAAATTTCCTGTGGATTATAAAAGAATGGATAAATTAATAAAATGAAATGAGAGATCAATATTGTAGATGTTCAGAGTTAAAACTGATTCTGGGCAAAACTTTAAATCAAAGATTGTAAGGTCCATACAATTTTGAAATAATTGTATACTTAATTTATACTAAAACTTGTTTTCTCTAGCTGGTTATGATTAAGTTTTTCTTATCAATTAAATTAGTTAGTTGTGGAAGTACTAAAGAGAGATCTAGGAAAAAGTTTTCTCCCATTACTTTCCTTGCTATGAATACTTTGGTTTAGTTGATGTGTAGTTTTCTAATAGCTGCATATCCCAAGATCAGCATTTAATTTATGTGTGAGAAAAATATATTAATTTTTTTAAAGGCAAAGAGAAAATCAAATGGTATGGGTCTACTGCATTCATTTTAGAGAAATAAATAAACTGGTAACACAAAATTCCACCAAAGGGTGAAGGCTAATGACTGTGGATCTGTTTGCTTTTAATCATTTAAATTTCACTAGGGAAAATGAAAGGAATAGTAAAATCCAAACTAAAATTGTCATTTAAAATCATGTTCTTGGAAAAAGGGGCAAGGGTAGAGATTGAGATATAAGTTGTAAAGCATGTAAAATTGATTTAGGATTCAACTGTATTCTATACTTTCCATGAGGCCATTTGAATTGGAGTATTTCTTTGGATAGATTGTGTTCTGTTTCCAAGGCGTGTATCTGCTCACACGTGGTTTGTGTGGTGATCACAGCACTGCCTCAGGCGGGTATTCTTCCGTGTGTGTGTGTGTGTGTGTGTGTGTGTGTGTGTGTGTTGGAAATATTGTATCACTAGCATGCTCCTAGCTTTCCAGGCAGCCATGAACGCATCACTGCAGGGCTCTGAATAAGAAAAAGAACTTTTACTCTGTTCAGATGGTTTTGCACTTCTATATTCCTGAGAAAAGTGACCCAAAAGCCAGCTTTCACTTTTAGCTTCGGTGAAGTATATCCTTTATGTAAAGAGTTCTCATCTTCTGAGCTTAATCAAAATGCCTTCTGATATAAATTCTCATGCAAGCTAATTAGCCTCACTCTCTTCTAGGGTCTTATCTACATCTATGGCTAGCTCTTCTGAAAATACTTACCACTGGTTTGTAAAGAGAATTATGCTAGAAAGTGTGTTAGGCTAAGGAAAAATTCATCCTTGCTACCAGTAAAACAACTCATCAGTTTATGTTCTATTGTTGCAAATGACACTTTCTCATTAGGAGGGCAATGTGGAAAAAGAACAGTGTGTAATACCCAATGAATTCTGATCAACCTTATAGTGAATGATTTACTCTAAAGAAGAACATTGAACAGATAGAATTTGGGGTTACTTAAACTCTCTTGGAAATATCTTTCCTTTGTGTTGTGGTTAGGAGGCCAAACACCTAGTCAAACTTCTCTCACAAGTGAATAATCAGCACTTTCCAAACTTAACTCACATCCTTTAGATATGGTCAAAATCCCTAACAAGGACATGTTATTAAGCTAATCTCTCAGTCAGATAGATAAACCAACAGGTTTGTGGGAATGACCAAATCAACAAGGGCACAATTCATCAGACTTTGGAGTAAGCTTCTATTATTGAAGTCATTATGTGCATTAAGAATTATCTGAAATGTAGTTATAGTAATTATTCTTTAAGTTTCTTGGGATTGGTAGTCCCCCCAAATAATAAAAATTTTATTTTTGCTCAAAAGTATCATACCTATACAAGCTCAAACAATTACATTCATGGAAATATATGTAGATGAAAGCCTATATATCTCTCTAGAGAGTTAATTATTTATTGAAATAAAGAAAAAAGAACCTCAATGTTGTCTCTCACTTAGAACCCTCTAGGAGTTTGGTCAGTAAGTCAGAGAGTGGAGCATTTGAAAATATCAATGACTCTGTCTCCATAATTTATAATTCCAATATCAGTTCATTCTAGGCCATGTGTTCTTTTTTGTCTTCTGCAAGGCAAGAGCTGAAGGGAGTTATGGTGCCTGTATGCATGTGTGTGTGTATGCATTTAATTAAGTGTATTAAGAAGGGAGCCATCTCATATTAACTGTGTAGATATTAGCAGGTGAATGCATCAGGAAAGTGGTTCTTAAGCGTAGTGACTAGAAAAAGTTTTAAAAAATGTAAAAGACCACAGACATAGGGTATAACATTAAGGTGGTTTGAGGTTTGTGTAAAATTTAGAAGTTGATAAAGCTTTAGGGAACCCTTTCTCTTTAATGGAAACACAAATGAAGCAGATGAGTAATGTGGCCAAAGATTTAGGATTATATTTTCCACTTTCAGCATTTTGATTTCCTTATTTTTAGTGTAGCAAATTGCTGTGGTTAATGCTTGAGTGTTCATATTAATGTTTAATGGAAATTATTTAGTATAATTTTTCTTTTAAAAATGTGATTTTAAAAGATTTGCTGCATGCTTAGATATAATTTTATTATATTGAGGAGCCAAATTTTTGTTCCCAACAGAATATATCTGTGACTATTAGACCGTGGGAAAATAGTTCATGGAAAATTGTATTCCCTCAATAGGCCTTTGCTTTACAGACTTTCTGCTTGTGGAGTCTCTGCCTTGTTAGGTGAGAGATATTCTCATAGAAACACAAGCACAGTTACTTGGCCTGCGTATTTGAGCAAAAACACGCTTATTGAATGACTGCATGTAACTGGTAAGAGAAAAACTTCTGTAAATAGTGTCACTGCCTGAAATAATATTCACAAAGATTGCCTATGTACCTAAAAGAAAGTAAGTGCTAAATACATCTTCCAACCTGTGTAAGCACATGCTTATCTTGTGTGTGTGTGTGTGTGTGTGTGTGTGTGTATATGCACCATAGCCATGTGATACAAGCCATAACAACCATGACTTCCCTCGTCCTCACAATACCAATGCATTTGTTTAGGAGCAAAGAAAGATTACAACAAATTAACTTGCTCTTTTGGGTCTCATACATTTGGAAATGTTCTTCATGTCTGCCTTATTTTTAATGAAAATATATCTATGCTTCTAAATCATCAGTTTCTCTTTTTCCTCCAAAGCTACTTTATGATTCTGAAATAAAAAATCAGGTTGAAAATGAAATAATTATGTCCCTTTATATAAGAGATCATGTCTGAGGTGAAGAAGCATGTAGTTCTTTTTGGGGGGTGTGGCTTACACAAAAGTTTTATATCTCCTTTTGAAGAACAAATCAGAATATGTGACTAGGCTGTAAGAGGTGTGTCAGGCCAAATTATGGCTGCCAAGGATGTCTATGTCTGTAATCCCCACAACCTGTTAGTATGTTACTCGATGTGGTGAAAAAGACTTAAAGTTGGAAATGGAATTAAGGTTATTAATCAGCTACCTTAAAATAAAGAGATTATCCTGTATTAACCAGATAGACCCAATGTAATCAAAAGAGTCCTTAAAGGTGGAAAAGACAGGCAAAAGAGGAGGTCAGAGTCATGCAATGAAAGAGAGAGAGAGAGAGAGAGAGAGAAGCTTCCCAGAATATTTGACAATTAATATCCTAACCCAGTCGACCTTAGTGGAAAAAGACTCAATTATGCAGTATTGGTTGAGGAATAGTTTTGCTGTAAAAAAGCTTGTATTTGTTATGATTGAATGTGATTCAGGTAACCCCAGTGGGCTAGCAAGATCAGATATGAGTCGAGATTAGACTGGGTTTGCATGACCAATAACCTTTCCAATTTAACAGAATAAATAGTGCTTCTATGTGTGCTTAAGATATTGACATTATCTAAACCAGAATGAATTCTCTTTGAAGGAACAGGAGGACTTTTTAATATCATGGTAAGGGAAACCTGTTATGTAATAGCATTTTATCATCTGGATTCAGACATACCAAATGCATAGTGTAAAAATCTGCTAGGATTAGCCTATGTTGCAGAGGGTAGTTCTGTCTTGCTGTTCTTACACTGTAACAATGTCCCATTGTGTAGTTTAGGAATAGAATCTAATGTAAAACTACAAGATTATATAAAAGCATGGTCATTTTAAATTTTTTCAGTTTTTAAGTAATGAGTTCATTATGTGTATTAATATATATAAATATTTCTCTTATGGCTGCATCATCAATAGATTAATAATGCCAGACTTTTAAAGGAGCATTTACAAAATGAAATAATTTTTGAATGTTTCAAAGTCATCTTTTTTTTTTTTTGAGACAGAGTCTCACTTTGTTGTCCAGGCTAGAGTGAGTGCCGTGGCGTCAGCCTAGCTCACAGCAACCTCAAACTCCTGGGCTTGAGTGATCCTTCTGCCTCAGCCTCCCGAGTAGCTGGGACTACAGGCATGCGCCACCATGCCCGGCTAATTTTTTATATATATATCAGTTGGCCAATTAATTTCTTTCTATTTATAGTAGAGACGGGGTCTCGCTCTTGCTCAGGCTGGTTTTGAACTCCTGACCTTGAGCAATCCGCCCGCCTCGGCCTCCCAAGAGCTAGGATTACAGGCGTGAGCCACAGCGCCCGGCCCAAAGTCATCTTTAGGTAAAAGTGTCAAACTATCATTAATGGTGATTTGGAATATGTTAATCCTTTCAAGTATTTTTTAATGTTACAAAGTAAAAAATAATAAGAAAGACAACAAACATGCATACTTGACAAGTATTTTAGCTTTTCCATATAGGCAAAAATATACACTAGGACACTGTCTGAAGGGAGTATGGTTGATGGAGCAGGTAAAGTGTCTTAATTTTGTGGGTCACAAACTCCTTTGAAAGTTTGATGAGATCTATGGGCCCTTTCCTTAGAAAAATGTACACACACACAAACACACACACTCTTTTGTCTGTAATATACTATCTCTGAGGGCTTATAGATCTCCTGAAGCCCATATGTGAACTTCCTAAGGTTAATAAACTGTTGTTCTTTAAAACTTTGTAGCTTTCTTGTCTGGACTACAATGGCACAATTAACTCGAATTTTAGGATTCTTCGGAGATTCCAGGAATCTGGTACTTCCATATTGTAAGGAATGAATTATTTGGGACATACTTTAATTTCAAACTTTATCCCATTTATGATCTAACCTCAGATGAAGTCTAAGTAGTTATTGCTGCTTAAAGTCTAGAGTTTTAAAGAAAGCAGAACATTTTAGATGGGAAATGACTTTGAGGACTCAAGAGTTAAAGAATTTAGATAGAACTAAAGATTACAAAGAGAGCAGATTCTGATTTTCCTGATCAGATTTCTGAGTGAAATTTCAAGTAATTAGGAAAGAATAAGGAAGTACTTGGTGATCCTTACCACTGTGTCATCCAGACAGGCAGGGTTGCGTGTACAGATGTAGCTGGAGGTTCCAGAGGAACAGGAGAAGGTTCTGAGAACCTGCCACTGAAGTCCTGGACAATGGATTTAGAGAATGTTTGGTCAAGAGGAGGGGGTGGGGATTGACCAAGCAGTGGGCTTTGTGGCTGTGGCTGCCTTGATCTTGAACCTTGATCTTTTGGAGGCAGGCAATTTTTCATGCACTTCTTCACTAGGGTTGGGACAAGAGGCAAGCCAGATTGAGTGTACAGAGAGGAACAAGCCTGCAAATCTGGCGAGGATGGAAGAGCAGTGCTAATCTGAGGACCCCCCAAAGTGTGTAATGCACTGTTTTAGAAAAGCACATGGATTTATCTACACAGTTTATATGTATCTAAATGAGGTCATCTATGTTAGTAGGCAAACCCTACTGTAGTCTAATGTAATTTACTTCGTGGAACTCTTCTGGATCACCCCTTATCCTAATCAAAATTATTAGTAATGTGGCTGAGATTCCAGCTGAGATATTCCTCTCTCTATGATCTAAATGAGTTTGAATTTCTGATGACCTTGGATGACATTTTATCTTTGATGAAGATTTTTGTTACTTCCTGAGGGATTTCATAGGGGATTCATGTCTTCAACTCCAAGATTTTGTGTTCTTTAACCTTGTTCTGGCATTCACCCACACATGGAACTCTGCCTCTTTCTTTGCTCTGCATGCATGTGTGCACCTGCACACGAGCACACACACGTGCATACTCATGCTCACAAAGATTCATCTTTGAAACAAAGCTTTATGGTGTAGAACTGACTTTACTGATGGTATGGGGACACACAGGTTTTAATATATTTCAGCAATTTTTTTTTTTGAGACAGAGTCTCACTGTGTTGCCCGGGCCAGAGTGCCATGGCATCAGCCTAGCTCACAGCAACCTCCAACTCCTCAACTCAAGTGATCCTCCTGCCTCAGCCTCCCAAGTAGCTGGGACTACAGGCATGCGCCATCATACCTGGTTATATTTTTTTCTATTTTTAGTTGTTTGGCTAATTTCTTTCTGTTTTTAGTAGAGACAAGGTCTCGCTCTTGCTCAGGCTGGTCTCAAACTCCTGAGCTCAAGCAATCTTCCCGCCTCGGTCTCTTAGAGTGCTAGGATTACAGGCGTGAGCCACCCATTTAATTGAGAATTAAGTAGACAACAGTCTGTATGTTGGGGGCAAATGAGGCTGAAGTCTATCTAGCCTTATTGCTCCACAAGCCACAGATCAGTGCATGGGACTATGCCCCAAGGAAGAGTTCTCTTTTAAACACACACACAAAGATAGCATGCAATCTAAGTGCCAGCACTTTTGCTGAGCTCACTCAGAGGCAGCATCTTTTTGGACTTTGTACAAAGGTCCATGTAGGCTAGCAGCAGCTCTGCCTGTGTTTGAGTCCTCTGGCCACTCTGCCATGTTGCTCAGCCATTCTCCCTCTGGAGGCAGACTGCTTAGGTTTGAATCCTGTCTTTGCCACACACTAGCTGCATAACAAAGGGCAAGTTATTTAACCTCTCTCTCATTTTCCTCATCTGTAAAATAGGAATAATAAAGGCTCCACCTACTTTATAGGGTAATTGTGGGCATTAAACGACGTATAAGCATGTAAAGTGCTTAGAAACAGTACCTAGCCCACAGTGCTCTATAAATGCTAGTCATTAATATTCTCCTAAATATGTCATTTTATGCAATGAATGACAATATTTTATTCATGTAATAAAATTTCTAGTAGTTTCATGTTACTGACAGAATAAAGTTCCAGCACCTCAACCTGACATTTAAAGTCTGCTCCCCACACCCATCCAGTTATATATCCTATACAGCTCTCTCCTTTGACATCCAATAAAGTCTCTGCTTTAGCTACAATGGGCTACTCACTGATAGCTCTATTTTGCCACATCCACTTACAACTCTAAGCCTCCTTTCATGTTGCTAAACATACCTGATAGGACAATTCACATGACATAGTCTCAAAAGATTCTTGTTAAATGCACCTGAAGGTCAAGCAAAAAAAAAAAAAAAGAAAAGAAAAAAGAAAAACCTTCTCCAGTGATGAGTGAAAAAATTCTGGGAGAGAAATCTGAGTTCCTTAGCCAGTAGTAAAGGAGCATTTAAATAAAAGGCTTTTATTGGGGCATTTATTACCTTTTAATACAGTATGCTCACCATAGTACATCTACCTATAAGCTCAACTACAAGGCAAAAATCTGCCCCCAATGCTTTTTTCCTAACACTTTTCCATTAAATTAAGGTACCAGTGTCTCTGTTAGAGATATCTGAATTTTAACGAAGGATTAAAACCTAAAAATATATGGTGTTACAAAGACTGACATTTTAGACTTTAACCGAGGAATGAAATATGTAATTTTTTTACTAGTTGCCTTCAAATATCACCCTTTGGGCTGTTGCTTAATTTGCAGGAACATGAGCATAGTTTGAATGTTAATTAATGAAAGAGAAAAATGAAAAAGATAAAAGAGGAAGGGCATCCTGACCCCTAGTGTTTATTTTTCTGCCCATCTTCACTGGTAGTGATTGTGCTGCTGCTTCAGACTATTTAATTGGTCCCTTTTCCATCTGTATGACCTAGTTCTTTCTGTTTTGTGACTATCACTTTGGTGAAGGAGAGAGAGGCTAAATGCCATTGATTTCCTTCTTTGATTTTGGTGATTATTTTCTATGCCCAGAGGAAAAAGTCATCTGAGAAGCAATCTCAAAAGCGGCTAACAATCTGGCAAGGAATTCAGAGAGCAGATGAAGCTAGTGAGAAGTTTTTAGGTGCCCATGGGTAAATTAAACGGTTGGGTTACCTGACCTTTTGCTTTTGAAGCTGGCATCCTGACAGAGCTTCACACAGCCAGGCAGAAGGTCTCTGTGGTCCTGACCAGGGGAGATACTCATCCATAGATCTCCTCAAAAGCATCGGGCTGGATGTAGCAGACCTGTGTTCCATTCTGAGCTCCATCAATAGGTCTTTTAACTGCTCGATGTCTTCATTTTTCATATCCGTAAAGTGAAGGGACATTCATTGAAATATTTATCAAGCACTAGGCATTGTTTTAAGTGCTAGGGATATGGCAATGAACAAAAGTGGCAAGATTCCTGCTGTTTGTGTGTTGGAGTGGGGAGTATGCTGGGAATGGAGATGTTCAATAGACCAGCAATTTAATACTGAAGAAAATTTCAGATTCCGATAATAGCTATGGAGAGAAGAACCGTGGGTGGAGTGCTAGAAAGTGACTGGCAGGGTGGGATTGGGGAATGCCTCTCTGAGGAGACTGACATTTAAGTTATACCAAATGATGAGAATTAGCTATGATGTTGGGCAGCAGTTTCCAAGGAGAAGGCAGAGTGGGAGCAAAGAAAGACTCTAAGGCAAAAATCAGGTTAGTGTCTTTGAGGGACTGGCAAAATGCCAATGTGAAGAGAATGAAAAAAGAGTGATAAGAGATGTGATTAAAGAGGTGGGCAGGGGCATGGAAGACCTTGTTGGAATTGTAAGGAGTTTGAATTTATTCTTATCACCATGCAAACCCATTAGATCAGTATTTGTTGTCCAATAGAAATACAATGCAAGCCATATGTGTAACTTAAAATTGTCTAGTAGCCACGTTAGAAAAGTAAAAAGAAACAGATAAATTTAACGTGTGTTATTTAACTGAAGATATAAAAATTAACATTCTTTCATCCATAATATACTTATTTGCTCAATATTAGCATATACATAATTTCATAATTGCTAACCTGCAAAAACCAAATTTATTAACAAGAGTACATTTTTTTTTACTTTAACCTTGTAGTATCCAGTCCAAATGCTGTTTTCCAGAAAAAATTATAATTTTGACATGTAATCACTATTAAAATTATTAGTGAGATATTTTACATTCTGTTTTTTTGGGTTAAGTCTGAAAGCCAGTGTATATTTTACATTTTTAGCATATCTCAATTCAGAGGCCAAATTTTCATTAGAAATACTTAAAATCTGCATTGAAATTTCATAAAATTTACAATTGAAATAGTAGAGTCACATATCCAAGTTGTTTCAGATATACTTAAATGCTCCCCAATCATTGAATTAAGTATCAATTTTAAATTTTAAATTAATTGAAATGAAATGAAAACTAAAAATTCCGCTCATCAGTTGTACCAGATACTTTTCAAGGGTTCCATGGGCACAAGTGGCTAGTGGCTGTCATTGGACAGCACAGCACAGCACTCTTAAGCAGAGAGTGACAGAAGTTGACTTGTTTTAGAAGGATCACTGGTTGCTGTGTAAAAACTGACCGAGTCAGAGAAAACATGGTTGTGGGGGATCAATTAGACAGAGGTCGGCAAACATTTTCTGTAAAGGCCTAGGTAGTAAATATCTTCAGCTTTGTGGAACATGCTTTGAGCCTCTGTCTCAACTACTCAGCTCTGCTCTGGTAAAGCAAAAGCAGCCATAGGCAATGCATGAAAGAATGAGCATGGCTGTGTTCCAATAAAACTTTATTGATGGACACTGGAATATGAATTTCATACCATTTCACATGTCATGAAATATTATTATTCTTTTGACATTTTAATAATCATTTTTAAAATGTAAAAACTATTCTTATCTTTCAGGACTTACAAAAAGAAGGAGCAAAACAGACTGTGAGCTGGAGTTTCCTATCCCCTGGATTAGGACTCTAGGGCAGCAGCCCAGATGGGAGGAGTTGGTGCCGAGGAGCCCAGGGAGGGATGGGGATTCTGTGATAGAGCAGGCTGGTTCTGCTGATTGTCTGTGTGGGTGTGGGATGGGGGAAAGAGGAAAGTCAAGAATGAAGCCAGCCGTGAGACTTCCTTTTGAGCCTGACCAGATGATTTTTAAAGCGTTCTTTATTGCCAAGGATTTGTGATCTATGTATGCTCTTTCAGTAAAATCCATTTTTTGGGCCAGATTTTGGAATGATGCTCTTCCTCCTTCTGGAGAGGATGTATTCCAGAATCCGGAAATTGCAAACCTGGAGACTTTCTCTGCTGAAGGGGTGTTGTATATTTCACTTCACTGACAGCCTCATTAAGCCATTTTATAATTATTTTATTTGTATGTTGTGAAATTTCATGGCTCTTAAGGAAGACTTTTGTATTGATACACTTTATTTCTGGCCAACTATGATCCTGTTTAAATAGGTTAAACCCTCTTGTTTTAAAACAGCTTCTATGGGAATTCTAGATCATCTAGGCCCTTCCCTTTGTCCTTTTTCATCCTATTGTAGTGATCTTCCAGTGAGCAAAGGTTTCATGGATTAAAACAGCAATTGATTTTGTTTTTAGCTTTTATTTGAATGTATCCTTTCTCTTCAAATACATTATGCATCTCCAAAGAAACTCATAAATTATAGACAAAGCAAAAGTTAAAATTAGATCTGAGTGTGGTGTAATGCCCAAAGGAAACTATTTGAAAAGGTTACAAGCTGTCAAAAAACAATTTGTATGGTTAAAAGCCACACAGTTAGATGCTGTTAATGGAGTATCTATAACGATTATTTGGGCATCAGTTGCTTAATATGTCTCTGTGGCAACTAATCAGTATGTTACTTTGGAAGCCAGAGAGACCTGGAATTCAGCACCTATTATACCAGAGGAGTGTGTGGAGGAATGTGTTGTTCCACATCAAACAAACAGTGCCTCTTCTTTCTTCAGATTTTAATAATTCCCCACCCCCTCCCAAATTGTCATTGGTGCTGATTGCAAGAATAAAGACTAGTTACTCCAGTGCAAGGATCATAAAGTCAATCATGTGGATAAAATTACTGAGCCATCCAGGCAGCTGGTCTCTATTTGGCTCCACTTTGGTTCATTAGTTTATGGGGTGAATTCACTCCATATTTAAGGAAAGCAAAAACGGCATCAAAACTAGTTTGTAATTAATTGCAGCTTTTTAGAAAGGAATGCATTTGCAAATGGAGAGTATGCAATGTCAGATCTTGCTTTCTGATTATGTTATGGACATGTCTAAAATGTAACTTTCCTTTGTGTTTCTGTCAATGCGGGGTATAGGTTAGACATTTTTCAGACCCTAACCACTATTATCTGTGTTTTAAGAGTTTATTTTGCACAACTTAAAACAACTTTAAAATAATACATTATTGGTTGGCCAAAGCATGTGCATCTCTAAACAATATAAGTCAGTCCCTTGGATGCCTGGTCATATAATCTTGACTCCTGTCCTGTTGTATTGTCATGCAGGTGATTAGATGGGCCTGTGCAACTGTAAGCTGATGTTGAAATGACTGCACATCACAAAAACATTGTGGTTTCCATGCTTTGTTAGTGGTAAAATGGCTAGTGTTAATTACTTGGGGTATTTAATGGACCCAGAAATAACAAATACATGATTCTCTTGATTTGGAAGCCTTTTATAAAAGGACTTAAAATCAGTCAAGCAACTCTGGATCAGTGCCTGTACACATCTTAACTCCTCATAACAATGGCCAAAGTAAGTGCAAAGAACACACTTGCTTTTAAACAAAAGAAACCCAGTAGGACAGAGCACTAATATTTAATGCTAACTCTCATAAACACAGAAAGGAAAAATCTGTTGAACAAAGAAGCCAAATGTCATAAATATGCCTCCCTGTGTCAAAGACTGGAATTAGTTCTCACAGAACACAACAGGCAAAGGCAAAACAGAACTTCACTTGGCTACTTTTGGTGGAAAAACTCTGCCCCAGAGTAAGTGAAGCTACTGACAAAAGCATTTCTTTGGAAGTGATGGGTATTTAGGATGTAAGCCCTGTGGCTCAATAATATGCACTCGGAATGTGTTTGAGGGGATGTCCAAGCACACAAATCCCTACCATATGCCACGAGACACAAAAGCCACAGGACTCACCATGACATTTGGACCACCTTTCACATCCCCCATTTCCCTCCAAGTCCTGGACCATCTGAAGTTGCAAGAAAACATCCATAAATTGAAAGTTAAAGAAAAGGTCAGAAATATGCAAGTAGAACACCAGAAGAATGAATCTGTTTCAAATGAACGAGTTTTAATTCTCTGATTTGTCAATAGGAAACCAAGGCCTAGGGAAACAAAAATATTGAAGTTACTTGCTCAAAATTACCTGTTTGCTTTGTACAGGTGGGGTAATTTGCAGAGCATTTAAAAAATCTTTAATATGTGTTTTAAGTAATTTTTAAAGAAATTTACAAAGTAGGTAGAGAAAGTTTTATCTTAAAGGAACTGAAATCCAAACAGATAAAATAATTTCCCCAAGACAACACAGCTAGGAAGTCATGATCCTTTCAAGCTGGTTGTTTTTGACTCTGTGAACTTTCCATTATTCTAAATGGCCTCCAAATTTTAGTTTCTTTTTCTCCCCATGTATTAGTCAAGTGTAATGAAAAGTCAGAGCATGTGGGGACGAAAACTAGAATTACCTTTATATTTAATTCCACAGGTGATAGCTTTTTTAGTTAGACTAAATATGCTGAATACTACCTGAGCAGGTTGGTGGAGGAGAAAAATCTAGAATTTTGGAAATACTATTTTATAGATGAGCCAGTCTTTGTACTTTTAGAAACTATTCTTTCTTTCCTTAAAGTCTCTCCAAATTTCCCCTAAAAATTCCCTCAAAATTAATGCAATCTTAAAGAAAGTAAAAATGAATTTTTGCTTAAAAAACAAACACATGACATAGGGCTTTAAGATGTGTATCACATCAGAGATGCAATTTTAATGGCCTAAGTTATATAAATGACACATAATAAAACATTGTAATTACCTATTATTTACATGTGTGTTCTAAGAATTACTTAAAATTAATTGGGACCAAGATTAACAATTTTAATCACTTTATGAAATATTCATGAGCATTCATAAAAACCACAAGACATTCTTTAAAGAATTAATGATATTTAATATCGTTTCACAGAATTTAAGGACAGAAAAACCCCATTAGATAGCTCAGCATATGCTTCTGAACTTACTGTCACTCGTCTTGAAGAAAGGGCTACCACACATTGTTCTTAGCTAACAGATCTATCCAGAGTCATGCAAATGATTCTTTTTCTGCTTTTAATAATGAATCAGATTCTCCCATCACAGTCAGTTGGACACGACAGCAACAATAACAAAAATACCTTTGTAGATGGATAGCACTGATACTTTTCAAAACATACAGTCTGGTCTCAGGGGCCAGAAATCCATTCATTGTTTTTCACAGCCACTGTGTAGGCCACTCTGAGCTCTAGGGTGCAGGAACACCTAGAATCTTATGGCAAGAGTTGAAATTGCTTCTCTCTGTAATGGAAATGAATAAGAATCAAGATGGAATGGTTCAAATTAGTAATCTGCAAGAGGGACACACACCGTGTACATATGGTGATACTGAAATGTGTTCTTCTTAAGCCTTAATTAGTTGTGTTCTCCACCCATCCCCTCACCACCACCCCCACAACTCCGCTCAAATCCAGCAGGAAGACACTAATGGTAATGAAGCCTAAAGTAAATAAACTAGATAATTAAATTTTAACAGTTTGTCAAGAAAGTATCACTGACAAAATAAGAGGAGATAATAGATGAAAAGGTGATATCTAGGATGGAATATAAAAAGGCAAAGAAAGATCTGGTACATAGAATCTAGGCACATGGAATGCTCAACAAATACTAATCTTTATTATTATCCTTATCAACATGTCTTCAGGGATCTTCTGAGAGAGGACATTTGATTCTGTGGAAGGAAATTTTGCCAGTTCTATTTCTGAGGGTGCTTTAGTAATCTTGTTTTGGATAATCTTATAATTTCTAATGCTAGGTTTATGAGAATCAGCCACTCAGAATCTTATCACTCCTGAATGAGCTCAGAAATTTCATTTTTGAATATAGAAAGTGGAGGACAAGAACTTGAACATGTGGGGCCACCAAGGGCAGACATTTAGTGAAATGCCTGAGTGGTCAGGGCAGTTATTGGCTATTAGTACTATTACCTTTAGGATAGACAGAAACACTTGCTCTTGCTGTAGAGTTGGAGAATGGTAAATGGGTAAATTCTTGGAGGGACTTTATAGTTTATCTTACTTTCATGCCCTTATGACCTTTAAAGTGAGTGTTAAAGAATTTTGAAATATTAATTATTTTGTGTTTTCAAAATTGGATGACTCTATCAAATACTCAAATATTAAATGTAGTTTATGGCTTTTCAAGAAGAAACCATTGTGCATGGATATTTGGAAACTAACAAAATGTGAAAAAGTGAGGAAAAAAGTCATTTGGAATCTCTCTCACCCAGAGCAAATCACTACTTAATATTTCAGTAGATTTCTGTTCTACTTTTTATGCATTAAAACATGTTAAATTTTTTAAAAGTTTAAATTAATATCTACACTATTTAATAAGAATTTATCCCATGTAGAAAAGTTTAAAATAGAAAGGATAAATCTCTTTTCTTCCTCCAAAATAAGCACTTTTAACAGTTTTCATTTTTCAGTTATTCTGATAGTTACCATTATAAATGTAAATAACACATTTTCTCATTTTCTTTCTAGCTTTATCAACTTTGGAAAATATCTTATGACTCCTCCTCATTACTTTATATCTCTATGCTTGACTTCTGCTAATTTATAATATAATATGACCTTTATGACTTTCAATACCATTTTCAATATTGAACAACACCTTGCTTTATGATTTATTAACTTTAGGCCATATCTAATGAAATGTGATTTTTGTTGAATTTTTTGATATATTATTATTTCCACCTTTTTAAGTTTCATAACGATTACATTCTATAATTATAATTAACTCTAATTGAGGTTTCATGCTTTGTTTCTGAATCTAAAATTCTAAAATTAATAACACAGCCATTATGATTATATTATTATTATTTACTTCAGAATCAAATAGTGTAAATGGATCCACAGAAGAGGAAATATAATGAACCTAAAAGTCACTAAACATTTGTGAAGGAAAATATTCATAGCATAATATGTGAAGGTATGTCAGATTTTCTTTTTAAATTTTTGAACTTTCTTCACTTCCTCTCATTCACACTCAGTGGCTAGGGTTTGCTTTATTTTATCTTGGTTGTCATCTAGCTTATATTCCTTTTTACTTTCCTCAGGTATCCTTCTTAATGAATGGTTTTTATGGGAGTGGTTTGGTGGTAAGTTTTTGGAATCTTTGCCTGATTGATAATTTCTTTGTTTTGCTTTTACATTTGAATTGAAAAGTATAGGCTAAAAATTATTTCTTCTCAGATGATTAGAGGAATTGCTCCATTGTTTTGTAGAAATTAAAGACAATTTAAATTATCATCTTTTGTGCTAATCTTGCTTTCTTTTTAAAAAAAGTCTTCAGTTAATGAAATTTTCTCTTTTTAAAAAGTTATTTTTTCACTCCTTTGCTCTTCTTTGCCTCTCAGTTGCTTGTTAGATGGATGTTGGATAGCCACATCATTTAGCATTTTTCTCATATTTTACATTTTTCTTTTTTCGCTGTTAGTTCTAGAAAATTTCCTCACTTCTGTGCTCCTAATCACCAATTTGTTTATTGGCATCTTTCTATTATTTTGTTTGTAAAATAAGTTTCTATTTTGTTATTCTTATTTGTGATATCTCTTTAATGTCTATAATAATTTAGTATTTTACATTGCTCTTCTCTTATTGTGCCCTATTCTAATTTTATGCATATAATAGCTTCTTTAGCTTCATGGAAGGTAATATTGAGGTGGTGAAGTGCGCTGCAGTTTTGCGTGTGGAACAGAGGCTACAGATTAGAGTCCTGGTTCAGTCACACATTAACTGATTTATTTTGCATACACTTCTAACCTTCAGTTTCCTTATTTGTAAAATGATTATTTAACAATACTTACCTCCTAGGATTGTTTAAAAATAAGTATGTAGGCATTTATGCAATAATAAACTGTATTCTTATTAAAATAGGCAGTCAGCAAGTGTTTATTGAGTTTATTATGAGACAAATACTTATTCCTTTAATTGAAATACATAACCAGGAGAATTATAGAAAACTGAATCACTTGGGAGGGTAATGCAGCCTATAAAATATATGTACCATTCTGCAAAGTTTGGATGTTTAATCATTACTCTGAAGTTGGAGCATGAAGAAAAGACAAATGAAATGCTCTGGGTAATGTTTTAGATTCTTATTAATTTAACAGATTGTTAAATGGAATTTTCTTTCTGTCTTGGAGTCTTGGTGGGGACCCAAAAGCCGAGGAAATCAGTGATTAAGTGCTGGACATTCTAGGGAAAGGTGCAAGACCCATTTGTGTAGGACTAGCTTTTCTATTTTAGTAAGAGATAATTCTATAGGTAGCAAAGGAAGAAAGTGAGAATTTGTTTTTGAATATGATTAAGATATAATTTATATGCTATATAATTCACCCATGTAAAAAGTGTATGATTCAATGGCTGCGCAACCATTACAACAATCAGTTTCACAACATTTTCATTACCCTAGAAAAGAAGCTCCTTACCCCTTAGCTAGCCCCATCAATCCCTACCTTCCCTTACACATACCACTAACCTACTTTCTGCCTTTATAGCTCTTCCTCTTCTGGACACTTCATACGCATAGAGTCTTACAATATGTGGTTTTCTGTGCCTAGCCTCTTTCTCTAAGCATAATGTTTTCTAGTTTCATTCATGTTGTAGTATATATCAGTATTTACTTCTTTGTATTGCTTTTGTCACTTTGTCATTAAAAAAAAAGCTTGTGGTGTTCTTGGTTTCCCAAAATCATGTGAGACAGCTGCAATGCATGGACATGAGAGAGTTCTTCCAGAAGAGAAGACTGGCATTATTGTTCCCCAGTTGGGATATCATAACCTCCCAGGTTCAGGACTGCCACTGAATTGGAGCAGAGCCCGAAGAGAGAGCCACAGTGGGAGTGGCTTAGACTCTTAGAGTTTGAGGGGTATTGGTGCTGAGCTTACCTGTGGGCCAGCAGGATACCTGTATTGTCAATGGCTAGAGCCATTTAGAAAGGCCCCTGCACATGATTGCTGCTTGTCAGGGGCAGGAGTTCCTAAAAGTGTAGCACCAACTTAAAAGCTGAGGCAGAATCAAAAGTGATGAGCCCAAGCATGCATTTGCCTATGCAGTGAGGGGAGTAGTACGCAGGTCTCAGCCTGGGGACCACCAAAGAGCCCCAAAGCAGTCTATGAAATAAAGAATTGGAAGAGAAAGCACCACAGTACATAAGCATCATAAGCACCAATCAAAAAAAACTTTATCTGTTCCGTCCATACTCTTTGGGTTACTCCCCCTGCCCCCAACTCTGGAGGATACTAAAACAGAAGAGGAAGCAGGTAAGGAGAGGTGGCAAGCAGCCAGAAGACAGACAGCACTGCCTATTCTTATTTTCCTATTTCTAGGTCTCAAGTGGAAAACCAGGCATGTGTTGGGGTAGAGGACAAAGTTTTGAAATGATCCGTTTTCATTTGAAGTGGATTGCATATTTTTATACCTGAAAATATTGTTCTGATACCCAAAAGTGACCACAGAAGCTACAAGGAACTTCCTAAGATATTTTTCAAGGGAGCATAAAGGAGATCTAATGAAGAATTTCTTAAAATAGTGATAGAGAAGAAAAAATTTAATTCTTGGTTGTATCCCTTGAAGTCCAGCCTGTTAGTATACACATACCTGCACACACATACATGATCTACATAGTCTCAGAGTGTTGTATATTTTCTAGGTTAATGAAATATCTTTAAGCTCTTTGGCCCATGCATCATAGAAAATAGTGAAATGGAGAGGTATGCAATTTTGAACAACAAAACGTAGGACAATGATGGAGTCAAGCAATGGAGCCCAACTTTGTAACAGGTAATTCATAACTAGAGTGTGCAGCCCTATGGTTTGGAACACTCCGTAGGGCTGTTAATATTGTCAGTGACTCTAATAATTTGTTTACCTTATATTATGTGATTAAAGCTCTTCATTCTCCTGGGAGATCTCATCTTTTAATAACAGTTAATTTAATAAGTGAAAATATTTAGTCAACAAAATGGTTGTTTGAAATAATAGCACATGTAGAAACAATTTTCCAAATTCATATATTAATATAAATAACGTGTTAATTGCAGAGAGCGGTTAGGTAGCACACTTGTAGATGGCAGATTGAACAACAATGTGGGTCAGTGCCTGAGAGCCTGAGCTCCTGCATTTTGGTCATGTCAGGCCCAAGATCAAGAGAAAGCTCATGTGCTAAAAAGCTTGGCATGACATCTTAGAGACCCAGAGCACGGAGGCCCTTTACACAAACAGAACAAATCCTTTTCAGTGCTTTTAGACCTTAACAAACATGGGGTGATGTGTAAAACTGCACTCCCCCCACTCTACAGCTAGCCCCCACCCTGCGAACCCCCGAACTCTTTTCAGCATTTCTTAAATCTGCCCCATTGAACAATCTGCGTTCATTGTAACAAATACAATCTCATTGAATTGGATTCTGAAGAGACTTTATAGTTGAGGGAAAAAAGAGGACTGATCCTGTATTCTCTTTAGTTTAAACAAGGGACAGAGCACAGCAAATGAGAAATCTTGGGTGAGCTCAGTTCACTGGAATGGGTGGGGAGGGAAAGGGAAAGGAATGGGAAAAGGGAAGGGAACAAGACTGGATAGACTCGTACTAGGTAAGGAATCAATTTCTAGGTGTCCCAGAAACAAAAACTAATGTTCATGTCTCTCTGCTTTAATTGTGTGACTGAGAGGTGTCACTGGCCACATTTTCATTTTTTTGTCACAATGTGCTACACCTTTTAATTTAAATTTCCTTCGAATATAAGATAGGGCTTGGAGTCAGAATCATTGAAATTACAAAGTGGAAGAGGAAATATACACCCGTCCCTATTTGCAGATGTAACAAAGATTTGACTAATCTGAATATTTATAGTTTGTGTTGGCTCACTGGCCATCACCGTCTGATAAACCTGCACTATCTCCCAGGCACACACAATTCATTGTCTAATATCATTATGATTATCTATGGCTGTCTCATTACTCACCCATTGCTTCAGTTGTATCAGGAGTAAAAATAATAAGCCATAAGCTTCCCTGCTGCTTAACCTAACAACAAATCATTCCAATTCCAAGCCCAATGTCTATTATTCAAAGCAAATTAGAATCACGCAGACAGATTTCTTCTTCCTTCACCAGGGCAGCTGACCTCTCTCCCCTGAAGCTGTCGACCCATGCAAATGTTACATTTAGGAACTCATTCTTGATTTTCGGGAGTTACAAATCCCTAATAACTTAACAAGCAAAACATAGAGTTAGCCTTGTAATGCTTCAGCACACAAATTAGCTAGACAAATAAAAAGGATTTAAAAAATCTTGAAAATAGCACTTATCATCAGTCTCCCATTCAGAAATAATGAAGGGAGATGGTTTATACAGATTTAGTAATAAGACACGGCATAAATGTAAATATAACATGTTATGACCTTTCTTCTGGTGAACAATAAGCATTTTGTTCATTATTTAGAGCCTCTTTGTTTACAATGAATGTGGTGATGAATCGAAGTTATGACATCAATTAAATCACAAGTTTATATTATTTTCAAACAGATAAAATGCAGATATTTTAAGGCAGGTAGCAAAAATGATGAGTTACTGTCTATTCTTGGTCTCTAAATGAGTTATACATATTCAAAAAAGGAACATTAAAGACGCTCTACAAAGCCAGGATCATATATTACTTTTACTCTGAACAAAGATAACATTTGTAGAATCCCATTAGCAATAAATCTCTTAGATTTTTTTCACTTAAAATCTTATGATCCCAATGGGAAGAATAGATAATCAGTAAATAGAACTCTGATATCTGTCAGGAATTTGCCTGAATTAAAGCTGAACTATCTTGACAGGGAGATTGAGAAAAAAAAATTACCTTTGGTATGCTGATGAATGTATTTGAATTTTTCTTTAAAGGCATCACTAAAATGAAAACAAAAGTACTTACCTTGTCACATTTGAAAAACACACAGGATATATACTATCTAATTACCAATGATATAAAGAAAGTATCCTTGGATAAAAGATATGGACCATAGAATAGTTTCAAAGGATATTGAACTTTAATATGTTTTTAGAAGCATTACATAATAAAATATAAATAGTTTGGTATTATGATTCTCCTTTTAGTGATTTCAACATTAGAGAGAAATACAGATTAAAATTTGCTTTATAAATTCTTTCTTTTCTTACCCAAACAATGGTTATGTGAGTAAAGAAAAAGAATTTGGGAGGGGAATTAAAGCATTCTAGAATATTCTACATAATATATCCAGTAAGACATAGTCATCCTTGACTCTTTGGAGTACTGCTGTGTCTGACACTGAATGTGATTTAATTATGGAGCCCTATGGGTTAAATATCTATTTTCCTAGCACAGAAGAATTAAAATCTTTTCATGTCTTGTTTCTCTGGAAAAGGAGGATTCCCCCAAAGGGGGACTATACCATGCCAAGGGACTTTTCTTAAGATGATGGTTGCCTCACTAACAGCTCTGTGCAGAACTCCACTTGCTTTTCTCTTTAAGAATTGCATTGCCCATGAACTTGAATCGAGGAGTGCCACCTTGTCTTCCTAGGCATTTTGGAAACAATCAGAGGATGGGAGAGCACAGCAGGAGGAGCATTAGTTAGGGCAACTTCAAAGAACAAGCCTCTCTCTCAAACCGGTGAACAACTGCTACCAGAAAAGGTCACTTGGAGTGAATTTACTTACAATTGAAGCCAAAGCTTCATAGGTAATAGTGGGAAAAGGAACAGTTTGGTTGAGATTTTATCTAGAAATAAAACTAAAAATAATGACAATATTTTAAAACAGAATTTTAGTTACAATGAAAATCATTTTATACTCCTTAAACAAATGAAGAATCAACCAAATCTTAGATTTTTTCAATAACCTTTCCAACATAATTTTAGGGCATCAAATTCTTCACTATGTACTTGACTTTAAGAGCATACTCATAAAAAGGATCAATTGTGCAAAAATATTTCATGGCTTTATTAATTTTCAAATGGATTTTCCTAGTTATTTAGTTTTGAAATGGTTCTTTTTTGAATCTCTTTATCTTTTTCATTTCCCCCTTTTTCAATTGTCTGACTTCGATGGATCCATAGAATCTTTCCCTGTGACTTGAGCAGGTCTTCAATATCACTTTAACAAACTTTATGGAATCCTACATTTTGAAAAATATTTTCAGTTTATCTTTTTAATTTGTTTTTCTATTTGCATAGACAGTTGTAGCTTTCTGTATGAGGATACCTGTGTCTATTTGACAATCTACCAGAGACCAAGAAAAAACATTGTAGGGGTTAATAATAGCTAATATATTTTTGACAGTGAACTATTCTAAGCACTTAACATGCATGGATTTGTGCTTCAGAATTTTCCCTGCTTTATATAAGAAGGAGGGACAATTTAGCTTCAGTTTGCTTATTTTATTCTTAAATCCCTTAGATTTCTTTACTGTAGATCCTTTTTTCTATCCATTCAGCATGCATAGATGTTCACTATCTGTCATACACTGTCCTAGGCCCTGGAAATAATACAGATGGATCATGCATCTCTTCCACAAGGAGCTCAGGACATAGTAGGAGAAACATCTCAACAGACAAGTAGAGTGTGATCTTAAAAAAAACATTTAAAAAAGACTAGTGGTTATAACGTATTTACCGTGTGTCAGACACTACACTAGATGATTAACTTAGAACATTTCCTTTAATCCTACCAATCTCTTTGGTGGCTGAGTCTAGACTTGCACCCAGGGTTTTCTGAGCCCAAAGCCCTGTTCTTTACCACTGTATTCCACCCCTTCCTCATAGGAAGTGCAAAGACAAAGGCTTATACCCAGGTGGCATAAGAACATCCAGGTGGGGTCACTAATCTACACTGTGGGTGCTTAAGAGAGCCTTTCTGGGATTGTTACTGTCTCGGCTAGATGCTGGAGGACAAGCGCACAACCACTTTGCAAAGCAGAGCAAAATGGAGACGTGGTGGAGAGAAAGGCTGGATTCCGGAAATTACTCTTTGTTTTCTTCAGTATTATAAGCATCGTTCTAGTATAGACCATTTTACACTACATTACCTAGAATATAACAACATAATTTCATTGACAATCATGTTTAGTGTTCCTAACACCAGAAATTCCAAATAAAATCTTATATCTAATCATTGTCCTCATTTTTGCACAAAAGATTTCAAAAGCCCACTGCCTCAGGCGGTGTACTTAAGAGGGATTGTTACTCAACTTATCACTGCTTCTTCTGCTTCCTTCTACAATGTATATTTACCAAGAAATGTCACATAGGATTTTGCATTTATATAATGCTTTTTAAGGCAATGAAAACCTAATAAAATCAGTCGGCTTATTTAATGTTCAAAGTGTTTAATAAGCTTCTTTTTTTGAATGAACCATTTAAATGAGTTTTTTTTTCTTTTTTCATTAATTAACTCACCAGTGCACCAAATACGTATCAGATAAATGAGTTGATAGGGTCCCCAGTTTAGTTGAAGATGCAATACGGAAAGCACTAATTAGGCAGGCAAGAGCTCCAGATAATTAAATAGTGATTAATAGATTTTTGTGCTACCAAAATTAAAAGTAACTAATTGGTTGAAAAATATTTAAAATTGTGTGCTTGGAACTTACATATTGAACATGATTCCGAAGGATGCTAAGATTATTTTGATTTTGTTAAGAGTGACGGTTTTATTTTTTTACTCATTTTCTCCCCTTCTGACATCTTGTGTCAAAGTGTTCCCGTGTTAATAGTAGAATATAATGGAAGTTTATGCAATTAAATACAGCTGGAGAGTTTATAGACCATTTATCATTGGATATGGGTCATATACTGTGAATTTCAGAAAATAAAAGGGAATTCCATTTGTAGCCTACTCTTGCCTGAAGCTCACCTAATGAAATCTTTCTCACTCATAGAATTAACAGTGTATCCAGCTGAAAAGTATTTAACATTCTCTGTGCATACTAAGCATGCAAAAGTAGAATAAAACCTTGCATACTTACAGGGGATTTTTGTTGCTTTTTCTTCAGCCCAAATTAGGCAGCTCTTGTTCATTTAGTGCATTTGAAAGGAGCTGAACTTTTAAAATTCTGAACTGTCAGTCCCCATCATTTCATTTGACAGCTGACACTTTGAGAGTGAAGAACACACAAATCATGTGAGTGGAGTGAAATGCTGCTAATAAATGCTATTGTTTTTCCCGATGGAAAGGAGCACCTTAAACAACTGTTTGCAGATCCAACTGGTTTGTTATGATGCAAAATGCATGTTTGGCTGTCACCATTTATGTTTACTACCTGCAGAGCATAAAATTGCTGATAAAAAATTGAAGAAACATAAGGCCAAATTCATTAGGAAAAGAACCATGCTTTTTCTCCTCCATGCCCCTCCCCCGCTTACCCCTCAACTTTCCATTTTAATATGATAAACATTGAGTCTTACTTCATTAAGGCATGGAACTAAATAAATAATGTATGGTTCTTGAGATAATTACGAGATTTCTGTATTTATGGAAAACAAGAATTCTGAAACATTTGCTTGTCTTCTTATACTGTGTGCTTTTTTAGCAGGCTAGAGAACTTGTAAAAATTGGCTCTGCCATTTTGTGATTTTATTTAAGAATATCCATGATAGTTTTGGAGGCTTTTAAACTTTGCTCTTCTACCATGAAACTTTGGAGGCCAACGTGTTTGTGGGTGAATTAGAAGGATCCACCTTCCTGATACATAAAACTCTCTGTATATATTTCATATCTGCTCACCTGACCAAACTGTATAGAAAGGCACATTGTATTTTATCAAAACCTTCCTTTGTTAATATTAATTCATATTAATTAGCCAGCAAGAGAATCATTCCTATTTGGTTTTATATACACCTACAGTGGAGAAAAATACTTAGGTTGAGGAATAATGTGTTTTGCCTACTTCATGGCATATTACTGCTCATAACATTTTCACTTATTAAGCTTTTTATAAATGTTGCTAATAATGAATATCTTTGACTATCTTAGTAAACCACAGAAGAAGTCTAACAGATTGAAATAGGTCTGACCCGAATAATGAACTAGAAAGGTTAGAGTTAGGGGTTTAAGTTATGAAAAAAATATAGGAGTGTGGAAAGCTCTGGAGTGACTGGTATTTTTTTTTCTTCATACACAACGACTTCGAGTTTCCAGTGCAAAATGGTAGGAAAAGGAAATTATTCTCAATATTATTTCTTGCTGATGAGCTGACAGAGATAACTCACTTAACTGTCTAGACAGGAAACATACATACATATAAAAACATTAAAGAGCTCATTACCACACAGCCTGGAATAATGTTAGCATCGTATGCACATATTTATGCATGTGTATACAAAGTACATTTGATTGAGAAAGGGTTCGACTGAGAGACCAGAGGATCAATTCTAGCATTATTCTATATGTAATTTTTTTCAGTGCCTCAATATTTCCATTTGAAAAATGACTGAAGAAAAACTCCTTCTCTAACCAAGAAAATGCTTTGGACTTTTGTGGAAAAGTGCCCTTTAAATTTAAGGGAATGTACGCACAAATGTTAGGCATGTAATTTACATGGTTTTCATAAGAAGGTATGGAGAGACTATATGCCCCACAGGGCAAATGAAAGTTCTTTCTGGAGAAGCCATTGCTTTGCCTTCCAGTTTCACTGCTCTGACCTCTCCTCGAGATTTTCCTTGAAATGTGTTTAACTTTGTGTCACCATCCTACTGTTTGCTTACTCACCACCTCAAAACCAACAGGTCAGAAGTCAATGGGTACTTTTTAAAATTCATGACTGTCATAGGAGGTATGATTCCCAAGACAGCTGTGGCAAATAACCAGTCTCACAGTTGGATAATATCCAGAATGCAATTCTGTGGCTGAGATTTTTACCGGAGTTGTCCCTTACGCCCATGAATAGGCTGTTTGCTTGGTTTGTCATTCCCTTCCAAAGGCACTTAGGAGGGGTGGAAGCCTAGAGTGAGCAGTTAAGTTCCTCCATGTGAGAGCACAAATGAATTAAAGTTCCAGTGACTCAAATCTCAGAGGCAATTACAGAGGTTTTCAGTAGTTAAACCAAGGTAACTTGCAAAGAACCCAATTCCATTGCCGACTTGATCTTTAAATCAATATGTTTCTGCAGACATTATATATGATAGCATATGTAGGCTGGGAAACAAGGAATTGAAGCCCCAGAACAGATTTAAAGGGGAGAAAGCGTGTCTTTATACAAGGCTGAATTTTCAAGTATTATCTAGGGCAAAAGTTTTTTAAAATCTTAAATTACCTGTCATGCAATAGCAGAAAACAGTTTCAGAGACTCAACTTTGCTCTTACATACTCACTCCACATAATGTCAGAGACCCCGAAAAGGGTACTTTGAAAGATATATTGCAAATTGTTATGCAATTCCCTATTTCTCTGGCCAGGAGAATTAGGAATTTGGGAGGTTTTTTATGTGGGGTAGGGGAAAGAGAGGGTAAAGAATTGACATAGAAATTTATTTTTAAGGACACTAAAACCTATGCAGTTTTTACTGCATAGCCACAGGATACTAGCTAAAATAATTTAAAAGAAGGCAGTGGAGAGAAACTGAACTGATGGCCTCAGAGAGTAGGTTCTGGAAAACCCTTTCAATACAACTTAAATGGAGGAGGACATTACTGAACTCAGATTCTTCTCAATTTCGTTGGAAGGCCTGAGGGGCAAGGAGGTCAGACAGAGCAGTTGCTAAATGGCCAATGTACTTGGTTTGACTGTAACATGGATTGTACACAAAGAAAAGCCAGTCAGGAATGGTCTCTGAACCCTGATTTGGACCGAACGCCCATTCTGTGTAGTGCAGATTAGTCAACATCTTTGTAAGTGGTTCACGTGGGTAAAAGCTTGGGTTTTGGAGTCAGACACACCTGGGTTCAAATCCCAGCTCCACATGTGGTTACTGAGTGCCCTGGAAGATTCACTACACCTCTTTAGGACTCAATTTCTTTATCCATTAAAGTTTAATAATAGTATCCACCTCCTCTGAAATGATATTATTTGTGGAACCTGCTTAGCAGAGGTCCTGGCACTTGGTATGTGCAAAATACAATTTAGCAGTGACATGCAGAAACTAATGAAGGACAGCTGATATGATCGTGTTAATCATAATATAAAGTGTTTAGAGTAAGGCAGTTACAGACTGAGTTGGCTTTATACAACTGAAGTGCTCTATTTGTAGCACGCTGGGTTAAGAAAAGATAACTTGGGTTCTTCCTTATTTTTATCACCAGTGAAAACACTGCAGAGGGTCCATATTCTAAATGTTTTATAACAGTGGCAGTTGGACAAATGTAAAATATTGAATGTTCTTGGACAAGAGTGATTCACTGAACGTTCCTCGTATGTGAGCATGTATTGCAATCTTTATAAATTTAGACAGAATTGATAACAATACTTGAAAATAAGACTTTATAGGGACTCATGCTCAGATGACTTTAGGTTGTGTGAATGAACCTTTCGACAGTGAAAGATAGAAGAGGATGTGATATATCTTTTACTCACAAAGCCTAAGGGGAAAAGAACCCTCAAATATCAGAAACATATGGTTTTAAAGTTCTGTGTCTGAGCCTGCAACATTGATGAAGTTTTATGTAAAGAAATAAAAATCTGTGCATGGACTGTCACAAGCTGTTTGGATGAACAGAGTCACTGCGGCTAAACCACTGTTGATATTCTTAAATGAATTGCAATGAGAACCACCTGTAGGCCAGACAGGTTTGGAAGTAGTGAAAATCATCAAGGGATATAGGTCAAAATAATGTAAATAAGATGAGTAAAGAGAACAATATCACTGAGTCAAATGGCAAAGAAAACCTCAAGAACAAAGAGTACAGAAATAGGTGTGACTCCTGTCAGAAGCATGACACACGTGTGTTTCAGAGGGATGAGAATATGATTTACTCAGTGGTGGCCTGGAAAATTGGGATTCCTAGATCCATTCACTTTGCTTATTATTTACTCTAATTATGGTAGATATAAAGTGGCTGGGAGACTACACAGCTTCAGAAAACATACATAATATTGATAGAGAGAGTGACCAAGTTCTGAGGTGAAGAACTTTCTAGAAAGAGGATAATTTTCAGTGTCTATGACTCTCTTGTGGAGCAGGATAAATTGAGAGGGGAGATACAAATTTATAAAGATTTTATATTTTCCTGGGTGAATTCCCATACGCTTTCTCATTTAAACTTCATGAGGCAGGCAGGGTGGAAGAATGCTTGACTATCTAAAAGCCTTCATGAAGTATTTTGTTCTCAGTAAATTTGATGAGGCATAATGAAAATAAAGAGAAATAGAGATACATTAGATTGAATTGAATCTACCTCTTCTGAGCATTTGGTTCTCAAAGGTTCTGGTCTCATTCTTGTCAGACTCACATTAATAACTTTGCTAGATATTCATTAAATGGTTAGAACACCATGGATATTTGTGTGTATGTGTGTGGAGTGAGGCGAGGATTTGAGGTGTTTAAACCTAAAGAGTTGTAAGGTAGAGATGAGAAACGCATGTTTATCATTAAACTTAAAGCAAGCAAAACAAAATAACATCTGGGTAAAGAAGGGAATATTGCATGTGGCTCAAGCACATGAGCTCTATAATCCATGACCTGGCCCTCCCACTTATTGGCTCGGTAACTTCTAGCAAGTTGTTTCATTTCTCTAAGTTTCTATCTCCTCCTAAGTAAAGCAGCACTATGATAGCAAGTCTAAAGCCGTTAGCATATTGCCTGGTATATACTGAGTATTCAAAAATGGTAGCTAAAATTATTAATCATTATGAGCAAAGTGCTATGATTAGGGGCAATTACAGAAGACTCGATGGCATGTCTTTACATCTGAGCTTTGAAAGACTGAGGTTTCAACTTAGGAAATTAGTGTATCTATTAATTATAACAAAGCAAAACAAATGAAAACAATCTTGGACTTTGATATTAAAAGATTTGGTAAAGTTTCCTACTTCTGGCCAATTTTTATCACCTTTGTACACTATATCAGGCACTGGGTATGTCACCTAATTTGTGTGAGCTTCAGTTTCTGGATCAGAAATTTGAAATAAAGGGCATATCTATTTCTCAAGGTTGCAGCTGTGAGGAATAAATGTAACAGTGTTTGAGGAGAGCATATTGTGATCTGTAAATTCAGACTTTTCTGACTATTACTTTTAGGTGGACAGAAAGAATGGGAAAGGATAATTTAGCCTGGGAGACTAGTATGAATGAAAAGCATGGAGGTATAATGGCATACAGAATGTTCAGGAATGACCATAAGGTAGGTATGGCTGGAATGTGAAGGTGTAGAAGCAAGTGCTTCGATGGGGTGATGGAGTTATTTATGGAGGGCCTGAATGCTGGGTTAGAGTTTGGGCTTTATTCTAGGTCCAAAAGGGAGTCAATGGGGATTTTCAAAGAGTATTACACATTCTAGAAAGATTATCCTATATGCCGGAAAAGTGCCCACTGGCACATTATCAATGAAGAGACCACAGAATAGTTTTATTTTTAAGCACTGGGCACCATTTCTCTTTTGTTTTCTCCCTTTCCCTGGCTATATCTTTCTTTGACTATCCCTTAATAATTTTTGGCCTATGGTATACATTAGTAATCTTCTATGGAACTTTAGAAATATCTTAGTTCTTAGGCTTTGCTCCAGCCTCTTGAATTAGCATATGGGTGGTAGGACTCAGACTATGCATTTTAAAGATTAGTACAGGTGATTCTGATGTCCAGACAGGATGGACAGCCACCTTTTGAATTTGTTCTATACCTGATATATCCCTATGATTTAGTGAGGAGGCTCTTTAAATTGCAAAAAAATATCCATACATTATGGTGGTCTACCTAAATGTCTAACAGAAATAAGAAAGAGGCATGTCAGCTACTTGACCATGACTTAGGGAAACCAGCAAGAGCAGGGCTCTGGGCCTCATGGGACAAGCAGAAATCACAGCGTGCTTGACTGTCCAGGTGACTGGATCACAGCACAGAGATAGCAAGATAACTCAAGATCCAGCTATGAAGCTGAGCCATCAGCACAGCTCCAGGGACTCCTTTTCATGCTCTGCTGGGAATGTGACTCACCTACTTTCCCAGTTCTTGCTGACTACTCTGTGTCAATAGTCACTCCCACTCTTCCTACCTGACTGCCTTCCTGACTCTCTTCCATATCCTCAATGGAAATTCCAGAGAGTGGGTGATTGGGTTAATCCAATTACTCATGGGGAAGCATCTGTTTTTGGCCAAGTGCTTTCTTTCTATGTGGTCAAGCCAGTCATCATTGGGTGGCAGGGTCTTAAAAGGTGGAATATATGTAAGAATTTTTGCAGAAGAGGCCAGGGTTATAATTAACCTTTATTTAGCACGTGAGGCATAGGTCTAAGCATTTTACATATGTGCTAATGTGTTTAATTTTCATAACATACATAACTTATTTGTTTTTATTTATTTAACATATACAGAGAGTTACTCTGTACCAGGCACTGTTCTTGGTACCTTACAAATACTGACTCATTTGATAAGAACATATGAGGTGGCTACTATTGTTTTCTTGTTTTGCAAAGAGACAGAGTTACAGAGTTGACATGTTTTCTGAGGTCACACTGCTAAAAGTGGCAAAACTGGGATTTGAACCCAGGCATTCTGGGCACATGCTTTACCTATTGTGCCATTTATGGGATCTGTTTCTTCACACTGTGTGGTAATCCAAGGTGCTAAAAGCATACTTATTCCTATTGTGTATCTTAGGAGCAGGAGATGTATAAATAAGGCTGACAGACACAGAGTGGTGTGAGGATGGGCAGGTAGCCTGGTGCCTACCTCTCAGGCTACCTGGTCTTCTAAGTCTATATCTAGTACTCTTTTTCAACTGTACTCTTTTACTTTCAAGTTCTATGTACCTGGCACTCAATAGGTGCTCAGTATATCTACTCAATAAATATGGAATAAATGAATACATAAATAAGATTTTAAAAAGTCATGAACAATTGAATTGGAGTTTGAAGGAAGATAGAATTTGTGTTTAAGTGAAAAAATCACATTTATCATTTGAGGATTACAATATTAAGAATGGTACTGTTTGACTTTGTCTCTTATATCCAGAGACTACACTGAGAGCTAACCTGTTGAAAAAATTTTTGTTCCTAATCTACCTTATAAAATTTGAGCAATTTGACATGCCAAAATTTAGGAAGTAGCTGTTACTTTTCCAGAAAGACCACCATGAGAATCAGTCATCCTTTAGTATTTTGTTGTAAGTCTTGAATCATAGAGAAAAAAAACACAAAAAACCAAGAGGTGAAAACACTAAGTAAAATCTTATAGACTGTAACATTAGGCATACCTGTATTTGATTGAGTTTTTACTTATTCATGCATTTTTAAAGGAAAAAAGTAATAATTACAAAGAAAACTCAGAGATATTTTGGAACATATTTAAAAAAATAAATTCTGAAGAAAATGTATTTTTAGTTAATCAGCAAAGTAAGTGTAAGCTCATCAATAAAAATAGGAAACGCACACTAAAGGCAAAGCAAGAGAAATGACAGCCAAGTTCTACTACCTAACTGTTGAAGAAGCAGCAGACAGAAGAAAGGAAAATAGCTGCAGACATGCAATAAACAAACACCAGGGACTAAGTAGGAGCTTGATGCCAAATTAAACCTGTGTGTGAGCCTTATTTGTTTCATCGCAGTTAAGGGGAGATACCACTATTCAAATAGACAAGCTACATAAGGCAAGCTATGTATGAACTGGAATCCGTTTCCAATCAGAAAAGGACTTTGTGTCTTTTCTTATTAAGAACTTGGTTTAGACAGCTCTTCCACATATAGACATTTGCTCTAATCAGTGTGAGGGGGAGCCTGAGAAATGGTCACACAAAATATTCTGACAATCTCACATGATGCCTAAAGACTATGCTCTCATTTTAAATGGGATAAAGAGGGCATTTTCCCATTCAAGAGCTGTTTCTGATTATTCTACATTTCTGATGCATCTCACTAACACAATACATAGAGTAATAAGATACTTATGCAACAGACTTATGTTATATAATACTCTGTATTGTTTATATACTTATTCTTTTTCAATAAATCAAGTTTTACTTTTACTTTTGTGAAATGATGTCATTTCAAGTTATTTACACACATTTCCTTATAAGGAAATCATTTCATCCTGGATATCCCTTTAATGTCTTGCAAAACCCCTTGCCATTCTTTTTCTTCTCTCAATATTTTTTTTCTAACTCACTACTTGGTTGTGGCCAAGATGTAGACTATAACTAAATGGAAATATGCAATAAATCTGGGTTGTAATTGAGAAATGTATGTACTCATAACTTGCTTAGCAAGATCTTAATATCACAAATATGCATTGAGTATAGGAAAAGACTGGAGGAATAGAAATCTTTCATTAGAATCCTTCAATACCTATCTTTAGACATTAATTCAAATAGAAAATTGTTTAGATTGACTTATTTACTGCTCTATTTTATAAAAGTATCATGCTTGTTATCTGAATCTTTTTATAGCGTCCTGTACCATAGCTTGGTACCATAGCTAAGTGCTATATCATAGGTAGGAAGGAACTCTAGCTGTTTTAACTCTAGCTGTTTTAACTCTAGCTGTTATAACCCAGAGGCAGAAAGAGGTTAAATGATATACTTAAGTCACAAGGCAAAAAAAAAAAAAAAAAAGATTCTTTTGGCTAATTCCCCATTTGATGGTCCTCATAGGCCAGTCTCTCCCATCAAGTGCCCTTTCTCAGAAGAAATTTATACATCATTATCTATAGGTAGATCTTGAATAAGAATTATTTCATTGGTGATGACTTATCAACCATTCTGTAGAATGAAGCTAGTTTTAATTTTTCAGTAGTCTTTAGATTAACATCGAGGAGGTTGGATATAGTGCTAACAGTTAAGTCCTCAAATCTGGAGGTGATATTAATGGCAGGTGGAGTAAGAAAGACATCTGCACCTGAATGTTTTTGGTAATATAATTCACTACTGCACGGTCATGGAAACCACCCAAGTGCCCGCCAATTCATGAGTGGATAATTAAAATGTGCTATATGCTCACAATGGAATATTACTCAATTCTAAGAAAAGACAGTGAGCTAGCACCGTTTATGCTATCCTGGATTAAGCTTAAGCCCATTATCCAAAGTGAGGCGACACAAGACATGGAAAATGGGCCCCACTACTATTCACCATCAAATTGGTACTGAATGATTAAAACTATGGTGCTCAAATCGTGGCAATGTTCACCAGGGATTTGGGGGTGGGGAGACCCAATCTTAGGGATGTGGCAAGCATTTTGGAGAGGAAGGGCATACCTCTAACCCTTCTTAGGGAGAGGCAAAGATATACAATGTAACCAAAATGTCAAAAACAAACAAACAAACAAAAATACAAAAAAACATTTTTATCGGGTGGTGGGCAGGCGGGAGGGGGGAGGAGGAAAAGGGTGTGTACTTACATGGTGTGTACTTACATAATGTGTGCGGTGCACCACCTGGGGATTGGACATGCTTGAATCTCTGGCACGTTGCGGGGAGGAAGGGGGGCAGGGGCAATATTTGTAACCTTAACAATATTTTTACCCCCATAATATGATGAAATAAAAGAAAAAAAAACATTTGGATGAATTTTGGTTACAGTGGAAGTTCTGATTTTCTTATTTGTAGAAATCTGGCAAACTTTAGATAAAGGAATTGTTAGCAGTGTTTTGCAAATGGGAGATCAGTTGAGCAGACTTGGAGCTTACTGGTACATCCCAATATGATTTGGCTTTGTTAAAGTATTTATGAGAAAATGCTATAGAAATATTATTCAAATTTTTTTGTGGCATGAGGAAAATAAAAACACCTGTAAATGAAACTTTCCCTCACCACATTTTCCATGTATTATGGCTTTAGGTTTTGGCTGAGTGTAACCTTGGAATTACACAGACACCAAATATCCTTATGGCATAATCAAATAACCCAGTCGAGTTAATGAAGAAGAACACACTATTGGAAGAGATATGATGTTGATAAATTTTACTTTTAAAAATTGTCAGTGTAGTGGTTTTTAACAGAAACAAACAATAGCAGCCATAATGTACTCTAAACAAACAAAATAAAGATAAAAATAAAAAAATAAATAAACCAGACAGGCTTTTGATTGTCACTGGAAACAAAACTGAAGTTTCAAACTTTAGAACCCTAGGATAATTTAATGAAGATAGAAAAGCTACTAAATATTTGTATGTGCCATAATTCATTCATTTATTCATTCATTCATTCATTCATTCAGCATGGTGCGCGTGCACGTGTGTGTGTGTGTGTAGAAATGATGATGATATCAGTAAACAAATTTTGAAATGTGGATTCTGCTAGACTTCATGTTCACTATTGGCAGGGTCCAGTCTGCCCCACCTGGCAGCTTCAGTTCAGCAGGACTGAGAAAAGAAAGCTGAGCACTGTTGTGCAGGCAGAGCCCGAAGAGTAGTATGGTATTAATGATGTGGGACAGCTCTTAGCCACTGCTCACAGCTACTCCATGCAGTGGGGCAATAAAATCCTTACTGTGGCCTCTAGCACAGTAGCAGCATAACCAGCCCCCTTTCCTACACCCTCAAGAATTTCTGAGTTTCAAATGAACACACAAGACAACTGGTGAGGTGAGAAGCTCACATAAGTGGAAATATATTAACTTCCATTTGAGTAGAGAGAGAGGGAAGGGGTGGTCCCCAGCAGATTTCCAAAGCCAAATCTGCTTTAATTCCTGCATAACTTTTTCTTTCTTCCTTTCAATCATTATATTTAGCAAGGCTCCCTTTTTGTCTTCTCACTTTTACCAAATATAGCATTTAGAATGACTAGTCCTTTTGATGTTCCATGAATTAAAACTTGTAGATTGTTAGGAGGTATTTTTGTCTCTCTTATTGAAGATGATAAAAAATGATTTTTTGAAGGTGCACAATAGAAAAAAATCCTCATGTTACCAAAAGGTGGTCCCTGCAACCCCTCACCTCTGCCTTGCCTGCTTTTGCCCTCCCTCCATTCTTCCCTCCTTCCTTTTCTTCTTTCATTTTTTTCTTTCTTCTCTCCCTCCCTTTTTTCTGTCCTTTCTTTTATCCAAAAATATTTGTTAAATGTGCAAAGCATGGAAGGCACAACTCAATGCTTTATTAATACATAACATTTCAGCAGTTGATGTGAAAATCTTAAGTTGGTTATTTGCCTTTTGCTTATTCATTTTTTCAATGTGGAACTGTTCCTTAATGTGGAGTTTTAATGGCTTTTTAGTTTTTAAGTATATTAAATGCTCTGCTACACAGCCTTTTACCAATATGTACACTTTAGTTGGGATTGTTGTGTAGTCTGACTATAATTTATAATAAAAACTATATGGCAAGTTTCTGAAGAATGTTTGGAATTATGAGAGATTAATTTATATTCAGTGTGATTACATCATTATGATTATTCATTATATTATAATCACGTTTAAATTATAAGTCCAGGTATGGCATATATAATGGCCAATGTATAAATACTGATATATAAATTTTGATTAGAATGCCCCATTGTCCATCCATGCTAGACAGTATTTTTCATATAAAGATTTTGAAGAACTTTGCAAACAAAGGTATCCTTTTGTTACTGATAGATTGATCAAGGTACCCAGCCAGGTGCCTGAGCTAGGTTATGTTCATAGGATAGAGAAGCATTTTTCTCCCATCCCACTCCTCCTCTTCATCATTTTAGCTTTGATGATATTCATCATTGTTCTCCTCCCATGATGTTCACTCTAGATAACAGGTTGTTTGAATGGTATTATCCTGTTGGATGTTTGGTCATCATGGAATAAGGAGATTTTCACACGTAAGAAATGATGCTTCTCATGTTTAGTAGTTCAGTTTGGGGGTCTTACTAACAGAATAATTACAGTCAATATATATGGAAAGTAGCCTGATAATGTAAGGAAGAAATATTAAAATTTGTATCTTTAAGGCTACTAATGATAAATTAAATGTATTTCTTTGACAAAATAATTTAAAAATCACTTTATTACTGCAGGCTACATACTTTGTTATTGTAATAATTCTATGAGTTTTCACATGTACATGTTGCCTCAATAGCCCTGCTTATTTCCTTGTTTTATGCCTGAAACTAAATTAATTACTTTGTTTAATTTCATGAACATGTCAAGCTGCAGTTATGAATAGCTAGTAATATCAAGTGTTTACATGGAGAGTATGGGATGTTACAATAAATATCTACCCAATTACCAAAACAGCTGAGGGCAATATTGTTTCCAGGTGAGCTGGACAAATTATATGTTTGCTATATTTAACAGAAAATGAAACAATTGCAAAGTCAGCACTGAAGTTTTGTTAAAATATGATGAAGCTCATAATGTCAAATTAAACTTTATTAAGAAACCAAGTTTCAAATACAATATTGTATAAGACAATGTTTTTTTTTTAAAGCCAAAGAACCTCAGTGAAAACAGAAATGCATTTTGAGTATCCATTCTACTGTTGCTTTAGAAATTTGTTGACAGACCTTCATGAGATGGAGAGAAATCAGTGTGGAAGAGTAGTTCAGCACTTAACTGTGGTTTTATAAGATTGTTAGCCTAGAAAAAGATATTAATACATTTTCTAAATACAAAATAACAATAATGGCAAAAGATTTTTGTGTCAATGCTCTAGTCTTTGCAAGATTCATATTTTTATATGTTATTGTACTTAATTTTTAAGCAAGCCCATAGAGGAGGTTGGTAGAATTGTTTCCCGAAATGATTCCTATCTTACAAATGAGAGAATTAATGCTGAGCTAGAATTAGGATGAGGGTAACAGTGACGATCAGGTTAAGGGTTAGAGTGTGTTAAGATTGAAATTAGGTTGGGCTTCTGGTGTTGAATGATCTACACTAGAACTCACTCCACTTTGTGGATGTACGTTTCCATTGGATGTGACCAAAGGGATATAGGACCCTTTAGGTCTTCAATTTGTGCTTGCTGTTGGGCATTAAGCTCTGGAGCCTGAATTTAATCCTGAATTACAGCTGTGTCTTGTTAGACTCTAGGTGTCCTCAAATTACGGCCTGCAGGCCACATGAGGCTCACCGAGGACATTTATCTGGCCCACCCGGTGTTTTTGCCGCTGCTGCCTGTCCTGCTTAGCAGCCAGCCGACTTGTCCCAGGCCCGCAGTGTGCATGTGTGGAATGTGCACCGCACTCTCAAATGGCCCTCCAATGGTCTGAGGGACAGTGAACTGGCCCCCTGTTTAAAAAGTTTGAGGACCCCTGCTCTAGTTCTAGCATTCTGCCAGGTCAGAAGAAGGAAAATATATGAATATCCATAGGTTTGGCTTCTGTGGTTAATACTTCTTAGCTGGCTAATGTCTCCACTATCCACTGTACCTGATCCCCCACCTCCTTCATTCTCACAGGATCTTGTCTTATGCATCTTCTCTTTTGGCTTCAGTTTTGTTAAGTCCCCATTTAACTGCTGGGAGTAAACAGCTTTGGTTGTTTACCATCACTTTCTTTTCCCATTCTGCTTTGATTTTTTGCCTGAAGAGACCAAAGCAAAGAGACCCCAAGTGCTAAGACCCTGGCCACTGTTTCTGCTGAGATCCTGGAGTTTTCAGAGGAGGCTTCTAAGCTTGAGAATTTGGAAACTTTTCTCCAGAGTTGCCCACTTGTTCCTTTTCCATTTTTTTTTTCTTTTTAAATTTGAAGTTTTTAGTGATGTTTCTCTTGACTCACCTTCTTTTTCTAGTATTACTTTCAGGATGTGCAAGTGGGTTTGAGAATGTCATTAACCACCTGAAAATTGTTTTTTTTTTTTTTTTGCTTTGTGTTCTCCTTTGAAGATTTTTAGTAAGGACTGTACATTTTTACATTTAGTTGCTGCTGGTGAATTCCCCTCCCCCTTTTAAAATATAATTTGTAAGTTTGTTGAATGTTGGAGAAAAGACATTCTGAGCTCCTATTTCACTCTGCTAATTTTATTCAAAAATTCCCTCAAAGTTTTAAAATTTTAGTTAAAGTAATTATTAAAACAAAAAAGATGTGCTTGTATAGGGCACTTATAATTTTCATAGTAGAAAGTAGTGTTCTGTGAATATTATCCCTGTTTTTAATGATTTTTAATGACTGAATGCCTCTGTCTGAGGCAGTGGCTGACCCTTTTTGGAATCTGATTTATAAGCCTGTATTTGATTGAACTCTCCTATGTGTGGCATTTCACACTATTGACCATTTTCTCTGAGAAACATTATTCTTTAGCTTGTACTAAACTTTTCTGAGGCTGTTCCAATTTTTCTTATTCCTTCTTGGTTTTTTGGTGAGAATCTCTTCCTCTGCCTACTCTTTAAACACTGTTTCCCATAGGTTTGTCCTTGACTCACTATTTTTCAGAGAGTATGCATTATTTTTACAGTCTTGTATATTACACACACAGGAAGAGAAAGAGATTAGGGGAGTGTGGAGAAATTAGATATTCAGGTGTGGTCAAGTTGAATTTAAGGTATCTATGAAATTTTCAAAAAGAGACTCTACTGTAGTCATTTAGATATATGAGTCAGAATTAAGGAAGAAATCCTTGCTAGAATTTAGAGAGAGAAATACCCTAGAGCCAACCAAATATCAAAGCTTGCATTCTTATCTACTCTATGTCTTCCATACATTTAATGTCTGAGTTCTAGGACTATACCACGCCCCTTGCCATGGAAAATTATCTGAATGTTCCAAACAAACAAAAATATAAATGTGTCCCCGAATGACCCAAACTTTATTAATCACTCTTCACTGTCATGCCCTCTCTACTTTTCCTATATTTCCATTCTTCTATTTAGTAAACCATATCACCCAAAGTCTTTTGACTTAAATTTCCTGGCAGTCATCTTACACTTCCTCCTTTCCTTATCCTTTATAATCTTTCATTGATCAAGAGTTACCTATAGATTCCACCTACTGAATAGTATCATGTTTAATGCATCCATTCTGTTTTGGCTACAATATCTTCTGCTGCAAGTAATAGCAAATCCAACCAAAAGTTGTTTAAATATCGAGTACTTTGTCCTTTCACATAAAAAGGATCCTGGGATCAGGCTGTTTCCAGGGTTACTTCAGCAGTTGAGAGCCATCGGAACTGGGGATGGCTCTTCTTTGGTCTTTCCCCTGAGGGCTGTATACAACAATGTAGCAGCAGTAAGCATCACCTTCTCACTTAACAATCACCAGAAGCCAAAGGGATAGGGTTCTTTCTTGAGTTTCTTAATCTTGTCAGAGTGGAAAGTCTTTCCTAGGGACATTCTCCCTGGCCAGTACCAGCAGCCTTCCTGAAGGTCCCCTGGGCCTCACGGGCAGGCAGGCTGTCTGCCCATCTGGCTCTCTAGGCTTCAGTAGTGAAAGGTGGGCTCTGCCTGGAAGGAAGTAGTAGGGGAAAATGCCTGTTGGGTGTCACAATAGTCTCCACTTTCCCCCCAAGTTTCTTTGCTCTTATTGTACTTAAGCTTTTTATGTCTGGCCTGAACAATTTTCATAAAAATTTGAACTATCTCCCTGCTGTCCCTGTCACCAACCAAGTCTAGTGGAACTTTCTTAAAAACATCATGTACTAAGAAAAATGTTATTTCTTTTAATTTTCCATTTCAACAATTTCTATATTTGATTTAAAAATTTTAAGTAAATTAAACCTTCATTAATTTATCAGGAAATAGATATTCAGAAATCAGATCTACATTAAAGTTGTCATCTGAAAATTGTGACAACTTTTGAGAATCTGAGGGTCAATGGGGGAAGCACTGCTTGGAATAGCAATTCTTTTCCTTGGCCAGCAGAAAAAGTACAGGTGGGCTGCCCACTCTTGGGGGATCGAGGAAGTGACTACCTCTCAAATTACTGGACATAAATCTAGTCACTACATTTTATAAGCAAATAATGTGGACACCCAATATGTTTTCATGATGGGTATATCTAATGAATTGAAATTTATATTTTTAATAAAATCATAAATTTGCCGAGGAATTTGTGCTTTTAAAAATTGCTTTGATTCTTTTATTAAAAGGAAGACTCTTTTGTAATGTAAATGAGTTCATATTTAAGAAAAATTGCTTTCTGAAATCTAGGAACATCTGGTTTATATATATATATATTTTTGGTTTATATATTCTTAATAGAAGTTCAATAAAATATAGAAATGTGACATAGCATACTTTTATGCAAATAAAGAAGCTTACAAAATAACACAAACACTTTTGTCTGGGAATCTTTTGAAAGAAATTATGATAGCCTTGTTTTTGTTCTTTTTGTGTTAGAAAGAGGTCATTTTCAGTATCATACTTTATTTAGGGATGTAAAAAATTATTCTTGAGTTACTACTTTATGCAAAGAAACTAAAAATGATGTTACTGGTATAGTTGGAATATTTATGCCTGGCTGATAATATTTTGGTGTGAATATACATGACTACATCTATATGTAATATTAATAGAAAATAATTTTTTTGCAGAAATGGGATCGTAATGTTCCTATTGTTCTACCTCTTGGTTTTTTCACTTACATATACCATGGCCATTAGATTATATTTTCTACTATATCATAGAACATGCTAATTTTTTACAGGAAATTAAATTTTTAGTTGGTTGAAAGTTTATAATAAATTAATATTCCTTCCTAAAGCAGCCACATAATAGCTGTGCAAAGACTAAGAGCAAGGGTAACTATGTGGGCGTTTTAAGTCTATTTTGTAGAGCTAAAGTATAACAACCTATGTTATAAATTCATCCAGGATGGAAAAGGGGCAGGTGTGGGAGCCTGGGAAAAGAAATCAAGGCAGAGGCTGGTTCTTTTTCATTCAGCGAATAGTCTCATCCTCTTTTCTCCCGAACTCCCAGTTTAAACCTTTCAGCCATGGACTGGTTCCAGGGGACCCTCATATTAAATATGGCTTGTGGGTGTTTGTTATTTTCCCCTCTGGAGCCTGGCTCAGAGGGGGGAAATGTAAGTAAAGTGATTAGGGACACAGCATGGCACACAAATAGGAAGTGCTCAATAGATAACTATTATTATTCTTATTATCTTTAAGGTTGTTCTGGCCTTAGAATCCTGCCACACACCTAATCCTGGGCCCCACTCCCAAATATTCCAATTTCATTGTCCTGGGGGGAGCCCAGGCATCAGTATTTTTAAATAGCTCCCCAGGTGCTCCTAATGTGCATCCACCACTGAGAAGCATGGGTGTCTGTAACAGGACATCACATGGGCTTTCATTGTGCACTTACTTGGTTGTTGATCAGTGTTCCCCATGATTCACACACCCCGTTAGTCCTCATGGAAATCTACAACAGGATTATTATCCCCACTATGATGATGAGAAAATGGAAGCACAGAGGTGTTAAGTTGCTAGCCCAGTGCCACACAGCTGGCAAATTGCTGAGCTGGGATTTGAATGCAGAATTGGAGCATGCAGTAAAATGGAATATTCAGTGACAAGGGAAGAATGCTGAATGCTTCCTCACATTTTCAACTGTAGGAAGATAGATCATAGCAACCCCAGAACATGGACTCAACATGTTGAAGAACTAGTTAATAGGTCAGTGAGGAGACTGGGGGCTAGGGAGAAACAGATGCTGCTGGATGTTAAGACCTTGTTAGTTTAAGAGGCAAAACTTTAGTCTTCCCTCCATAACTGGGTTGTAAGTTAAAGGGAGTTTTGGTGCATTTCTGAGATAGCTGCAGTTTACGATTTTGTAGTCTGCTAAGTACCTAAGTGAGTAAAGGAAAGTGTGTTTCCCAGAATGTTAGAAGTGGGGGTTTGTCCAAAGTGCTTATGATGTTAAATTTGCCCAAGTCAAATTTCCTTGAGTTGATTATTGTTTATAGTTTACAATTGTAATTTTTATCATTGTTCTTATATTTTTATGAAAATATTTTGTTTAAATAGAAGGTCTTCAGATTTTAGTTCATGTCTAGGCTAAATCTTTTTTTTTTTTTTTCTTCTGGTGACAGAGTCTCGCTTTGTTGCCCAGCTAGAGTGAGTGCCGTGGCGTCAGCCTAGCTCACAGCAACCTCAAACTCCTGGGCTCAAGCGATCCTACTGCCTCAGGCTCCCGAGTAGCTGGGACTATAGGCATGCACCACCATGCCCAGCTAAATTTTTCTATATATATTTTAGTTGGCCAATTAATTTCTTTCTATTTATAGTAGAGACGGGGTCTCGCTCTTGATCAGGCTGGTTTCAAACTCCTGACCTCAAGCAATACTCCCACCTCGGCCTCCCAGAGTGCTAGGATTACAGCCATGAGCCACCTTGCCTGGCTTAGGCTAAATCTTAACAGTGCTGTAAAATAATATAGTTGCCTCAAATTGCAGGTGTATCCTAAAGGATGTGTCACATAAGTCATAGATATTTTAATTTTTACATTAGTGACTTGGGTCATATTTGAATTTTGACATCATCTAACCTATTAACTTAGATGACAGGTATGGCTTTAGGTGGAAAAAAGGATACTAAACTTTAGAGAAGAAAGAGAAGGAGAGTTTTAGGAGGTGGTGTCCTTTCAGGGCAGGTAAGGCTCAGAAAGAACCTTCAGAGTGAGAGGGGAAGGGACTCCCCAAGGCTTGAGAATATCACTACGATCCTGAGTGTTGGAATAAAGAGTATGATACGAAAATATGACAGATATCCTCTGCTTCACCAGTCTGTGTGCTTACCCAGTCTGCTTAACCATAAGTATTGTGGGTTTTGCATGGTGTGCAATTACTCAAAACTTATAGATGATTGATCTGCATAAACACTAATTACTCAAAACTTAACTGAATAATTAGAACAAATCTATAATTTTCTTATTTGTGAAATACTGTGAATTTGGAAGAGTGAAGTGATGAGAAATTAAACCAAAACCCACTGCCTCAGTTATTTCATCTTTCTTTATTCATGATTTAAGCCCCCAAACAACTGTGATGCCTGTTGATCAGTCTTTTAAAATTTGAAAATTCTCTGGTCTGGTATATACTACTAAAACACGCCAGTTTTAGGAGAACACCTGTAACCCTGACTGGACATAGATTTCATTATATAAATTCCAGAAATGTTAAATGCCTCTATGAGTCTGTGCAAGGAGAGGGCGGATATTCTGAAAGTTTTAAGCAATTTGTTATTAACATTTCAAATGTATCTGAATACTGAAAATCATTTACTCATTATACTTTAACTAGAAATATTTTCAAAGGCTGTTTTCCAATTTGCATTATTTTCCTAGGAATTATTCTTGTTTTTGAAAATGAAATGTCAATTTGAGAAAATAAAAATCATAAATGTTTTTAAAAATAAAGCTCCTGCATAAAAATAAAATTTATTTTCATTTCGTAACAAGGCTATTTAGAAGGTGGTTTACATCCACTTCCCCAGACTTGTTTCCCTCCTTCTTGACATTTTATCAGTTTGTGCTTCGAGCCCACAAGAACAGAAACTTCTATGCCTACTACCACTAGTCGGAATACTACTCCATGAGAGAGACAAACAGCCTGACCTACAGTAATACTGAAAAAAAATGACTCTGCATAGACATAGGCAGAGCATAACTAACTTTACAAGACTAAGTCACTTGAGGAAAGAAGACCAAATGGAACAATTAGAATAGGAAGGATACTACCTAATTAGACCTAATGAAAAAGATTGAAGAGAAATTGAAGGATGCTCAAGAAGGTATATTTAGAGTATGTAAACAAAATTTCAGAGCTGTTTTAGTCAGCTCAGGCTGCTGTGACAAAATACCATGATTGGGTAGCTTGAACAACAGACATTTTATCTCTCACAGTTCTGAAGGCTGGGAATTCCAAGAACAAGGTGCCAGCCAGCACATCGGATTCTTGGTGAGGACCATGATCCTGGCTTGAAGATAGCAACCTTCTTGCTGTATCCTCATGTAGTGGAGAATGGAAGCTCTGGTGTCTTTTCCTTTCCTTATAAGGGGGCTGAGCCCATCATGGGAGCTCCAGCCTCATGATCTCATCTCAACCTAATTCCTTCCCAAAAGCTCTACCTCCTACAGGTCAAGACCAGCTGACCTGTAGCCCATCTACAGACTTCAATGCACTTGTTGTAAGTCAGTAACATTTGGAGGTTATAAGTTAGGCAGTATCTTCACAGCAAACATATGACTAATATAAAATTATTTAACAAGTAATTGAAAAAAATTTCCGTAAGCTGAAAAAAGATTTGAATCTTAAAAGTGGAAGGATTCATTCAGTCCCAAAGAGTATTCATAAAAACAAACAAACAAAAAACACACAAACTTACAACTGAATATATTCTGGTGAAATTTTAGGAATAAACTGTAAAGGAAAGAGAATTAGTCTGGTATAAACATTCTTTATATTCCATATAAAGAGAAGATGGTAGGGTTTCTTTTTTCTTTTGTTTTTTGCTTTTGAGACAGGTCTCACTCTGTCACCCAAGCTAGAGTGCTGTGGCATCATCATAGCTCACTGCAGCCTCAAACTGTTGGGCTCAAGTGATATTCCTGCTGTAGCCTCCCGAGTAGCTGGGACTACAGGTGTGTGCTGCCACACCCCTCTAATTTTTCTAGTTTTGTTTGTTTTTTTGTTTTTTTTTTACAGACAGGGGTCTTGCTATATTGCACAGGCTAGTCTGAACTCCTGGCCTCGAACCATCTTCCTGCCTTGGTGCTAGGCAGGAGAGTGGTGCTAGCACTTCCTCCAAAAGTGCTAGGAATACACGTGTGAGCCATCGCACCCAGCTGGGTTTTAAACAAAAGGAAAACAGATAAAAAGAGATTATTTACCTATCCAAGCAAGATACCATTTATCTGTCAAGGTAAGAGAAAGTCAAGGGTTTTTTTTTTATATGTTTGTAGGCCATTATTCTGTCTTCTTTGGAGAAGTTTCTGTTCATTTCCATTGCCCATTTCTTGATGGGGTTGTTTGATTTTTTCTTGTTAATTTTTTTGGGTTCTAGATAGTTTTCTTATTAGCAGACCTTTGTCAGAAGTGTAGAGAGCAAATATTTTCTCCCATTCTGTGGATTGTTTGCTCTAATGATAGTTTCCTTGGTTGTGCAGAAGCTTTTTAATTTGTTCAGATCCCATTTGTGTATTTTTGTTGCTGTGGTGATTGCTTTGGGAGTCTTCTACAAGAATTCTTTGCCTAGGTCAATGTCTGATAGGGTTTTCCCAACATCTTCTAGGATTCTTAAGGTTTCATAGAGAAATGCAAATCCAAACCACAATGAGATGCCACTTAACCTCAGTGAGAATGGCCTGTATCAAGAAATCCCAAAACAACAAATGCTGGCCACGATGTGGAGAGACAGGAACACTCTTACACTGCTGGTGGGACTGAAAATTAGTGCAACCTTTGTGGAAAAGAATTTGGAGATACCTGAAACAGCTAAAAGTAGAAATACCATTCGACCCAGCAATAGCATTGTTAGGCATATACCCAAAAGAGCATAAGACATTCTATTATAAAGACATCTACACCTGAATGTTTATTCAGCACAATTCACTATTGCAAGGGCGTGGAAACAACCCAAGTGCCCGTCAATTCATGCGTGGATAATTAAAATGTGGTATATGCTCACAATGGAATATTACTCAATTCTAAGAAATGATAGCGAGTTAGCACCACTTATACTATGCTGGATTAAGCTTAAGCCCATTATCCAAAGTGAGGCGACACAAGATCAGGAAAATGGGCACCACATGTATTCGCCATCAAATTGGTACTGACTGATTAAAACTATGGTGCTCAAATGGTGATGGTGTCCACCAGGGTTTTGGGGGTGCGGGGGGGTAGACCCACATCTTAGGGATGTGGTGAGCATTGTGGAGGGGAAGGGCATACCTCTAACCCTTCCTAGGGAGAGGCAAAGATATAAAATGTAACCAAAATGTCAAAAAAACAAAACAAAACATTATCAGGTGTCGGGCAGGTGGGAGTGGGGAGGAGGGGATGGGTGTATACTTACATACTGAGTGCGATGCACACCATCTGGGGGATGGACACGCTTGAAGCTCTGACTCGAGAAGGGAGGGGAGGCAAGGGCAATACATATAACCTTAACAACATTTGTACCCCCATAATATGATGAAATAAAAAATACTTTAACAAAAAAAAAAAAGAGAGAGAGAGAGAGAAAGTGAAGGCATCTGAGGCAAACACATACCACTTGGGCACCTACCTGAAGAAAATCCTTGAGGAAGGCTTCCCACCTTTAGCCAATAGAATCAGGTCATCTATCTGAAGGTAATGGGAAATAAAGAGGAATGGAAAAGTGGTAATGGATCCTGCAATAATTAAGACTCAGCAGGTGATTAAAAATTAACTGGGAATTTACTATATAAAGTAAGGATTGGTGAAACAATAGAGAAACTCCAAAAGGGACAACATAATAATAGCTTGAAATTAAGATTTACAGACTACCTAAGTAGAATTCTTTTGTAAGGAAAAGCATTATAAAGGCCTCTCCTCAGTGGGAGACATGGGAAGAAGTGAGGAAAAAGAAATCCTAATAGTATCTTTCAATGGCAGAGATGAAAGGAGAGGAAGCAGTGACCAAGCAAGCATGACAGAATTGTTATTTGATTTTGATGTATTATATAGGATATATACTTGAAATGATTATTATTAGGAACAGGACTATAAACACTGTGAAATCAACACACACAATTTTATTTCCAAATTACCTGTAGAGGGAGGGAAAGAGGGAAAATAAAGTGAAACTTAGATAAGCTGGCAAAACTTAAGGAAAGGGAACAGAAGAAATAATAATAAATTATAATAAATGCTAAATATAAAATGAGATTAAAATAATAAAACCCAATAAATGCAAATGGTCTAAACATCTGGTCATATTCTAGGGTACTATTAAGGAATAAAATCTCTTCTCTCTTTTGTTTAATACTTTTATTTGTCTGGAATAAGATGTAGTTTAAAACTTTAAAATTAGAAGTGATTGAAAAAAGTTGATCTCTATGCATTTAGATATGGAAAATAGCATTTGTGTTTTAAATTCGGTTATTTCCTTATTACATTCTTATGGAGGAAGCCATATATAATTTTCTTTCTCCAAATGTTGAGCTCTTAAACTGGTTTGTAGAGATATCTGTAACAGTAAAATGGTCATTTAAATTTTGTGTTGCCCAGATATTAAAAATAAGATTGTTTTCTCAAAGTTCTAACAAAAACTAATTCTCTACTCAATTTTTATAATGTCTGACTACCACGCTATTCCTTTCTTCATCCCATGCAGAGTTGGTTGATTGTTTTTGTGTGGGTATTATGGTATTAATATCTTTATTTATATTTTTAACATGTCCATGGTTCAAATCACTGGACGATTATTTTGCTTTATCCTTGTGTTAAGTGAAGCAGTATTTTATTTTGTCAAAGGAGTGAAGGAAGAAGAGGAAGGTTATTTTCTTAAAGAATGTATTCTTGAGATATAATGTATTATAAGACTTTATTTAACATTAATGAAGTTAGATATTTAATGCCCAGTTATAGTTTCTGAATTTTCCTCATTGTTGAACTTTACAAAGGAATCTCAGTGAAAAAGGAGAGAATTAAGAAGTGACCATTGAGCAACGGGAAATAGGGACCAAGTTCATATGAGTATTTCCATTTCAGCTCAGATATGATAGGCTTGAGCCTAGACCAGTCCCGTCTTTTCAGGGCATTTGACTCATACTTCCACATTTAAAATCAATCTTTTCTTCCTCTTCTTCTTTTTTTCTTAAATCTTAAAGAAAAGTTTTGACTATTTTCAAATTTGATGCCCAGATTTATAAATTGCTCATGGGGAACCATTGTTAAAGGGAGAAGCCAAACCATGCTAACTTCTTTCTAGTTGCTCAAAACCATTGTTTCCTGGGTCTCCAAAATTTATTTTTTTCTATAATCAAAAAAGGTCAAAATCTATGCTTACATTCTCACTTATCTCTGATTTTCAGAATACAGTACCTGAATCTTTGATTTTTTTTCCCCCTTGCCAGTTTCCATACAAAGAATTACACACCTCCATAAAATGAAAGACTCAGCACTGTGTGGCTCATGCAAGTGGCTGAAGAGATTTTTGATATAGGTTAATGGTTCTGATTGTTTTCTCATATTGATTTTTAAGATAATTATTATATATTTTATTTATGGGGGCAAAAACTTGGACTTGCATGTGAACTATCTTGAGAGTAAACTAGACCTCTTCAAGTTGAAAAATTTTATGTGAATTTGTAATGATTTGCAGGAAAGAAATAACGAGGAATATGTTGATAAGTTTCCTTTTACAAAAGGATTATATTTTTCGAAAGACTATTTGGACTAATTTGTTGGATTATTTTAATTGAACTGACCATTTTTAGTGGCCAACAAAAGCAGAAGCAAATGGTGGTCCTTTTTTTATTGGCTCCATTAATTAAAAAAAGGCTTAAAGGTGTCGATTATCGAGGTTGGAGTGGTGTGGGAGTGAAGAAAGATCCTGGATCTTGGTGGGTGGGAGAGCTAGTCAACTCCTTGTGCTTGACTTGTTAGAGGACTTACAGCCTTTGAGAGGTTGCTTCTGGCATCCCTCAGGTTAGGGCAGGACTTCTCCTTTCCTAGAATCCTGAGATGAATGTGTTTTTCTCTTTGCAGTACAGGCTTGAATTCTTTGGATCTATTTCAAGTGGAGCAGATGACTAATCACCCCCTTCTGCTAGTAGATAATGGGTTGTCTATAAAATCTTGTTTTTGTATGGTTACCTTATTGTGAAGTTCATGTCTTCTGAGGAACATTCACAACTGAAAGGCAAAGAAAATGTCCACTCCAGGGTGTAGTAAAGCTGACAGGGGGAGAAAAAAAATGCACTAAATGACTTGGCTCTGTTGTTTTTTTAGTTTCCTGAGAGAAAGTGGCCTTGACCCCCATGCATTACTGCTTTTGAGATTATAACAGCAGATGTTACAAAATGACAGTTGGTGAAGACAACTGAAGGTGTTTATAACATTGCAGGGTTGTGCAGGTGACTTTAAAAACAAAGGATTTGGAAGTGATAAAAGTGGAGACTGGCAGTAGAGATGGTAATAAAGCCACTAGCTACTTGAGGCAATGTCCTTTTTTTTTTTTTTTATTGCATGATTACAAATTAAAGCAGAAAAAAAAAAATTAACCCCAGGCAGAAAAGAATATTCAGCCCCTACCTCAGTGGTTTTAGAACAACAACAAAAAGTAGTCTTTGATTTTTAGATTAGATTTTTTTTTTCTTTTGCCTGCTGGTTGCTATACAAAGAGATATAGCTCAATAAAATGAAAGATCCACAGCTCTGTGTTTCATACAGGAGCCTGGAGGGATTCTGAGCCAGGTTAATGGATATGATAGTTTTCCCTTCATTGATTTTTAAGATGATTATATTTTATTTATAGGAAGAAAATAATAGTTAATCTTAGATTTATTGAAAACTTATTGCAAGGCTGCACGAATTGATAACAATAACAGTACATTTAGGGCAACAAAACTAGACTTGTCTTTAATCCCTTAAGTGCTGATGTGCAGGAACCTATTGACTTGAAATTAAATGTGCTCTAACCCACAACTGAATCCAGGTGGGGAAGAGTTATATTTTTCTGGCTGCTCTGAAAAATTTCATTACACAAAGCTTTGGTACACCTGAGGTGTTTCTTTTGTAAAAACTATGTGAAAAATCTAAGAGCTGAGAGCTCAGGAATATCAGCATGTTGTTCTCTGGAGGTTTTAAGGACTGGTTTCCAAGTCAGCCAGTCATTTGTCAGCTAAAAAGCCTACTGGTCAACCATAATTGTGTCCAGGGGTTTGGATCTGCAACCAGGATGTGTGCATTCTAAAATGCAGAAAAAAACTCGAAATATTAGCTTATCATAACTCAGAATTCCATTGCCTTAAAACGATTATAATTTGTTTCTGTGTTCTAAATGAGTTCAGGGACCTTTTGCATTTGGAGCAAATGAATCCCTGTTAGCCAAACACGGACAGGAATTTTATACAATAAAGATAAAATACTGGGTCTTTGTCTCTCTGAGAACTGAATAGTTATCAATCAGTCACTTCATATCTGTGGCTCAGAATTGCCAGCTAGAGGCCTTTGATATGCAGAGCTAATCCAGGTGAAGGGCCAAAAACATAATTCCCAGTGACTTAGTCAAAGTTTTCCAGATAATCGAACATTTATGGAGAGAAAGGAAAGGAAGTATTCAAAAATGTCCTCTAGATCAGGAAGTTTTGACCATTGCAGTCACCCAAAATAACAATGTAGCATTGTTTTAAATTATTTCCAAGCTCATTTTATTAATTCATGCTGTAACTAATATGGATGGTTCAAGTGGATTTACCTGTAAGGCTAAGATTCATTTTCAAATACACTGTGGTCTTTTTTTCCACAAAACTTGACTTGAATGCTCAGTTACTTTCTGGTACGTGCAGTGACAGGATATAAAAATCACTTCCTACCACAATTGTGCGTACAACTACCCCCAGCAAGGGCAAACCAAGATTCTAAAATGGGTGCTAGAAGTCATTGCCTTTCCGTGTCTGAACCCAGGATATATCTAAAGGAAGGGATCGGGGAAACAAAATAGTAATGGAATTAGTGATGTTTCCATTTTACGTGATTATATTGTGTTTACTTGAGTCATCCATATTACTCGAAGATCTATATTTAAAAGAAAAAGTGAGAATAGAATAAGGATGTTTCTAGAAGTAGAACCTCGGGTTCATGAAAGTCTGGATAAAAACGTAGAAGTTTTATTTTTTTAAAAAGATATTTCAATAACTGAACATCAAGCAGTAAAGTTTTAGATTTACTTTAAATTCACATAGCATTTTTCTGCTAAGAAAATTGAGAAATTCAAGTAAATCTTTAAGCTGTATATAAAGATGAAAACATGGAGACAGGGTATTTGGGAAATAATTAAAGAAAATCCCAAGAAGAAATTTGATTTTAGATAAAAAACAGATTTGAAAAGAAGCAAAAAAATGACCCACACCTTTTACTCAATTAATTCCTGCATAGAATTTTTGAAAACACACACACACACAAACACACACACACACACAATTTCTGTTATTCTCTATATTTGACCCTATTTTTCTTGGCTCCATCTTGAATTATCAATAGATTGTCCAGAAAATTCCAAAAAGCAACTGCGGTGAACTTTCTGTTTGATTCAGAACAATAAAAAACATGAAGTTTCTCTCATGAGAATCTCGTTTTCTCAATATTTTTAGTTCACTTTTTAATACAACTGCAATAATATTTATGGTTTGTTAAAATGTGTAGGGCTTCTATGATCAGAAATTCTCATATAGATAAACTTATCTTCCTCTTAAATCTACCCAAAATTCTTTCTGTAATATGAAATTATTATAAAAACTGAAAAGGGGCATTGTACTAGATTTCTTTCAACTTAATATTTTTTTCTGATGTCAAGAGCTATAGATGTTTGTTATCAAAAATTTGAAAAATCTAAATAAACATAAAGAAAAGAAAGTCCATTACTTACGAGTCTCTTATATGGAGATAATCTCCAGATTATCTTACATTTACCCTTATCTTAGACTTACACATGTTGCTTAGTTACTTTATTTTTCTTCACCATATATAATGAGAAAAAAAACCTCCTTTTAACAACAAAATCTAAATATAGAAAATTCTTTCAAATGGTTTAAATTTTCCTTTTTTTCTTTTCTTTTCTTTCCTTTCTTTCTCTCTTTCTTTCTTTTTTTTTTTTAGTAGAGACACGGATCTCACTCTTGCTCAGGCTGGTCTTGAGCTCCTGATCTCAAGCAATCCTCCTGCCTTGGCCTCCCAGAGTGTTAGGATTACAGGCATGAGCCAGCACACCCAGCCTGATTTATGTTTTCTTAATAATAGCATGTCATATTCTTGTCCATTTTGGCCAAATCATATTTCTGTTAAATTTTGCTGTTTTTCATTTATTTCTACAGGTGGGAATTCAACTGGATCAGAACAGTGAATAGTGCTTAAGATTCAACTTATTATCTCAAAGTGTTACTTCTGTTTATGGTCTCCTTTCATAGCCTCACCCAGCAAGGTTTTTCAATCTGTAGATATTTTGTATACTTAATGAATTTAATAAATGTTTGAGGGTAAATGTTATGAAGATGTGTGACCATTGTGAGTTGACATAACACATTAATATTTCAAGGAGAATAAAATATTTAAAGTCTGTTATAATAATTTATTAATTTCCTGATGAAATGCTATTCTGTCCTTGTTCCTTATATAAACAATATCTCCCTCATTAGTTTAGCATAGTTAAGAATTATAATCACTAAAATAATCTTTAGTACTCAAGAAAATCCACCGAAAAGCTCAGTATTTCTGAGAATTCATTCAAATGATATAAAGTTGCTTTCCTTTATGCTAGAATAAAGGAAAGACAATAATGGAAAGACTTAAAGACAATAATGGAAAAAATGTTTCAATTCATAATAATATCAACTATATAAAATATGTGAGAATAATCTTTTTTTTTCCTCTTTTTAAAATTTCATTAGATTAAGGGGTACAAGTGTTATTTTTATACATGGGTGAATTATATAATGCTGAAGTCAGGGCTTTTAGTGTACCTGTCACCAGAATAGTGTACATGGGACCTGATAGGTAAATTTTAATCCCTCGCTCCTCTTTGGACTACCCCTAGACATTATTTCATTCTTTTTTGTAGCTGAGTAGTACTCCATGGTGTGTGTGTGTGTGTATATATATATATATATATATATATGTATATCTTTATATCTTTATCCACTCATTATCTTTATCCACTCATCCATTGATGGGCACATACGTTGATTCCATATCTTTGCTACTGTGAATTGTGCTGCAATAAACATTCAGGTGCAGGTGTCTTTCTGTAAAATGACTTCATTTCCTTTGGGTAAATAGCCAGTAGTGGGATTTATGGATATAATGGTAGTTTCTACTTTTAGTTCTTTGAGGAATCTCCATAGAGTTTTCCATAAAAGTTGTACTAATTTTACAGTCCTACCAACAGTGTATAAATAAGCTTTCCCTTTTTCACCGCATCCACATCAGCATCTACTGTTTTTGGATTTTTTAATAATGGCCATTCTGACTGGGGTAAGGTGATATCTCATGGTGGTTTTAACTTATATTTCCCTGATGACTAGTGATATTGAGCATTTTTTCATGTTTGTTAGTGTATAGAAATGCTACTGATTTGTGTACATTAATTTGTAACCTGAGCCTTTAGTGAATTTATTTGTCAATTCTACAAGTCTTTTGGGGGGTCATTAGGATTTTCTAGATATAAGATAATATAATCAGCAAATAGGGATAGCTTGACTCCCCTTTTCACAATTTGCATGCTCTTTATTTTTTTTCTCTTGCCTGATTGCCCTGGCTAGGACTTCTAATATTATATTGAATAGAAGTGGTGACAGTGGGCATTCTTGTCTTATTCCAGATCTTAGGGGGAATGCTTTCAACTTTTCAACATTCTGTATGATGTTAGCTGTGGTTTTGTCATATATGGCTTTTATTATATTGAAGTATATTCCCTCTATTCCCAGTTTGCTGAGTGTTTTTTTATCATAAAGGGGTGTCAGATTTTATTGAGTGCATTTTTACATTTGTTGAGATGATCATATGGTTTTTGTTTTAATTCTGTTTATGTGGTGAATCATATTTATTGATTTGTGTATTTTGAACCATCCTTGCATCATTGGGTTGAAACCCACTTGATCATGATGGATTATCATTTTGATGTGCTGTTGGATTTGGTTTGCTAGTATTTTCTTGAGGATTTTTTCCTCTATATTCATAAGGGATATTAGTCTGTAGTTTTCTTTCTTTGTTGCATATTTTCCTGGCTTTGGTATGAGGGTGATATTAGATTTGTATAATGAGTTAGGGAAGATTAACTCTTTCTTGAAGTTATGGAACAGTTTCAGTAGGATAGATGTCAGTTCCTTATAGATCTGATAGAATTCAGCTGTGAATCCACCTGGTCCTGGGTTTTTGTTGTTATTCTTGGGAGATTTTTATTACTGTTTCAATCTTGCTACCTGTTATTGGTCTGTTCAGGATTTCTATTTCTTCTTGATTCAGGCTTGGGAGGTTGTATGTTTCCAAAAACTTATCCATTTCCTCTAGATTTTTTAGTTTGTGTGCATAGAGGTTTTTATAGTAGTCTTGGATGATATTTCATCTTTCTGTGGTATTAGCTGTAGTGTCTCGTTTGTTGTTTCTAATTGATGTTAGGTTATTTGAATACTCTCTTCTATTCCTGGTTGATTTAGTTAGTGGTCTATGAAATTTGTTTACCTTTTCAGAGAACCAACTTTTCATTTCATTGATCTTTTGTATGCTTTTCTTAATTTCAACCTTATTTAGTTCTGCTCTGATCTTTGTTATTTCTTTTCTTCTGCTGGATCTGGTTTGGCTTGTTCTTCTTCTAATTCCTTGAGATTTAGCATTAGGCTATTAATTTGTGATTTTTCTCTTTTTTTGATGTGGGGATTTGGGGCTATGAACTTTCCTCTTTGTTGTGGTTTTGGTGTATCCCAGAGATTTTGGTAGCATGTGTCACTTTTGTTCTTCAATTCAAAATATCTTTTGATTTCTATCTTGATTTCATCATTGACCTAATAATCATTCAGCAGCAAGTTGTTTAATTTCCATGTGTTTGTGTAGTTTTGAGAGTTGCTCTTGGAACTGATTTCTAGTTTTATTTTACTGTGGTTTGAGAAGATACTAGGTATGATTTTGATTTTTAAAAATTTGCAAAGACTTGTTTTGTGGCCTAACATATGACCTATCTTGGAAACTATTCCACATGCTGATGAGAAGAATGTATAATATGCAGTTTTGGGGTAGAAGATTCTATAAATGTCTGTTAGGTCCATTTGTTCTAGAATTCTATTTAAGTCCAGTGTTTCTTTGTTGATTTTCTGCCTTGGTGATCTGTCTAGTTTGGTCTGTGGAGTGTTGAAGTCTGCAGCTATTATGCTGTTGCTGTTTCTTTCTTTCCTTAAGTGTGGTAATATTTGTTTTATTAATCTGAGAGCTCCTGTCTTGGATTCATATACATTTAGGATTGATATATCTTCTTGTTGAGTCAATCTCTTTATCGTTATATAATGACTGTCACTGTCTTTTTTTTTTTTTACTATTATTGTTTTAAAATCTGTTTTATTTGATATAACAATAGCTACACCTGCTTGCTTTTAGTTTCCATCTGCATGGAATATTTTTTTCTATCCCTTTACATTGAGCATTTGAGTCTTTATGAGTTAAATGGGTTTCTTGAAGATAGCACACATTTGGGTTGTATTTTTATATTCATTTCTCCAACCAATATCTTTTAAATGGAGAGTTTAGACCATTTACATTCAATGTTAATATTGATATGTGAGATACTGTATCAGTCACCATGTTGATTGCTATCTCATTCCTTTGTTTTTTCCCTTGTGTTACTGTTTTATAAGAGCTGTGAGTTTTTACTTTTGGTTGTTTTACGCTGGTGAGTATCAACTGTTCTGTTTGAAGTACAGAACACTTTTAAGGATTTCTTCTAAGGCAGGTCTAGTGGTGACAAGTTTACTTAGTGTTTGCTTGTCTAGGAAAGAGTTTATTTCTCTTTCATTTACGAATCTTGGTATTTGAAGATAAAAAATTCTTAGCTGCCATTTAAACATATTCTGTTTAAAAAGGCTAAAGATAGGACCCCACTCTCTTCTATCCTGTAAGGTTTCCTCTGAGAAGTCTGCTGTTAGTCTGATGAGTTTTCTTTGTAAGATACTTCATATTTTTGTCTCGTAGCTTGTAGTATTTTCTCCTTCACTTCGACTTTGGCTAGTGTGATGACTATGTGTCTTGGAAATGTCCTATTTATAATGAATCTTCCAGGAGTTTGATGCCTTTCTTATATCTGGATATCTACATCTCTAGCAAGGCCAGAACAACTTTCCTCTATTATTCCCCCAAGTAGGTTTTCCCATGCTCTTTGCCTTTTCTTTTTTTCTCCATCAAAGTTACCTATAATTCTTATGTTTGGTAATCTTTCATAGTTCCATAATTCTTGAAGAATTTGTTCATTTCTCTTCATTCTTTTTTCTTAATTTTCGACTAGCTTGTTTAATTTGACACCCTTGTCTTCAAGCTCTGAAATTCTTTCCTCTGCTTGGTCTAGTCCGTTGTTGAAACTTTCCACTATATTTTGAAGTTCGCATAATGACACTTTCATTTCCAGAAGTTTTGTTTTTTTTTTTTAAATATGTATCTCTTGAGTGAATTCTTCCTTCATGTCCTGAACTTTTTTTTTTTTTTTTTGGCTTCTTTGTGTTGGTTTTCAACTTTCTCATTGATCCCATTGAGCTTGCTTGTGATCCATATTCTGAATTCCATATCTCATATTTCAGAAGTTTCCTTTTGGTTAAAATCCATTGCTGGGGAGCTAGTGTAATCCTTTGGGTGTGTCAGAGGAACCTGTTTCTTCATATTGCTAGCATTCTTACTTTTGTTCCTTCTCATCCAGAATTTCTTCTCTCAGCTCAAAACTGATAGCTTTGTGGCATATCTGTTCTTCTTTGCTGGGAACTCTGTTGCTCAGTGAAGAGAGAGAGAGGTTCCTAGGTGGTGTGCTTGAGTCCTGCTCTGGAAAACTGATCAGGCAGGAGAGAGGCAGATGCACTGAGAGTCTGTAACATAACTGTTCTCCTGTGTCCCCCTGTCCCCCTGTGATTGTCACAGTCTAAGCCAGTACTGGAGGATATTCATGTGGACTTGTGTGTTGGTCTCCAGGCCATTGCTGTAAGCTCAGATGTGGGGGAAGGGCAGGGCATCTTTCTCTCCAAGCCAGGTGGTATGGGAGTCTGCTCTGTCCAGGTCCTCCTGTAAGGGTGGCAGTGGTGGCAGGTGAGGCTATTTAGACAGTGGCAGTGGGTCCTGGGGCTGTGGGTATTTGCTCTTCCCAGGTTCAGGGGCAGCAGTGGCATGTGACATGAGGCAGGGTAAGGTAGGTGGGGCCACAGTGGCACGATGGCATGTGGAGTGTGGAGCCATGGAGATGCAAGGTGTGCAGGGCTGTGTCCAGTGGGCAGGTCACAGTGGCAGGCGCTTTCTCTCTGCACTAGTCTTGCAACAGCAGCAGCTGTGGTGGTGGTGTGGGCACTTTGTTACCCAGGTTGTGGTGGCAGCAGCTATGCTATCCAGATGGTGGCGATGGATACCGTGGGCATCTGTACTGCTTGGAATCCCCATTGGCAGGGGCAGTCATGGCACCCAGTCATGGAGCACGTGAGAATGCCTGGCATCGCTGCTCCCTCCTTAGCCCAGTAGGAGTGATGGGGAAGTGGGTTCAGTGGAGCTGACCCCCATGTGAACAGGACATTCTGTGGCTGAGAACTCAGAATGGCAATAGCTGCAGCAACCTGGGATTGGAAGCCAGTGGGACTCTGCTGTGCCTGCTCTCTGGTGCAACTCGGCTGCACAGTCTCCAAGCAGCTCCCTGTGTCAGTCCAGAGGCTTACAGTGGTGGAGGGGCTCTCTTGCAGCACAGGTTGTAGTGTCTCTGGGGGGAGTGTGGAGCCTTGGGGTTCTCTCCCCTGTCTTTCTGTTCCTTCCACACATGTGGGCACCTTCCCCAGTTACCTCTGATCCTGCTGGGTGTGTCATTCCACTTCCCTGTCCTTCACATTGTGTATCTCCAGTCACTTCTCTGATGATTCACAATGATCTCTCTAAGATGATACATTCTTACGTGAACTTCTACTTGCAACTTTTGATCTTCTTTTTGAGAGTGGCATGTATAGTCTGTTTCTAGTCTGTCATCTTGGGCCCCAAACGAGAATAATCTTAACAAGTGTAACTCATGGTTGGTTGTCCCTTTGAGCAAATTCTGTTTTTACTCAGTTCTGACTTCAAAGCAGAACTCAATGGGTATTCATATTTTTTTCATGGGAAATATACTCCTCAAAATATTTAGGAACTCAGTTGGATTTACTAAAAATGTCATTGGCTTTTGGGAGGAAGGTTTACATGGCTTTTTCTGCAGCAACATTTCCCCTGGTTTTCTGTTCCCCTGACTGCCCCTTTATTGGCAATCAATAATCAAATCAGGGGTGGTCCTCATTTGACCCTTTCCCCATGCAGCCTTTGATGTTTGAAATTAATAGGGCATGCAAATGGTTAAGATCATTTATATACAAACAGCTCATAGAAACAGTAGGAAATACTTTTTTTTCTAAAATATAACTGGAAAAGGATATAAACATATAAACACACATAGGAAAAACAAAGCTAATAAACTTTAAAAAATTCAACCTTAAAAAAATTATTAATTAAAAGAAATGATAACATACTTTCACCTAATAATTTTGCAAAGACTAAAAAAAGATGAACACATGTGTTAGGTTTTTGTGAGGTATCACTCATTTTCTTGGTGGTAGGTGAAACTGTTAGTATTCCAACAAAAACTTTGACAATGTTATCAAGAGTTATAGCTAATCTCCTTGAATTAGTTCAGAACCTCATCATCTCAGCTGAAATATCCTCCTAACGGATCTCCTTGACAACAGCTTAAATCTTACCACACCAGAGAAAGTTCTTCCTAAGAAATAAATCTGGTCATGCCAGGCCCCCTTATGGGTCTCCAATCCTTAGTTAATGGGGTTGGTATTCGTTCTGCAAACAGATGTAGGACCATTCATTGTCTACCAGCAACAGATGCTATTTATTGAATAATTATATTTCAGTAAGTTTTCTAAGCACTTCTGATTTTATCTCCATTAATACTCATAAAAACCCAATTAGGTAGGTGTAGTTATTATCCCAATTTTACCCATGAGATACAACATAGTTAACTAACTTTCTTGATATCATCCAGGCAATTTGATGCCAGAGTCTGTATTTTATCTTTTATGCTACACTGTCTGGAAAAGGATGCCCAGCCTTAGCCTCACCTACCACTCCCTTTAAGCATGCTGCTCTTCAACCACACTAATATTCTTCCCATTCCCTGAATGTAATTGGCTCCCTGATTACTTTAGACATATGTTAACTATTCTGCCTAGGATTCCTGTGCTCAGCCAACCACTGATAAAACTTATACTGAAAATCCAGCGCTGACACACTCATCATATTATATTGTTAATCATTTTTTTGGTAGTTATGGCTGAGACTCTTACCCATACTTCTCTTTTTAATAAAAGATTCTTAGGTCCCTTGTGATTAGGTGTGGCCAAGTTTCTAAGTTCTCTACTGTATTGTAGTTGTTGTAGGGAGTAGAGAGGAAAGTTCCTTGAATGGGGAGTGGGAGAGGATGTTCTTTCTTCCAATATTCTCCCTCTTGCTAGAGTTCCAGTAGCCAGAGTGTGACCATGAGGATTTAGAATGATGAAGGGAAAAGATCAAAGAGGTCTGAGTCCCTGGTGACTTCAGAAGCCACACCGTACCAGCCTTGGGCTGCTCACCTATGTATGCACACTTTTGTTATTAGTAGTGTAATTCCTAACCAATACATTTGTTAAGGGTAGAAACTTAATTTAACTTTTTAATTTTTTTGGTATATCTAAAGTCTAGTTCACAGGCTCCAACATAGAATAGGAGGTACCCCCAAAATGCTTGCTCAATATGTGGAATTTTTTACACCAGGAAAATGTAACTAATACCATCATAAAATGCAACATAAGTAAACAGTGAGGATTTAAATAGACCTTGCATTTAAATAGACCTTGCAATCAAGTTCAAGCAATATGCTTTTATATCATAAGATATCAAAAATGTGCATATAGTTTTATTCATTTTTATAATCCAATTTCTACCAGATTTGTAGTGCTGAGGGTAGAATAGAGAATTGGGATGGTGTTGTATCTGATACAGGTTAAGAACATCTCTACATCTGAGCACAATGCTGAGGAGTGAGTGGGTGAAAGTGGCACTTATCCCTTTATGATCTTGATAATTGCTTTAGCAGTGTACTCTGGTAGAATTTATTTTGAATTTGGATATGTTCCTTCTTGCTTTTAGAATATATGCTGCCTTCAAGGAAGGATTGTGTCAGATAATCTGTATAGGCATTGTACTTTTGAAATGTTTAGTTAATATTTACCTGATGGTGCCAAATTGTTTCCTTTGTTATACTGTTTACATAACTCACGAAGAAAACATTAGGTTATTTATTGCCCAAGTCAAGTGCACAAATAACCAATTTGGAAGGCAATAAGAGATTACACAAATAAAATAAGAATGCTATTTTAAAATGTAATACCCTGAAACATACCTGATTACATACTTATGATCCTGGATAGATTGAACCAATAAAATCCAAGAAGCATTTTATTTCCACAGTGTATGCATGCAGCAAACCCTAAGTGATCGTTTGGAGGCTTATGGTGTACGACCAGCTCAACTCTATCTCTGGAGTGCTTCCATGGACACATTGCAATAAAAATAGACACTCCTATTCAGATTTTTATTTATAACTCCATGATGTTTGTGCATTTGAGGGAATTCATTGTTTACCTCAGTAAGCCCATCTGATTTATCTTTTTAATACAAAATTATTACAGGAACATTTAGCTGAGGTATATTTTGTATTTTGTGCCTCTTCTATTGAGACACGCCATTTCTTCCTTTTTTCTAAGTTCATCCTTTCCTCAATCCACCAGTAAATCTATCAAAGAGCTTCAGTTACAGATTCTTCTCAGTTTTTCTCTATTTTTTTTTTTTATACTCATAAGAATACTAAGAAGAAATTCAGGACAGAAGCTTAATTATTTCTTCATTTTCCCCTTCTTTGATGACTTTTATCCATTACCTGTAACTATAAACCTTGAAAGGCATCTTTCTATTTGTCTTGATACTAATGGCTAACCTTAGAAGGTATGGAGATTTTGCTTTATTTTTGTAGTGTAAAATGTCCAGTACTGACACCCAGAACTACTTTCATGAATTGTAACTGGAGAAAGGTTCAAAGGAAAAGGATAAGCAAAGAAAAAAACAGATGAATGAAAACAAAAACAAACCAGAAAGCAGTATGGTAATATCAGACAACACTGAATCAAATGCAAAGCTTCTTTTTGTCACAAAATACCTGGCATAGTAGGGTATGTGGAACACCTGAATCTGGCCATTAGCTCCTGACATTTAAGTAGGTTTTTGATTACAACTCATGAACAGAGCAAGGAGATTCATGGGTTATCATAACATATGGACATACTGGGGCATTTATTTTTCGTGGGTTAATAAAGCCAGATCAGTGCCCCAGTTTGTGGATTTTTTTTTTTTTTTTTTTACTTTTCTGGTAATGTTCTCTCATATTCAAAACCATCTCTGCGACTTTGAACTCTGTGTCCCATACACTAAATGTGATTTCCCCCTTTTATTCCACTCTTCCCCATCCTTCCTTTTCCCAGGTAGCTCTATGGGTCAGTTACAACTTTGGTGGCAAGTATTAATAATAGAAAAATACTAAATATCGAGGAATAAAATCAAAGGAGTCCTTATTTCAAAATGTTGAAGTTAAATAATTTAAAACTAGAATTAAAGAAAAATCCAGTTAAGCTCTCATTTAAATGTGAGGGTGTAATAAATACATTCTCATGCATACAAGAAATCAGAAAATATATCACAAAGACCCAAATGTACTGGAGGTTACACTCCAAGGTGATACGTCAAAAAACATTCTTTGGTTTTTGCTGGTGGAGAGTTGGATTCATTAACAGATAAATAGATAAGTGAAATATTAATATATATCATAGAACAATATGTAAATAAAAACCAACCAGCTAGATGTAGAAATAAAAATCTGGGTAGGTTTTTAAGAATAGGACAAAAGTAAGAAACGAAACATGATTTATAGAGCATAATGCCCTTTGTGTAATTTAAACACATATACACAAAAAAATAACACCGCATATTTTACAAGGAATACATGCATATTTGAGGAAATTTAGTAAAACATACTTCAGTAGGTGTTTAGAAAGGCAGGGTAATGGAAGTAGGTGCTGAGCATAAAGGGGCAAATATACGAGAGGAGATCTGGGCCAGCCTGGTGTCCCAAGAGGGGAGAGACGGAGGAAAAGGCAGGAGGAAAAGGAAGGCACAGAGTTGACTAAAGGTGAGCAAAGTGAGTGGGAGTCTCAGTCACTGGCTCTTTTTCCACCTGCTGCAACTTCCTTTTTGTGCTCTACAAGAGTCTTCTGAGCAAAAGATTTCATGGGAGAAAAAATTTCTAGTGCTAAAAAGCAGTTTTGCAGACACCAACCTAGTGGATAAAGCACTGTGCTTGGAAGCAGGTGCCTTAAATTCCACAACCTGCCTCAACATAGCTTGTGTGCCTGAGGGTAAAAGCCTGAAATCTTCTGTCTTTGTTTCCCCCTCTGTAAACTGAGAGTCAAACACCTCTGTTTTTCTTAATCTCTCCAGATTGTTATGATAAAGAAAAAGAATCTGATGACCCTTGAAATTATATCTAAAATCAATGAGTCATGTAAGAGAATACCTGTTGCTGTTGCCATATTAATGTGTAGGTTTGTTCCTGCCCAGACATTCCTTTGCAGCACCTGTGAGCAGTAAAAAAATTACATGGGATCAGGTTTGGGAATAGATCTGTGGAAATCTCCGTACTCACCCCATCCCAAGTGAGTAGTGAGATGAGTTCTCAGATATTCTGCCAGTCAGATTATGGAAGCAGGTCCAACTGAGCTTCCCTTAGGACGGAATAAATAATATGATTTATAGAGTATTTACTGTCTGTTACTTCCCTTCTCTTTTTCTGATTTATCTCTTTAATTAATTCAGTGATTCACCAACTTTTTGGTCCCAGAGATATTTTACATCTTGAAAATTATTGAAAACCCCAGAGAGCTTTGACTGTTGTGGGTTATATCTATTGGTATTTACTGCACTAGTTATTAAAACTGAGAAATTAAAAATATTTATTCATTAATTTATTTAATAATAACAAGCAGAGTGTAGTTAACATAAATAACATGTTTTCAAAACAAATACCTATATAATCCAAAATAAATAACCACGTTTTCTAAAAACAAACAAAAAAAATTTAGGACAATGTTATTGTTTTTAGAGTTTTGCAAATCTATTTAGATTCTTTGTAACTGCTCCAGAAGAGTATTTTTAGTAAAATGCTTAGACATCTGATATTTTCTCAGAAGATTTTATAGCATGGAATATACAACTCCCACATTTAGAAAAGAGCCTAACATCAAATCTTTGTCTTTCATTTATTATTGAAGGAGTAACATGTTCTATTTTTAAGCTTGATGAAAGTATCCAGAAAAATTTGACTTTAACATATTTCTCTCACAAATGACTTTTATAAGGAACATTAAGTCTGTCTAGAATAACATTACATTGAACTATATAAAATCGCTAATATTTGACCACTTTTTTGATCTATAAAGATGAAATTTTATATGGTTTTTCTTAATATTATGGATAGGAGACTAAAACATATTTGTATTCTTTAAAAAAATCTTTATTAAGGAGAATTTTTGTTTTGTCTAAGGAAGAATTTAAGTAATACTTCAAGAAAAATAATTTTGTAGTCTTGGGACAGGTTTCTGAAAAACTTTGAAGATATGGTTTATGGGTTGAGTCCTGACTAAAGGGGGAAAACTCAAGATGGTATAGAAGTTGACGATAAATGTTTCAGTTCTCACCTTTTATCTTTGACTACGGTAGATAACATTTTGCTTGAAATGAGAACTGATTTTAAATGTTTTGAAATTAAAATTCTTACTGATATTAGGGACAGCACTGGTAATATAAATCTTACAATTGTGTATTTTTATGACTGCTAAATAGGGTTACTAGAACTTATTAATATAGTACTAGTATAGCAATAATACTTTCTCTGAATAAGAAGCAAGAATATATTTATAAGTTTTTCTATTCAAAACATTTGTGACATATATATAATATTTAGTCACATAATTATATATCTATGTCATGATACTTTTTACTTCCAATGAATGCCTTTTAAACCAAAGCCCATTCTATCAAGCCAATAACAAGAGTTACATAAAGATATTGCCCACCATTGATGCTTCATATTATAAAATACAAATAATTTCTGTGCTTTAATATTCTAATGTGCTACAACCAAAGCAATCACTTTTTAATTTATGGTGAGTCTAAATTTTAATCATTATTTTTTTTCCTTGATGATGCTACAGACAGTGTGAAATGTCAACAAATCTTATGTGACAATATAACTCATTTAGTGCCTTAAGTCCACAGTTCTTTGTACAAGGAGCAAAGAAACCAGGGTTTTTAGCCGATATAAGGTAAAGAAAAATGCAGAAAGACCTTCTCTTTTTCTGACATTATTATATAGAAAATTCCAAGTTGTTTTGCCATCATCCATCAGTTTTGTAGGTATCTATGGCTGTGGCTAATTAAGATAAGACCTGCATTTATTGAGTGCCTTATCAAAGATTGTATCCTACTACTAGTCTTTAAAGAATGCCCATAAAGTAGCCATTCTTTAAATGTAGGAAAAATGTAGGAAAACTCCTAAATAAAGTAGGGGAACACCTAAATAAATATAGGACAGTATAAATAGAAATAATATAACACAGAATATAATTTTCAATGGAGAGGTCAGGTTCAGGAAGAGTAAGAGAATATTCAGTTACTGACATGAAGGAAGCAATAAATGGAATACAAAAATATAAAAAAAAGTGATAGAAAAACTGCGACAGTCTCTGCTATAGCCCAATCCTGTGTCCCTCTTACTATCCTACACAATGGGCATGTATTGCCCCAGGCCACTTCTGTGGTACCTCTGGGGAAAAAAGGGAACGGAAACATTGGATGCTGGCTGTGAAACAGGCTCCGACAATTTATCAAGAATCATAAATCGAAGAGAAGCCCGGCTCATTCTCTAATTACTAAGCCATGTCTCTTTTTCTTTGGAAGACAATAGAAGATACTTAAACTCACTCAGCCAAAAGAGCATAAATCAAATAATAGCTAGGTTTTCTTTTAGGTTATTCTTTTTTGTTAAGAACTAACCCCAATTCTTTTAGCTTTTCCTCTTAGGCCATGTTTCTGTTCAAATCCTTTTTGAATCTCTGTTTTCTAACTTCTGTTCTTTATATTTTGTCTGTGGCATTCAAAAGCCAGACTCTGTATTTGAAAAAAGTGTTAAATAATGCTGAGTCAAAAAATGGAAGGCAGGTAAAACTATGTTACTGTATATACTTATATATACACCCTGTGGCTCAAGGAGGATGTCATAGCCAGCTAGGAGGGGGCCTACTTACACCTGCCTCCTCCTGCTCTGACAGAAATCCCTTTTATTTCTTCCTTAGTTATTGTCCTCTCTCTGACTGAGAGATATGTTAGCTAAATGCATCGTGGATGGAGCTGGATGTTTGTTTGAGAAAATATATAATGTAATGTGTTTGACCGAAAACCACCTAAATCATTTTCTGAAATGTGCTCATGGTAAGAAATTAGACAGGATGCAAAAATGTATCTTGGTAGGGGACAACATTTTTTTCCTTCTAGCTATTAAATCAGTATGACATAATAGCTTTGCTTGCTTTTCAAAAAAATGTACCAATTTGTAATCTTGGGTCCAGAAATTTGGGAGAGACATGTATTTTATAAGCACTACCAGATATCAAGCTGTAAGCATGCGTTTGCCCTGACAGCCTCTGCTAAGTGGTGTCTCTCTGTGTCAATAATATATGTAAAATTTTAACATTTTTATCCCAGCCCCTTTTCCTTATCTGCAGTTCTCATCCATCATCCTTCTACTAATCTCTTATGCCAAGATTAGTAGGGCAGATAAAGTGAGTGGTGCGGGACTGTCTGAGCTACATGCTTATTGTCATCAGGGCAAGGGTGGTAATAGGGACCTGTATGTAGAGAAGTGGCCATTTTTTTGGACTCTAAATAGGAGCCTTGTGTACCAGTTTAGTTCTTTTGATGCACTGATTGTGTGAAATAGTGATTCAGGTAATAAACTCATGGCAAGTAGGCATAGGCCTTATATAAGAATCTTGATTCAAAGTAACTATTGTCAAAATCAGCAACCCCACACAGGGTGTTTGTGCTTCAGAGAACAGTTATTCAGTTATTCCCAGAAATTCCCTTCACAACTTGTTGGGTCTATCTTGGCATCCTCAAGCACAACTGTCTAACATTATCTCAGTAAAGGGGCAGCTCTGTTCTATCATGAGCTTCAGATAAAAACTTCACAAACACAAAACAACTATATACAAATAAGATTTAGCAGTACTCGGAAAAAGATAGTTTTGAACTAATTTGACTAAAGCTATAAATTATCCTTTATCTATGTCCTTGGTACCACTCATGGTTTGACACTTGTGGCGTAAACTGATGCTAATATTAATATAATGCATTAGGAGAAATTCCCCTCCTGAGAGCCAGCGTAGCATAGCAAAGTGATATTTAATGTTTTCCATGATATTTATTTAACTAAAATGGCTGATTAGATGTTAAACAGAGCAGAGGTTAATGATCTTTGTTATTGGTATTATAAAAAATTAAAAAAAGAATAAAATAGGGTTAATGATGTATGCCATTATTGTTATTAGGGAGATTAAAAACATGCAGTTGTTGGCTGCAGTGGAAAAATGGGCACCAAGCTGTGAGTAATTAGCAAAGTTATATTATCTTCTAACCTTATAATTAATTACTTTGTTTAGCTGCAGTACTTTCTAATGTTGGTCTTCATTGGCTTCAAGTAAATATAAAAATCTGTACATAATTTTAAATCTAAGTGATGAAAACAAACTCAATGGTTTTTCTACCTCTGAGAAAGAACCAGTGAAATCTGCAGCTAGTACCAAAGAAAGCACATGGGATGGGACACCCAACTTCTAGACATGGTAGAGTCAATGGAGACATTGGAAGCAGTTATGGAGACGTCAGCTTTGGGAGCAATCAAAATTTCTGATTCTTTGCTCACCTGTACCAACCAAGGAATGCTCTTTTGTTCCTTCGGATTTTTCAAGGAATCCTTTGTTTTCCTCTTCCACATGCATTATTTTTAGAGTTGCCAGATTTAGGAAATAAAAACACAGGATGCCCAGTTAAATTTGAATTTCAGATAAACTATGAATAATATTTTAGTGCTTCCATGCAATATCTCATATCTACTTGTATTCAAAAGTTATTTGTTTTTTTTTTATCTGAAATTAAAATCTAACTGGGAAACCTGCCCTTTATCTGGGAACCCAAATTATTTTCAACTTTCTGAATTTTGTTACACTAGCACTGGCTAGTAAATTCAGACATTAATTTTGAAACGAAATATTCTCAAAGGCATCAACATGCAAATATTCCTCTCTTGCAGTTAAATTCAAGCTTGTAATGTTTTTCTAAACTACACAATCATTTGTGTATATAGAATTCAGAAGAACATTTACATCTATTTATAAATATAGAGCATGCTTTTTATATTGTTGGCCTACATAAATTTCTAAATAAGCGTGCCTTTTCCCTAAGTTCTTCATGTCCTTGTTATCATAGCTAGAACCTATAAACTAAAAGGGTATGATAGACAAAAGGAGAAATCATCTGATGGTGAAAAGTGTGTTAAAGCTATTCATCTTGTTTCTGAATTTGGTCACCCTTAAATATCCTCCTTTTATCCCTCATCCATCTCTCTAATAAGGGAATATGGCAAATCATGTCCAAAGAGTTGCAGATTTCTAATTGCTTATTGAAATATTACTATACAGAGTCCTTTTAAAAAGAACTAACGAAGAGATCTGCTAAGAAAAGTTGGGATATTTAGGTTCTGATGACGTTATACTAAGCTGATTTTTAAAAGTTGGTTTGTTAAATTTTATATGTCCTTATATTATCATTGCTCAGTTGTCTAAAGCAAGGCAAGTTTTTTTTAAAAAAATATGCTTGATTCAGTCCTCATAAGTTGTTGGATTTCAATAGTTTGCTTCTTAACTACATGTTTTTCTAGAGGGAAAGATACACAGGCTCTCTGGGTTTTTCTTTTTCTTTTAAACTCTTTGGCAATTTTTCTTAATTCACCAAATTCCATAGCTTTGGAGAAAATGGATAAATTAATTCATCCTTGATCATGATCCAATTTGAACTCCAATCAACAGTGGGGTGAGTTCCTAGGAGTGATACTCATTTATTTTTGTGTTGCTATCAGGGAAGAGTGTTGTGTAAAAAGAATCCATGTATCTCTAATATTTACACATGAGTTAAGCATGGTGACTTGTATTGATATCTTTATGTTTCAGTTGGCATTTGTTTGTAGGCAAGTTTTGTTAAACTTGCTGATATATTTTGTATTCAGACAGAGACTTGCTTACAAAAAATCGGAAAGTCTTTGTGGTGAATCCATTCATTCAATCAAAAGTTAATTTTTACTTAATACCGTTTTAGACATTATATGCTGCGTGGTCACAGAGAGTCATTAAGGTCAAACCATATGATATTGCCAATATTTGTTTTTTGCTGACAAAAATGACAATTTCATATGGTCTAACTAAATAAAAGCTCTCGTGTCTTCCCTGTAGTAACTTTGGAATATATGCAGTATAGTATATTGCAATACATGGTGAGTTGTAGTTGTATAGATCAGTGCTTCTCATACTTTGACCATCCATGCAAGTACTATGTGTACTTTTATCTACTTAATTTTTTTAAATGAATCACTTTTTAAAAACTTAAGGACATTTAACTGTTTTAAGCAATATTATCTGAATAAAGCATGCTAGCTTGAAATGATAACTACGTATTTTCGAATTGCTTTCATGTTCATCACTGCACTGCCAAATTCACTTTACCTACCAAGTGAGACATGTTTCAGACCTTGCAAAACCACTAGCATTGATAGAAAATGCTACGTGAGTTTTGCTACATTGATCATTTAAAATATATTTCTAGAAATTCAGGCAGATATGTAGCCTATCAGAGAGAAATTTACATTTTTAAACAATAACATATAAATCTGAAAGAAAAATGGAGATGACAATTATTTCCTAAATTTTATATTAAATTATAAGATATTTTAGGTTCGACCATAAGAAATCAGCATGGTTATGGATCAAAAATGTTTGCATATTGACAATTTCATATCGTTTAACCTGGAATGTAATGGAAGATATTCTTTTTCCTGTGGCAAATTAAACTTACATTATAGTTGGATTATTCACGAAGACATGCAATATATTTCTCAGAGAAGGCTTTCTATTTCTCATTGCCACAGGTAACTTGTTGAAGGGACTCATTCCGTGGGTCATTTCACAGCAGCATTTGCAATGACCTTTCATATAAGGCAAGTGAAAGCTGTACGGACAGTAGTGGGACTAGATACAGTAGTATACCTGTTTATGTTTACCAATATCCTGCTCTGATTAAGTGAGACATCTTCAAAGAAGATCACCTCTTAGGAGATAGATTATTTGTCTTCTATCCACAGCCAACCAAGTGAATAGAAGTATATCAGCATAGCTGGGAGCAATCGTCATCTTGCTAAGTATGTGGGAAGCAGACAGGCATGAGATATGCACACATGAATTGTCCTATTTCAAAGGTCAAGCTGCTATATTGCGAGTGTATGCCTGAATCCAGCATGCCCAAATATCCTCAGTTTAGTTTTTCTGATGTCAACTCTTGGATTCCATAATGCATGGTGACACTAGAAGATAGCAAGAAAATAATGAGAGATTTCAGGAGCATGAAAGAGATTTTTGCTAACTTTCTGCAAAGCCAACATATCTGTGAAGACTCATGCCAAATAAACTTTATGCAGCTATTTTTTTCCCTCCTCAACAGGTGTTTGTCATTATTTCTCTTTTTAAAAAGGAATTTTCTTTTGGAAATTGAACTGCAATTATGACTACAAGAAACTAAATGTGATGCATTACACAGAGAGAAATTCATGCAGTATTACCTATATGAAGTATTTAATTCATATTTGGAAAAGATATTATTTCACCATATTCTGTAATTCTCTTGGGGAGAATGGTACTCAGAATATTTTTCCAGTGAGAAGACATAATTATAGTTGGAAAGTTAGAGAAGATGAGGTAAGATGTATTAAAACAAATATAGAATTTAAGCTGCTGAACACATGGGAAGTGTCAATAAATAATTGCTTTGTATAAATACATATTCCAAAATTATTTGACAGGGACAAAGTCACTTTTAGCAATTTCTATGTTTTTAACAAATGCCTCTGGCAACTTTCTAAGAGTTTCTGTTTAAAATTTAAGTGCAGCTCAATCTTATAGATAACACTTTGCATAATTTAATCCGTGTGTATACAATGAATACAAATTACTTTTGACTACTATTTAATATTTATATAGATTCTACACTGGATTAGTATAAAATAATTGAGCAGGGGGATTCCTAACTATTGTACCTAATAATTCTTGAATATAACATTTTTTGTTATTTAATACACAGTCTTTGAAATAGTAACAAATTTAACCAGTACAGTTCTCATGTAGTTCATAACATACTACTGAGGAATACTACTTTCATAAATATACCTAAAAAGAAAATGTAAAAATTGTATATTTGATACTAAGAGAAATTTTGTAGAAGGATATTTGCTATGTAACTAAGCATATGTTACTGAATAGAGTCTGTTAGAAGTTTATGTGAAGGAATAGACATTTATTTGAATACAATATTCTACAGTTATCAAAGTGTTTGGGGAAAATGAACTTAGGTATCTTCATTAATTATCCCAAGATTTCTAGAGAGTATCAAGAGTCTTGGAAATGTTATAATGTTATTTCTTATCTACTGTTGAGCAAAAGTACAAGTACTTTAGGGTACAATTATTCACCTATAAATTATATTTCAGTAGATATTAGCAATGTTGAGTTGTGTATTTAAAATACCATGTTATTTGAGTAATTAAATAAAATATGAGTTTTGGGGAAGTAATAAGTTTTCATTCTGCTTTACTTATTAAAGTGCATTTGTGTTCTATTATAACAATCTTGGCAGTGTAATAAAAATGAACACATATAAATATTCTGGTTGAAATGCACTCATTGTTCTAATCTAATGAAAAACTTGTAATTGATAACATTCATGAAGGGGATGGTGGTGGAAGTATATCATTAGCAGGTAAATTTTTTCAGTCAATATTATAAGTGATTTCTAAAAGATTATGCTACATATCAAATTTGGCAGGAAAAGTTTATTCTAGCTTCATCCACATTAGTGAATTCTGTTGGATGAAGACTTTGGCATTGCCCATTTTCATTGCTAAATGAAACAATGATTATGTAATTTCAAAATTTCCAGAATATAGATGTATAAAAGAGAAAAAATTATATTGGAAAATTATTGAGAAGTTTAAACATTCTTCACATGATGGAAGTGGGTTAGTAAATCATTCTTTCAAATCTGAGATCTACTTTCATATCATCTATTTATAAACTTTAATTCGTGGACTCTGTTTTGTTTTCTTCCATTATCAGCAATAACCTTAAAAATCTTTAACCTTTCATAGCATGGGTTCAGTATTAACTGTCAGATAACATGTTTCACAGGTTAATTTTTCTATTGAATTTTTGCACTTATGTCAACAGTCATGACATTATAGCTCTTTAATTTCTTCAATGAAACACAATGTCAGTAGGAAATTATTTCTTGTCTGGATTTGTGTTTTGTAACAACATACCAAATACAGTAAAATCTCAGATATAATCTACTGGGATCATACTTTGTATATAACAGTTATTGAGTGCATATAAATTACAATGCAGGGTTCATTGTGTCTGATTTTCTTTTATCACAAATCTTATGTGTCTATATTTCCCCCTTTCCATTTAATAATAAGTGGAAAACAAACTTGATAGTGATTGGTACACAAGAAAACACTATAGGTTAAATTGAAGGCAATTTAAGGACAATTAACTTACTAACTAGTTTATATAATTTTAAACCTGCATTTCTGTGATTATGTGTGAATATACAGTACTTTGAGATACTTATAACATTGAAAAGTATCACCCTTGAAAATAAAGATTTTACCTCTATCATGTGCATTGGTGAAAAAGTATTAATCTTTGTAGAGTGTAATTTAGAGTTATTATTTACTCTCTTATGCAAATGACATAGAAGTGAGTTTAATTCATTCAGATGTCAGCAGGACAATTATTTTCAGAAAAGATGTAACTTTTTTTTTTGAGACAGAGTCTTACTCTGTCGCCCGCGCTAGAGTGCCATGGTGTCAGCATAGCTCACAGCAACCTCAAACTCCTGGGCTCAAGCAATCCTCCTGCCTCAGCCTCCCGAGTAGCTGGGACTACAGGCATGCGCCACCATGCCTGGCTGATTTTTTTTCTATATATTTTCAGTTAGCCAATTAATTTCTTTCTATTTATAGTAAAAACAGGGTCTCACTCTTGCTCAGGTTGGTCTTGAACTCCTGATCTCAAACGATCCTCCCGCCTCGGCCTCCCAGAGAGCTAGGATTATAGGTGTGAGCCACAGCGCCTGACCAAAAGATGTAACTTCTAAGGTTAACTTTACAATATAGTAGAGTTATCTAAAATAATTTTTAAAGAATAGAAAAGGAAATGTGGACCTTCTATTTCTACAACATGAGACACAAAAAACTTAAAAATTTTATTTGTATAGAATATCTGTGGTTTGGAATAGTACCTTTGAAAGAGATTATGGATTTAGAAACTTTTACATAATTTGACATAGCTTTAATATTTTAAATGTATTTTACTAAAGTATTGGTCTGCAAAGGATTGAAAATTACAATTAAAAAGGATTAGAAAATAAAAAACCATGTCCTTCATCTCAGATAATTTGAGAAGTGCTGGCCTAGAGTTTACGTATAACAGGCCAGGTGCACTGCTCATAAATGCGAGAAATATGTTGGATTTGCAAAAATTGGAAACTCATATCTGATATTCTTGCAAGGGTGACATGTTCAGTGGATGAACAACAGCAAAAACAACACAAAGCAAATAATGAAAAATAAACAATGTCAACAACATATCAGTTCTGCAGAGGTGGATTGTGGGGATACTTCAATTCTGATTGGGTGGGAAAAAAAAGAAGCCTTAACTATTTTCAGTTTGAGGCCCCAACTCATATTACCTATGTGATCCCCCAAAATTAAATATAAAATATTTCTGGTATAAAGTTTGCCAGATATCTTTTCTTCAAATAATACAAAGGCCTAAGCTTACTTTATTTTAATCAACTCCCTCCCAGCTTCTTTGCTATTATTGCTCAAGTAAATAATGTCATTAACCTTAGACCTTTTAAGAAATATAAATTAAATATCTCGGGTAACTACTAAGTGAATAACAATAGAAGATAGCTCCAAAACTACCAGAAAGAACTATACTAAGAAAACTAGAAAAAAAATGTTCTTATTGAACATCAAAGTATACTAACTGAACTAATCAATGAAACAGGGTTTGGAAAAGTAAAATAAAGACATTGAGCTTAGTTGAGTCCTAGTTGTCATAGAAAACATACCTTAATTAAATGATAATCAGGGTTTTTTATGTTGATAGGGCAATATATTTGTTAGTAGCACAAAATGAATCAAAGATGTCAAATAAATATTTCTACTTATCTATTGTTTTCTGGTAAAAATACATAGAGAGAAATGAGGTTACTTCATCAAGATACCTACAAAAGATCTGGTAATAATTTTTCTTTTTCCTTTTTTTTTTTCCTTTTTAGAGACAGGGTCTCACTCAGTCACCCAGGCTGGAGTGCAGTGGCCTGATGATAGCTCACTGCAACCTTGAATTCCTGGACTCAAATGACCCTCCTGCTTTAACCTCCCAAGTAGCTGGGACTAGCTGTTCACAAGCTAATTTCTTTTATTTTTAGTAGAGATGGGATCTTTCTATGTTGCCCAGGCTGATCTTGAACTCCTGGCCTCAAGCAATCCTCTCACTTTGGCCTCCCAAAGTGCTGAGATTACAGGTGTGAGCCACTGCCACTGGCCATGATGTTTAAAAGATGAAAAAAAAAAATACAAAATATCAATGCTTAGATAATAAATAGTTTAGGACAACAGTGTAAAAGAGATCACTAAAATAGGTAAAAAATATGTAATTCCTGACCAGGCAGAACTGCCCAAGTGACAAACTCACTCTAATGTATGTAGCCATCAGCTCTTTCTGATTCTTTCTAAATGCACATCTAGTTTGACTGTTGACATTGATCTTTTTTAATACTATAAAGGCATTAGCAATCTTTTTAACCAAAATGACTGGAGAGGTATGTGTGGAGGCACAATCAGAATCATGATGGGATATTTAGTCAAAACTTGACAAAATTTGCCATCAAAACTTGATAAAATAGAAAAGCTTTCAGAATATGTGATAATGACTGGAAATAGTCTCATAGGTTGTTACTTTTAAGTCTTCTATGTCTTTAAGTAATTGTGGGTATTCTATTTGTTTGCAAAAATAGGTTTAACATGGCAGAAATTTTTCTCAAATTAAGAGAAACAGTGAATAATTGCTGCTGAAAATATGAATATGCTAGATTTTTTTATCTCACATAGTCATCACTTTTGGGGGCACGTTTTTGTGCTTTTAATTTTCAAATGTTCTCAACTTTCGGTTTGTTGTAAGTCTTCAACAATGTCAAAGGGAAAAAGTATGACACAAAAGACGGTTGCACCCATAGCTTATGATTTCCATGTATTATTCTATTTCAGACAATAAACCAAAATCATGGTTTCATTCTTTATTGAAATTTTTTCCTTTTCTAATAATATGAATTTAATTTTATGCTACACTGCATTTGAGATTAATTGGGACTTTACATCTTGGAGTATACTAACATTTTGAAAAACCTATATTATTTGGAAGGTTTTGTTTTTCATCCAGTTATTATATTTGCTATCATCTGATTATTGTATTTGTGAAATTTACAATGGACATTTTCACAACAACAATTTCTGATATGCCAGGGATTGTGCCAAGTATTTAACTTTTTATTCTCAAATCAGACCTATGAGATAGGCACAATTTCATAAACTTTTCACTGACTAAAAAAATGAGTTGAAAGAGGTTGAATGACTCACCTAAGATCACCCGTTTAGTGTTCCATGGTCTGGAACCCATCCATGTTATGTAACACCAAAACCACACTCTTCTGTAAGCATTACATTGCAGTGCCTTTTCAGGAAATTTTCTAAATATTCATATTTAATTTCCTTTCTTCCTGAATATTTGTTTCTACCATTTATTATCCATTTTAAAATGTTCTTTTCAGGAAACCAATTTCTACCATCCTATAACAGTAATAGTTCTGTAATTCTTAACCAGTGTTCAAGGATTATGGAGCAATAATTGAAGGGTTGGGACCACTGAACTTATTAATATGCCATTTCATACTTAAATTTTACTCAGTAATTGCTCATTTTCTCAAACTGTACAAAAGCAAATTATGTAACCAAAACATATGTATCCCGTAATATTGTGAAACAATAAAAAAAGTTAAGAAATTGCTCATTTTATTTTTCTAATGTATGTAGATGAGTTATACTGTCAAAATGTGTTGCTCTATATGTAGTTTTCTATTTTTAAATATTTTAATATGAATCTTGAATATTTTTATCTATTAAGATGTATTTATGTAAAGACATAATTTTAGCAATATATAAAACCAACTTTTACCAAAACAGAAATAGTGCAATGGAATGTTCAACTCTGAAAAATTATTGAAGTCAAAAATTGACTAGTTTTTTTCTTTAAATTCCACAAATAAAGGTAAACCAAAGGAGATATCATAAATATATCAAAAAGTTGTAAATTTTTTGTTTCTTGAGCTAATTATATATTTTTAGATGCTTCCCATTCCAGTTTGTCTGCTGAAATACAGCATTGTAACCTACCTTCTGAATCCTATAAGGTGCAGTTTTAAAATTAGGGTCACAAGAAGGTGAAGACAGGCAGTAATACACTTGTTGACCCTTCACAGGAATTCCAGATAAAACCCCAGAAGTTGAGTCAGAGATAATCACAAGATCTGGAATTTACAATAACAAACTTTCCATATATCTACCTGTCAGACTTCTTCCTCTCAGGGAGGGACAAAAGGTCACTAAAATAGCTTTTTTTCCATGAAAACGTTTTTACCCTTCTTTGGGAATACTGACAAGTCATAGTAAAAATTAAATAGGGATATTAAAATCCTTTTCTCATGGAAACAAAGTATTTTCTTAAAGATCCAAATATTTAAAAACCTTTTTTTCAGTCAAAATATAGTAAAAGTTGGGAAAGAGTCATAATAAAAAAAACAAAAAAGGAAAGCAAAAGATCGATAACTCATATAAAGATCAAATGTTAGCAAATTTCACAAGATTAAACACATGGAAAAATTCGAATTTAAATGAAATTTAAAACAAAACCCAGACACTGTTATCAGTGGTTATGCAGCCATATGCTCAGGTGAGATAAGGCGATATTAAATAAAGGCATCACACTCTCAATCCTTTTTTTTCTACTTTTTTTCCTAGTAAGTAGAAGAAATCATAAAAATACTGCCAATTACTATTATAATTGTCTTAGCAATAATTCTGTTGATCATATTTCATTTTTGTAGGGCTTAATAGGAATAGAAAACAATGCAGAGTTATATTTTTCTAAATTTTTTGTTCAGTTCTATAATATTAATATCATGACTTTACTTGCCTTTACAAATTTGGGATCAATTATAGCCAAATATTGAAGAAGTAAGTTCATGCTTAATTTCCCATTTCTCCCTTTCCCAGATAATGGTTTAAAAGGCAAATTTATTGTAGACTTTTCAACTTATTTTTATGAAATATAGAATAGTAATGAGTCTTGAAAGGAACATACACAATATACTTGAATATTGTAGACTTTTCAACTTATTTTTATGAAATATAGAATAGTAATGAGTTTTGAAAGGAAATACACAATATACTTGAACTTATACCTTGGTAATTTTTAGTGTTTCATAGCATTTTTAAAACAAAAGACCCCATAGATTTCCTCTAGCAAATTTGCATGTCTCAAAGCTTTTAACAACAATTGAGTTGTTTAGTAGAAAAAGTATGAATCTTTTCAGATAGGTATATGAGTTAAAATCATGTTAGAGTTTTTTTTTTTTTTTTTTTGAGACAGAGTCTCGCTTTCTTGCCTAGGCTAGAGTGAGTGCCGTGGCGTCAGCCTAGCTCACAGCAACCTCAAACTCCTGGGCTCAAGCGATCCTGCTGCCTCAGCCTCTCGAGTAGCTGGGACTACAGGCACGAGCCACCATGCCCGGCTGATTTTTATATTATATATATTAGTTGGCCAATTAATTTCTTTCTATTTTTTTATGGTAGAGATGGGGTCTCGCTCAGGCTGGTTTTGAACTCCTGACCTTGAGCAATCCGCCCGCCTCGGCCTCCCAGAGTGCTAGGATTACAGGATGTTAGAGTGTTTTTGATCAAAAATTTTATATATCTTTTTGTGGTTAAAGCAATGGTTAAAAGCACCACAATAAATTAGCTTTAGCATCTAAGAACAAAATCCCAAAAAGCTCAACATTGTTTTTCCAAAGAGTAAATACAATAATGTCTCATTTTTATATATTTTTATATGACTAGGATTACAGAAAAAATTGTTAGAGGCAATAAATATTTCCAAAATCCAAACAACAAATGTATGTTGTCACTCACCTAAAGGATCTTATCTATCTGGTGTTCATTCTGCACGATCTTGCAACTTCCCATTAACAAGAGATGAAGAGAAAATGGAAAAGGGACCACTTATATTTGTTGAGGTGTTATTCTCAATGCTATTTGTCATTTTACAGATGAAGCTGAAGCCGTGGGCCATATTTGTTTTATTTACTTTTTATTCTCATCACCTAGAATAGTAATTGGCACTCAGTTGGTGCTCAGTACATATTTGGTGATTAATGAATATTCTGAGGCATGGTTGACATAGTTGAAGTTAAGCTGGAGTTACCTTACTCAGGATAAGGACTTCCCTATATCTTTAAATAAAAAGAAGCCATCAAAACAGTTATATAAAAATATTGATATTTATACCATATGACTATAGATACAGCAAAACCTTATCAAATAGAATTTTTTTTAAATTGAGTTTTTGCATTATTTACAAAGTAAGCATTATTATCAGAAACTAATATTAAATTGTTATAGAAGGAATATTTTTAAAGAGGCAAACTTTTTGAATCTTTCTGAATACTCAGTTTGTATAAAACAATTAGAAATGCCAATTGCAATCTAAGTTTATCTGCCAATTTCAGACTTAATGATTCTTGTTTATTTTAGGATTTTTTCCCAGTTATTCCATGTTTGTCTTAAAAATATGAAAACTTGATTGGTATTGATACCATAGTATGTGCCAACCAACTGTCAAGTTTAGAAAGTGTTGCTTCCTGGCTTATAACATGTATGTTCTTTTTGGTTGGTTGATGATTCGTCAGGTTATATGACAAAAAATAACCAGTAAGATGACATTTTCATTTATTTTCCCAGTTTTTCTTTATAAATTAAGTATATCCTTTCTCCAAAGCTAAATGAAATTTCTTATCCAAATCCTATGATTCTTTTAGGAAGTCTGAATTAATAAGAAATCAAACAATATTCATTTTCCTTTATTTCAAAGATTCTATTGGGAATCAAATTTCTTTTTGGATTATTTTTATGGTCTTATCAGTTTGTATGCTATCCTTAACTCTTTGTTGCGTCTGACAAAAGGCATGTTCTGCCTTTTTCTTTTTCTTTTTTTTTTTTTTTATTAATTTTTATGTGGAACTCAGATGAGAAAGGATGCAGTTTTACTTTGACTGTCTGCCATAATATAAAATGCAGTAAAATGTACAGCTGGTGATAGTCTATTTAGAATTTTTTAATGAAATATAAAGGAAAAGACCAGGTGCTTAATTTTTACATGCTGCATTTCATTTTAAAAATTCATGGTATCTTTTTGAATAATTTTTACTCATGCAGATGTTCTGAATATTGGAGACAGACGTTTATTTTATTTCTTTGGTTCCTATTTCACACTAAGCCTTTGTACAAAGAAGGTGGGTAGAATGGCTATATTATTTGTGAGTCAGAATTCCAAGTATAATTATTCTCAGATAATTGCCAAATGACTCATGGCAAGACTTTCAATGATGTGTACCTTGGTTTTTCTAGTTTAGATCTGGAAAATAATGGTTGTTTAGCATAAAGAAAAAGAACTTTAGGTTACTTGAGAAAACATACAAGCCAGTAGGAATGTGTCAACTCTTAAAATAATAGATACACCCATTTATATTATTTGTCAGAGTATGAGTCATTGCTTTAAGAACTCTATGTCATATATTTCAGACTTGTGAACCCAAATATCAAAATTACTTTTTCTTTTTAGCCCGACACATATTATGGGGAATTCTGTTTAAATCACTTAGAATTAAATGATTAGAGGTTACAATGATTATTTAAGCTTTGCCCCCCAAATTACAAATATGTCAAAATCTCAACCAATGTCCTACCCTTTAGATAAAATATGGGACATAGCTGGATAGCTTACAGGGCCATATGCCTGATATTCATGGATAATCCACATATTTAAGTGATGATTTTCCAGTTTGGTTAATGAATAAATATGCAAAGGACATTAGGATATATCTTGTGAGTGATTATCATTATCAGTAATGATGAAGATGAATTCACTGTGAATTAGGTTACTTCCTGTATTTAATAATCTTCATTTTTCAAAGTTTTATTATTCTGGAAAGAAAAATTACTAATGGATTCCATTTGATGAATCATCTTTTAGTATTAAATTGTAATGCATGGGATCCTTCTAAAAAGAAGTATTTGCTCATTGCTGTTTATTATCCCCACGTTGACCCTACTAACAGGAAGAATATATACGCCTGGGACAGAGGAATCCCCTTAGGGCTTTGTTCTACCTCTGTTTCTCATTAATTGATCCAACTAGACATTTTTAAAAAATCTCAAAAAAGAATGTTCATTGTCTTGAATGACTGCGTATTCTTGCTATTCATAAATTTCATTCTGTTTTCCTGATTTACCCAAAAAAAGGCAGTTTTCCTGTTGAGGTTAATTTGGGATACGTAAAATAACCTCATCCTCTAAAAAACAAGGTTGAAATATTTTATCCTGGATGTCAGTGACAGTCATTTGTTTTTCACTATATTTAGATTCTCCCAGTATTCTTCTTAAGTCACAAGTTTATCAAGATTGTGTTCTCATTTTGGTAATGTAAGGTCGCTGGGAAGTAACAGAGAAAAAAAACAAAATCAAAACCAAACAATTAAAACAACAACAACAAAAACTTGCCCACTGTTTCTGGTCTCAGTTACTATATTGTGGGCGAAAGCAACACCATGTAATATATCACTCTGATTAGTTTCTTCCCCAGTTGTAAATGGTACCCCAAACATTCTTGGACACATAGGAAAACAATTCATGGTAATATAAACAGTTTGTGTAAGTGTGTGGGCGTTATGGAATTGAGTTAATTCTATGTCTTTGGAAACATTTGACGTCTGCACCAAATGCAGCACATTTTCATAATTTTCAATATGGCTCCAGGAAGGATAATGTTTCTGCAGGTTTCTCAATTTTGTGATAATAAGGAAAATCTTTTGTTGTTTTCCATCATCAATTGCTTCTTCCACGCCTCAATGATAATTTTGTGGCACAGGGTTAAAAAGGGGAGTGGTCCATGTTGAATAGCAGAACAGTGCATTGTGTGGTCTTAATGTTAATGGTAGGTACAAGTTCACTTTACTATAGAACCAAGTGAGAAAAGCTGGATGGGATGGGGAAACAGTGCAGGTTTTCTAACCACAGACACCCATGGGAATCAGGAGTGGGGGCAAGGGCATTCTTTGAAACCTTAAAATTTGTAACCCTATAATATGCTGAAATAGAACTCAGACTTGGGGGAGGGGGGAAAGGGCATTTATTGAAACCTTCAAATTTGTACCCCCATAATATGCTGAAATAAAAAAAAAAAAAGAAAAAAAAGCAAAAGTGCCATAGACAGAGAGCACTCTGTGGGGGGAAGGGCTACATGCTTGTAGACCTGGCTTGGGTGAGGTAAAGACATTACATGTAACCAAATGTTTGTACCCCCATAATATCCTGAAATGATAATAATAAAAAAATTCTTCCATGGAAATTCTCACGTTTCACATTTTCCTTAAAAAAATGAACATATGAGAGGGCATATTAAAAATTACAATTGCCTAAAATTTCAGGTATGGAAGAATATGTAACTGCCATAATTGTAAAATATTTTGTTTATTGCATCAATGCTAGCAGGAAATCAATATTGCTAATGTTTGCATGTTGGGGGAAGCAGGGGTGGAGCAGAAAGATATATGGAAAAAACTGAGCTTGTAAGTAGTATAGATAATTGCCTCCTTGCCATATTTCTCTCATAAATAAATAAATGAAATGATGTGTTTTTGTCTATTCTTAATGTGACCAATGGTTTTTGCTTTGAAAATAAAAATTGAGGGCAGAATTTTATCTTAATGGAATTAAGTAAATGTGTGTGTATGTATATATAAATATATGCTCAGCTGAATAAACACAATGATCAGTTTTGAGTTCAGTGGGCCTCTAAGCTCAAAAATCCAGCACTTAAAAATTTTTATAAATAGGAAACTGGGGTTCAGGAAAGTTAAGCTAGTTAGTGCCACAGCTGACACCTTTGACTCTTGAGTACCATGCCATTCTTGGGTGAGTGAGTGAAGACAAATCATGACTCAATCCCCAGATTTTTTTTTCTGCCACTTTTCTGACTTCATGCAAATGATGACCTCATTTATCTTTATTTCTAATATTTGGATCAAAACACTGTGTCTTCCACCAACTCCTTTGTAAACATGAATCAGTTAACACCTGTAAATCACTTTGTGACATTCAGGGAAATGTGTGATACAAATATAAGGTAGCTGTAAAAACAAAACAAAACAAAAACCCCAGAAGCTAATTTCCTTCAAAAACATTGATATTTAGGGAACATAATACTGACTTTGTCTAGCTGAGTTGCCAATATTTTTGAAACAAAAGTTTTATTGTGTCAGACCCAGCAAAAGCAGGTGAGCTCTTTCCTAATGAAACAGAACGAAAAGGAAACATTGAAGCTTTTGCAGTCCTATAGGCACAAAAATATAAATGTGGAGAGAGAAATGCAAAACAGCCAGGATCACTCTGATGATAATTAAGTTTGATTATCTTATAGTTATGTCTTAAAATTGTATATATAGGAAAATCAATTTGAGGGGTTTAGATTTTTCTATTGGTTCTGTAAAATCAGAGTTCTTAGGAATAGGTCACTGTATCCTTTTATCCTTTTAGGAGTTAATTGGATGTTTGTATATTGATGATATGGAATACAGAAATCTTATAGAATAGCTTTAATAAAATGAACAGAGTTCAAGGGTCTCCTTAGTTACTGATTTAGTGTCATTCTGAAATGCCTATTCTATATTAAAAATAATAACAAGTGAAATACCTAAAATAAAAGTCATAAAATGTATTCAACTCTACTAAATCATGAATAGAGAGGTATGCTTATGATGAGCAACAGTATTCAAGATATTTGCTAACTTTGCCCCAGATTCTCTTTGTAAAATTGATCCATATCAGAAAATACTGAAATATTGCCTTAATGATGACCATCTTGTATAAAGGGAAAAAAATAGCATAAGAGAAAAAAGCAGAAAGAGAGAAGGGGATGGACAAAGAAATGAAGGAAGGGCAGGAGGAAGAGGTAGGGGAGGGAGGAAAGAAAAGAAAAATAACAAATATTAATATCTGTCTTGCCTTAGTATCATTGGGAGGGAATTTTTCACCATTTTTTCTAAAGAACACTCTTGAAAGGACACCTGCTAATAAAAGATAGTAGGGAGGGCATGTATAATAAATGTTAACACATAAAAACGTATTTATACTAGACATAACTATGGAGAGAAACACAGGCTCTTATTTTCTTACTAGCTGATCAGTTTTGCCTGCTCTCCTTATGGCTAGGTAAGTAGATGAATGGATGGGAAGAGGAAGAGGAAGAGGAAGAGCTACATTTAGTCCAATCTGGTAATTTCAATCTCATTTGGGTAGATGCCAAATCTTTCACATCTTTTTCCTCCTTTTCCCCAAGATGGCATGTGCATGTATGAGGTGGCCTAACTAATATATTCTTGAAGGAAAGGGGTCCTTGGAGGTATGATGTTTTTTCAGCTCCTCTGGTTTCTGAACATGTCCCATCATGTCTAGTGACTACTTGCTTAGCTAGCTGTCTTGGCTAAAGTGGTGATCTTCACATCTGTGGGGCTAGGGATCTTTTGTTCAGGGCCCAGGGACACTTCCAAGCTGGTGTGGCCTCATTGTAGGCTTACTGCAGTTCCTGCTGACACTACAGAAACCTAGCAGAGTGCCTAGCATCATTCATCAGCCAACTGCCATGATGAACCTCCCTGAGAATCTTCCTGGCTCTCAGCTCAGGGGCTTTCTGAGATTCCTGTTCTATGTTCCATCCACTGTGTACAGGAAACAGAAATGGCTCAGGAATGCTAAACTCTGTAACCCCTTTGCACAGTGACTGTGCAATCACTGTCATTTAACTTTTATGTGGCCACTCCATTGGTGTGCTCAGGGCAGCAGGACCTGTGCACTGATTTCCTTCCAGAGTCCCTCGGGCTGAGTATTCTCAATCTATCAAATATACCACCTCGTCTCCCAATTGAATTCAGAAAAGGGATTTCACTTCTCTTCTTCAAATTCTTTGTTTCCTCCCCTTTTTTCTTTTCACAACCTTCAAGAGTTGAATGCAACAGGATTTTTTTTCTAATACTTTTCTCTTACTTTGTAGCTGAGACTTCTCTTATATCCTACTTTCTTCTTTCCTAACTCCAGCCTTGCTGCTTAGTATTAATATTATTCATTGATGGTGATAGAGAAGAACACAAGAATATCCTAGATACAGGGGAAAACTAAATGTTGGAGGTGTTTCAAAAGTAACTGATCTATTACTAAAATAATAGGGCCACCAAAAAATTGGAGGTTGTGGGTTCTGGAAGGATGGCATAAGAAAGGGCTTTAAAGACACAGGCAGCAATGGGCTTATGGAGAGGGTTGGCTGGAGAGAAACTACACTAGAAGGGTTGGCAGAAAGAATTTAGCTTGCTTCTATTCTGTGTTGTTTTTCTCCATTCTGTGCAAAACTTATAATAAGTTTTAATTCCAACAACTCCAGTGAAGCAGAATTCCAACCTCTGTGCAGACTAGGAAAGAGAAGAACTCCAGGAAGCAGTTGACAAGCAAAGTTCTAGAGAAGTAAACTGAGGCATGAGTTCAGAGTGACAGGTGTCAGGAGAACGAGAGCCATTTGCCCCTCCACTCCTGCTATATGACCATCTTTGTGCCATCTTTGTGTCAAATTCCTGGAAATGTAGAAGTGAACAAGAAATCCTTTAGTAAGGGAGCTACTATTTTTTTCAAGTTACCTTTATAATCAAACCATATGCTGAGACACAATTAGATCACCCTTAATTACACAGAGTTTCCTTGAGAGCAGAATTCAGTATGGGACATGTATAACTTTTAATATATTTAAAAGGGGTTTACTTGCCTCATCTGCATGTATTCCTGAATTGAGTGTTACAATGGGATAGAATAATACTTCAGAGGTCAACATCAACCATAAATAACCTTAGAAAAATACAGTACCTGCAGGTCATTTCATGTAAAGGGAACTTACTTTTAGGTCTCCTGATATCCCTCCTGTATCTAAAATAAGAGTTTCAGAGTCTGCAATTTTTACAAAATGTGTTTCATTATCACTGAAAAGACACTTGACTGGTGTTCATCTGTATCATTTATTATCCCATTTATTTTTCTTTCTTTGCCTCCACTCTGGGTTCTGTAGGAAGAACTTTAGCTATAAAGTCATTTCCAAGTGATGCTTTCCTTACTATATTCTTTTCAGAGCTAATTAGTTCCAGAATTCTCATCTCTTCTTTTATAGAAAACTAGCACCATTTTCATTAATCATTTTTGTTCTGTTCGGAACCTTCTCTATGGCTTCTGAAACTCTGCATATTCAAGGGAAACAGCCAATTGTTAATTTATAATTTTTCCCCAACGTACAAAAGATCCTCATCCTTTTTTCTGTATTTTTAATTCAGTATAATAACTCATTTGCTTGCTTGACCACTGCATCTTATGCAATAAAATAGTTATGTGCAAAATGACATTTTAGATGTGAGTTTGAAAGATCTGTATTTCATTAAGACCCCATAATGGAAGTAACTCTTTGGATACTATAGCACAGCAGGGAGCCTATTTTATAATGGTATATTTGAAAGATATATTTATTGGTCCCCCACAAGAAAAAGCCAAGAAGAAAAGGAAAAATAAGTTAAACTTTAGTCCTGAGGTAGAATCCCTGAGGTATATTCGGGGCCATCAAAAATCTGACCCCTCTTCCCAAACGAAAGCAAAACTTCCAGGAGTTCTTAGTCAGCTTATAAACAAAGGAGGAGAACATACAGAAGTAATGAAATTTCCAACTGTGGAGAAAAGCACTGATTTATTTTTTTTAAGATCAAGGAATGATTGATGTGGTTGCAATTTGATGTTTGCTTTTAAAGAAACTCTTTATTTCACTGTTAGCCTCCTTCCTTTCCTTTAGCTATTTTATAGCAAAGCAGTACTCACTTCATTCAGATTTCCAGCTTTGGATTAAAAGAAGGTTGGTTTATGTTTATGTTCTTCCTATTCTCCACTCCCTAGTAATTCTACATTTGTTACAGTAATAAAAATTGTGGAAAAGTCCTGTCTATTTTTACTCCTAAACTTCCAACTGCTCTCGAGGTCCCTGGTTATTTCTTTGGGCATACTCATTTGGGAAAATACCCACAACACATTTGCTTTGGTGATACCTGAACCATGGCAATCTCTAAATTTCAATAAAAACATGAACCAGGACAATTATTTGTTGTTGTTGTTGTGTGTTTGGTGGGATTGAGTTTATTAGAAGTATCACTAAAGAATTTCTGTGTTGGTGGCAACACTGGTTTAGAATTCATGAAGTTTTCTTTTTAAGTAAGAAGTTTTTGATTTGGTTTCTCAAGGCAGATTTGGGAGGACTTTACACAGAAGACGAGTAGGGCCAGAGCATCTTACAATTTCCTTCTAGATTATTCATGTTAAGACTTTTCTGAAGTACACATCGACACACAGACACTAGAGAGGGAAAAGCTGGCATTCCTTTGATATTAGTAATACTCAGTTGCATTCCATATTTTTTGTATCTTTAGGAAGATCTAAGTTAGAGTGAGGATTTTATCAGGGCTGAGGGAGAGGAGCATCCTTCTCATTCCTTGTGTCTTCTAGAAAAGCTCCCTGCGGAATTATATATAGTAAGAAGGGTCTATGATGAGATTAATGGATGACGACAAGTATGTGTAAAGTTGCCAAGTCACGCCCCAGCATTTCAGGCATTCAGAAGGACACACAGAGGTCCTTAGTACTACATGGTTCTTTGTAATAGGAGCCAAACATAAAATGCCAAGTGTCAGCCACCAAGCAGGTTCAAAAGTTTGCTCTAATATACGGTGATATTGTTTGTTTCAGTTACCTGGGAACTTTCAGTGAGGGGTAGCTTCGTTCTTTTCTACCTCTATGCAGACCCCCTTGTCTCTGATTTCTATTTAAAACCATTTATAACTCTAGCAGATGTTTCTGATTTAGGAAAAGGACTTTTTCAACCATTTCTTTCTAACTTCCTTCCCCCTCAACTCCTCCTCTCCACTCCTCTCAGGAGCTAATTCCAGTCAGGATGGAAATTACAAGCATGTTGTTTAGTGCCAGGAATGATGTGCTGACTGATGAGCAGAGGTAGGGCTTGAACCGGGGTCTTGAGGAACAGACTTCAATAGATTAGAGTATAAGTCTGCTGAGAAATGTGCCATGCAGAAGCTTGATTTTCCTTCAGTCCAACTTAATTTTTCAGAGTCTGTAACTGAGACTGGCAGTTCTGAGCCCCTCGTTCCTTTAGCACAATTTATCAGCACAAGGTCAGAGAATTCTTTTGGGCCTGTTTCTCATGAGCAGTGATAATTATGCATCTAGACAGCCCTGCTCATATTATGTAATGTACTGAATGAAGCGGGGAGAATGGTTTTGATTTAGAATCAGAAGCATCGTCACCAGACCCAAATATGTCCAACATGCAAGTAACCCAGGAATCACCTCTCATGTTCTGGATCAGATCCATCAACACACCCCCAATGAGGACACATCCTTCTCTTTATGACTATTGATGGGCTTTCAGCCTGACAATTCAGAAATGTGCCATTGATGTAGGCCACATTCAGGGGAGAGCTCCTTCTGGGATTTCTCAGTCATCGGCCTAAGTGGGAGTGGTTTGGTGGCAGGAAATGTCTCCAGATAATGCATTCTTCTAATTTCTTTTTCAAATTCTCCGCATCTTAGCTATTAATCAGGGAAGCTCCCACTTTTCCCTGTCAGAGCCATTCACTCATTTGGCCCAGGCTTTGGGTGTGAGAATGAATGAACCATGTTCAGTTCATTGCAAGGCTAAGCAGATCAATGCTCCTGTCTCTGTCTGGTTAGATGATATTTAACATCACTTCAAAAGAAAAAGCATTTCCGAGTGAAGGGTGGTAGTAAAAATAGACCATTTGAGTAGGTACTCTATGCTAGCCTTCCCTGCCAAAAACTGAGAGGATTTTATTAACACTTTAAGTTCCTTTTGACTCTTTAGAAGTTTTTGTATTTCATGAGCTGGAGAGCAGAACTAATATCAGTTGCTGTTAGATGGAAATCGATGGAGCCCTTATCCCTAGAAAAATAATTAAAGGAACCTAGGATGTTTAAATGCAGGTAAACCAGACAGTTGAAAGTACACACCACAGAGGAAAAGTATTAAAAGGATGCTTGAATAATGAGTGGCCCAGGTCACACTTCAGAGCCACCCAGAAATATTTCCCAGGCATTCATTGCACTGGATGAACCAATCCCCACTAGCCTTGGTCACTTTCTCACTTCTCTTCCAGGAACCATTGTTGTTGCTTCTTTTTGGAAAGAAAACAAAGACGTTAGCTAAAAACCTGCTGCTCTTTATTGAATGATGTATTGACAGGCATAGCTTCACAAAACATGCTAGCCATGATACTTGCGTTGTGTTGTGACACTGATTTGTAAAAACACACATCTTAACCATTTGTTATTTTTATGTTGTTTGCCAGGTCTTCTTTTCTTTCACAATTTTCCAAGGTTATTTATTTTTGTGTGTGGCTGAAGATGAATATGTTTCATTTGAAAATTCTTTAGTAACATCGAGAACAAGAGAAACCCAGTTGTATTTTTTTGTGTGGATTTCTCAGGTTTGTATATTTTCTCTTTCTCTTTACATCATTTCAATCCAATCAGATGTCTCGAGGAAGTGGATGCCAGGAATGATGAATCACTGAAGCCTGTCGGGGGACTGACATTCAATGTAGGTGGGAGAATGCTGGAACACTAAAGTGTGCACGGCCTTCCAACAGAGATGAGACTGTAAGCTTGGCAAATAGAGAACTGACATCTAATAACTTGGTATACTGGATTCCAGACTATATAAAAATGTATGTCTGAGACAAATTTTTAAATATTACTTTGACCAGATAGAAATTTACCCTTTATGTATCACACTGAGGTAGCTTAGAGAAGCTTCATTTTACTGACTGTATATGGATACTCTGTACAGTACAATGAATGAGGTGTCTTTGTAGTTATTTTTTATGTGTTAAGAGTTTAAATAATCCATGTGATCAAAAAGTCAGTAATTTATTTTGGTTAATGTCATTTTATTATTTTTTTTTCTGTTTGTGTTTCTGGATTATATAGTTAATTTTTGTCATTACCTTCCATTTTAAGTTCTGCCAAAAATTATGTTACATTATGGCCTACTAAGAATATAACTGGACTATCTGATGTTTAACTATCCATAATTTATTAATGTATTTTTCATATCTATGCACATACATATTCAAAGGATTCTTTTTCTTTGCTTAGAAATACTAATATCTTTTGCTGAGATATTTAAAACAATCTAAGCCATTTCATAAACATTCTTTGGAAAAGAAATGTGAGCTCAAAATAGTAGTTTGTATTGATAAAACCATAATGGGATACACTTTTTCATATTTTGTGAAGAAATTCTTAAACATATTAACGTGGAAGTCATAATATATTTTTCATTTTTTTCTGAGAACACTTTGTACCATTCTTTTTATGTCTCAGCATTTCATTTTTACCATCCTCAACTGTTCCTGCTAACAGCCAAATTAGAAGACAGCATTAGTTTCTATCTCAGAATCTTAGAGGTGAAGAGGGGAGGTAAATTTGTATTCCCTCACCAGCTTTAGATTTGAGATCAGCACAGTTTTATATTCACATACCAAATGTTTAGAAAACGATCTTTTTCCTGATGTGCAATTCAAATCAGTTCATCTTTCTCCTTCCACCCCCGTAGCAGGTCATGTGTTAGGGTCTATAGAATGGCACAGAGGGAAATTATTTATGCTCTAATCGAGGAGTGGGATCACCAGTAACATGTGCCCTTAAGCAGGCTGATGCTTGGGAAAGGATAGACAGTTACACGAGGATTTCACAGAGATAGCAAAAACAAAAATGAGGACCTAAGTGCAAAGGACATTGAATTTCTATCCAGTGAGAAATAGCTAAAAAAAATTTTCTTGAGTTGGTACAGTGTGTGTTGCATAAAATTTGCTGGAGACTGTGCCTCAGCTAGGCATAATGATGAAGCAATACTTCTTAAACAAATCAATGGTTACCAACTAGAGAAGATTTCTAATGCTAATTAATCTAGTTTCCTGAATTCAGATGTCTTCTAGAAATGTTATTCATTATTATTAGGTATATGCACTTAATACTATTTTAATTATTTTCTGATTTTTAGCCTTGCCAAATGTAGTTTCTTTAATCTCAGTACTTTTCAAGAATATAACCCCTCAAATTAAAAAGGAATTCCTGTATACTTGCTGCAGAACAGCTAAATGGTATAGGAGCAATTTAGTACTGAATCAAAACGATCTATTGCAATTAAGTATTAGCAGAGTTTTTGCTGGAGATGTGTATGAACTCAATAAACACCGATAGGATTCATTTTTAAGGCTGCAGAGAGAAGGCTGTGCTGAATTCAGGTTAATCTTGATGAAGAGGAATCTTAGAGGGTCACTAAAGTCCTCTGAAGATGTCTGCATTTATGTCTCTGTCTACCAAGTGGCCCCAAGTCCATTCATTGCATAAGAATCAGCAGACTGATCTGAGTGTCTGCAAGCCTGTTAGTGATTTCAGCTAATTAGGGAACAGTTTGCAACAACTGTCCTTTTTCTAAATTTCTAGCCTCTCCTTCTGCTGTTGTGGAGACAGTTTTTTCTGCTGATGAGGTAGGTGAGATTCAGATCTACACCGAATAATGCATAACCTGTGCACAGCCCTGCCTGCTGGTAACCGGTATTTTGCCTATGCTGGGTTCAAGCCAGCTTTTCCCTGGCATAGCTGATTTTGCTCATGGTGAAATGGAGCAGGGGAACCACTGAGCTACAAGAAGCTAGACTTTATCCTCAGCTATAAAGTTGCCCAGAAGGAACATTTGAACAGAACTCTTGTGCTTGACAGTTTTAATAGTTAACTCTCAGCCTAATTCAGGGAAATTTCTCAAAAAAATATCATGTTTCACTTTGATAGCATCCCTGGGTTTCTCTTTACCTATATTTGTTCAAACAATGCTGTGTTCCATCTTCACATCTTTAAATGCTGTCCATTTAAGGCTTTGGTTTCCCAAATAAAACTTAGGATTCTAAATCCAGGTATTATGGAGCAAAACTACTAGCATATATGTGAAAGCTTATCATTCTTATTTCCCAGACTTTAGTTGTGTTTTTGAGCTGTTTTATAAATAATTCTACTCCTCAAATGATCTCCTCCATGCTGTCTGCAACTCAGGCACTTGGGATACAGTCTTATATCTTTATAAGAGATATAACTCATTTTTGTATATATACAAATATAAGCATTTCTTAGAAGTTTTCCTACAACAAACACAAATAAACGAACCATTGCTAAGAATTATTTTGGGGGTTGGAATTGGCCTTTATCTAGTGAAATTCCAGTGGGCAGAAAGCTTGAGCCTGGTGGTTAATTTTATATCAGATTTCAGCCAGCCGGCAGTTACTCTTGTCTGCCGGTAGACTACTTTCTCTGTCACTTGGTATTAGATGTATTACACACCAAGCAGTAATTATCTTTGACACATAATTATTATGGTTTTGATGACAAGAAAGTCTTTTCTTTCAGTGCTTTCATAACATATATTCCTGAAAGTCCAGGCTTGCAAAATGCAGCTAAAAATTAAAAGCACTTGGATTCAGGTTGAATTTGAGGAGAGGGAATAAAACAAAAGAATTTCTTGCACATGGAGGAGGACAGTTTGGAGAGAGCAAAAATTAAAAAAAAAAAAAAAAAGAAAGAAAAGAAAACCATATAGACTGTTTGAAAGTTTCCCAGATGATCTCACCTCCGTAGATTGCTGACCAGGACTAAAATCTCCAACGGTCATTCATGCTCTGGGGACAAGCTGCCTGGCTGCAGCCAAGCCAGGTATCCAGCAGGAAAAGTGTGCATTTAAAGTAATAAACCGATCAAGGCTTGGGTTAAAAGAGAGAAGAGAGAAAAAAAGGAGGCTCCCGGCAAGGCCACACAAACCACACAAATGAGTTTCTAATCTTGCCACATGGGCATTTTCCAGCTTTTCGCTCTGAGTCAACCCCAGCTGCAGGCCTGGATGAGCAGTTTAACAATCCTTGTCCCTGAACAAAGATCTTTTTTTTTTTTTTAAATGATCAGAATCAGGCATCTTCTTGAGCCTGGGGCCTCTGTGGTATTTAAACAGTCAAGTGCCTACCACTCCTCCAGCTGCACCTACAGCTGTGTTTCTTGTAAGTCTGAACTGCCAAGCTGTGGCTGCAAAGCTCGGTCTAGGCTCACTTGGACAATTCTCTGGAACTTCTGCTTGGGAGCATCTGGGGACAGTGCGAGGTGGCGACAAGGGTGGGTGGGGTGGAGACCAGGGGCTGGGGGTGTGTTTGAGAGACTTGTTAAAGACTAGCATCATAATACATGGATGTAATAATTTAACTCTAGGAAGCTGATGTTATCCAGGATCTGATTAGCACAGGAGGAAATCTACTGGGTTGGTCGATGGTGATTGGGCTGATTTCCTTCCCCCCCATTTGGAAGTCAAAAATGTGGGCCTTAGGGAGTCTCTTATGTTCCCAAGGGTGCTCCCTCTCCTCACAGACTTCTCAGCTGTAACTCAAATAATAATAATCAAGCAAACATACTTGAAAGCAGCTCTAATTTTAGTCCATTTTATTATTTAGAGATGGGGAGTGGAGGAGGGGAGGAGGTGGAGGCTGCCATCTATGACTAACGCTGTCTTGCAAGCTCTTAAGCCATATTTAGTAACGTGGGGTATAAAAATAAGCTTTTGGTTCAATTTTTTTTTTAAAGTTGACTTCTGTTTTCTTTCTTCTATTCCCTCTCCCAAAGACGGATTTAACTAATTACACTTTCAGCTGAATGCTGATAGACATGTATTTATTATCGGTGCTGTAAGCCCTGGAATTCTTTTTCTCCTCCGTGAGGCCACAGACATATACATTAAACTCCAGTCTCTGTGAGCTGTCAGAGTTATGGTCCAGCCAGAGCAGTGCAATATGATAAAGTTTTCAGGCCCTGTTTAGTTAAGACTGAAGATCTGGTACCCAGCCAATATCCACCACTCAGGGCTCTTTTCACAGTCCAAAATGATTTGGCTTAAACGTTTCCAACTGTGATGAGGTCCCATTTCAGTGATTATGCAGTCATTCACTTTTCCACATCAACATCAAAGTCATTAACAGCCGAGTATTATTGCATTGGCTGGAATTCAGTTAAGGACTAGAGGGAAGTTGCCCTTTATTAAGATAAATCATTGCCTTGGTTATGTCACCCATGAAATAATCAATTTACTGTGTTGGTTAATTTCCTCCCTCTTTGATCTGTGAATTAAATTCAACAGATCATTGTTTCACACAACTACCACTCAAAAGATGTTTTAAGGGAAAAATACACACATGCGTTCTGATTGCCGTAGTCTTACAAGTATGATAAACGACACAGCAAAACTGAGGGCTCTGTCCGTTCCATCATTTATTTCCACAGTTATCTTATCTCCCCACTGCTCCCAGGGCAGAGTAACACCCTGATCTAGCTGGGTGATCCTCTCTGAATTCCTGAAGTGTTCTGCTTGAGAAATAAAACGTTAAGCAGAGCTAACCTTAATACATTTGGGATCATAAGCTTGTACCAAATCCAATGTAGGATATCCTTGTCTGGAATTTAGGATGAATAAGCAGTGATCTTTACAAAAATATTCACTTATAAATGTGAGGCATCCTTTAGAAGGCTTTCTCTTACAAATACAAGGCATTCTTGGCTCCATAATTCATGGCTGCTTATGGGGAAAAGAAGCTGAGAGGGATGTTTTATTTTTCCTTGCTTTGGTGATTCCTCTGAGAAATATTCTCGTGCTTGGGTGATTTAAAAATATATATTTTATAATGAAATATTTCAAACATGCAGACAAGTATAGAGAATAATATAATAAAAATCCATGGGCCCATAACACAACTTTATCAAATCTTACCATTGCACTTTAGATGTGTGTGTATATGTGTTTTCAAGAAATAAATCTTATAGATAAAGTTGAGGACTACTATGGATGCCTTCTCTATCTTTTTTTCCATTCTCTCTTTCCTCAAAGGAAATGACTATCATGAATTTATGTATATCACTTTTTTTTTTTACATTTTACTTTGGCTATACACTTTTACAACCACACACACACATAGGCTATTTTATAGGTTTTTAAAAAAGATTTCTGGAGCTTCTGCAGAGTAAGGCTGCTTCTTCCTTTAGAGTACTGTGCATCCAAATGGGACTCCAGAACCTCATTCATTACTGGCCCCAGGGAATAGCTCTCCACCAGATGGGCTTTATTATATTTCAGCCTTGCTTGATTTTGAAGACTTTTGCAAGACATCTTATTTGTAGCATTCATTTAAGATGAGGTGAGGGCAAGATTCGAAAGATAAACTGAGGTGCAGTGATTTCGGACGCCCTGAGTCACACAACGTGCAATAGCCAGGAGTCCTTTTCCCTAGTAAATTAATTTATAAGTAAAATAACTTTCAGGGAAGGAGAGAATATAATGAAAATCCTGTCCTAGCAAAGCCTTTTTAGCTAATACTCCTGGACTTTGTGGTTTGTTTCTGACTGGGGGGAATGGTAAGGGACTGAAGGGCCCAGAAGAGCGCTGCCAACAGAACCACCCTGTGAAACGCACAGAGCCCTTGCCCACTGGGAAAATCTAGGTGGGTGATGAGCACCGGGCAAATACTTTCTCCCCATTTCTCCCCTGCAGAAACAAAAATTACTCTTTCTTTTATTTGAGACTAGCTCTTAGTATAACTGGCACCGAGATATTCCATTGGGTCACTTTTGAGAAAGTGAAAGATTTGGGGAAAAACACCCACTAGTATTAATTATGGAAGTTTTCACATATTGTGGGCTGAAACCTTTGTCGGAAATGTTTTGACACCTCAAAGATACAGATGTTTGACACCTAAAAGACACAGACTTTAAATTTTTATAGGCTAAGATAAATGCTATCTAAACAGCTCAATTTTTCTGAATGTTTCAGGCCCCAAATTTTCTAAGTGTTTTAGGTCACCTAAGCTTTATGCAAATTATTTAGTAAGATTAGGATGATGTGTATTAGGATGATGGGGAAATATAAATTGAGAAAATATGATTTTAGATTCTCTCTGATAACTGCTATTTCCAAAAAAAGGCAAAATGAGTAAGTTAAAATGTACGTATGCATGTATATGCATGTGGACAAATTATCTTATATTTTATACTGTAGTTAGATTTATTTTTAGTTATTTTCTGGTTTCCTATACCAAGATAATATTAGGCAGACAATAAGGTACAGGAAAAATATTAATTAGGATTGGATTCTAATAAATATTCCAATAAGATGAACTCTCTTTATTTCAAAGATGATCATTTCTGATGATAATTTCTCATCCCTACCTATTATTATATTTAGGGGGCTAAGGGAGAATTTAATGGTAAATAAAGTTTAAAACTAATTACATTTGCTTTTAAATGACTCCATCAATCTATATCTAAGATTTACCAAAATTGGACATTAATCTATCAAGTTGTTGGAAATTGCCAGGGTATTCCAGGCTACTTTTTAGCAGTTCATATTTTATAATATTACTGTCTCCACATTACTAACATTAAGCATAATTTCATGGCAGAAGACAATTAGATTAATGAATGACTCTTGTGTTGTCAAATCCCATGAAAGCCATTTCTGCAAAACGAACTGGAAAATCTGTTCTGTATTTTAGAAGAGGTGGCAGTTTCTACACAAGACAAAGAAGGCCAACTTTTGTATTCTGTGACTAACATGAAATTCTGGCCTGGAATTTTACCCTAGGAAAATGGTCCAATAAATTCACGTCCAAAATAAGTTCAAGTCCAGTGAAGCAGTTCATTATTCATTGGGGAGAATATGAAAGAGAAGCTTAATATTTGACTGATGATTCCAAGCCCAGTAAATTTTGTTATTTCTAATTCAGGCAAAAAGTCAACTCTCTATTACTTGTGATATTTCTGAATTAGAAGTAATTTCCTGTTTGAATTGATCACCATGTATAGAAATTTCAAGCCTTGATTATTTTTCCTCATAGATAACCATTTTTTGCCCTGTCGAGAAGCTGATTTTCCTAGCATTGTCATACAACAAATGGACTTACAAAGTAGAAACTTAGACCATTAGGTCTCATTTGGACTTATTTATGTCAGAAACTCTCATAGTGTGGGGTCATTTTATTAGATTATCTATTTTTGTTTTTTTTGTACTTTGGAATATGTTTCTTGCAAAGCCAGACGAAAAGGAAGACGTATCATAGCAGTCAATGAGAAATGTTAGACTTTGGATGCAGCTGAGGGTCACTGTACCAACCTTTCATCTTATAAGAAATAGTGGGTTCAGAGAGCTTACGTGTAAGGATTCAGGTAGTTAACAGCAGAACCAGAATTTACATGAAGCCTGTTTCTATCTCCATTACTTCCTGAACTGTCAGATATTTAGCAATTGTGCAGTGACCTAAGGTGAATGCTGGAGACTAACTAATGCTCTGCTGGAAGGGGAGGGAAGCTAGATCCTAAAGTGTCACAGGATGGAGTTGCCTGGCACAGAGGTTCCATGGGTTTTGCAGGCAGGTAGGAAGGCAGGGTCGAAGGGGACAATAGGGGGATAAGCAAATAAGCGACATACTGGGAATGGACAGTGTCTCCAATCTGGGAAGACAATTGCCTTATAATTGCTCCAGGCTTCTCACTCCGGGCAGCTGGAGAGAACAGGGTGAACAGGTAATTCTAAAATATTGGGGGAAAGATTTTAAGGCATGCCAACAAAAGTAGCAATTAGAAAGAAAAAAGCAGGACAGACTTAAAAATGGAATTAAGAGGCAAAGAATAAACTAAGAAAAGATGTCTGCAACATAAAAAATACACAAAGAGCTAATATCCCTGGTCTAGCATTGCTCTCGTTAACAATGAGAAAAAGATGAATATGTAAATGAACAACATAACAGGAGATACAAGGATGTTCAAAAGGGAGAAGTAAAATTTTCCAACAAATGTGAAAAGTGTTTGTCCTCACCCAGAATTAAATAAATGAAAAAATTTAAAACATTATTGAAATGCCATCTTTCTCATATCAAACCATTAAATGTTAAAAATAATAAAAATAATAAAAAATAATGAAAATGCACTGGAAATAGGCTCTGTTGCTAACACTTCTGGGTGGGTCTTTTATTGGTATAACTTTATTAGAGCATAATTTAACAAGCTATTGCTAAATCAAAGTGTCCCTAGCTTTTGATCCAGATGTTGTATCTCAATCCTAAAACAACAGCAATTGAGTACAAAAGTTTTAAAATGAAAAAAAAATCAAACAATAGAAGGATTGGTTAAATAAATTAAATATGCCATAATCTGTGTAAAGTGTAGTTTTCTTATCTATAGAATGTACATATTAATAGTACCTATCTCATTATTATGTTGTAGAGTTTAATTGAGAAAAATGTAGGTACTGTGCATAGTAAGCACTCTGTAGCTATTTATTATGATTATGTACCTTTTAAAGTGATTTTTGTCTTAGGGAAGAATGCTCCAGGTAGATGGAAATACCCGGAGGTGGCACGTGCTTGGCAGGCTCATTAAGGAAGAGGCAGGATGGGCAGAGGGGCCGGAGCCCAGTGAATGCAGGGAGTCGGGGGGGGTGGAGGGAGATGATTATGATGATGATAGTGGGTTTGGAGAGGTGGCTGGGGCCAGATCACATATGGCCTTTTAGACTGTGTCAACAACCTGGTGTCTTATATTTATTTATTTACCATCTATCTTCCCCACAAGGATTAATCTCCATAAAGGCATGTGTGGGGGGGGGTTGGCAATTTATTTTGTTCACTGCTGTATCCTTAGCATCTAGAACCACACTGTTCAATATGGTAGCCACGAGCCACAAGTGGCTATGAGCATTTGAAATGTGGTTGGTCTGAATTGTGATGTAAAATATCTCTTTTGTAAATATTTATTTTTATTGCACATCGAAATAATAATTCTTGGATATATTGGGTTAAATAAACTATATCATAAAAACTAATTGCTCCCATTTATTTTTACTTTTTAAAATGTGGCTCCTATAATATTTAAATGTAATATATATTTCACATGTATTTATTTGGTATTTAATTTGATTTAATTTAAAATTAGATATGTGGCTCACATGATATTTCTCTCATCCAATACTAACCAGGCCTGACCCTGCTCAGCTTCCGAGATTAGACAATTGAGTGTGTTCAGGGTGGTATGGCTATCGACCCATAATATTGCTGTTAAAAGCACAGACATAAAAGGCACATGGTTATCATTCAGCAAACGTTTGTTGAATGAATGAATGAATGAATGAATGAATGAGCAAATGTTGTTTCCTGCCTTGATTTTGTTTGACATGACCTTTGGATTTTAAGTGTGTCTCTGAAACTGAAGGATTTGTGGTTAGAAGAGAACTTTTCTCTGATTAATATTTGTCCCAGCAGCCTCTCCCAGATTCTTATTCTCTCCTGACTTTCTCCTAACTGGCCCTTCTGAGCACTGGGTACAAATCTGTTTAGCTGTAGAGAGCGCCTGGTTGAGGCAAAAAGTTCTGCAGCTGCCTATGCAGATAGTCAAAGACTTGGATCTGAAAGAACCAACCAACAGCTCTATTAGTTTGTGAATTTTAATCCAATATCATAATCTTGGTAGATATTACAAGGATTGGGGCAAGGAATACATCAACACATATTTAATTTTTTGAAAACATCACAAACCAATGTACATGTAAAGCAATTATGACATAGGTGGCATTTATTCTGAAAGACATATGTATAGGGCAAAACTCTAAAGAGTCTGATTTTTAAAAATTGGTTTAAGAAAATTGCATCTTTCTATGCATCTATAACTATAGAGGGTTAAGTTTATACCTGTGCATTTACCTGGAGGGGGTTCCTATGCATCTGTGTTGGCCTGGTATATATATTTATAGAAATAACTTTTTCCTAGCTATAGATATGTAGATGAGTAAATTTTTAGAATTTATGGGTAGCTATAGAAAGTGTTTTCTAAGTGGATGACAGACACTGGGGCTGAATCCTGCTTCAGGCAGTAGCAAGCAAGTTAAACCATCACTGATTGACTTTTATTAACTCTGATTTGTAAGGCTGATAGGCTCAGGCTTGCCGCTGATGGACAGCTTTTTGTCACCCAGCCAAGATATGAATCCTAGAGAAATGCCAAAGAGAAGACAGTGTTGTTCCCCAAAACCCATTGTGCTTTGAACGTTTGCTACTTTGTTTTTTCTATTTTACATACCCAAGCTGAAATGTTTTTACCAATTATTTTGTCATTCTTTATAAAACTTAGTTTAATCAGACGCTGAGTCTGATCTTTTTGCTTTAGGCTATGGCTGTAAATAGCAATGAAGTGGAAATAGTATTTGTTTAAGGAGCTGGAATGCATTGGTTCAGTTAAGAGAGAGCATGGAGGAATATGAACACACATTCTCTTTTCTAACTCCTACCTACTTCCAAAAATTTATTTACGATTGTTTTCCCTTTGAGTTATCCTTAAAGAATTCCCTAGACATGACTTAAAAATCTTCACATGTAACTAATATATTTCTTTCTCTTCCTTGCTTGATTGAGCTCTAGGCAAAATTATAAAGCTTGTTTTTCATAGCGTCAAGCTGCTTTTACCATCCAATTGGCATTTGTTGAGCATCTACTAAGATGGGCCAAGCCCTATGCTTAGAAGATGCTTTTGTAGGCATTGAATTTAAACTTCACAAAGGTGTGAGGTTCCAAGTGTTGTTATTCCTATTTTCAGATGGAGAAATGCATTCTCTAGGAGGTTTTCTAAAAGTACCACAACTAGTAAGTAACAGCATCAAGTCCTCTAAATCTATGTTTAGTGCTTTTCCTCTTGGGCACAGCACCTCCAAGTCCTCTTTTATGTTCCACTAATTAAAACCTGCTCTCTGAAATGATCTGATAATCTCGTTCCCACTAAGATGTAAAGGCTGTTGAGTCTTAATGGGCTTCTCATTTCCTTTGAGAGTTCTTCTTTGACCCTTGGGTTATTTAGAAGTCTGTTGTTTCATTTTGAAATATTTGGAGATTTTCTAGATACCTTATTGTTATTGAAGTCTAACTTAATACTGCTCTGATCATAGAACATACTCTGTCATTTTGATTCATTGCAATTTACTAAGACTTGCTTAATGGCTCAGTTTAAAATCTATCTTGGTGAATGTCCCATTTGCACACGGAGAGGATGTGTATTTTGCTGTTGTTGTGTATAGTGTTCTATAAAAGTATATTAGGCTATGTTGTTGATATTGTTGTTCAATATTCTATATTCTTGCTAATTTTTTTTTTACTTGTTCTATCAATTACTGAGAGAAGGATGTTATATCCCCAACTGTGAACTAATCCATTTCTTCATTTATTTCTGTAAATTTTTGATTCATATATTAGGGGGCATTATTAAATTCATACACATTTAAGATTATTATGACTTCTTGATGAATTGATTTTTTTTATCATTATGACATCTTCTTCTGTATCTGTTAATACTTTTCTTTTTAAAAGTCTACTTTGCCTGACACCAATATACCACATTAGCTTTCATATGCTTAGTGTTCATATGGTATATTTTTTCCATCTTTTTACTTTCAGTCTCTTTGCATCGTAATCATTTAAGCAAGTTTTGGTAAACAGTATGTAATTTAGGCCTTGTTTTTGTTTTTTATGTTTTGTTTTCCAGTCTGACAATATTTGATTTTTAATTTGCTTGGTTCATTTTGTGCTGTTATAACAGAATACCCGAGACTGGGTAATTTATAAAGAACAGACATTTATTTCTCACAGTTCTGGAGGCTGGGAAGTCCAAGATCTAGACAGCAGTATCTGGAGAGGGCCTTCTTGGTGCATCCTTACATTGTGGAGGGTGGAAGGACAAGCCAGCCTAACTGTGGGAAGCTTCTCTTATAAGGGCATTAATCCTGTTCATGAGGGAGAGGAGCCCTCATAGTCTGATCATCTCTTAAAGATCAGACTACCTTTTAATATTATCACATTGGCAATATCTCAGTATTGGAGTGGATGCATTCAAATTATAGCATTCTGCCCCTGTGCCCCCCAAATTCATGTCCTTCTCACAGGAATAATGCATTCTTTCCAACAGAAATGTCTTAACTTGTTCCAGCATCAACTAAAAAGTGTAAAGTCCAAATTGTATCATCTAAATTAGATATAGGTGAGACTCAAAACACAATCCATCCTGGGGCAAACTTTTCCCCAGCTATGAGGCTATAAATGGTGGGACAGGCACAGAACGGGCATTTGTACTCTAAAAAGAAGAAATGGGTAAGTATAAAGAAGTAACAGGTCCCAAGTAAGTCTAAAATCAACAGGACAAACATTAAATCTTAAGGCTTGAGAATAATCTTCTTTAACTCTATGTCTCACCTTCTGGACACACTGGGGCAGAGTCTGGCCTCCAAGGCCCTGAACAGCATGGCCCCCAAGGCTTTGCTGGGCACAGCCCGCATAGTCCATCTGATGGGTTGGAGTCTCTCACCTGCAGCTCTCCTAGGCTGACATTTCATGCTGGTGGCTCTCTAGGTCTGGCATTGGTGTGGGGTGGGCCTGCTCCCCTAAGGCTCCACTAAGCATTGCTCCAGCGGGGGCTTTCTGCAGTGGCAAGTCTCTGCTTGGGGGCTGAGGCTGTCTGAGACATCCTTTGAAATCCATGTGGAGGAAGCCATGCCTCCACATTTTGTGCACTCTGTGTGCCTGCAGAATTATCAATAGCACCATGTGGATGCTGCTAAGGTTTATGACTCATGCCTTCCAGAGTGGCAATCTGAGCCCCATAGCAGGGTCATTAGTTCATTTACATTCAATTTAATTACTGATATGTTTAGATTTAAGTTTACTATCTTGGTGTTTGTTTTCTTTTTTGTCCCATCTGTTTTTTCTTTACCTATTTTCCTTTACTGCCTACTTTTGGAGGTAAAAAGAGTATATTTTAATATTCCATTATATCTCTTCTACTCAAAGGTTATGCCTCCTGGTACTGTTTTTTAGGGGTTGCTCTAGATATTAAAATATTCATCTTCAACTTTTCACAGTCTGCTTTAAAAAAATCTACTACTTTGTAATTAGTATAAGACTCTTAAACCAATATACTTCCAATTATTGACCATGTCTGCCTATTTTCTCTTGTTGTCATACATTTTATTTTGATACAGGCTATAAACCTCAAATACATTGACATAATTTTGAATTTAAACAGTTAATAATAGACTTTTATGTTTTCTCTATATCTATTAATATCTACCTATATCTATTTGATAAAGGCATAGTTATAGCTATATTATAATTTTAAAATGTATTTTGTATTTTATATATAATAGGAATAATTTTATAGGATTTAAAATATTTTTAAACTTTATATGTATATGTTTGTATGTGTATATTATACATATATATAAAATCAGAATAATTTTTGAAAAATCCTTTATAAACATATGTCTTTTCCCAGATGTTCTTTGTTCCTTCTTGGAAGACAAGTTCTTTTCTGGTACCTCTGGTCAGACTAATGAACATCATGTAGCATTTCTTATGAGGCAGGTCAGCTAGAGATGAGTTTTTCACCTTTTTTTCTGTCTGAAAAGCACTTTATTTTTTCCTTCCTTCATAAAGAATATTTTCACTGGATGTAGTATGTAAGTTGACAGTTTTTTTCTTTCAGAACTTAAAAATGTTAGTCCTTTTTCTTCTGTTCTTCATTGTTTCTGCTGAATAGTCATGCTTCATACTGATGGTTGTTCACTTGAGTATAAAGTGTGATTTTTTTCCTCAGGCTGATTTCAAGATTATATTTGACTTTCAGCACTTTGACTGTGTTGCATATAGATGTGGTTTTCTTTTTATTTATCAAACTTGGGATTTACTGAGCTTCTTGGAATTATGGATAAATGTCTTTATCAATTTTGCAAAATTCTCAATCATTATTTCTTCAATTTTTTTTGCTTCACTCTCTTCTTTATTTGGAATTCTAATTATATTTTCATTAAACCATTTGATAATTCTCCTCAGAATTTAGATGCTGTAATTTTTCAGACTTTTGTTTTCTCTTCACATTCCAGTTTGCATAATTTCTATTGGCATGCTTTTAAGTTCACTGGTGTTTTCTTCCTCTGTGTCCAGTCTGCTGATAAAGACATGGAAAGAATTGTGATGGGCTCTGTTATTATCTGTTTTAGTTCTAGAATTTCTCCTTAGATCTTTTATTTAGTTTCCATCTTGCTAATGAAATTTTCCATGTGCTCATCTATGTCTTATACTCCTAGATCCTTTAATGTATTTATTGTGACTATTCATTTAAAAACACTTCTATGATTAGTCCCATATTTGGACTATGTTTGGGTCTGATTCTTTTGACCATTTTATTTTTTTAATGATGAGTCATATTTTCTTGTTTCTTTGCATGTCTCATAGTTTTTGATTGAGTGCTGTATATTCTGCATACTATAAACGTAGAGACTGAAGTAAATAATACTCATGCCAAATATTTGTTCCCCTTCTTTGTCATACTGCTAGTGTTGGCACTGAGTCAATGTATCTTTAGCTGAGCTAGGTTTGGGCCATATTGTTGCTTTAGTTAGATGATCAACACAGTCTTCAAATGATTTGAGAGCAGGTTTAATACATTCCCTTTCTGAGCACTTTGGATTTGAGTGCCTGAAGTATTTTCTTCATTTCTCTTGCATTGACTTCATTCTTTAGCAGGTCCCACACATCTACACTTCACATGGGGAAATGTTTTGATCTCTCTTACTTCTCTTCCAGCCATTGGAGACCACTCCTGGCACCCATTGTAAGGCAGAGTGCCAGGAGAGTTTTTCTAATTTCTCCTATCCATCCTCAGACCTTACCAGGACTTATATGCTTGTGCCTGGCTCTGTGTGTGTGTGTGTGTGTGTGTGTGTGTGTGTGTGTGTGTGTGTGTGGTGAGGGGGGTCATTTATACCTCTTCTGCCCTGCTTCCAATATTTCTGGGGAACTCTTGGTGAACTGCTGTGGTGGGTGAAAGCAGAACACACTTTGCATGACTTCAATTCTTTTAAATTTGTTGAGGTTTGTTTTATGGCCCGGCATATGGTCTATCTTGGATATGTTTAAAAGGAATATGTATTCTGCTTTTATTAGGTGGAGTGTTCTGTAAAAGTCAATTAGATCCTATTGGTTGATGCTGTTGTTGAGTTCTTCTATGTCGTCAGTGATTTTCTGGTTATCTGCCTAGCTGCTCTATCAGTTGTTGAGAAAAGAATGGGAAGTTTCTAACTATAATTGTGGATCTGTCTGTTTCTTCTTCCAGTTCCCCACTCAGCATCTGTTGACACCCAAGTAGGAGAAGGGAGAGGATCCTCATTATTGCTGGGTGGGAGCAGGAGTTCCAGCTCCCCACTAGTCCCATTCTGACACCATGCGGGTTCGCCTTGCTGCAGCTGAGTGGTGGTGAAAGTACTGACTCTTCATCAGTCTTCCTGTGACACTGTCCCAGCTGGGGGGAGGGGGGATGGGCTTCCTTACTGCCAAATTGGAGGGTGCAGTGGTGATGTTCTGGCTCTTCATAATATCCATTGGGAAGCCTTATCACTATTCATTAAGGATGAAAGTCCAATTCCCTCCTGGCCTTCTCTGACCTCTGACACCATCCTGGCAGGTAGTGACAGACTGGAAAGAGTGGAAGACTAGGCTTCCACTCAGTTTTTTTCTATTGTGAGTAAGAATGAGGTCACAGTGTTTTTTCTATGTGTGGCTGGAGTAACACATTTGTCTAAAAGTTTTCTATTTTGTTAGGCTTCCCTCTTTTCTGGTCCTTTGGATAGGAAGAATAGGTTATTTCTGGGAATTTGTTGTTGCTGTTGTTTGGGCCAGCTGGCACTTTATCCCCATAGTTTCTTTTATCTATCACATTCTTCTCAAGCTCACGAGCAACATTCACCAAGATAGAACACATTCCGAGCCCTAAGACACACCTTACCAAATTTAAAAGAACAGAAACAAACAATGTTTGCTCTTAGACCATAATAAGATTATACAATGACAGAAAGACATTTGGGAAATCCCCAAACACACTTACACATACATGGTTCAAAGAAGAAATCTCAAGACAAATTAAAATATTTTTAACTAAATGAAAATAAAAATACAGCTTATCAAAATTTATGGGATGCAGTGAAAACAGGACTTAAAGAAAAATTTAAAGATGAATGCATACATTAGAAAAGAAGAAAGATCTAAAATCAAAAATCTAAACTTTCACTTTAGAAAAACTAGTAACAGGAGAGCAAATTAAATCCAAAGTAAGCAGAAGAGAAGAAATAATATAAATTAGGGCAAAAATCAAAGAAATTGAAAACAGAAATTATTGATTCTCTCAATAGAGAAAAATGTAAAAGAAACAAAATCTGGGTCTTGGAAAAAAAATCAATAAAATTGATAAAGTTTCTAGTAGAATTAAGTAAACAAAAAGAGAGAATAACAAAGTTGGAAGACTAACATACCAGGAACTCAAGATTTACTATAAAGTTACAGTAATCAAAAGAGTGTGGTATTGAGAAAAGAGTAGACACATAGATCAATGGAACAGAATTGACAGCCCAGAAATAGGATCACATGAATATAGTCAACTGATCTTTGACAGTTCTTTGACAGAAGAAATCAGTTTAATGGAGAAAAGATAGACTTTTCAAAAAATGGTGCTGAAACAACTGGAATTTCACATGCAAAAAAAAAAAAATGAAACTAGACATAGACCTTACATCCTTCAACTCAAAATGAATCATAGGCCTAAATATAAAGTACAAAACTATAAAACTCCTAGAAAATAACATAGCAAAAAATCTAGAGGACCTTGGATATGGTGATGACTTTTTAGATATATCACCAAAGACATGACCCATGAAAGAAATAATTGATAAGTGGGACTCATTAAAATTAAAAAAACCTTTTTTGTGAAAGATTCTGTCAAGAAACTAAGAAGAAAATCCACAGACTGGGAAACATAATTTTCAAAAGTCACATTTGATAAAAGACTATTATCAAAATATACAAAGAATTCTTAAAACTTAACAATAAGAAAACAAACAACCTGGTTAAAAAATGGACCAAAGACCTTAACAGACAACTCCCCAAAGAAGATATGCTGATGACACATGAAAAGATGCTCGACTTTGTACATCATTAAGGAATTGCAAGTTAAAGCAACATGGAGATATCATTAGTATAATGGCCAAAATCTAAAACACTAACACCACAAAATGCTGGTGAGGATATAGAGCCACAGGAATCCCCAATACCTGCTGATGGGAACACAAAATGGTATGGCCACTTTGAAGAACAGTTTAGCAGTTTTTAAAAAAAGTAACCATACTCTTACCATACAATTCATCAATCATACTCCTTGATATTTACCCAAATGAGTTGAACACATGTCCACACAAAAACTTGCATGCAAATGTTGATAGCAGTTTTATTCATAATTGCCCAAACTTGGAAGAAACTAAGATGTCCTTGGGTGTATGGATAAATAAACTGTGGTACTGCCAGATAATGAAATATTATTCTGTGCTAAACGAAATGAACTATCAAGCCATCAAAAGACATGGAGGGACCATAAATTCATATTACTAAGTGAAAGAAGCCAATCTGAAAAGGCTACCTATTGTATAATTCCAACTATCTGACATGACAGAAAAGGCAAAACTACAGAGATAGTTTTTTACTGTCTCTTTATCTTTTTTAGATTAGTGGTTGCTAAGGGTTAAAAGGAGATGGAAGAATAAATAGGTAGAAGATAGAGGATTTTTAGGGCATAAATTATTTTGTATGATACTATAATGGCAGATACATTGCCAAAGCACATGATTGTACAACATTGAGAGTGAAACCTCATGTAAACTATGGAATTGTGTAATAAGGATGTGTCATTGTAGGTTCATCCATTATAACACATAAACCACTCTGGTATGGGGATTGGATAGTGAAGGAGGCTTGTAGATTATGTGGGGCAAGGAGTGAAATCTCTGTACCTTATGCTCAATTTTGTGTGAACCTATAACTGCTCTGAAAAATAAAGTCTACTTTTAAAATATTAATAATACTTCCTAGAAAAATAATCAGAATCAAACACCAGTGTGGTAGGTTTACTTTTGTAACATGAATTACAATTATAAAAGTAGCAAATTTCAGAATGTAAATTTACATTAAAAATTACAAAGTCATCACATGTGCACCAAAATTACCAGGATTTAAAAAAAAAAACCAGTGACTGCTGACATTATCTTTTTCACTAGTTTGATATTATCCAATTGTTACATTTAACATTGGCACCATTAAGAAGTCCAATGCCTGAAAAATAGCAGTCATGCAATAAAATGTTGAACAAAAAGAATGCATGAATGAATGAATGTCCAACTATCAGCAAAATGGTCCAATAAGGCAAAGTTTCTTAAAAGAGTGTTTTTTTCTTTGTTAATATGAAGTTTTTACTTGGAAAAGCTTTCCTTTCTTCCTTATATATGAGCAGCATTTAGGACCTGGAGAGGCCCACAAAACTAATTACAGAATTACATGTATTTGAGTAGGTGTCCCCTAGCTACAATAGGCTATTATTGTGGATGGTAGGGAATATTTGTTACTCATTTTATATCTAGCATAGAGCCTCAAAGGCATACCTTTTCAATAATAAGTGCTTAGTAAATATTTGCTGAATGAATATTAAAAACTGATCCTTTTAGTTTCCTGGGTAACTATGGCAGAAGATCTTAGTTTAAAATTGAAATTTATACTTTATTCTAAATCTAAACAAGAGTTTATGTACTAACTTGTGTCCCCTCCTCAAGATTCATGTTGAAGGTCCAACTCTCAGTATCACACATGTATTTTTAACCTCTTTAAAAAGATGACTAAGTGAGACCATTAAGGTGTAGCCCTAATCCAATATGGATGATGTCCTTATAAGAAGAGGGAGAGACATTAGGGGCACAGAGAAAAGGCCATGTGAGGACACAGTGAGGAGGTGGACATTCTCAAGCCAATGAGAGAGGCCTTGGAAGAAACCAAACCTGCCAACACCTTGATCTTGAACTTCTAGTCTCCTGCACTGTGGGAAAATAAATTTCTTTAATTTAAGCCACCCATTCTGTGGTATATTGTTATGACAGCCCTGGCAGATACAAATCATTTTGTCAAATGAATAACAAAGAAATCTCATATTTTAAATCTGTGAATGTTTTATTTTAGCAGATACATTGATACTTCTTCAAATGTCTTGGCAAACTGGCAAATATGTGTCCCTCAAATTTAAAATCACTATTCCATTAAAACCAACGTATTCCCCACCCACCCCTTTTCTTTTACCACTAAAGTTAAGTCTAAGAGTGTATATTCATTCTATTTCTTTTCCTCCAAAACCACCATCTTTATCTTACGATCTGCTTTGTCTAACGTGTGCTAACTTGGCACCCTTTATCACAACTGACTGAAAGCTGAGGACCTCAGAGAGTGCAAGTCCATGGTTCCTCACACTATGTCATTTGATATCCAGTTCAGTGTGTCCCCTGCAGGGCCTGGAATTGGCTTTATGCAGCAACTTTCCTTCCAAACATGTTTTTCACCCTCCTCCCTGAACCTTTCTTAGATGACACCCTGCCAGGTTGGAACTAAGGAGGAAACAAACACTGGTGACATTTTATCAGCGGGCACTGATTCAGGTATAACCACAACCCAAATTTCAGGGAGTCTACTTTTGTAACACTCCTACCGGAGGTACGGTGATAATAAAGCCAGACGCAGACATTTCCTTCAACTCTTGCCAGACGACGTGGCTCCTTGAAATAGATTACAACGTAGTCTGCACAAAGTAAGAGGCATGTTGGAGCCTCCCTCCCCGGAGGGAAAACAGTTTCCAGTCTGAGACTGACCCCATAAGTGGAGTCAAAATCCAATTGTGACATCAGCCTTTAAGCATGCCATCTAGCATGGAGGCAGCCTAGAGAGTGGCAGTTGGAGCAAAAATCCCTGGCTTCAAGTATTATTTAATATTTTTTCAGAAGGCATGAGAGGGTTTCAAAAGGTAACAGGATACAATTTTGAAAGGATTTTTAACTGTATCATTTAGTTTTTCTTTTTCAGGTAACAGCTTTATGGAGATAATAAGCCTTGAATTCTGTGAGTTTTCAGATGACATGCAAGAAACTTTTTAAAACCATAATTACAGTATGTTTGTTGTATTATTCACATCTATCTGATAAAAATATGCAAATTTAGTCACAAAATTGAGAAAAGATTTACATGCAGTTTCCAAAGACTTTCCATTTCAACTTTTGTTCTTTCTTGCAATCCTATTTATTACCAGTCAGAGTTGTATCTGGCCTGGCAGCAGATTCTGGGGGGATACAAAGGAATAGAAATCACAGTTGAAGATTTTACTTCGTGCCCACAATGTGCTAGGAACTGTAGGGAATACAGCACGTATCACAATTAAAAGCCCCTGTTAAGTAGAATTTTCTGTTCAACAAATCAAAATAATTTTTCTTACTTACTGTCCCTGGATCTGTGGCAGCTCCATGAAGTCTGTGGGTTCCTTGAGTTGGAGGATATCTGTATGTGAGAGGAACAGCAATGGGCAAGGGCTTTCAGGAATGTTCTCTGTGATTTGAACAGCGGCCTGAGACTCACGGGCCATGGATGTCGAGGGAAGTCTTTAGTGTTGTGAAGAAAGTTCTATGGATTTCTTCCTGACTTAAATTTTGTTACTTTAAGTAGCATTTTAAGCATTGCAATGACAGAGTGAAATTGAGGTTCTTGGTAGGAAACTGGTGGCTGTGGTAAAGTGATGCTTGAGGACTATTTATGGAGGGCATAAACGGGAACCCCTGTGTCCCTGGAAACTGACTCTTCTGTATGACTTCCATGAGAAAATGCTGAATCTTTCACCTAGCCTACCCTACATCATCTCCCACTTCCAGGCCGGAAATCTGTTGGTTCAGTCTAGAATCTAGGAGTTCAGGGGTATATGGTAACCAGAAGGAAGTGTTAGTGACTAAATGGAGTTGTTCAAGAGTTGCAGGTCATTGATGCAGATGAGGTGGCTCAGGGTCAGCCTACCAGCTGATTCCCTAATGGCCAAGAGATGTGAGGAACTGATGCAATGTTTCAAATAAATCAGAGCTAGTTCAGCAATAGCTAGCTTAGTTTTCTGTCTCGTTTTAACCACAGAGTCTAGGCATTCAGACATCTAATAGTTAAGAAAAGGAAAACCTGACATAGTCCTTACTCTTACGCAGGGTACTATCTGAAGGCAGGGGCGTGACAATAAAAATAAATGATTATGTTGTAAAAATAGTTGGGCAAATGTACAAATAAGAAAGGCCGACATATATGGATTACAATTGATATATTATTAATCATATTTTCTCTTAAGGAGTAAGAAGTTCCCAGGATGCCTGTCTCCCCACATGGACTCAATTAACTTGGTTGATATTCAGAAGTTTTGGGCTTTTTCAGGGGTGGGAGGGGCAGTTTTGGTGCCATGCAACATTCAGTATTTTGATTCCAGGGTAGAACAGGGATAATGATCCATATTCCGTTGTGTACTTTTTATGTAATGCAAACTTACCAAATGTGAACATTTTAATTGGACTATTCTAAGCAGTACCATTGTTATAGGCCTTCTTGTCAAGAAGAATCTTACATTAAAACATTTCTCCCAAGCTACCAGAAAACCCAGAATCATTAAAAATTTAGGAATTGCTAAAATACAAAGGACCAGTATCTCCTTGCATTGTTTGTGTTTTGCATTTCACTCCACTTGAGTAATGAAACTAAATTGGTTGGTTTCTTTTATACTTTGCCTGTTTCTAATCAGTCTCACTTTTGATTTTCCATGAGTTCACCAAATGATGTTGTTTTTGGGGGGTTACATCGTCCTAGCATTATCCATATTCTCAACAAGCCTCATGGTGATTGAAGAAACATTTCAGTGCATATGGGGGTTTGTGAAGGCTTGAATACTCTGCTAGAGGAAACGTACATTTGGGGTTAAAAACACTTTAACAGGGAAATGATGAGAATTTTGTGGGGCTTGGGTTTATTCTGAAATAAGAAAAGTCAAGTTTTATAGACCTTCAATATTTTCTCCGTTGCTTAATAAATTTCACAATTATGCTGAATTTTGTTGAAGCACTATAATGTGAATGGATATATTATAGTCTTTAATTTTTATCTGTTGGTGTCTGTTATAAATCCTGGTAGCACAGGCATTGTATATATTTAATAAACACAGCTTGGATGCAACATATCCTTCTAATGAGTGTAAGGCAAGCTCTGTAGGCTGTTAAGTCTGTGCCAGCTTGGTTAAACCAACAGATGACTTTAGCAGGAACAAAGTGTTTTTGGTTATCAGATAATTCTTTTGTGCTATTAACTGGTAATATGAATAAACAATTCAGATGCACCTTGCTATATGTTCTGTTAAAGGACTCACTTTAAATCAAATCTTTTAAGGCAAATAATCATTGAGTAGAAAATAGCTGAATATCATCGTTTATGCCAAGTCTTTCTAATTATTTAGTATTTACGAGCAGCAGGATAGGATTGCTGCCTTTGGATAGGGGACAGAAGTGGAGATTAAGCTGCATTATCAGGGGTTTATATTCAGCTGCAGGATTACCTGGCTCCCTTGCCTCTTCTCTGTTTTGGGTGTGCTGCCTTGTGGCCATTCTGCTGTTCATTAGCACGTTTACCCGAGGTGTGCAGGACGAGATATCCTAGTTAGCCCACTTTACTCCTTGTCAGCAACTCCGGTGAAAGAAGGAGCAGGGGACAACATTGAAACTAATGGCTAAAATGAGGTTTGAGGATTACCTGTGGTTTTCATTCGTCCTCTTCACTTGTTAACAAGCTGAATCCAGAGCAGAATGCAGTATTTTTTCTTTATTCACCTGAATGCACCATGTATTTAGTCCCTGATAAAAATTCTGGTTTGTTATTTAAGCCCTTCCAATAAGTAGGATAGAAAAAAAACCTGAATATACTAAAGAACTATAACTTAGTTTTGTGGGGCTTGGGTTTATAAACTGATGATATGACTGTCTGGTTGTACACAGATAAGGGGGAGATTTTTTTATATACACACCGCCTTATAACCAATTCCTTGCAAAGTCTGCCATTTCCTGTGTCATTTTCTCAGTTATTTTTTTGTGAACACAAACGGTTATTTGTGGGAGACACATTAGCCTGAAACTACCTGAAGTGATTGTTCCAAAAGGGAACAAAGAAATTTAGCACAGATTTAGTTATAATTTCATGAAACATGATCTTAAAATTGCAAGTGTTTGATGTTATTAAATAAACATAGCACTTCGGTTGTAGAAATTAAGAGTATACATCTATAGAAAAAAGTAATCAGCTTTAACATTATGTGAATAGGTGCTTTGGATAAAGCATCGAGTGTCAGCATTATATGTGGATTGAAATGGGGTGGTTTCCCAAATGATTCAGACAGATGTACAGGAAGACAGCACATTGGAAAACTGTGTCAGGTGACTCTATCGCCCTGGTGATAATCAATATGCTGATGTTAAAGACACATTGAAAGTTTGAATGAAATTATTTTGTAAAATATGTAAGTGGATAAAGTCATATATTTAAGTAATATATTTAATGTAGATAATTTTAACATGAAAATATAACTAAATTAATCAATGAAATACTGTAAGTTGATACTTATCAATTTTTTTACAAAAATGATTTGGGATTTCATTAGAAATATCAAGGATGATTTTATATTCAGGGTTGATTACTTACATCATAGCATATATTAGTTTTGTAAAACCTAGTTAAATATAAAAATTATAACCACTTTTAATTGTAGAGGGAAAGGTGGGATTAATCAATTACAGAAGGAAAATAACATTTGAAGAGAGTTTTATAAATTCAACACAAATATAACCTTAATCATACATATAGTCTTAATCATACATTCCTCCAAAATAGTATCAACTAGATTGTCCAACTCAGTCTTTGAGATATATATATCTATACGTTCCTTTGCAGCTGTCCTTTGGGTGAATCAAGATCATTGCTAATTTACATGTGTTAAATTTGTGAAGTGACTAGATTGTCTATTTTGTAGCACGTAGTTGAACTTGCTGTTAATTATTTTTATTTAGTTAGTTTTTTGAAATTTAGATTTAGGCAATCAAGCATTACATGAGGGTAAGGGTAATACAGTTTTCTACATTAATATAACAGCTTGCATTATTTTCATGACAATTTGTAAGCTTTTGTTATTGAAAACACAATTTAGTTTTATTTGCTTAGTACATCAAAAAAGATACCCCGAATCACAGAAATTAAACTTTACAATTCATCAGGTCCAGCAAATAAGTAGAATCTAATTCATTACTCTCCTTGTTTCCTTTAATTTCATATAAATACTAGAATGCTCTGAGCTTCCATCTTCTTTCTGGAATTAAGCTGTGCAGTCTGTAAGAAAATATCCTCTTTTTTATATAGGTGACCTCAATCTTAGCCCACAATGAAAGAGCTTCTAGAGCTTTCCCTGACCAATCTATGAGAACTGCAAACCAGAGAAACTATGTTGTACCAGGTTCTAGAATCTATTGTTTAGGCTTCCCCAGAATCCCTCAATCAGACACCAAAACATAACTCAGAAAACTGAAAAATACCAGGTACCATCTTTCCTGGGAAAGCCGGGAATCTGTTCTCTTCCTTAATGTGACATTTTAACATATTTGAATAGTGTCAAATTGCTGTTTTTGCATCTTGGGGAGTAGCGTGAAAATTGGCATTGAAATACCTAAGCGGAGCCTGAGGGTGCCCTAGAAGCTGGAGTGTTATGGATTAAGCTTGGGTAACATGAATTTACATTTTATGTATTTTCAGGCAAACTCTTGGGAAAGGACCAGTTTTAAGACACCTTAGAGGGTGTTCAGTATAAACAGTGAAAGTTAGCAACTTAGTCCATCTCACAAGTCATAAACATGGCCTTAATTAATGTGTGTTATAAATAACAAAAATGTATTTTATTTTTGTTTGGGTTGTGAAGCATTGTAGAGCAAAGTAACTTGCTGGAAGGATAGGAGAGTTGAACAAGCAGCATATGAAGTCAGGTTATTTGGAAATGCCAGTGCTTCAGAGAAGCAGGGTCTTTGGTCAAGGCTAAGAACCTATCATTCATGAACAGCACCGACTGAAGCCAGTTTCAAGTAATGGGCAGTGACTTGCGACAATACTCAGCACTGGATGTGGCACAGATGTCTAGGACAAGGAACATTATGAAGGCCAAGCCTTCAATATGTGCAGAAATACCTGTCCTGGTCCAACCTGACCACCCAGAGCAGAAAGGCATGACAGTGGAAGTCAGGGAGCCCGCTGCCCTTGAATGGGGACCAAGTCCTTGTGGAGAGTGACCAAGTCCTTAGAAGGAATGAAGAATTTGGCATTATATGTCAGCTGGGGAAGGGAAAGAACAACAGCATGCAAGAGGCAACATGAGTTTATACAGCTTCACAAGTTTATTAACATTATTGTTATTATTATTAGTTGATATTGTCCTGTCAATTTCTGTTCATGGAGTACTTGTAAGTTGTTAGTTAAATCCTATATGATAGCTTTGAGAGATGGCATGAGATGGATGAAAGTTATTAGTTTCACTTATAATTTTAGACAGGAAAATAAAGCACAGTTAGGAAATTATGTATGAAGGCTGCCCACCATATTTCTATGAGTAGCAGATCTACCACACTTGTCTCCCTAGTAGAGCAAGTGGGATCATGCAGACTGATTACCTGGATCTGGGCTAGAGCCCTTCTCTTCTGGTCACTTGAGGGTGGCTATTTGGGAATCATGTCTGGTCTGTCTATGCAGTCATTATGAATTAACCACTTTGGTACAAGCGTTAACCATAGTCCACAGCCACAGATGAACGCGCATAGCGACTTTAGCCGACAGCCATGATGACTTTTCTAATTTTTCACTTATCAAAATAAAATTGTGAACATTTAAAAATAACATAATGAAAACATATATGTATATGTTACCTATTCTGATTTACATTTCAAGTAAAGCTGCCTGTAGAGTAAAACAAGCTTTCAGTGCCTTAAAGCTTTCCTTATCACACAAGAGCAAAACGGATTCGTCGTCAATGCACAGCACGAACTGTTGTGGGGACTATGAGTGCTGGCTGTGAGCAAGGTTTCATGGCCGGTGAGTGTGGTACTGAAGTGGTTAAACCATTATGTTGTTTGGATTTTTAAAAAGCATTTAGTCCTGGTGTTATTAAAATAGAGAACAATATTGTTTAAACATAGAACCACAGTATTTGTGTGAGGAATAGGGTAGGTGAAAGAGTGGTAGGAGAAAACAGAAGCAATAATGGAAATAGACGTAGCAGATAATAATATTTGTTATCTGGTCACTTTACAGGGAATGCTTGTCAATCCTTGATCTAAGCCAATATTTAGCTAATAGTGGTAAAATAATGAAGAAATGTATTATGGCATGAAAAGTAAGTGCCAGATTTATGAATTACATGACTCAAAGAAGTTATCAAGAATCTAGACTCTTTCCATCCTTTCTGCTCTGCCATGTGGGCTCATCTGTTCATGGTCCTACGATGGCTCTTCCATTTCCAGGCATTACGGTCTCCTGCACCTTATCACAGGCAAAGTAAAGGCGAACTTCCATCATGTGTCACTTTTTATCAAGTAGGAAGGGCTTCCTTGTACCTCCACCCTCACCCTAAAGCAAACTTTTTTTGTCTCACTTCTCATCGGAGAGAATTACATCACATACTCATGGCTAATTCACTGGCAAGGAAGGTGGAATGACCATGACTGGCTTAGACTATTCAAAATGTATTCCTTGGAACCAAGGAAGGTCCCTTCCCCAAGCACATGACTTCTGGGAAGAACACCAGTACAAAACTAGAACTCTGCCGGGAAGATAAAGATAGAAAATAGCTATATGGCCAAAAATGTCTGCCTTCCTTGCCCTAGTGTTTATGTGCCAAATCTAATGCTTTTCATCTCAGATCTGTCTATGTTGACTCATTGCATCTACCAAGCTCAGATTTCATGCTTCCTGACATTTTAATGAGTAAATTACCTGACTTTTGAATCAAGAAACTCATTTTGGATCCCTGCCTATGTTCTCTCCTGACCAAACCTCTGTTTTCTCACATAGTGTTTAAACAAGATGCTGTGGAGTTATGTTAGGAGTCAAACTGACCACAGTTTGAAATCCAGGTCACCAAGTACTTACCATGCTGCAGGTATTTTTCTCTTTAAGAAGGACATAATAATAGTACCCATTTCACAAGTATTATAAAAATTAAATGAAATAATTTAAGTAAGACATTTTGCGCAGTTATAGCACATAGAAGTGGTCCATGAATGTTTTGTTTCTATTATTTCTATTCCTATCTTTGCACAGGTGGTTCACAGTAGTACTTCCCTGAGATAAGCCTGAAATAGAACACTAGAATAATAAATAATAATTTTAAATATTCACTCAAACTTCAGTCAACTTTTTGAAAGAAAACACAAACTCTAGGATCTGAGATTGTCTTGCTGACATTCTGATTCTGGGATGCTGGCTCAGAACAAAAGCCCTATAATGCAAACTTGTTTGGACTGAAATATGCAAACCGCTTGTTGGAAAGTTTGATTTTGCTATATTAAACCAAAGAAAGTATCTTAGGTTACTCAAAAGTGCTTTGGGAAACATTTTTATTGAAGAGCTATGCTCTTAACCTTTAAGATCTCACCATGTTTCACATTACATATCTATCTTTTCTATTTTTCAAGCTCTGTTTAATATTCTAATTGTATCTCAAATCTGCCTCTTCTCTATTCCTGCTACTGTAGTCCTAATCATCTGACATAGGAACTACTGCAACACTCTTCTAAAAGGTCTCCCTGCTTTATCATATCCATCCAAGGGTGCCAGGGTAAAATACACAAAGAACAAATGTGATTAAAGGACCCTTCCATTTAAAACCATAAAATGGGAATTTCTGCTTCTGGATGATGAAATAACTGATATTAGACTTACCACCTCCTTTTAAAAACCAGTAGCTAGCCAAAAATATATGAAATAACTATTTTCAAGCATCTGACAAGAGACTGCACAGAACTGAGATCCTTGAAATAAGGGAAATACATACAGAAAACTGTGTTTACCTTACATTCCTGCTGAGAGAAATTCTCCCAGCGACGAGAGGTAGAGTTCAAGCACAGTGGCAGTCTAGCTAATGGGAAGGCAGAGATCAAAATTCAGGGATGTTGAAGCGACTAGATTTTAAGAGGAAAGGTATCAGAGAGAGGAGATCTGTGTAAAGGGAGGGCCCATATGTCAGCTTGGGAAATTACTTTGAGTTGTTTCCCAAGTGCTGGGTTGTGTTTAGGTAGGCCAAGACTTTCTGAAGTTTAGAAGAGATAGCTTGCTCTAAGATTGAGAGGTGAACAAAGCTATCAATGGTCATGTAGGGCTGAAAGATGGTGGACTTCTGACCTACCCAAAGTGTAAGGACCTTGTTGAGCACTTCAGTCATTAAATGGAGGCATGAGAATGACCATGCTTAAGCAAGTAAAGAGCAAGTCCTAGATAAAGAGTCATATCCTAGGATGAGAGAAAAAACTGAAACAGAGCAGTCCTCTCTAAGCCCAAAAAGTTTGACAAGATTAAGTGAATCTTCCAGTAATTTAATTGCCTTACTGAAAAAAATGCAGCAGAAAACATATTCTATGGTTTCTACAACATAAATTTCAAAGTTATCAGACATACAAAGAAGCAGGAAAATATGACTAATGATCAATTAACAAAAACTAGTCAATAGAAACAGAGACTGATATGATCCAGATGTTGGAATTAGCAGACATTGCTTTCAAAGTAATCGTAAGTCTGTTCAAAGATTTAAAGGAAAAGAAGACAAAATGAGTGAATAAATGGGGAATCTGAGCAGAGAAAGGTAATCTCTAAAAAACAGCCACATGGGAGCTAAATGCAGTGGCTCATGCCTATAATCCTAGCAATTTGGGAAGCTGAGGTGGGAGAATCACTTGACCCCAGGAGTTTGAGGTTGCAGTGAGCTATGGTGACACCACTGCACTCTAGCCTGGGTAACAGAGATCTTGTTTCAAAATAAATAAACAACACATGGAAATTCTAGAACTCAAGTGGACAATATCTGAAATGAGTAGATTGGATATTATAGAAAAAATGGTCAACAAACCTGAAGAGAATTCTTGAAGACAGATCATTTGTAATCATCAAATATGAAGAATAGAGTGAAAACAGACTGAAAAATAAATGAACAGAGGCTCAGTGACCCATGGGACAATACGAAGTGGTCTAAGTAAGTTGTAATTGGAGTTCTATGAGAGGAGAGAGAAACTAGGGTAGAAATAGTTACAGAAATAATGGCTGAGAATTTAACAAATTAGTGAAAATAATCAAACTACAGTCTTAAGAAGGTCAGTGAGCTCCTATATATGTATATATTTTCAAAGAAAATCTATGCACATCATAGCAGAAATACTAAAAAATAAAATAAAAAGGTATCTTAAAAGCAAGTCAGATAAAAGCAAACATTAAATATTGAGAAACGATATGCAAATTATCAGAAATCATGGAGGCCACAAGACAATTAAAAAACCTTTTTAATGTACCAAAAGAAAATAAAACACTCAATACAGAGTTCCATATCCAGAAAATATTCTTCAAAAATAAAGGTAAATTAAAGGCATTTCAGATCAAAAAAATGTGAGAGAATTCTTTGTCAGCCGACTAGAACTATAAGGCACAGTGAAGAAAGTTCTTAAGAAATGATACTAAATGGAAAATCATATCTACAGGAAAAAAAATGAAAAGAACTAGAAAGGATAAATATGTGGGTAAATATAAAGAGTAACTTTTTTTATTCTCTTAAATTTAAAAAAAGAGTATGGAGTGTTTAATGCAAAAATAACCTTTTATTATAAAGTTAGGACATGTTTGAAAGTAAGATATGAGCAACAAGAACACTAGTGATGAGGGACGGATACATGGAGATTAATTACAACATTATAAGGCTTCTATGCTATATGTGAAATGATGCAATATTAATTCTAAGTACATTGTGATAACTTAAGGGTATACATTTTGATCCGTGGACTAGTAGTACTGAAAAAGGAATATAAAGTGGTATATAGAAAAGTCTAACAAGAATATGGAATGGAATACTAAAAAAGTACTAGGTTGACACCAAAGAAATAAAGGAAAGAGGAACAAAAATCAGACAGAATAAATAGAAAACAAATAGCAATATGGTACATATAAACTCAACCACATTATAATTATATAATCATATATATCATATATATATCATATATCTTATAATCATATATATATATGACTTTCTGAATGGATGAAAACAAGATTAAACTATATTTAAAAAGATACACCTTAATAAAAAGGCATGAGAGATTGAAAGTTAATGTATGGAAAATATAAGAGTAAGTACAAGAAATCTGGTGTGGCTGTATCAATATGAGGCTAAGTAGTCTTTTAAGGTATAGGGATTGCCAGAGATGAGGAGGGTTACAAGAGAAAAAGAGAGGCATTTCATAAAGGGTTTAATTTATCAGGGAGACATAACAATCAGAAATGTATATGCATCAAATAATAGAATAGATTCCTATCACATGTGCGGCAAAAATTGACAGAGTGTAAAGGAGAAACAAATTCACAATAATAGTGGGAGATTTTAACAAACTTTTTTTAGTAATTGGCAGAAAAAGTAGACAAAAAACATTGAGACTATAGAATAACACTAGCAACCAAGTTGAGTTGACCTAATAGACATTTATAAAACATTAGATTTAACAACTACCGAATACATATTCTTTTCAAATAAACATTGAATGTTTATAGAGATATAACATATATATGGGCTAAAAAATGTTTCAACACATTTTAAAGAATGCGTTTTTATAGAGGATTTAATTCCTTTGGAATTAAATTAGAAATCAATAGCAATAAAAAGTCCTGAAATACTCCAAGTATTTGGGAATGAAAAAAAATATTTTCTGGGTAACCAATATGTAATAAAATAAATTACTAGGGAAATTAGATCATATTTTGAACAATAATAATTACAATTCAGCATCTCAAAACTTGTGCGATGCAGCTAAGACAGTGATTAGAGGGAAATTTATAGTTTTATATTATAAAAGATAAAAAAATTTAAAATAAATGATTGATCTAAGCTTTGCTCTTGAACTAGATAAAGAAGAGAACATTAAATGCAAAGTAAGTAGAGGGAAGGAAATAAAAAGATAAAAGTAGAAATCAGGAAAATAAAAACGAGATGAACAATAAAGAAATGAATAGAGTCAAATGTGAACTCTTTGAAAATATTAATAAAGTGAATAAACTCCTAGTAAGATTGTTCAAGAAACAAATAGAGGAATATCATGATTGAAAGATATTGCTACATATGCTCTGGATATTAAGAGAATACTATCAATAACTTAATTTCAATAAAAACAACAATTTGGGTGAAATTGGCAAATTCTTTGAAAAAATATCTCACAAAACTGGCATAAAAGGAATATAAAATCAGACTAGGACTATATATATTAAGTAAATATATAACATATTAAATCAAATTCATAATCAAAAATTTTTTATAAAGAAGACCCCAGGCTCAGATAATTTACATGCTGAGTTTTATTAAATATTTCATAAGGAAATAAAGTCATTATTACACAAATTCTTTTGGAAAATAGAGGAGGGAACACTTCATTTCATGAGGCTAGTATAGCTCTGATACCAAAACCTGACAAAGACATTATCCTCTTCCCCCCAATCAAACAACAATAACAACAAGAACAAACTTTAAAGAAAAACCCTTGAAAACTAGATATAGAAGGAAATTCTTTCAATCTGACAAACAGCATTGATGTATAGCTATGATCATAGCTACCATCATTCTTAATGGTGAAAGACTGAATATTTTTCCAAGATTGGAGAAAGGCAAAAATACCTGCTTCCACCACTTCTACTTAATATTGTACTTGCAATAAAGCAAGATAAAACAATTAAAGAAATAAAAATTAGAAGGGAAGAAGCAAAACAGTCTGTATTTGTACACTATATGAAAGTGTGCACATCTGATAGTCTACATATAAAATCCTAAAGAATTTACAGAGTAACTAGTAGCACTGATAACTGCGAAGTTAAGTCAAATTCACAGGATATAAGGTCAAAATACAAATATCTGTTGTATTTTTATATATTGATGCAAATAATTAAAAGTAAAAATTAAAAATATAAATTAAATAGTATAATAAAATAGGACAAATAACTATGAATAAATATAACAAAATATATGCAAGAACTCTGCACCAAAAGGTATAAAATATATTTAAAAACATGACTAAATAAATGAGCTGTTTATAAACTGGAAAACACAGTGGTGTTAAAATGTAAGTTCTTCCCAAATTGATTTATAGATTTAATGATCAATTAATTTGTTTAGTTGATTTTAAATATATATGGAAACAAACAAGAATAGCCAATGTAATCCTAAAAAGAAGAAAACATTTGGAGGATTTATGCTACATTACTTGAAGACTTCCTATAAAGCTACAGTAATCAGGACATAGTGATCCTCTTTAACTTCATATTCTGAAAATGTCAACATATAAAAAGATACTGAATAGTATAATAGTGTAATGCTTATGAATATACCTCCCAGTTTTAACAATTATCCATTCATGGCAACTATTGTTTTGTCTACACACTTCACCACTTTGCCTCAACTAAGTCTCTTTCTCTCTCTCTCTCTGTCTCTGTCTCTCTTTTTTTTGAGATAGCGTCTCACTCGGTTGCCCCAGGTAGAGTGAAGTGGCACATCATAGCCCACTAAAACCTTAAACTCCTGGGTTCAAGTGATCCTCCTGCCTCAGCCTCCTGAGTGGCTGGGACTACAGGCTTGAGCTGTGGCGCCCAGCTAATTTTTCTGTTTATAGTAGAGGCTGGGTCTCACTCTGGGTCTCACTGCTCAGGCTGGTCTTGAACTCCTGAACTCAAGAGATCCTCCCACGTCAGCCTCCCAAAGTGCTAGGATTACAGGCACCAGCCACCATGCCTGGCCTGATTATCACTTCTTAATTTATTATCCTAACATATCGAAAAAGATAAACGTACCCTGATCTCATGTGGGTTACTCTGAGTTACAGCTCATTTAGGAAAGGCAGAATCAATTATTTATTTTTTTCCTTATCAGTTTTTAAAATAATGAGTTGGTACCCTAGCATCCTCCAGAGACGATCAGTTTTGTTTAACTATTATCAAGGATGACTGTATTTAAGAATACATAATGTCTTCCAGTGCTTTGCAGTTATAAACTTTATTGATGTTCAATTGTTCTCTCTTTGGTAAAAAAATATATATATAGAGAGGGCTCATTACAGTAGATTTCTAAGTATCCTTGATAGCTTTCTTGCTTGTGTGAGGTTCATCCTATGTATTTCTTGTCCTAGATCTGGCATTAGCCACCACTTAAATTATCATTTTTTCTTTTTTGTAGGAAATAGTACTGTGAGGGTGAAATAGGAATACTGGGGAAGCTCATTGGTACCGGTTGACCATAGGCATTTGCTGTGGAGAAAATGTGTCTGTGTGTATTATAAATAAAATAAATACATTGATTGTTATCAATTTCAAATGTAATATATTAAGGTTTTTTTTTTGTTTTTTTTTTTACCTATCCTATTGATCTCAGTTGTCGTTGATAACATTTGTTGTTTATTTGTCTTTTCCTCCATTAGACTGTAAGGCCTGGTTTTATGGCTTTCCCTCCCTGCGCCTACTATGACTTTATATTTGCTGTAAAATTTTGTTGAATGAGGTGACAGGCAAATGGTTTCCAAGTAGGATTCTCCAGAGAGGCTTACCCTTTATGGAAAATGGCAAAAATTTGGGAGGAAAAAATACAACTTTTTAAATATTACAGATAAACTGTGTGTGTGTGGAGAGGGGGCATGGTCATGGAATCTGTTAAAAGTGTTTAATTAGGCTCATATAAAGGTAAATTATGTTTTACATTGTGATAAAAATTTTTCTGTAGATTGAAATGCTTTCAAGCTTGACATCAATAATATATGCCTTAAGCTCGGGTAGAACGAACTTCTCTGGATTACTTAATGGACCAAACGCCATTTGATTCATGCGTTTTAGGTTCCTTTTATTGTCTTGTGCTGAACAGTGGATCATGTTTCTCTACAGATACTCTCACCTGGTTATGATGAAAATACTGGGTTAGTTAACTGAGGATTCATTATTTCAATACTTATTCTGCTACTAGGAAGTATCTGCATGATCTATAGTGTTGAGTGGCTTTAGCCTCTGCAGTTGCCTTTCCCAATAATTTTCTATGGAAAATAACTTTTTCTTGATCTTGGTTAAACTAGTGTGTAAAATAGCTTCAAGACAAATCTCACAGCTCTTTCTGAATCCCAGAAATCCCCATAAAGAAATTCTGTAGCTGCCACCGTCAGGTGATAATAGTTAAATGAGGAAATAAGATGTTAATGACAACACAAGAGGAAGTAAGACTACCATATTGCAGAGTCTTGCTTAATACTTTCACATGAAATAATAATAAAACCAATATTTGAGCAGACTCATTGAAATTCACATTATTTTAAGCACTTTCCTTATATTCACACCTCACCCCATAACTATCATTATTTCCATTGCATAGGTACAGAGACTGAGAAATAAAGAGGTGAAATGGGGTGCCTGGCTCAGGTTCTGTACTCTTTACTGTCCTGGACACCTCTTAAAGTGTTATCTATTCTTGTTGGCCCCACAAGAAAATTTTTTGATGTTGATATCATTGTCCCCATTTACAGATAGTTAAATTGAGGCTCAGAGAGATGAGATGACTTGCTTAAATTCATACAACTTGTAATTTTTTTTTTTTTTTTTTTTTGAGACAGGGTCTTGCTCTGTTACCCAGGCTAGAGTACAGTGGTGTGATCACAGCTCACTGCAACTTGCAACACATGGGCTCCAGAGATCCTCCTGTCTCAGCCTCCCAAGTACCTGGGACTATAGGCACATGCCACCACGTCTGGCTAATTTTTATTATTTTTTGTAGAGATGGGGTTTTACCATGTTGCCCAGGCTGCGTTGAACTCCTGGCCTTATGCAATCCTCCTGCCTTGCCTCCCAAAGTGCTAGGATTACAGACACGAGCCTCCACATTCAGCCAATTTGTAAATTTTGACCTAAGATTGTCTGAATCAAAAACCTGTACTTTCTCTTTTAGATACAAGTGAACAGAATAATTATTTAGATAAACTAGCTTATCAACAATATATCATTTGTCTCATTAGTTTGTATTTTTTATGTATTACAGAACTATTAAATATATAGTTGTATATGAAAATGTATTTAATAACTTGACTCAGTAAAGAAATAAGTAGAGGCAAGATTTGGATAGAGGCAAGATTTTGGTAGTTTGTTTTCATGTAGGTCAGTAGGACTATATCATTGTATTTTTCTTTTGTATTCTTTTGTCTTAAACAAATTAAAATGATGAGTTTTGGGTGCGATTTCTAGATCGTTTCTAGCAAATAAGTGAAAAAAATCAATATATAAAAAAATGAAAGTGTTTAAATAGGTTATTTTCATGAGAAGAGAAAACAAAATTCCTCCTGGCTAATGACTGCCCAGAGGGAAAGACCCCACAATTACCTCAATGGAAACATTCACCTTTGGAAATAGACTCAGATGGGAAAAGTTTAAAACTAGTTGGAATTAGGGTACCCACATGAGACAATGGAAGTCAAACTTGAAGGGTCATTCACAGGCATTAGCTCTTTGTGGCCTTGGCTCTGCCAAATGTGCCCCCAATCAAGAGACTCAGTCCTCCAAGAAATTCATGACAAGCTGATTTTTATATGGGTCATTTATTTGACATCTAATCATATGATTTGTATCACTCCATGAAATATGATGTTGGATATATGTCTATTAACAATATACAATTTTTGTTCCTTGGTCTTATTGTGTTTTTCTTTTTAAATTTGTAGTCTTTAATAATAAATGTAATTAGAAAGGGAAATTATAGAACCAACTTTCTTTGCTAGCTGTTTTTCATAGTGAACAAAACAGAGCTGCAGGTAATGGCATATAAAGTAAAAAGTTATTGAATTGTGTTTTAAGGAGATGCTTGGTATTTCCTAAATGTTTTTCATAAAATACATCTGTGAAATGTGCAATGATTTTAGAATTCTAACTACAGTCCATGCAATCTTGGAGAGTAAAAGGATATATCAAAACAACAGGAGAGATGGGATGAGGCAGTGGAGGGTGAGGATGAGGAGAAGTGCAGATGATTGGGGGCCAGCTGGCCTCCCCCCACCCCCGCTGCTGCAGGCACTGGTCGGGGGAAGTAAAACCGACACTGGCTGTTTATCATGCTTCAAGAACAGAATGTAAAATGAAAACCATTACTACTTCTCAGGATGCACGGAATGTACAAGAAAGGATTAAATCAATTGAAGATGTTATCTCAATGAAAGAAGGAATTCTAATTAAATTGAAGTCTTAAAAAAAAAGACTATCTGCTTCAAAAGACTGATAGAGACATATATCTGATGAATCAATTTGGTCTTTTCAAGGCCCTGCCCTGGCTTTTCTTCTATTTATGTTTATGATTAGAGGGATAAACAGCCTGTAAGAGCTTGCTATCTACCAAATCCAACCATGCAGTCTTAAAAAATCACTTCTGGGTCTACAATTCTTGTATCACGTAAGTTGAAACAAGACACCAAGAGTTAGTAGGATTGGGCTAGGGTCAAACCCTCTGCATTCTTCAGTGCTTTACCGGACCCTACTGTGTCCAGCATGTGTTTGGGTTTAAGGAAACCTGGAAATACATGGCATAATCACTGCCCTCAGGGGACTGACAGCAAGGTACACTGGCAAGAGGCGAGTACAACAAAAGACATAATATAATTTATAATTGATTGAAGGGCAGTGTGGTTTAGTGGAATGACTTTAGAGGCAGAGGGGCCTGGTTTTGCCTTTAATTATGTGACTTTGGGGAAGTTTTGAAACCAGAACTTGAGTTTTCATATCTGTAATGTGGAAATAAGATTAGCAACTTTATGGTTGAAATCATGGACATAAATTTCCAATGAGAGAGCCTCATACATACTAAATATTCAATCCATAAGCACAGTGATGACAATGCTAATGATGATATAATGATGCCCCCAAGAGACAGACAGAAAGTGACTGGATTAATAGGAATATCTCTAAAGTGGTTGAGCAAGGGACCTAGAGTTCTTGAGATTGTAAGTGAGTGGGCCCTGAAGTATGCGCAGAGGCGAGTGAGGCAAAAAAATGTGACGTGTTCAAGGGTCACTAAGGGAGCCATCCTCAGACCCGCAGAGTTGCAGGCAGTTTGTACTTTGGCTTTGGGAGCAGGTGATGATACTTAAATGAACACATTTGTCCACATTCTCTGAATGGCTCAGCCCTGAGCCTCAGTGCTTATGATTGCTGTGGAATTGGTGCCAGCTTTGCTTCATCAAGAATGCCAGATGTAATGTAATTTTAATGACTTCCATTGTATTTGAGGCTTCCTTGCTAAGATCCAGCTTCTCATTGCACATTTAAACTGACCTGGGTATACTAATGAAGATTAATTGTTCATTGATTAAGGAAAGATGGATCACCCTATTACTGATGTGAACTTTCTATCCTAAAGTAAAACTGTACTGAGCACCAAAAATACTGCCTCAGATATGGTGGGGGCCTCTGTTTAATTGTCTTTTGTTTTATTTTACCCTGATAATAATGTTAACAAAACATTTATTTCTCTTGAAAAAAATCAAATGGAAGTTTTATTAGTTTTTTTTTTTTTTAACATCTACATACAGTGATGGAATGTAGTACAGGGTCTTATTAACATTTTTTCTCAAAAAATTGAATGAATTTTTTCCTATGAATCAAACTCAGATAGTAAGTTTTTTCATTTAGGATTGCATTAAGCTGCAGGTAAACAGAAACCCAAACGCACAGCAGCTTAGCCAAATAAGTGCATTTTTTCTCATGTAATAGGAAGACTTGGGAACTCAAGGAGTCAGTCTTTTTCTTCTTCCCATTTCACTGAGCTGAGCATGTGATATTTCTCATCATGGTTGTAGGATGGCTGCTGCACCAGTGGGCACATATGTGCATTCCAGGCAGATAGAAAGGGCAGGACAAAGGGCAAAAATGCCTGTGTCACCAGCATCACTATTTTTTCTAGGCAAAAAAATAGAAAATGCTTTTTTTAGTGCCTAATATACCTAACATATACATCTAGCATACTTTTGCTTACATCTCTTTGGTTGGATCTATGTCTCCTGGCCACTCATTGTTTCCAGGAAACCTTATTGACTGTTAGCTGGGAATGCTGCTTTCCTGAACAAAAATCAGAGTTCAATCAGAGTTTAATATTCCAACCTAGAATATTTGATTTGGGTTGGAGAACTCCTGAGCTTCAAGTTTAGCTCTGTTTCTCTCAGATTTCAACAGCTTTCGTGTCATCCCCAGACAGATTTCCTGCTTTCAAAGTAGAGCCTTCTTTATTTTAGAAGTATAGTTTGACGGCATCTGTGCTATAGACATGGGGTCACATGGCAGTAAAGTAGCCTCCAGAGGTAGAATTGCTTAGGTCCAAATTGCAACTCTGTCACTAATTAGCTATGCCATCCTGGGCAATTTGCTTAATCTTACTTTGCCTTAGTTTCTTACCAAATGGTAACAGTTTTCTTGTCTATAAATTATTCATAGTATTGGTCTGAAGATTAAATGAATTAATCTATTTACAGTATTAAGAATGGTACCCATCACATAGTAAACACTGAAATAAGCATTAGCTATGATTGAATTCAACAAACTTTAAAAAGACTCACTTGAAAAAGATGTGATTTCTAGCATTTTGACAGTTTGTTAATTTGGGAAGAGAGATAATGTGAAAACACTTGAGAAAAATTCTAAGATTTTAAGTAATCTCATGGTTGAATGGTAACCTATAAGGCCCCCTTTTGTCTCTGCATTATTATTTATCTTGTAATATGAACATAAAACTCCCTGAGTTTGGGTACTGAATATTTTACCTCTTTGTGTATGTAGGGCCCAGTTTAGGTGCCGTGTCATAGACACTTGGTACAAATTTATGGATAATTATTGCAGGATATTGCAATAATTTAAAGATCATGGTAGATTGGAGTAATTGTAAAAAGACTTCATGAATTATGAGAGCTATGATCTGAAAGGAATTCTAAGAATTCATTTAGCAGAAAAGGAGAGAAAACCTCTACCCAGGGATGGGTAGGGCAAAGTATGATGAAATGGCACGTTACAAAGGACAATAGCACTGATATGCAAAATGTACATACTGCACAGTAGATTATTGGCTTATTTGACCTTGGACATGATGAAGTAGTAAAGAAGCTGATTTTACCTGTTGGTTGAAGACTTTAAATATCAGCTGACTACTTTGGGATATTAGATTTGATCTGAGAGGCAGTGAAAATAATTACAAATTCCTTCACAAGAAAATATCATAAGAATATTATATTTTAAGGAGATCAAGCAGTGAAATGCATAATTAATAAAATTTGAGAAAGGAAAACTAGACGTAAAAAGACCTACTAAGAGATGATTAAAGTCCAGAGGGGAGGTCTTAGAAAGGGCAGCTTCTCTTCAAAGGCCTGAGATTAGAAATGCAGTCTCAGTTTCTTTTTGAGGGCATAATGGCAGCTTCAAAAGCCATTCTAGTCACTTCCTAAATTCCCTAAGGAATTCTAAGCATTTTTCTAAACACTAAAAATCACATAGAAAGAATTATGCTTTGTAAATACAGAAAAATAAATTGCAAAGTAGGAAAAAAAATCATTTGCTAGCATACATATATTTTTTAACTTTATTTTTTAGAAGTTATTTATTAGATGGGTTATTTTTGTGGTATTATACTTTTTGAACTTTACACAGCTGCATTATTTAAGATCTAAAAATTGTCAAAATTCTTCATTACATAATGCATTTCATCTTCCCCATTAATCTGTTGTCCCTTGAAGTAAGATAATTGCTGTATATTTTTTCCGCTTCCAACTTTGTAGATGGTGATGACTTTAATTAGGACTATAACAATTCAATGAAACATATCAGCATGAAATTTTCTAAAATTATAAGCCAATGTGTGAATAAATGAATGAATGAATAAATAAATAGTTATTGATTGGTTTATTTGTGCTAAGCATTCTGCTACTCACTGGTTATATATAGTGATGAATGAAATAGATATAATCTGTGTCCTCATGGAATCTGCTATATAGTTTGTTAGATTGACAATAAACAAATAAACAGATAAGTAAATAAGAAATTCTGATGAGTTATGAAGGAATTGAACAAAATGCTGAGATACGTAATGGTGGGAATGTGGTAAAGTGTGAGAGGAGTAGAACCCCCTTCAAGAGAGTAGTCACTCCTTGGCAGTAGTCACTCCATGGAAATGATATTTAAGTGGAACTTGAAAGATAAAATGACCCAGGGGAAGCATTTTAGTGGAAGAAACAGCATGTGCAAAAGTCTTAAGTGGGTGTATCTCTCAAAGCATACTTAAATATTGTGGTTGAAGATGGACTGTATTGAGCATTTAAAGACAGGACAATTTACAAGAGCACAGGTAGAATTAAGGACAATCAACAATGAATAACAAAAATACATTACTTTAACACTAACCATGAATTGTTATCACACCTTGGTCTGAAGGGGCAGGAGATGGAGGACTGCCCATAATCTGGAATGAGTGATGGTGCTGTGACTATAAAAGGTAACTGACAAAAAAGAACTATGGCTTTGAGAAGTAAAAAGCATCACTGTCAAATTGCAGCCAAGCAGGAAAGTAGCTGAGAAAGTAAACTCTGCAAATTCTATCTCTTTCCACCATCTGACTTTATGGTTTTGCCTCTCATTGGCTGGATTCCCAACTGGAAATCAGAAGGCCGGAGAGCTCAGCTGATGTAGTCCACCCTGATGCAGCACACAGAGTAGAGAAGGGCAAATTGAGATTAGTTGACACAGCTGAGTGTTCAGAAGAATGCTTAGAATTTCTCAGGCTTAGTGCTTAGTTAAGTACTGTACAAAACTTAGCCTTAGGGAAGAGTTACACAGTATTTGACAGAGTTAATATTTGGTCATGAAATCTCTACTAATAATTAATATATTAGAGTAGTTACACCACACTAAGCCATATTACTATTAGTTTTGCTCTGGATTTATGGCAAAAATGCATAATTCTTTCTTCAATAGATTCAAACTATTTTGGTGCTTGCTTATTAAAAATTCAGAGATGATATATATAGAGAGATTCTGTTTATGGTAATGAGAGAATATCTCCTATCGCAACAACCATCCTGCAGAGAATAACTTTAAGCTCTAAAGAAGATCTAAAAATAACTATTTATGGGTACCGAAGAGCAACCAGTGCAGGCAGAAATTGAAGGGTAGTGGATACTTAAAAGAAGGAAACAGCACTGAATAATTCCTCTTTTACCACTCTACTGGGTGGATGGCTCCAATCAGAGAAAGAGCTAAAAAACTGCTAGCTAAAAAACTGTAGTCTTATAGGCTTGATGAAACAGAGGACAGGGTCCAGAGCTACCATAAGCTAAAAGGTGAGGGAAATAATCTTAGGAATGAAGGAACCAGAGAGATGGAGCACTAAATATTCTCCTATACACTCGCCCCAAATTTCTGGCTAACACCCTAAGCTATACATGAATGGTCAGGCAGACTCCAAGCAGCCCCATTGAGACTAAAAGTACTGAACAGATACCTCAGTTGTTGCCCACTACAGGGAAAATAACATTTATGCTTTGAGTCCAGATCAGTTAACTGCTGCTAAAACAAACTAACCAAATGTTCAACAGTCTTTGGAGGAATATTAGAGAATCCAAAATCTCTGCAAGACATCATTCAAAACCCCAAACTGTTATTATACATATAAAAAAAGCAGGAAAACATGACCCATATTCATGAGAGCAAACAATGAAAACCCACACAGATTACCTGGGCGTTGGAGTAAGCAAACAAAATTCTGAAATAGCTATTATAACCATTCTCTCTAAGGAGAATATGCTTTGATGAAATTAACAAAGGCAAAAAGGATAAACAGAGGAATAATGAAAATATAGAACAAACACAAAATAAATAGTAAAATAGTATCCATAGATTTTTTTACTTGTATCAATATCCATATTTAATACAAATGCACTCAGTGCTCCAAATACAAAGTAGAGACTATGTGTTATCTATAAGAAATTAACTTTTAATGTAGTGACATAGATAAGTTAAAAAATGCTAAAGTGGAATTCAAGTAACAAGTATTACCAGTAGGACATGTGTGTGTGTGTATTTATACTTTTATATTTATGTTGATATTTACTATAAAGAATTGGCTTTTTCAATTATAGAGGCAGGGTAATAAAATGCAAAGTCTATAAGAAATCAAGAAGGTAAGAACATGAGTAGACTCAAACCACCCTGGGCTGAAGTGTTTTGTCCACAGACAGTAGGAAAGAAAAGATACAGGGGGAAGGGAGAACAACTGCAGACCTAGTGGCTGTTTGAAATCTCTCTCTTTGGGAAAACATAAACCCTACTTTTATGGCTTCCCATTGATTAAGTCAGGCCAGCCCAAAATAGATACTCTCTCTTTTGACTTAAAATCAACTGAACAGGAACGTTATTACCCAGCAAAATCACAGCAGCACCTACATTAGTGTTTTACTAAATACGTGGAAGATGTGTATATGCTATAAAATGTATACTGCCTTCTTTCTAGTCCTGAACTCTAGCCAACAAATAACTCTGTAGCCCCTATCCCCAATTAGAAATCTACTAGAATTCTTATGACTGTCATTTAGCCTAATCAAGTTAACACATCAAAAGCCATCATGCCAGAAATAAGAAAAACTATTTTATAATGATAAAAATTCAATTCATAGGAAAGTATAATAATTATAACTATGTATGGGTCTAACAAGAGAGCTTCAAAATGCAATAAAAAATAATTTACAGAATTAAAGGGAAATATACACAATTCTTTAATAATTGTTATAAACTTTACCACTCTTTTCTCAACAATTGATAGAGCAATTAGCCCCAAATCAACAAATACCTAGATAATATGAACATTAACAATCACCTTGATTCAGTTGACATTTATAGACCATTACACTAAATAGCATAGGCTATTTGTTTAGAAACAAAATAAAGATGTCCACCTCAACATTTCTATTCTAACACTGTACTGAAGTCCTAGCCAGTGTGACATGGCAAGAAAAAAAATAAGGGACATACTTATTTGAAAAGAGGCAAAAATATATGTATTTACAAGTGCACTAATCACTCACTTAAGAACAACTCAAGGAATCTACAAAGTAACCATTAGAAATAAGAGTAAATTTCATAAAATTACAGGATACAAGCTCAATATACAAATATAATCAGTACTTCTATATCCTGGCAGCAACTGGAAGATAAAATTTTAAAACATTCTCAGTAAAATAGCCTAAAAAACATAAAATAATTATAAATAATTTTAACATGTGCAAATCCTCTTTACTGAAAGCAACATATCATTGCTGAGAGAAATAAAAAAGACCTAAATAAATGTAGAGACATAACTATATTCATGGATTGGAAGACTGAATATTCTTAAGGTATCAATTCTTTTCAAATTGACCGATAGTTTCAAACAATTTCAATCAAAATTCCCATAGAAATTGGAAAACTATTCCTAAAACTTATGGAAATTCAACTCAAAGGACTTATAATAAGTAAAACAATTTTTAAAAAGAATGAAGTTGAGAAAGTCCTCCTATCTTATTTCAAGAATATCTATAAAGTTATAGTAATCAAGACAGTGTAATGCTAATGAAAGGATATATATATACATGCACACACAAATACATATCTATAAAGTATATCTATATAACATATATACTATATATATATTACATATATATACATATATATGGGACAAAATGCAAAGTCCAGGAAAAAACTCACATATATATGGTCAGTTGGTCAATTTTTAACATAGGAGCTAAGACATTTGTGGGGAAATGATGACCTTTTCAACAAATGATTCCAGAATAGGGAGAGGAGAGAAAGAGAGAATAACTTCTGTCCTTATCTCTCAGCACACACAATAATCATTTGGATTATTGACCTAAGCATAAAAGCTCAAATAATAAAGCTTTTAAAAGAAAACATTAAATGAAAGTCTGCATCTTTCTGATAGGCAAATCTCTTTGAATACAAAAAACAATAATCAAAAACAAAATCATTAGACTTCATCAAAATTAAAAACTTCTGCTCATCAAAAGTCATCAATAAAAAAACAAATAGGCAAGCCAAAGACTGGGAGAAAACATTTGGAAAACATATGTCTGATGAAGAATTTCTATCCAGAATATATTTAGAACTCTTACATCTCAATAATAAAAAGTGTAAACAACCCAGTTAAAAATAGGTAAAGGATTTGAATAGACCCTCCCCAAAGGAAGATTACATGAAAGACCAGTAAGCACATAAAAAAGTGCTCAATGTCATTAGACATCAGGGAAGGACAAGTGAAAATCACCATGAGATCCCATTATATCCTCACTAGAATGGCTGAAAATAAAAAGAAGTAATTAGAGCTCACATCACATACTTGTTGGTGGGAGTTTAAAATGGTACAACATTATGGGAAAATTTCTAGCAACTTATTATACAGCTAAATATATACCTACCTTATGACTCAGAAGCTCCACTCCTAGATATTAATCTAAGAGACATGAAAGCATATATCAATGAAAGTCTGGTACAACAATGTTTATTATAACTTTATTCATACTAGCAAAAAATGGGCAACCATTCAGTAGTCGTCAACAAGAAGACAGAGAAACAAACTTTGGCATAATCATACAATGGGAATACTATTCAGCAATATAGATAACAAACAACTGATACAAGCACCAACATGAATAGATCTTTCTTTTTTTATTTTATTTTTTTAAGACAGACTCTCACTCTGTTGCCTGGGCTACAGTGCCATGGCATCAACCTGGCTCACAGAAACAGGCATGCGCCACCATGCCCGGCTAATTTTTTCTATGTATTTTTAGTTGTCCAACTAATTTTTTTCTAGTTTTAGTGGAGACGTGGTCCGGTCTTGCTCTTGCTCAGGCTTGTTTCGAACTCCTGACCTTGAGCAATCCTCCCGTCTCGGCCTCCCAGAGTGATAGGATTACAGGCGTGAGCCACCGCGCTCGGCCTAGATCCCTCTTAAAAACATTATGCTGTATAAAGCAAGTTTTATAGAAAGAGCACATACTGAGTAATTCATTTATTAATATATCAGTGGTCCCTAACCATTTTAGCACCAGAGACTGGCTTCATGGAAGACAATTTTCCACAGATGGGGGTAGGGAGAATAAGGGTCAGTTTCAGGATGATTCAAGCACATTATACTTATCGTGCAGTTAAATCTCTTTGTTTTTGTTTTTGTTTTTTTTTTTGAGACAGAGTCTCACTGTGTTGCCCAGGCTAGAGTGAGTGCCATGGCGTCAGCCTAGCTCACAGCAACCTCAAACTCTTGGGCTCAAGCAATCCTGCTGTCTCAGCCTCCCAAGTAGCTGGGACTACAGGCATGCACCACCATGCCCGGCTAATTTTTTCTATATATATTAGTTGGCCAATTAATCTCTTTCTATTTATAGTAGAGATGGGGTCTCGCTCTTGCTCAGGCTGGTTTCGAACTCCTGACCTTGAGCAATCTGCCCACCTGGGCCTCCCAGAGTGCTAGGATTACAGGCGTGAGCCACCGCGCTGGTCATATTGTGCAGTCAAACTTCTCTGCTAATGATAACCTGTATTTGCAGCTGCTCCCCAGCGATAGCATCACTGCCTCAGCACCACCTCAGATCATCAGGCATTGGATTCTCAAAAGGAGCCCACAACCTAGATCCCTCGCATGCACAGTTTACAGTAGGGTTCTCGCTCCTATGAGAATCTAATGGCACCACTGATCTGACAGGAGGAGGAGCTTATGTGATGATGCTACTGATGGGGAGTGGCTGTAAATACAGATGAAGCTTTGCTAGCTGGCCCACTGCTTACCTCCTGCTGTGTGGCCTGGTTCCTAACCAGTAGTGGTCTGTGGCCTTGGGGGTTGGGAATCACAGATTTATATGAATTTTCAGAATGGGCAAAACAAATATCTGCCGAGAACAATCAGCATAGTGGTTTCTTTTGAAAGTGTTGGCAGTGGAGATTGGGAAGAAATATAAGGATATTTTCTAAAATGATATTAATTTTCTGTATCTTGACAGGGGTTTTAGATTTATCCAGGTATATGAATTTGCAAAATTCAAAGAATGGCACACTTAAAAAGATTTGTACAATTCATGGTATGTAAATTGTACCTAGAAATAAAGAAGAAACTTAAACATATATTAAATTCTAGTTAATGATATGTATGCTGAAGTATTTAAGGGTGATGTATACTGATGTCTGCAATTAACTTTGAACTTACATAAAAAATATGAGAGATTCTTAAGTAAATAGTAGGATAGATTAATGGATAATATGTGATACATCCAACATAGCAAAAAGTTAATAAGACTATTGGTGGTGGGTATATGGGTGATCACCATATAATTCTTTCTACTTTTCTGTATTTTTGGCATTCTTTACTATTAAATTTTGGGAAAAATTATAGGACATGGTTGGAGGATCCTAAACGCAGTCTTCCCTTCAGTTCTAACCCCACTTCTTATCCCACATCACAATGATATAACAAAGTTTGACTTTTGAGAAAAGGCAACTTCCAATAAGAGCAGTTAATAATAATTTTAGTGGTACATGTAAATGACACTCCCATTCCATGATTGGCATGCCCAATGTACTATTTCTGATATGTGGAATTGATAATGGTAAAGTTGCCTAATTGCATCTGAGCCTCTGGACATGAACCAAACAAGCCTAAAATATTTAGAGATATAGACTTAAAATCCTAAGATTAACCATATTAATTGCTCCATATTAGTAGCATTTGAGGCAGAGCAATTCTTCAGGTACAGACGTATAGTTAATAGGCTATTATTGTGCCTGTACCTTCACCCTTTTTGATTTTACTTATCTCCCTGCCTGTTGGAGGTGGTTGTTTTGGAGGAGTGGACTGTTTAAAGTTTATATATTTAATTTACCATGAATCCAGTAGCACTTGATATAATTGCACAGAACACCTGAAGTTGCTATATGGGACAAAAATATAATACTAAAGAAGTTTATGGGATAGCACACGCATTTTAAGGTGCAGATTCAGGGTGGCTGAGAGATGGTTTCCTAGCCTACACCCACTACTACCTTCAGCTGAGTGTATTTTTAGTAGCAATAGACTGTTCCTCAGCAATTGTTTTCTAGGAATTTGTTTTTCTCTACAAAAAATGTGGACTTTGAAAGGGAGCACATACTTTCACTGAAAATATTTTTGAGTGGTTATTGTGTTAAATGCTTTCATTCTCTTATACCATGTTTATTAAAGCTACTATTCTCTTGGGGGAATGGGGCAAGGGAAGTCAGAAAAGGGCAAAAACACAAAAAGACAAAAACATTCCAGGAATACTGTTACCACTTAAAGGTTACAGCATTTTCTGGAAATTGTCGGGTATCCTCTCCCTCTATTTTGCAGGTGGTTAGAGTCATAATAGGATCCTAAAAAAAAACATAATAAAATTTATAAAAATGTTGTAGCTAGAGATCAAAAGCTAAAAACACCATTAATTATTGATAGGCCTGGATTCTGACAAGAGCATCCTTTGGGTCAGAGATGAGTTAAGAAGCACTTAACAAATAAGCAGCCCTGTAGATTCTTTTTGCAGTTCTTGCTGGAACTAAAGAAATAAAAAGAGATAGGACTTTATTATCTAGATATGCAGATTTTTTATTTTAAAAATGATTTCTGTATTATGGAAAGCCATGCCTCACGAGAAAAACATTTAAAATAAATAATAATAATAAAAGGACGATCACAGCAAAAGATAGGTTCTCATTTGAGCTAAGTGTGACATTCACAAATTAAGAAAAAAATTTTTTTTCTTTATTTCAACCTATATTCCTTCTAGCTATTACATTAAGAGAAAGAATTTTTTGTTCTTCTCAACAAAATTCCTTTTGACCATTGTAGACTAATCTGAATTTTTTTCTAAGTGGGTCACAAATAAGTTATGATGCTGCTCGTTTCTATTTTAACAGCAGCACAGGAACAGTCGAGCCACATCTTAGAGGGAGAGGCTTCTGGGTACCAGTTAGAACAGCTGTACGAGTCCAGACGTGATGAGTTCCTGCTTTATTCTTTACCCCCCACATGAAAAGGTCTTAGCCCCCAGCTCTGCCTCAGGCCAAAGCCATGAGGCCATAGCCTAAAGCTCTTGATGAATCCTTGTAGACTTCTGTGGTCAGAGTTTCTCAAGCAAAAACAGCAGAGAACAAATGCTTTTCCCTTGATGTCTGCCTCTTGAAAGCTTGCTTCAAAGATATCTCTTTGTAAAACCAAACAAAAAAAAAAATTAAAATTATGCTTATAAGGCCATTTTTTTCATCTCTTGCCATTTGTGTATGCAGCAAATGCTAAATAAAATATTGTATTGCCTAGCAGGAAGTCAAATACAAGTGCCCAGTGTGTCTTAAATAAAATAAGAGGCATGTTCACTTAGAGATTGTGAGTGATAATTCAACATGAAAATCTGGGGGCAAAGAAATGATCTTGGGAGCCCCTGGGCAAACCTGGAGAACTGGCACATGGGCAGTCAGCAACCCGCTTTCCTTCATTACCAATGGGATGTGCATTGCCTTTTTTCTCCTGTCTTTATTCATTTTTCAACAGCCTGCCACATGCAATATGCCAAATCTCATATAAAAAAAGCCCTCTACATACACACACGCACACATACACACATACACACATGCACAGGAACTAAAGAACCTTCGGCAGATCCCGACATAGACAGACAGTAAAAACAGCCATCTGCACTGAAGCCCCGGATTTATTCAATTACACTTGCCCGAGTTATTTGTTTGGCTTTGCAATGTAAAGAGTTCTGTTTTATTGTTGGAACTTTTCAGGCTGTCTAATTGTTTTCAGAATTCTTCTCCCAGATGTGTTTGGCATTTACCAACAGTGAGCAAGCATTATCGATGGAACACAAAAAAATGTGTGTGCATCTAATGGACATTAAAATCTTTACCCAGGTCACCTGCCAGAATCAAACTAAGGGGACTGATATTTAATGGAAAGGTTAAAAGAAGTTTACAGGTTTAATGCCTGGGGCACACTGATTATTTCTCAAGATTTGGAGGCTTAACGCATGTGTGAGTCTTGCAAGCAAGTTTGAACAGGGGTATTGGGAAGCATGAGTGGCAGGTGGCTGATCTGCAAAATGTCATCCAAGTTTAAGCTTCCGAACGTGATGCTATCAACACCCAGCTCAGATTTCATGTTTGATCCTGAGGATTCTACCATTGCTGTAATCAAGTCAGATAATGTGGTTAATGCTTTACCTTTATTTAAAACAAGGCTTTTTACTACTGTGTCTGTTTTCATTAAATTAAACTACATAGCTACCCTCATATAGTTTTATTTGTGAATTTAGCTATTTTCCCCAAATGATCATTAACATTTATGTGAAGAAAGATAAAAATATAATAATCATTGAGGTTCTTGTTCACAAAGCTTCTATTATCATCAATGACCATAATGCAGATGCACTTTGGATCAAAATAGAAAGATTTCATGTTCTACCTTGGAATACAGTATGATATGGCACAAAAAGTCTATCACATTTAATCTTGAATTTAATGTACAAAGCATATAAAAACACCACAAATTTTGGAATTTTTATCGCCAGAGATGGATCCCGTATTCTGGGTGCAAGCCTCGTTTAATATATACCTGCTGTAAATGTTTCATACATAAACACAGATGGGTATGTATATGTATATGTATATGTATATGTATATGTATATGTATATGTATATGTGTGTGTATGTGTGTTTCTATGTCTGTGTCTATCTTTATAGCTAACTTGGAAAATTGATCACCTTAGTCGTAGTTGGGCATATTTTACCCTGGCTTTTAACTTATAGTAATTGTGGAAACTCTGATTTTTTTCATCTATCTGCATTTGAAATTTGAACATTTCAAACATCTGTTAATTTGTTCCAGTCAGAAACAATTTACCATATAAAAGAATCAAGCAAAAGACTACTTACAGTTTCTCTATGAAAATAAAAATAATTTTAAACCAACCTACCTTCCTTCCTTCCTTCCTTCCTTCCTTCCTTCCTTCCTTCCTTCCTTCCTTCCTTCCTTCCTTCCTTCCTTCCTTCCACCTTTCCTTTTTCCCTTTAGTCCTCTCTCATTTGCTTCCTTCTTTTCTTCCTTTCTTCTTTCTTTCTTTCTTTCTTTCTTTCTTTCTTTCTTTCTTTCTTTCTTTCTTTCTTTCTTTCGTCAGTGCTTGGCTAGGGTTTGAAAATAAACTATCCTTTCTTTCAGTGTTTCCAAAAAAGTATGCAAATAGAAATTTAAAAGATATTGCATAAAAGTATATCCAAGTAAAATACTATATGAGAGAAATGAACATAAAAACAAGTGCTCCTGACTAAAATCAGGTGAAATGCCATGTTAATATATGCAGTCATGTAGTCAACTAACTGACGATTACCCTCTTGGTGTTTTTTCTTCCAGGATTATTCAGTGTCTCAGATTCAGATTGATAAGGAATATGGTATCTTTCATTTCTGAGTTGTATCCATCAGTGATACAGTATAGGTGACCTTTACATTTTCTTGTTTCCCCAAATTCTAGCTGGAGGACAACTTTCTCTGAGGAGAGTACTGGCAGTTTTTTTTTTCCCCCTGGAGAAAGCCTGAGAGAGTTGGTTAGTTCTGGTGTTTGGTTATAAAGTTCACTGTGGGCTCAGAAGGAAGTTTCCTTTTTAAGTCAACACAAACCTAGGAGTCTCTTTATTTGGGGAAAGGAAATGGGAAAATAACCATCTGGGATAAGTCCAAGTTTAGCATGCTGTCCCTGAGGCCTCTCTGCTTCCTGCTTTCTCTTATCATTTCCTTTTCCAGTATGAATTTGAAATATGGTGGGTTATATCTCTGTCTTTCGGGTATTTCTTAAATAAGTCTTTGGTATCAAAAGGTGTCTGGAGCTGACCAGCCAAAACATTCAAAGTCATGACTTCAGAGTCCGGGCAAACTGCTGCAAATAAATGATTCCTAGGCCCTTGACTTGAGTGAGAATGGGATGCTTTTCGTACCTGCCTACAAAGGCACTGCCTCACATCTGTTCACTTTGCTTTCCTAGGAGTAAATCAGTGACCATTGCTAATTCATAAGCTTTCCGAACATTGCTTTGTTGGGTATAGAATGTGACTTCTCTGTGTCATAATACTGCTGCCAGACAGATGTATGTTTTGCATGTCTCGGTATAACATTTAAACCAAAAAAGACAGTGAATTAATTGTATTTTAGATAAGATTTAAATCAAAGAAACTGATGCTTAGGAAAGGGCTATTTATAATGCAAGAAGACTTTTTCTTATTCTTTAATTGTGTTTTTTATTGTTGTTGTTGTTTAATATATACCTGAGCAGCTACTGTGTAGTTCCTGACATTTATTCTTTTACTCAAAAACCATCACTAGATATCAACTATAGGCTAGGCACTGTGTCAGATGCATGGGTCACCATGATGAATTGAAATAAGAGAAACGTGGAAATGCCAAGAAGATTCCAAGGAAAAACAAAACCAAACTGAAACAAAAAGATTAAGAAACTGACCCTTCTCTGTACTACTAAGTATTAAGGGGCTTGAAATTATTTGGCAGAGAGAGCTAAGGATGAGTTTCATGAATTTCTCCCAGTGTTCTAAGTATGTTTACAGAGGACACTTCATGTTCACAGAGATTGGGATGAGACGAAGAGGGGAAGACTGGGGCAAATACGAACTGGGTTTCACGTAACAAATTCTTGACTTCAGAGCTAGCACGGAGTTTGTAAGGGAGGATGTGAACTGTCCTTCAGTTGAAAAAATGAACATCGGGCCACCTTCCCACTCTGTGACAGGTGGCTTAGGTTTTATCTGCAGCAGATGGGGAGACTGGACCTAAGGATCCCTCTTTGTCCTTTCCAGTGACTCCGAATTTCTGATACACGTGTTGGAAAACAGCTTTTGCCCAAAAGCAACTTGCCATGAATTGGTTCTTCATGGGCTTTCTTTTCTACTTGGTCCAGAGTGAAGTGCGGTTTAGTCTGTAAGGAAGCATTTGAAGGTGACAGTGAATTTCATAAAGGACATGCAACAGCCGGCTCCAAGTGAGGACCTAAATCATCACACTGCTCTCCTGGTGAGTTATTAGGCCACATCTCACTCAGAGATTAAGCATTTCATCTCAGGGGTTGTTCCTTTCTATTGCAGCATTGCCCTTTGCTTTTCCGTAATTAAGGTTCTGTCAGTGTTTCCCTTATAAACTCCTATTTTCTGGAATTTATAACTTAAGGCTAAAAATTCCCTCTACGCAGAAACTTGGAAAAGGCAACCTGATCCTTTTACCTGTTGGATTTTTTTCTTTTCCTGTAAAGTAAGAATAAGTCCAGCTGAGCTTAAAGAGGGCCTGATGTGGGAAAATTTAGACTGAGAATTTTCCTTTAGTTTCAACTCTATTTTTTTCTGGTAAACGTCCAGTTTACAGATTTTGAGCCTTTAAATCTCAGATTCGTGCCTTAAAGGACTATTTGGAAATAAATGAGATCTTCAAGGTTGTGAGTGTTCTGTCTTTACCATAACGTTTCACCACGTACGCTCTAAAGAAAAGTGATGAATTAAATAACTAGAAATCCTTTCTTGAAATTAGTGAGTTTTTATAAATAATTTCTTAGCTATTTCTGAGCTTCCTTACTCCACATAGCTTTATGCCACACCTCTAGCAGTCTGATCCAAAGAGCGTCTGTTAAGGATGGTAAGCAACAGATCTAAAAAGTAACAAAAAATAGCAAAGGAGAATCAATTTTGTGCCCACCTCTTTTGGTCTTGGTGGAAAGCAACTGAGAACCCTGAATCCATAGAAAACTACATTTCAAAAGCAAAGAACAATCTAAATAGAAGTGCTACCTTAGTCCTATTCCTCCTCTGGGTCCAGGAAGACAAATTGGAATAACCTGAATTCTCATTTAGAATAAATGATTTGATGAATCTCTTAAAAAAGTAATTTTATTTGTTTAGATACACAAGTCTAGGTATAAGAGAAGTGAATACACTTCACAAGGTTCTGAAAACCTGAAAGGATAAACATTCATTAATTCTTGTCTCTTGCATTCCTGTCTAAATGTGTCTGACAGCCCCCCAGACCTAAAGAATGAAAAACAGAAACAAAAACCCCAAACCTACAAATAACAGCATTCTTACATTTTTCTCTGTTTTCCCCTGGGTAGATAATCCTAGCATTAAGTGTGAATATCCTTGCTTCTGAGCCTTTCTTTATTTTTTATATCAAACATAATATTATTTAAAAGTAGCTTTCTTTTTATTTAAAAAAAAACATGCACTTTTTTATGCCAGAAGGGAGATGTTTTATGTTTCTTTTATGTTCTCTTCTTTTCACTCCACATGAATAGCCTTGCCAGTTTTATTTTCTATATTCAGACCAACACGATTTCGTGTTAAGCTGGACAAATTTATTCAACCCTAGTTCAAGCATTGATTTAAAAAAAAAAAATAACGCAAGGTCAGGCTAGCTTTTTTTAATATATATTTTCTTTTATAATAAATTCTTTCTCAAATGATGCCTATGTGTATATTTTGACATAATCATGGGTACAAATGTGCAATGTCTGAAATCTAAAATGACACTGGAATATCTTTTCTTGCATTAGCATTATTTTAGCATTCTTATGACAGAGGAAGGTTTGGAGAAATGCAGAGGCTTTCAGTTTATATATACACCTCTGATTATTATTCCAGTACCTCGAGCTACAGATCCAATCTCATATCATGATGGATGCATCTCTTACAGTTCAAAAGAAGTGTTGGCAAAGAGAAGGGCTTTAAATAAGGCAACCATGAGAGCCCAAGATGTGAAATTCAATATAGAATGCCATAGTGTTAAATGATGACCTAGTTTTCCTTTTGATTTCTGCTGTGACAACTGAGGTATATTTGGGGTCTTCAAGTATGGTGTCATGTATAAAAACAGTACGAGGAACCCAGACATCAATGACTAACATTCATGTTCCATCTCCTCAAGGATTCTTTCTTAATCAGTGACTTAAAAAGCCACGTCCTGGGAGGGCAGAGTTGTCACCACTTTAGGGGAAATAGGTAAATCATCATATGCTAAAGGGGTTATAAGAATTAGGCAAAATAGTGAAAGAAAGGAAGAAAATGGGTCTATCATTCCCATTTTATTCTAGGTGTTTTGATGTTTGAGGCATAGAGAGTTGCTGGTGATTTCAGCATCCTGGAGATTTGGGAGCAAGTATTGATGATTGGTTTGTAGAACATTCTCCTAAGTGTAATTGCTTCAAAGTAACTGATGATATTGTTGAGTATTATTCTACATTAAACTAAAGAAGCAAAAAATAGTCATCTGGTTTTCTTGCACATTTTATTGTGTTTATGATAGAAATGTTTGATATGTGACAGAAGTTAGTTGACTATTTTGATTGTTTGATCTCATCCTTGGTTAAAAACAGACAGGAAAAAGAGAAAAGAAGGAAGGAAAAAAAGAAGGATTCGTTCCTTTGAGATACGACATTGTGCCTTCAAGGTTTCAAGTTTGAAAAGAGAATACTCTTTACTAAAGTCAAATGTGGTTGATTATTAACAGTACTGTGCAAATTAATTTACTTTGTAATGATAGTGAAAATGATGGATGTGGGTGGGGTGTGAGAATCAGTGGCTTGAGATAGGGGTTTCTCACTGGGAAAAGGGACAACACAAAGGGGAAGAAGACCCCTCAGGGGGAGGAAACAGGAACCAAAGACCAATTTTGATTTGTTCTTGGATTTGCCTAAGCATGGCCTTGAACACATTTCTTGTAAGTTCCATCAAATAGTCCTTAAGATAAATATTCCTCCTTTCAAAACTTTGTTGATTTTCTTTGTTAGATAAGTATACTAGTAAGTGGAGCACTGGTGGATCCAGAGGCAGGGGATTTAGAACTGTCTCATAAGAGCTCTCAGCATCTTTGTACCTATTTTATGAAATGGGGGGTGTTTAATGGTGTCTAACATCTCTCTACCTTATAAAATGCTTTGGACCAGAGGAAAGAATCTATTGTCCAGTTCTATGAACTCGAAGTTAGATTGGACAATACCACATTTATATCTCCTACTGACTGCATGTACAAATTGATCATCCTTTATAAGACGAGTGTGTGGATTTTTTTGGGGTCAGAATCATGAGTTAGGTTAAAACCATTTTACAAAAACTATTGTCATCTACTGGCTCCTTGGAATGGGGCATTAAATTACTTTAGTAATTTTCCTCAAAGTGTGGTAGTTGTAGCATTTAGAGAGAAATCTGAGTAAAGAGAACTGAAGCGTACCCTTTCCTTTGAAAAGAAACATTTCTATTTGTAATGTGCCTGCATAATTCTCAGGGGGCAAAAATTTGTGGTGAAAATCAAAAGGCTATACTCTTGTATTATTATTCATATGTAGAAGAAAAACAGTTTTCCCCCTAACAGCTTTGGTTGTCATATACTGGAAAAATAAATTATAATCTAATATTCTCTTCCTCCTACATTTTCCCTGTCTTAAACCTGTAGAATTCTCAACTTGAGAACTTATTTTTCTCTTTCAAAATGTTCATTAAAGCACAAATGACTTTCTCCCTTTTGATGTTGCCAGAGAAACTTGAACACTATGTAATTAAGCTTCTGTTTTAAAGTATTTCTCTCAACAAACACAGGCTTCTAGGACTAAGACTGCATAATAGATGTTATTAACTGTACATATAAATAGGAAATGTGTCTTGTGAAACATTATATTTGCTGAATGAGTTTACCTTGTTCCAAAGTCATCTTTTTACTAATGACTCATGAGTTTCCTTTCCATTATTTAGAAATAATGTAATTACAGACTATCCTGTAATAATTTGACATATCTTATATTCATATCTGAACCTATTAATTAGAGACAACATGTGTATTTATAATGTGCCTTTATTATTCAAGTTAATCCCTTTAATCCTATTTGAATGGCCAGATAAAAAATTAATCCCTTCAGACATCTTTATAAACAAACATTTAAATTCACCTATTTTCATCTTTGTTCTCAGCACCTCTGCCGAAAGCTTTCCTGATTGATGTTGAGAGAAGCAATAAACAAGTGATCAGGGGAGAATAATATGCAAATTATTTTTCTTTGCAAAGAAGGGATATGTGTTTACAAAAGAGTTCTCCCAATCGACAGGGGTTTAAAATCGCAGAGAATTATTTTAGAGAGTGTGGTAATATCCCTAGAAATTAATGATCCAATCATTCTTAGGGCTTAGGATCGTTGTAGGGGTCCTTGACTCTTGTTATGACCCTGTCCGTCTCATAAAATAAGCAGATGTCTATTTGAAGACTTTTTAGACCAAGAGAACCAGGATAGTACACAGCCTTGAGGTTTCTCAGAGGGTCTTTTGCACTAGGTATTTGCAAATGTGAAAATAATACCGGGAAGCCACGGTGAAGGCAATTTTGGACTTTTTTTCCAACACTGTGATCATCACCATCAGGTCCCTGGAAACAGGAGAGGAAAGAATTGTTTTTCCCTGCTGTGAGCAAGGGATTTGAACATGCCTCACACTGTTCTCATGCTGCGTTTTCTTTCCCTCCCCTTTTCTCCATAGCACAAGTGTAAACTGAGCACACGGATGTCCTTTGGGCACTAGGAATAACACAGTCTATCCACAGATCAGCTGATTACCTTATTTCACTTATTTCCCCAGAATTACACACTGTGCATCCATGAAGTAATGATAACTTTTTTAAATGAGAGGAAACTAAAAAATACCTGGTATTCATTTATTTTTATGTTTTAATATTTTTGTTATAAAGTATAGAAAGTTTGAGAAATATAGTAAAGTATAAAGGAATAAAATAAAAGAAACAATAACCATAAAACTAAGAGATGTTTGATATTTAGCTTTATTTCCTTACAGGCTTTAAAATGGTTTAATAATTGAGATCATGTAATAGGGATACCATTATATCTTTCTCCATGTTATGAAATCATCTTTGAAAGTATATTTTTAATTAGCTACATGACATTTCATCTTATGAATTTGAGAAAAAAAATTAACCATTCTCTTATTATTGGATAATAAAGCTATTTCAATTATTTTTTCTTTTTGCTAATAAGAATTCTTTAACAATTCTCCATTGGCATAAAAGTTTGCCTTTATCTGTAATTATTTCCTTAGTATCTATTACTATGAGTGGAATTACTGGGTCATATTGTATGAATATTTTAAAAACTCTTGATAAAAAATTAAATATTTCTTTAAAAAGTGTGCACAAGTTTATATTTTCAGAAGCACTATATGAGAATGCTCATTTCCCACACTGTCACAAACATTTAGAACTATTGCAAAATTTAACTTAGACAAATTGATTGCTGAGAAATGCTATTTTATTTTTGTTTCTACTCTCAGTTCTGAGCAAACTAGCAAAGTTTGGCACTTAAACATTTGTTATTTAGCCAATTTTACTTTCATTTCTGTGAATTGTTCTCCATTTGTGCCCTTTGCCAGTTTTTTTCTTTCTATGGTCTTGTGCTTTTTTTTTTTTTTTTTTTTTTTTTTTTTTGAGACAGGGTCTTGCTCTGTTGCCTGGGTTAGAGTGCAGTGGGGTCACCACAGCTCATTGCTGACTCCAACCTCTGCTTCATTCTCCCCAATAGCTGTCATTACAAGCATGCACCACCAAGCCCAGCTAGTTTTTAAATTTTTTGTAGAGATGGGGTCTCACTGTGTTGCCAGGCTGGTCTTGAACTTCTGGACTCAAGCGATCCTCCCACCTCCACCTCTCAAAGTGCTAGGATTACATGCATTAGCCACTGTGCCCAGCCTTAATACTGATGTCTAAGAATTATTCATATAATAAGGATATTTATCAGCTTTTTGTGTGCTGTAGTTATTGAAATTTTCCAAGTCTTATTGACCCACCGGTTTAATTTTATTTGGTGTAGAGGAGTTACAAATGTTGAGAAACAATTTTGCATGGATCTTTTGGTTTCTGCACATCTTGTAAGCAGATACACTGACTGCTTTTGTTTCAGGACTATCTTTTAAAGGATGTTTGTATAGCAAACAGGGAAAATATAAATAATATCTCTATTTGGAATATAGGAAAGAGGATCTTACTGCCCACTATAAAAGATTAAGGCTCCTGAAGCTCAGATTCTTTTCCTCTAACTCAACCCACTGCCATGTGAACACCTTTGCATTGCTCTGTGGGGATTGAATATTGTGGAACTGACACAGATGTGTCTCAGAGATCATAATAAAAATCTTATGTAATAAATTATTTATTTAATTAATTTTATAACATCTTCAAAGTTTTATTACCCTCCTCAAGGTTTTTAATTTTTCCTTGTTCAACTTGGATATTTTATGTTCTCTAAAATGTTTCTATGTACTGAATATTTTCAAACTTATTGTTATAAAATTATGCAATATATTGCCTGATAATTAATACATTTTAAATTCTGCTGTGTCATTTGATGACAAAACCCTTTTTGAACTTCTTAATTTATTGACTATTCTTGATTGAAATTACCTATATGATTTCTTAATTCATTTGTAGTTTGGTGTTTGCTTTCTCTAATTCATGCATTTATTTTTATTATCTTTATGTGAGATTTGTTTTATTCTTATTGTTATTTAATTTAATTTTTATTTATCTTAAATTTATTCAATTTTTTTGAAGTTGTACCAATTAGGTTGCTTTTGATTGCAAGTTGCATAAATGCTGACTCCTAGGTGTTTAACAACAAAGGTATCAATCTCTCAGCCTTGTTAAGTCCAGAGGTAGGCTAGGTGTTATAGATGGGTAGTTGAAGACATTGTTAAGAACCCTAGTACTGTCTATCTTTCTTCTCTGTCTTCCTTAATATCAGGTCCTTTTTGAGACAGCTTAACGTCATGATCACAAGGCAGGGCCATGTGGTAGTCAGCTTATATACTTTCTTGTTCATTTTCAGAGAAGGAAAGCAAGCTCCTCTGCCACGTCCTTTTCTTTCATCTGATTAGGCTAAGACAAGTCACGGGATCATGCCTGTGTCAATAACAGTTTGTAGGGAATGTTATAACTGATTCAATTTGACTGTCAGGATCTATGCCTCCTGCTGGCCATAGAGCAACTTGAGTCATGAAGTCATGAAGGGCTAGATTAACAGTCACTTCAGTCATGAAGGGCTAGATTAACAGTCACTTCAGTCATGAAGGGCTAGATTAACAGTCAAATTTGGGATTCTCTTAGGAAGAAAGAGGGATTTCTGGGTAAGAAACTAGCAGCATTAATGAGAGTCTTTGAGGGTAAAATTTATATGTACTTGTCTACATTAAAAAAGTTCTGATATATGATCATTTTCATTATTGAATAAATCATCTGTACATTTTTATCCTCTTTGATTTAATAGCTACATAGGGATGCGTTTTTAAATATCTAAGTATTAAATGTTTTGTGTTTAAACCAGCGATTATGAACTATACATTCAGACTTTTCTAATTTATCAAGGTTTTCTTTGTATCTATACTGATCACTTTGTAAATGTTTCAGTGATTCAGGAAGCTATAATACCCAGATGATAATTCTATTGATATTAATAGTTAGCCTTAAGATTCACTAAAAAGTAACTTGAATTGAGCTCTTTAATCTTATTTATTTAACAAACACTTATGTAGCTTCCCAAGTGCCAGGAACTTTTTAAATTGCTTTGCAAATATCAACTTATTTAATCCTTACAACAATCCTGTGAGGTAATTCTTGTTATTATTCTATTATTCAGAATTTATTCTATTATTCTGCCCTTTTTGAGCCTGCCTGCTCCCTCTCTCTTGAGAGAGTGTACTTTCACTTTCATTTTTAATAAAAGCAGCTTGCTTGGCTTATGTGGTGTGTTCTGAATATTTTTCCTCTGACAATTACCAAGAACTTGAAAATACCTCCACTTGGAGGCCAGTAACACTATGGAAAAAATATGTGTTTAAAATCCATAGAAATCTTGTTGGTAATGCCCTAACTTTGAGAGAAGGGGTATGAGGGAGTGAGTAGATAGTAATAAATAGAAACCATTATTTATCAATAAAAAATCTTAGTAAAAGAAAGAAAAAATTAAGATTTATCCATACTGATTTCTCTTGACCAGGGGGAAAGGAAGCATTAAGGTCCAATATTCATAACCACACAGATATTACCCTCCTCTGAAAAGAGACACAGCAGTACTCCAATCAAGAGGTAAAAATATATGAGGCAAAGAAATCTGAGAGAAAAAGAAAAGTAGGGAAAGTTGTCTTAAGGTCTCCCAGGAGGTACACAGCATAAGCCCCTAATCTATAAGCCAAAATAAATAAGTATTTAATATTACTCATTTAAAAAATTTTGAAACAGTGAGTTTTTGGCTTTGGGCCTCTAAATTACACTGAGGAAATGATTTAAAACTCAAGGATAACCTTCCTGGGTGGGTGTGAGGGAATATATCCCAACTAAGGAGACATAGGGCATTTAACAAATTTAGAGAAGGTAAAGCAAAGCCAAGCTTCATCAACATAAGTACACAATTCCAGCTACACTCTTATTTTATAATTATCAATATCTTATCCTTGCTTTATCATTAAATATTGGGTTGGGGTTAGGGGTTTCTTGACCCTGATGAACCCCATCTGGACCTGATGGAAAGGTCTGTCCATCACCCAGGAATCCTAGATGGGCATTTCTGGGTACAATGCTCATATGGGATTTAGGTTTTCTCCTTAGGGGAAAGAGATCCAAGCGGGAATGTGAGAAACTTTGGGCAATTATACATTTTATAACCTGAATGGAAAGTAGACTATGCAGAAACTGCTAGCAGCTCACCAAAACCCATTTCCTCTTCTTCTGGTTGCATGGCTGGACTACGTTTCTCAGTCTTCCTTGCAGTTTGTGTGGCCTTGTGAATGCATTCTAGTCAATAGAGGGTGAGTAGAAGTAACGCGAGCCACTTCCGGGCCTATCCCTCTCCCGCCCTCAACATCGTCTACACACCATCCTCCCTGTTTAGGCATTCCTGAAAGCCACGTGTTGAATACGGCAGTGCCTCTGACAACCCCAGTGTCTGAATTGCTGTTTGGACCAGACTGTTCCCTATACCCCTTTCCACACTGGAATGACCTTCAATCTTTATGTGAGCAACAAATAAACTTGCACTGTGCTTGAGCTCTTAATATTATTTATTTTTGGACCTATTTGCTATGCTACAGCAGTTAGCCTGCTCTAAATAATATGGGAACGGTCTTGACAAATGCCAGAAAAGATGATCCAAGTCTCTAGGGTTTTATTCATAATTGATCTCAGATAAAGGGAGAGATTCCTTCACTCTTTCAGCAGTCTTAAACATCATGGAGAGAAGTTGTTGCTTTTTGTGTGTCTTATGTTCATTCCTACAGTATGGAGGAAGGCGAGGCCATCTCCCCACATGGAATTATTTTGTCACTGAGAAAAACAAATATGCTACCAAAAGAATGAAGGATGCTGGGTAAGGAGAAACAACATTCGAATAGCACAATCTGATTGTACCAAGGTAGATAATTCTTTATGATACTATGATTTCTTTAGTGTAAGCACTTTTTAAAAGAGCTTGTGTGTGTGTGTGTGTGTGTGTGTGTGTGTGTGTGTGTGCGCATGCGCATGTATTTGAGAGTATATTTTCCCCTTTGAAAGAGATACACAAGAAACTGTTTAACAATTGTTACCAATAGAATAAAGGCCTAGGGCAGGGAATAAGCTTTATTTTGCATTTTATACCTGTCTGTGTTGTCTGAAAATTTAAACCTTATGCATGTATCAATATTATTTTATTCATTTATTTATTTTTTTTTTGAGACAGAGTCTCACTCTGTTGTCCAGGCTAGAGTGAGTGCCGTGGCATCAGCCTAGCTCACAGCAACCTCAATCTCCTGGGCTCAAGCGATCCTCCTGCCTCAGCCTCCTGAGTAGCTGGGACTACAGGCATGCACCACCACGCCTGGCTAATTTTTTCTATATATGTTAGTTGGCCAATTAATTTCTTTCTATTTTTAGTAGAGACGGGGTCTCACTCTTGCTCAGGCTGGTTTCGAACTCCTGACCTCGAGCGATCCTCCTGCCTCAGCCTCCCAGAGTGCTAGCATTACAGGCATGAGCCACCGCGCCCGGCCTTATTCATTTATTTTTGAATGTCAACAGATATGAAAAGACATTGTGATCATATTTTTTCCTTCCTACTTTATAATCTTAGGTATGAACATTAATTTTAAAAATATCAAACAAGTGATATTAGACAATTTCCCTTACATAAACTCATGAACGTGGTTGGTTTTCTTCTATTTCCATAACACTGCGGTCCCTAACTCCCAGGCTGTGGCCTCATAGGAACCCAGACCACATGCATCACCACCTGAGCTCCAGCCCCAACCCCTTGTGGAAAAATTGTCTTCCATCAAACCGGTCCTTGGTACCAAAAAGGTTGGGGACCGCTGCTAACACATTCATACGATGCCGATATACATATTCTGAAGTAAGAGGTTTAGATTATCATGAAATTATTATTAATTTCTACTAATGAAATTATAACTACCATTAAATTACTATTTCTAACATGATATATGAAATTTTCAATATAATTTACTTTACATTTAATTTATGTTTAATGTATTTGGAAACCAAATTCTGATTTTGCAAAATTAGTAATTATTTCAGTCCTTTATATTCTATTTTGCTCTCCTTTGATTTTTACTGCATAATTATCAGAACCATGTTTTTTGAGTAAGTTTTTCTGGAGCATAGTAATATATTTTCTGAGCCTTTTATTTGGGAATGTTTTTTCATTGCCTTTGTAGCTAAAAAATCTTGACAGACCACAGAATTCTTGAATTTCATCCTTTTCTATTCAAAATTCTCCAGGTATGGCCGGGCGTGGTGGCTCACGCCTGTAATCCTAACACTCTGGGAGGCCAAGACAGGCGGATTGCTCGAGGTCAGGAGTTTGAAACCAGCCTGAGCAAGAGCGAGACCCCGTCTCTACTAAAAATAGAAAGAAATTAATTGGACAACTAAAAATATTTTCGTGAAAAAATGTAATAATTTTTAATGTTTTCTAAGTTTCATAACTACTTAAAGAAGCTGTATTTAAGATTTTTTTAAATGACTATTTTGTTCTAATACTTTTACGGTGCCATTTTTTACTTACATAACTTGAATCTAACTGAAACTTAGTATAAAGCATTGGATATACATGTAGATTTATCCTTTTATAATGGTAAGCTGGACATTATAAAATCATTTATTAAATAATCAGTTCACTCCTACACTCTTGATTTAAAACATTTCATCAATTATAAACTAACATTGACTATTTATTTATTCCTATTTCTAAATTCTCTGTTCTCTTCAATTGATCTGCTATATATTACTGGAAAAGTATCAGTTTTAATTTCTGTTGCTTTAAAATATGCTTTATTATCTAGTATGAATACCCTACTTAGTAACCTTCCCTCCCAAATTTTCATGACTGCTCTTATAGAACCACTCTCCCCCAAAAAATCCTGCTGTTATTTCTATTGAAACTATATTTGATTTATAAGCTAATTTACAGGAGACTTAATCCGTACAGTATTAATCCATCTATTTAACAACAGATTTTTATCTTTCCAGCTTCTTAACTCTTTTAGGTCCTCTTAAAGTATAAATTATTTTTTTCCAAATAAATCATATGTATTTCTTGTTATTTATTAAAATATAATTTTTTCTTTCTTTATTTTGTCTAACTCATTTGTGTATGGAAAAATTATTGATTTTTGTGTATACCACCTTGCTAAATTATTGTTATGCTCTACTTATTTTTCGGGTTGATTCTTTGGGGGTTTCTATGCATGGAATCATACCATTGGCACACAGGAATAATTTTGTCCCCACAGTTCATGTATATGTATGTATGTGTGTGTGTATATATATATATATATATGAAATATTAAATCTCTTGTGTTTTCCTTGATTCTGATTGACCAGTATTTTCTCTGATTAGTTAGTACATGAGCTCTACTCTTTTAAAATATTTTGTATCACCCCTGTCTTATTGGGTAAGTTTCTACTCCTGTTTAGAGTGATTAGAAGGTTAATATGATTTATAATGCAACCTTATAATTTTAATGCACTGTAAGTCATATTTAGCATATATTAATATTTCTTTCATCTGCATTAGTTGCATTCAAGTTGATTGCTCCTTTACGCTGACATTCTCTCCTGCTTCCTCCAAAGATGGTCATCTGCAGGCTTTGCTCTTGGGCTGCCTTCACATCATGCTCTATGCTGTGAAAAAGCATTTTTAGGACCCAGTTGCATATTGCCCACAACATCAGATCGAACTGTTCTAAGGGACAGCTGGTCAGGCCTTTTTTTACTTAGCATCGAGAGCCTTTAAGAAATTGCATTTTGTAAGAGAACTGTAGAATTTTGTGCAGACTCTCAGGGTCTGTCTTTAATTTCATCCTCAAGTCAATGTATTTGGCAGGTACTTTTTATAACTTGAGGTCTGGGCTTGTGACTGTGTTCTGATTTCATAATAATGGAGACTATTGTTTTCATCTTTTTATTTATTTTTAATGTGAATAATAGAAGTGAAGGAGAACTGAAATGACACCACAGTCTTCATTCCTAATGCAGCTGGTTTGCTTTATACTTTATATTTTAATAAAGCTCTCTTTCATCTTACCTTGCTTGATAAAGTTTATGTTTTCTTATATTTTGCTGAGAATACAAAGTAGATGCATTCTAAAAGAGATATAGTCTTAATTTTCATTTAGTTTATTTTTAAATCACTTTTATAGGTTTGATTTCCTTCATCTCATTAGACCAATTTTTTTCTTTCTTTTTTGTTAGAGATTTTTTTTATAAAATATGTAATCCTTATTTAGTTTATTTGTTTGCTTATACCTAAAAGTGTAGAGAATTTTCCAGGTATCGCCAACCAACAGACTATGTATAATGTCTTTGAGTTTTTTCTGTGGTTAATGTGGGGATGAGGTGGGGTGTCAGGATATACTGTTCAGATTTTATGCTGAAAAAAAAACTTGATGTTCATAGCCTCCAGCTAAATGTGCAGTCTAGCAGGCATTTATTTAATGTAGCTTGGCTGGTTTGAGTTGAGATTAACTTTATTGTTGAGTGGTATGAGCCTTTCATTTTACTAGATGGTTCTGCAGCTGTTTTCACACCAAAGGTCTATGGTGATTTACAATTTTTTATTTTCTGATGTCTAAATTTGAATATTACTTGCATCATTCTAATATCTACACCATACAATATTGTTATGGCCCTCTATAAAATGCATGCCAAGCATAGTAAGGCCATTGAAGAACAAAACAACAACTATACCTTTTATGTGGTTTTTGTTGGTATAAGTGGCTAGCCTTGAAAAAGAATTCTACTGCTTTATGAATGATTTTAATCCTGCATTTATAGAATTATTAAAGGTTTTGAAGATATTTCTGTACTTCATTGAATTTTATGGGGAAAATTATAGGCTAGCTTGGGGTTAAAAAAATGGCTATTTAAGGATTTGGGTATTTTTTTTCTTCTGTGCTTTATGATTTTTCCCAAAAACTTTTTGAATGATTCCTATTAATTCAGAAATAAATTATCTAGTTTATTCCTTGGCTCAGTCCCTTGCCTCTCAACTTTGTTAATAGTCCTTTAACTAATGTACTGTTTTATAATTTGAATTTATATTGGGTTGAGCAAAGGTAGCAGGAAGAAAGGAATTTGTAGTCACTGCTTTCACATGTTGATTTACAGTCTTGCATCAGTCTTGCCAACACTTTGAAATGTTTAGACCTATTTCTCTACTACTAGGAATAATAAAAGGATTCTCTTATGTTTGCTGTTGATATTTCTATTTCTCAGCAATTATAATACTTTCATTTGGGCTTTGAGATGTTAAAATTATTTACAGAAGTGTCAGAGCTGATGCACAAATATATTCAATGCAACTCTCCTTTTAAATGGAAATATTCATAACAGTTGAGTTGGTGCCTAATTTGATTCTCTGTCAAATGTTTGTGGTTTAAGGTAATGAATGCCAGACTTTACCTTTATTTCCCTAAATAATCAAAAATTGTTTGAATGTGCAAGTCAGTCTAATTCTATATTCATTCACTGAACTACAATGTCATTCTGAGAAACTCCAGTGTACTATAACTAAAATGCCATTCTGAGAAACTCCAACTCCCAACACCTCCCTACCTCTGGGAGTTGAGTCGAATTGCCACATTCAACCTCCGTCCACACAGGCAAATGAAAGTGCAGAACTAATTAGCCAGATAGTTCAGACAGAAGTAATCCACTATTGAGGAGAAAGTAGGAATTTGAAGCAAGAATTTTTTTTTTAAATTGGTTAGATGACTTTTCAACTCACCAGATAATTGATAAGGTTTTTGGAGGAATTTTTCCAAGCAAATCAGAGAAGTTGGATTCCTCTTGGGATTAAAAATAATTAAGTGGACATTTAAAACATTACTGCAATCGGCCACTGATAATATAAAGAAAATGTAATGATTGTTGATAATAAATAGATGTCTCATGTTTTCAAGATATTTACCACCTAATTGGGATTCAAGCCCAAATGGCATAAAATCCAAGAACATTCTTATGAATATCATATTTGCCAGACTAATTTGAGAGAGAACACTTGAAAAATGCGTGGAACTAAGTAGGTCTTGTGGACTGGAACAAGAAAGCCTTAGGAATTAGTATTTAAAAGGGCAAGTTGGTAGCTTATCTAGCAGAGGAAAGGAGCCAGTTCTTTGTAACTGAAGGTGTCAAATATAAAATTTAGGAAAGAAAGAGGGAAGCCAGGCTGTGTGAAAACACAGAAAACAGTCTGAAACAGTGGGTTTTACCTCTACAAAAATAAACAAATAGGTCAAAAAGGTCAGGAGGAGATGCTGTCCTGACTCTTTGATACACAGGGGTTTTCTGGTGGATTTAAGGCACACATTTCTGAGGTGTCCATTGAGCAGCACAACCTTGCCACTTCCAAGATGCTGACATAAGAGAACAGCAGGTGCTCAAGTACAATTTACACCGACTTGGTCATAAATGCCTAAGTGACAATTCCTTCGGGTTCATGTTTTCTTTCCCTCTTGGGTCAACTTGAAACTAAGACACTCTATTTTAATTTCTTTATGGTGTAAAGTTATCCAGAAATGAATATCCTGGGACTCTTTTAAAGCCAATAGCCAACAGAGCAGCAAATCTGTTCAAAGATACATTTCCTATGTGATGCATGCTTAGCATGAAAAACCCTGAGGACAATGAAAATCAGTGTAGCTTTTTAGAGGAAATGATCTGCTAACATTTTTGTATATCAGGTATTAAAAAGGGAAAAACTTTATTTTCTGTAATAGAAGCTGTAAAACAGTAATAAGAAAACATTCTTATTTATTTTAATATGCAAATATAAATCAAAATGGCATGGCATATTTTAATAGTAGCAAAGGTTTTTGTGTGATTTTTGACAAATAAAAACATACTGCTTACCCCATAGAAGACCCAAAACTTAGTGGTGAAGTTTTTTAAAGTAATTTTACCTTTAAGTTTGCACCTCCAGAAATGCTGAAGGAAATTGCTTGTATTTGTTTATTCCACAATGGTTAATATTAGAAACGTTTTGGGTCTTCTCTTTTTTCTCTTAGTCATGATCAATCAAGATGTTCAGGGTCTTTATTTAGAAGTTTGGTGATGTTTTTGTGACCAGAAATATGCCATAGGAACTTAACTGTTATTTATATCAATCGGCCTGTGGTAAAATTGTTTTGAGTATACATCATTCTGCTTAAAGTCACAGTTTTCAAAAACCTTTCGACCACATAAAGTGAGAACTTACTGTACAATAAGAAAGTACATAGGATTTGGAGTCAGAATGCATAATAGGCAGTGACTTCTTTCGGCTGGGTAGATTCCAGGCAATATAATAAAGGAGAGGAAATTTGAGCTATACTCTAAATTCTAAGTAGTTTTTAAACAAACAAATGGATCAGGAATCACCTTCCAGGTTGAGGAAGTAAGTGTGGTCTATGGGCTTCTCTCCTGCTTACCACCATAAATACAGTGCCTGGCATGTAGCAAGTGTTTAATACACATTTGTAGGCTGAGTGAATAAACTAAACAGTACACTTAGAAAGAGTATTAAGTAAGGTAAAAGGAGATGAAGAACACAAGGTAGGAAATATAGGCCTTCCATGGTATCCCAATATTGATGTTTAGGTTTTATTTTCTAAGTAATAGAGTACCATTAAAGATTTTTATTTTTTAATTATGGCATTTAAGCGAGAGGAGGTGTGTGTGGCATTAAAACTATTTGCTTTAAATGGTGGGGGTATGCACATAGATGAAGGTGGAAAAATTGACAGTAAGGGAAAGAAGATTCCTCTCTGCTGGATAAACTATGAAATAATCACACAAAGGATCAGACAGATCTAATCAATCACCTTCTGTAGAGAAAGGGGTCTTGGGCTGCAGTTTCTAAATATTCCTCCTCCCCAAGCAAGCATATTCCTATTATAGAGCCTGACATGATTTAATGTCTTTGAACAATCATGGTATAGCTTTTCAATGATAGTCTATAGCATTATTCAATTTAGTGCATATGTATGTGTCTGCCTAGTGGACTGTGCTTTTCTTGAGGTCAGGGAAGGAGGTCATATTTGACTTGATGTCTTATGTATCTTTATGTACTTGATGTTCAAAGTCTGTGGAATAACTAAATGAATAATAGTCTCCCCATATTTCAGTTTTCTGATGGCCTGAGTACTTGGGAATAGAGAGATGATAAGTTTACTAAAGGACCAGTCGTACTACCAAGAAAAGAAGTGGGTTCTATGTGTTAGTCTCAGTGAACTTTGTTGATTTGTATCTTCCCATGATAGGTATATCCATTCTTCCCCTATTGACAGAATCAGGCTTCTGAGATTGTACAAATTAGAGGATCAGACTCTGAATGACAACAATTTTGAAGGTAAATGTCAATCTTGTACGAGAGTGAGTAGTCCTTTTCCAATGACAACCTGACCTCATTGCACCTGCTTTTCCTAAGTGTTCAAATTAGCAATATTTATAATTTTTCTTATATTAAATGAGAATGGAATAATAAACAAAAGTACCTGAGTTCAGAAGGAACAATTTAGCCTAATGAAAAGAAGACTTTTCCAACGATTGCCATATACTTTTACCATATTCTGAGTTTTGCTTTTTTATGATGTTAAGAAAATGTCCTTTTGCCTATAAAGATTTGGGTAACCTAAAATGACCAGGGAGGCATGGCCCATGCTTACTCTTTAATTCCATGGCACAGTAATTTTTTTTCCTATCTAATTTGTCTTCCATGCTTTACCAAAAAATGAAGGCAAGCTTTACAAATGCATTAATGTCAAAACAGATGACAACTTTAGAATAGGCCCCATTAGCCATGCCAGGACAAGTTCAAACACTGCAGAAAGAGAACATTTTATTAAATATTACCTGAAGACAGCAAAATAGAAAACAGCAGAAAAGAAAAATGGTCACTGAAAAATTTAGTGCTGAGGAATACACACTATATTTTTCACCATTTGCCATATTTACTGAAAAATCAATGGCAGATCTCCTGTAGTGTGACTGTGGCATGACAAACTCTTATTATAGGTTAACATCCTATTACACCAGTTCATTTGTGTAAAACTTTCTGCTGGATTGGCAAATACTAATAGCACTGTCAGATGAGGAACAAAAGCTAGAGTCTTCCAAGGATAAGAGGGAAGGGGCATCTCTGAGACTGGTGATATTTAATTATTGTTGTTATTTTTGTATAAATGTGATACTCAACAAAAGATTTAGGATTAGTTAACAAAATACACATCATCCAAGGAGATAGAGCCAACATTCGTAACAGATGAAGGAAAGGGTTCAGGGACTAGAAGATTAGAATGATAAGAGGAAATTGGGATCGAGAGTGGTGAACTCTGCACATCAAATGTTGGGAGTTTTTATTCTTGAGTGAATCGGGCCATGTGTGTGGTTCTGAAGTTTTCAGTAATCAACTCAAAGAAGACCTGATCAGCTTTATGATTCACAGTGTTGAATAAGACAAAAAAAACAAACGGGGTCATTGCTCATGAATATTGTAATTTTTTTTCTCATTCTGTACCCAGAGATAAATTTATGTTGTGTATTCTCAGAGAAAGAGAGAGAGAAAGAGAGAGAGAAAGCTCAGACATGGGAGACAATAATCTTACAGTACTTTCACAATGAGCTTACTTATAATTTTTTACTACTTAGCCTGATAGAATTATACCAAAGCAACAAAGTCATACATCTTTGGGGAACCAAAAGGGGAGATGCTTTCTGCTGGAGGGGCACAAGGAAGGACAGGTTTTAAAGTATACAACGATTGGGTGGGCTCTATATCCTTTTTAGGGTATTTCCATTCTCTCTCTCCCTCTTGTATTTTTCTTTTTTTCTTTTCCATTCAAGCTTGAGATTTTTATTTACCTGGGCCAGGTAGCTGGCTAGTCTGGCTGAGCCACGTGCTTTAACGCTTAGTCCTGCTAGGAGTAGGGTTAGAATACTTTCATGGATATTGAGGAGCCTGACAAGAACACCTACGTGCATAAAAGACCATTCTGCATAGCATGGAAATGACCTCAGGGTTGCCAAGTTTTTTTCTCAAGGACAGTCTCTTCAGGGTTATGGAGAAACCTCTTTTTGGCCATGATATTCGGAGGGAACCAAATTAATTTGGCAGCACCGTGTCAGAGAGTAAATAAAAACTAATTTGTGTTCTCATAAAATTTTCAACATGAGTTGACTAAGTGAATCAAATAGAATCTCTGAAATTTGAGTTTGAAGATTAATAGCATACACTTATCTAAGAGACACAAAATTTCAGAAATAAAGAAGAGTGGAAATAAAAAGATCAGGGTACGAAAATATATTCAAGCCTCCTCTGCCATTTGCTTGTTCTTCCTCCTCAAGTCTCCAATCTGTCTGCCTCGCCCGACTCACTAAACAGGAGCCTGGTGATGGAACGATTTGGGCAGATCTATGTCTTTCAGCAATTAATATCAATGTTATTGTAGGCAAGTCAATGTTGGTTGAATGAACTAATGTTGCTAATTTTTTTTAGCCCCATTACATAAGTAAATATCACTTTGCTAGTTTAGGGATAACCAAATGTTTTATTTACAAATTGGTAAACAAATGAAATATTATATGTGCATTATGACCAGAGTCTCAAAGTTGACAGGAAAAAAAAAACCCTGACAATACATTTTTCTATTTTTGCTCATCATTTTTCATATATTTGAAACAAAAGAAAACAGCAGCAACAAAAACCTCTTAGTGGTGCTCTTTTATAATGTTGGTTCGATATGTGCTACCCAGCATTTAATTCTTTGTCTAGTGAAGACAATAGTGGCAGGGAAGTGGAATATGTGTTTAAAAACTTCAAATTTTTGCACAGGTCCAGTTTTGTCAGTGCTGATGTTGCAAAGGCAAGAAATTCAGGCTGTAGGGAATGGAGGGAGTGGAGCTTTAAGCTCAATAGGTTACTCTTGGGTCTGGGGCAGAGCCACGTTGGGAATTAGGCGCATTTTCCCTGATCCTCAGCCGGTAAATGGGTATCCTCCCGACAGTTTCAAAGTGGTTCTGGCGGTGTTTAACTTCTCTCCTGGTGGGGGGCTAATCTCATAAAGATTTCAGCCACACAAGCAACAGTGTCTGGGGTGTAATGATCGCTTTGAAGTTTGTTTGCTCGCCAGTGCATTTAAACAGTTTAAATGTTCCAGGAATAGGATTAGATGCCCCAGTGAATTCATTTCATTTACCCCCAGCAGTGGTTTCCCAATACTATGAGAGGTTTACATGGTATCAATTTAGAGGCCTGCTGCTTTTGAAGATTTTCCCTTTCACCCTCTCAATTTTCTACCTCTCTCAAGGTCTTGCCTGGAAAAATATTAGGGGTCAGGGCTCAGTAGAAAGGGGCATTATTATTATGCCTTTAGGGCATGCAAAAGATAATTTTCTGAATTGTCTTCCAAAGTGGTGTTAGCTCAATAAGGAGAAAGCAGAAAATGAGAACAAAATTAAGGTCACTTTAGAACTTGGGCAAAAATTAAACATAAATATTGAACCACTGTACAGCCTAATCTCTGGATCAGTCATCCCATGTTAGAATGGAGAATTTTGAACCCTGATTATTGTACGAGGCATGGAGTGAGTTAATACTATATCACTTTTGCAGGTTTTAACTTTTAGGAACTACAGAGAATGTGTATTTCCTTCAAACATAATCCAAAAATGGTATTTGAAAATAAGTAGTGACTTGTGGTCTCTTAATGCCTACCAGTTATCTTACACTGAATCCTGCACACTGATTCACTATACCAGAAAATAGATTGAACCTTTCTCCCTCTGGATATAGAAGGAAAAGAGTTCTCCTGAGCTGCTATGGCCACTGAAAATGACTTCCAGGACCAGCAGAAATTAATATGGAGGATGTTTAATATTCTAAATATGGAAAATTTCCATGAAAATGAACAAAAATCTTCATGATACAAGAATATATTACTATTTTCCAACATCCACACTCTCCTAAGTAGCTCAAATGACATAATTTTAGGGAAAGTTAAATTTTCATTTCACAAAAATTCTTGGGATATTAAGCCAGTACTCGCCAAATACATTTAAATTAAAGGATTACTGTATTTCTTAGACATTGTTGTTTTTTACTTTTTTCTTAAAAATAAGTTAAAAGTAATGCATGCTCATTTTCGAAAACTTAGAAAAAAAGCAGAAAGTTAGAAAGAAGAAAATAAAAATTACAGATAAAATTTCACAAATGTTGATATAACCACTGTTAAAAAATTGAGATACTTCCTTTTCTTTTTAAAGTATATTTTCCATAATTATGATCATGCTATAAAAAGATGCTTTCTTCATGTATTAATAGATTATATCAGGAGCCTTTTCCCATGTCATTAAAACTGTTACTAAAAGTGATTTTAATGGCTGAAGAATATTTCCTTGAATGAATATGCTGTAATTTGTATTAGTATTCTTATTTTATTAGATATTTATAATTTTCTTAACCTCATGGTTTATATTTTCTATATGTTAAAAATAGTTCTAATTATTTTAGGATTAATTTCTGTAACTATAATTACCGGGCCAAAAGTTCTGAATATTTTAAAGAGTCTGAATATATACATATATTCAAATGTTTTTTTCAGAAATGTTCTATAAAATTATTAGAGAAGTTTAATGTTTTAAAATATGCTTACTAACTTTTAGATTTTTTTCATGTTTCTTGCCCATACTCCAGTCATTTGCTTTTTTTTCTTTGAGGATGCTTGTGTTATTTTTAGTGATTTTTTTAAAAAAAAACTTATCATATCGGGAATATTACCTTACTCTGTATTTGTTACAAATACCTTCCCCCAGGCTCAGAATGACCATTTTGTTGCATTTCCCATCATAGTCTCATCTTGCTGCCATAGCATCTGAATAAACCTGTTTAAATGACCCCTTTTAGAACTATATTATTGAAATTAAAAAACTATTTTGTACTGAGAAATTATGAGTAATTGCCTCAGTATAATGGAGAACTGATTACCAAATTGCTAAAGGTATGATAACACATTTTTTAAAGGGAACTAGATGCACTTCAACTAACTCAGTTTTCATGGGGTGATCACGCTTCTTTCTGTTTTCCCCACATGCACCTTCTCCCAACCCCCATCATCACCCTCTCTCTCTTTTTCCCTGAAGGAGAAAACTTTCTTTTCTTTAAAGTAGAGTGAACAATCAATCGATCTTCTCTTCCCACTGTCTGGTTAGATTACCTAGAGACCTCCAGCAGATCTCTTAAAAGTATGGTTTACTTACCACACACAAAAGCCTCTGTATGCAGAAAATACTAATATCACTCTGCTTGATCCTATTTTAAGGGACTTGCAGCACCCCATACTTAGTGGTACCATGCATAATCAGCCGGGCAATGTTGCTTGGTACTTTATTCTGATCTCACTTTTGTTTAGTCTGCCAACAGTGAACTGGGATAATCTCTCACTGAAGTTATTTTATAATGATTTCATATACTTAAGGAATATTCTAGGCACTAACCAGTCTTTACTTTTTCTTTATGACCCAGGGGAATTTAGGTAGAATCTGCAGGCAGCTTTTAGATATGAGTCTATTACCCCATAGTCAACCTCAATTGTGATCAAAATATATTTTATCTTCCCTTGAAAATCAGACTTGTTGTTTTGCTAGGCATTTATGGAAATTTAATAACAGACACCCTAGAAGACATGCCCAGACACCAGACAATTAGAAATATTTTTACCTCTCTTGTGGTTATTAATTTTGAATGCTTTTAAAAATATAATTATGGTGATAGAAGTACTCGCAGGTTTATGTTTTAGGGTAAAAAGTCTTGTTCCATGGCAAGACCTGTGGGAGAGATTATGGAGGTCTTCAACTGTACATGCTGTAGGAACAAACACCACTTAAGCCAGGCTCCACTTCCTAAACAAGTATTTAATCTCCTCATTAAAGATATATGAAACTAAAAATCAATGAGCTCCGGTGGTTAGAGCTTTTTAGTGGAACTAATGGATACACCTTGTCTAACATTAGAAACTTCACTTGTGGTTTACATCTGTACAAGAAGAGAAAACATGAATCTAGAAATAAAGTCTCTAGCTACAGTAATAATTGGGCTGTGAGTTCTGGATAAGCAGGTCTCATAAATATATAACATATGGAATAAAGTATTGCCAATTCACATTCTCTCACATTAAATAGATACGGTAAACTCTTACTATACTGCCTAAGATTAAAGACAGCAAAATTCTGTTTGGATACATGCCCTATTGAGCCTCATTAGACAGACTTTTTGTGCAAATTTAAACCTCTGACATGCCTACATCATGAACTATTTAAACTAAAAATATTTCACATGACTTGTTTGGAAATATATATATATTTCCAAACAAATGAAATATATATATTATATATTTATATATATATTTATTATATATACATTTATTATATATTTATATATATATATATATATTTCATTTCACCAGGCAAATACAACTAAAAATATTGGTGTATTTCAGGTGATAATAGGAATTTCCTGGTCCTTTTGACAAAAACCCAGAGCCTGAAATGAATCTTATACAAATCAATTTATCAATTACACCAGAGTATCATGAAGAAAATCTCAGGGCATTCATTTCCACCTACTCATTTTGCTGCTAGATTTCAAAGTTTTGTTTTTTGTCAACACTTGTTCTAAACAATGCAAGAAACCATGATGAACACACTAGATAGATTAAAAGCTCTACAAAGCCAAACACCATGTCTGTCTTCCTTAAACACCTAAAATGGGACCTATTGCATAGCAAGCACTCATATTTTAGTTAAATCAGTGAGTGAAGGGTGATGAATTTAATAGATGAGGCTTGGCTAAATTGTGAACTAATACAGCAGTCCACGTTGACTCACAAGGAGTCAGCAAGATACTATTGCACATAGCCCCAACTCTAAATCATTGCCGAATCTTTGCTTCATTAATCTTTGTGTAGATATGTCTCTAGACATTTCATTCATGCTTTTGTAGCTCTCACTAAGTAGACATGAGACAGCTAAATACAAAACTCTATTAAAGTTTCAATCTGACCAAAGGGACTTGCTTTTAATTCTAAGCACACAGCCAGGTGGCCAATAAGAATTATAGGATACATGTGTCTTGGGAAATGGAGAAGAGTATTCTGTACAGCATTTCAGTTCAGAAGATGTCCTTTTTCTCTGGGCACGAGGGAAACTTCTATCACTACTGGTGCAGAAAGTATTAATAGAAATTTTTCAGAGGGCGCTTTTTGAGAAATTGCAAAGAAATTATCAAAACTTTAGCAGTTCTAATGCTACACAAGATATATAAGCATATAAAATACAATGAGGAAGAAGGAAGAAGAGACTCTGCACTATCACAGGACAGACATGTGGCTCTCACCCATACTGGTGAGAGCTCACAAAAACCCTAATGCACAGGTCACCCAGATGTTCCGCTTAGTTACTCATCTGTACTCACATCCACAATCATTTCTGCCTTTTTCTTCTTTAGATTAATATTTAGTAATTTGTATATGGTTGATTGTGTATTGTATATGTAGGCTTAGTTCTTTTAAATGAATTTTTTTTGTTGTTGCTCTTATAAAACCCCAGCTTTAACCCATTTGGCAAGGAGGACTGAGCTAGTGAACTCAAATGATAGTTTTGACACTATCCTGCTTTCTGATGGGGCAATATAGGTGAGCACACTCCTAAAACACAATCCACTTACAATGAGCTCACATAATCTAACTGCATTTTTTGATGAAACACCATTCAGTATGATTCTTCATAGGTAAGCTATCCTGCCAATAACCAGCTAGTGTCTGGGCACAGCTTCCTGGACTTATTCAAAAAGTCATCATAAATATCTAACAGAACATTGGGTTATTTTTCAATTTTGGTAGACAGAATTATACTTACATAGCTGGAAGAAGTCATAAATAAATGTTTATAAATAAATATATCTCATATATTACTTTCATTTTGTGGGCTCTAGAGAGAGCAGAAAGCAAGATCTTGTCAAGAATGTGGCATTCTACTGAAAAACATACCCTGTCTTTTTCTCATCCTAATGAACTGTGTCTGAAAGATAACCTTTAGAAAAATGAATGAAACCTGCTTTTGATTAGATTAGTGTTTGCAATTTTTTTTTTTAGTTTATGTAATTTTTTGCTAGTATTTTAGAAATCATTATGCTTACTAGTGGCTGTTCTTGTTTTATGTACTTTGACCTATTCAACTCTATGAATTTTATTTGGATAATTTGCCCTAAGACAATTCAAAGTCAAAGATATAAAGTAAATAGTATTGTTATGAGGGCATGCTTTTTGGTACTAAAAGAAGATAGTGTAGGCATGGTAATAATAGCCATGTGGAGTGGAAAGAGAAAACAACTGTCCATCATTTTTCAGAGAGGAGTCATAGAAAAGAGTGGAAAGAGATATTTCTATGAGGTATTAAAAAGAAATCGCTTTTAAAGTTACACAGAGTCTATAAACAGTGAGTTTATTGTAAAAATGCATACATTCACCTCCCCTTTTCTAATTTCACTTCAGCAGGACTCCTTGCCATTCCTTGAGCCTACAAGCATATTCCTGCCTTTGCATTTACCATGTTTTCTACCCTGATATCTGCATTTAGGTCTCCGTTCAAATGTCATCTGTTGAGTGACAACTTTTCTGACCACCCTATAAAAATAGCAGGAAACTTTCCTGCTCTGTGTGCCCTCACCCTGCTTCCTGACTTATTTCTCTGCATTGCACTTACCTGTCCAATATACACCTTTTTGGTGTATAATACTTGGCTTGGTACACAGCAGGTGCTCACTTTGTTGAATGAATGAAACTATGGACAGATAGAAATGAAGGATTCTTAATTAAAATCTTATTGATAGTAACTGAAGTTCCTGTCCACTCATACGTTTTGTGGATGGCTTAACATCGTGCATAAAAGTTCTCTGAAAAAGAATTTGGAAGAAATAGACTTTATTCCAGTGAAGTTTGCAAACTGGGAAAATGTAGCCTTTGGTGTAAAATGAAAGTGCTTTCCAGGCAATCAAGGGAGGGTTCAGTTTTTATAGTGAAAGTTCCTGCTCAGGTTCCCAATCAGGTCCATTTATGCAAATGAAGCATTCAAACTTGCTTAGTTCTGATTGATCGATGCAGCTGAGTTTTAATTGGTTGGTTCAGGTGACATGAACAGAAATACAGCTATGAATTCTCAGAGTTAAGTAGATGTGTGGGTTTTCTGGCAACTCAGGATACGTGTGTCACTTTTAGTCAGCAAATGGCTGTTCGGATATTTTTTAAATTGAGGCCCAGTCAGCTGCGTGGGGTTCATCTTGAGAGACTTTCAGGTTCATAGCACTCAATCTTCACAATAATAATTCATGTTTTGCAAAAGAAGTGTTTGTGCTAACAATAATGAGGTATTTTTGCATTGACCTAGCATTCTTCATTAGTAAAAATCAGGCATTTTTTTTTCTGAAAAAGAAAAGAGATCCCAACATTAATGTAATTATTTGAAGATAAATACAGAGTGGAAACATGTCTGAGAGTTGAATACTGTTAAAAAGTGGTGTGTCTCTGCCAAAATGTATCATTACTTTTTAAAAAAGGAAAACATGTGTATCATAGGAATTTTAGAAAAGATTGGAAAACACTAAGAAGAAAATGTAAATCACATTTTATTTCATTAGAGTGACATATATCATGCTAGTTTGGTATACCTTATATAAGTGTTTTAGATGAAATTTTTAAACATTGGTATTACATTATACAAATGTTTAGAACCTGCTTCTTTTTCTGTTTAATAGTTTATAAAAATATCCTTTCATATTATTAAATGTTACTCTATAAAATATTTTAACAACTTCATAGTATTTTGCTTTATAAATGAAAATTTCTAATTTAGTCACCCCCTATTGTTGAGCACTTAAGTTTTCATGATTTTTCACAGTTACAAACAACATTGCAAAGAACATCCATAGAGTAAATCTTTATAACTACTCACGATTATTGCTTAAGATGATTTTTTTTATTGGTAGAAATTCTAGGTCACAGGAAGTATACTTTCTCATTTACTTTATATTTACCTTCAAATTATTTTCCAGAAATTATAGCACATTAGTTGTCTAACGTCAGTGTACAAGAGTGTAAGCATATTAATTTTATATAATGAGGAGAAAATGCTGATATTTTGACAACTAGTATCAAAATTTATTTCAGAATAACATTGCCTTTGTTTGGAAAATTACTTTGTTACAATTATTTATTATTTAAAATGATTTGTAAAACACAATGTTACCAAAATGTAATCTATTAATCTCTACTTCTATTATTGTAATATGGTAGATCCTAGAAATTTAGCACATTGTATTGGTTTTGGAGTTAAAGGGACTGGGCTTCATATCTTAATTGGCTACTTCATCTACTAAAGACCCAACAATTCCACCCCTTGATGGAAATGCATGTCCATGCATTCCAGAAAGCCATGTATAAAAATGTCCATAGCAACTTAATTAGCAATAGACAAATTAAAATGTCATTCAATAATAATGGATATATGTTTGTGAAAATAAGCAAACTAGAGCTATATGCAACAACATAGATGAATATCACAAAAACAATGTTGAGTGAAAAAATTCCAGATGCAAAAGAAGGCATTCTGTATAATTCTATTTATATAAAGTTTAACAAAATGGTCAAAAGTAAACTATCAGCTTTAGGAATGCATGCCTTGGCATAAAAATACAAGAAAAACAATTGCCATAAAAATCAGGACAATGATTGTCTTTGAGCAAAAGGAAGCGGTTGTGATTGGGAAAGGAAATGAGAGGGTACATGTGGAACACAGACAGTGTATTAATTCTTGATGTAGTGCACAGGTGTTTGGTTTGTGAAAAATCATTGAGCTGTACATCTTTGCTTTGCACAGCTTTTTTGTATGTATGTTATATTTCACAATAAAAAGGTTGAAAAAATAGAACAAAAGAAAACCATCCCAGTTTGAATGAAATGATATGTTCCTTTAATATACTGGAACATGAATTAATGACATTTTCATACAGTTCTACTCTTGGCTGTAAAATTTGCTGTGATTGTCTCCCTAGCATTAAAGAAGTATGTTCAGTCACAAAACAGTATCTTTAGCATGCTGTCTAATACTAGAAGCATTTAGAGAAAAATAAGAGGGGTATCACTGAAAATATTATTTTATTAATTGCATTCATATTTGATTTTAAAGCATCTCCTTGGGATTCTGCTTGGGATTTTTCGAGAATAATAAAACTGAATATCTTGCACAGAGCTATTATTTAGCAGCTGAGTTTTATAAAGGCACTCCAACTTAGATTGTTATTCAATATTGTTAGTGGTGTCTAAGCCTACATTCTGTTAAACAAAATGTATTAGATGATTTCTGACATTAAACTATTAATTTTAACAGATATGCTTAAAAACTTAAAATTATAAAGCCTGATTCCCTCTTTCTAACAAAATTAATCAAACAGGTAAAAAGCCTACTAAAATCAATGAACTGGGTTCAAACCCTAGATTTGTAAATATTTGCATGAATATGTGTACCTTTGTTTTTTCCCTCCTGTCCTTGTAACTGGGGCAATGTCACTCACAGATTAGCTAGGCCACTGACACAAACTCCACTGCAAAGACAGTGTGGTAGAGCCCCACTCAAGCATTGGACTGAGAATGGAATACCAGAGGAGCACATTCAAATCCAGGCTATTGCCAGAAAAAGAGGCAATAGATGCCAGAGAATCAAAGAAAAATGCTCACCACACTTCTAAGAATTGATCTTCCCTTTTCTTTGATATGCATCCCTTAAAATGACAAAGGACACAGGTCTCTTCTAAGTTGAAATACTCTGCTTTCAAATTATTTATGTGTAAGTATATTCATAAGCTAACACCACCTTGTCTTTGTGTAAACAGCCTTGAGGCTGGGTGTTATTAACCCATCTGGTACTGAAGTCCAAGTTGATATACTCTGACAAATGAGAATACAATAGATTAGTGACTTTACTGAGACTAGAACCCTTAACTCTTAGCCAGGTGAGCCAACTCTAAGTGCAGAAGACACGAATAAATCCTGAATTCTTATTTCAATTCAGATTAATGTAAATAGGAGACAACACATTTGGTCCCAGATTGGTCTAATGAGGCAACACCATTACCTCTGATTTCTATAGTTTTTCTTTAACTCAGCCTGGCTTTATTGTGTTGGAGAGATATGAATGACAATAGAAAGGTCAAACAGACACTCTAGTTCCAGTACATCAGACAATAAGGACACAAACAAAGCTCCTTTTACTGGCTTCCACTGACGCATGAAGAAACCCATTATTGGGCCATTTGTATGTTTTCTCTAAAATGGCAACCCTTGGCAGTGATGTCATGGTAATGATATGTTACAATGCCCTGCAAAGAGCTCGTGCAGGAAAAGGCTGTGGAAGCTCAGTCTCTCTTCTGTTATGGAGAAAGGTCAAACTCTTGTCACTCTTGATAACATGGCACAAGTACTCATCTATGCTCTTTGTAGTCAACCAGAAATGGAATGGGCACACTGGACAGCTTGCTCAGGTTCCTGACTGTGCTAACAGTGAATTAACTCAGTCCAACAAATGCACAAGTGAAAATCCCAGTGTAGACCTTCTTGCCTCAAGTACTGTAATGATAGTCCTTAGGCCTGTCATTACTTCTGAAATTACAGTCAAATGGCTATGATTTGGCAGCTACCTGAGGAAAAGACTTTTTTATTGGGGCATTTTGGCTAGATCACTCTGCACTGTTAGGATGTTGACGAAGGCCATGTTAGAAAGATAAAAAAGAGGTGAAATAAAAGAAAACAAATCTGACTGGAAATGTTTTCAGAGCTTCTCAGTTGTTGAGCAATTTACAGTTATTGACTCTTAAAGTGAAAATAATTATGGGCATATCTTAAGTTAGGTTCACCTGTGTATCATGTTTTTATTTCATGTTGACTTAAAGATTCTCATAAGAATGACATATAGTCATGGAGAACAGAAGATGCTTAGTCGTTCTGTAAGAATTTTATTCTTTAGATTGAACCAGCACTTTAGACAATGAAGTGACATTCTCTGTTTAAAATACATTCTCAGGCTTTTCAAAAATTACAAATGATACTCATACTAAAATATTTTTATGTATTTATCAATCCTCATGTATTTTTAAAAATCTTTTTCTACTTCGTAACAGAAAGAGCCAGCATTTTCCCTTTCTTAAATTTTGGTCCTCAATTTTTGTTGTACATATTGCTCCTCTGAAGAAATTATAAACAGTTTGGGAGGGTAAGTTTCTATATGATTATCAATTATGGAGGTTGTAATGCCATTTTATTTCTAGTAATATTTGGTGTTCTATTTTACTCTTTCATAGTTTGCAGGGAAAATTATATTAATAAATATGGCAATGCAATAGTATTTTCTTTCTTATTTTGCATGTCTCTTACTTTAGTTATTGGTGTTCAAAACATATTATTGGGGGCATATTGTATAATTGTCAACATCTGTGCTATCATGACTTTCACTGGTAACATATTCCAATGCTCCACAATAGTATGGAAGGAAAGTGTGGCAGTTCTTTGTTATTACATCTGGTTCATGTAGTGTTGACTCCTTATTTCAAACCTTGGTTTAATATCCATAAGTAAAATGGAACCATAACATTTTCCAGGAAAGTGAAATGTAAGGGAAGCAAATCTGTAGAGGACAGGGTAGGACTGAGTTCTTGGTAGAACTGAGAAGGAGGGAGTCACTTAAAATTCATCAATTCCTGGGTGAGGCTTGGAAAAGGAGTCATCTAATTCTTGGTCACTGTTACTGAGCTTTATGACTTAACTGATTCAAATATTTTTCAATAATTAATAGAGCTTTGAAAGAGTAATAATGAAATCACCATAAAAATGCCCCAGTAAAGGATGGGTGGGTGGGGAGGAGGAAGAGAGAGAGAGAGAGAGAGAGAGAGAGAGAGAGAGAGAGAGAGAGAGAGAGAGAGAGAGAGAGAGAGGTATGAACATATTCAATCCACTGTTTCTCTTTCTTGCCGTTTTTTGGTGTCTACTATTTTTATGGTACTTGATAGTGGCCAGCTTTTTTCTATCTCCCTGAAACACTAAGAAGAAAAAAAGCTTTAAGCCATTTGTGGAACTTGTACTCTATTTAATCTGTGAAGTACTTGGAGGAAGCTATGAGTATTTTGCTTTTTGCCCTCAGTCTTTAGGGGCAGTGTAATAAAATAGCTATAATAATATGGAAAGGAAATGGGGAAGAAATCATGTGACCAAATGACTTATGGAGAAACATGTTTCCCTGGTGTTTCCATTCATTTATCTCTACTGTATAATGCATTTTTCTTGTTTTACTGGGTAATTAAACCTTCAACACTCCCAGGTTTGTGAGGAATCTGAATCCCATTATGGGGAGATGCCTGAGTTTGATTCCCTTGTATTATTATCAGGAGTTGGCCTCTTTCAAAGGGAATGCGTTTGATAATGTTTGGAGAGGTCCCTAAGGAGAGTCCCTACTCTTGGCAAGTTAAGCACTGTCACATGTCTTGGCAGGGTTTGCTGAACTTTTGGGTTAACTCCTACAGCTGTTTCTACCCCTCCCACTTAAATTTTGTCTTAAACTTATTGCCTTGTCTGTTTCTTAATAGGGCAGGATCATTTTTCAGAGGTAAAGCTATTCTTTTCTTTCAAGTTACATTTTTATGAAAACGAAAAAAAGAAGAATCCACATCAAAGCTCTTATGGGAGAGACCACAGGTTTTCTGCATGTGTCTCTTCTGGTGTAACAGTAGTCTGATACCAATCCTAGAGATGCATTGCTTAAAAGTTACACTTTCTATTCTGACCCTTTGGATTTAAAGCCAACTCTTGTATCATGTGTCTTTAATCTGAAATACACACCGAGGATCATAATTTACACTTACTCGTTTTTAGATCTGGGGAAGAGGAAGCTACGAACTTGTTCTGAATGTTGCATCTCTTTTGAATGTGTAGATTGTGCACCTTTTCCCAACATTCTTTTTTATTGCGGATAAGCAAAATAAAAGGATTCTAAAGCTTTTTTTCTGGAAAAACATCACCTCCACAGTCAACTCTATGTATGACCTGCCTAAGAATGTTACTCTATCTGGAAACTAGGAGACAAGGAAATTTCTCAATTTGCCAGGTTTGGATAAGAAGTTTGTAATATGTTGATGCCCCTGGAAACAAGATGCAACTTGAAAGACTAAATATTTTTTGCTTCTTTAAAGAAAAATCATGAGAAAAATATATTTCAAGATCTCAGCAATTACATGAAATGATAAACATGTGACAAAAGATTTTAAAATCTCAAAGTATGTTGTTTTTAAAAAAATCTATTTGTGTAAACTACCTGAGTTTTCAAAAATATATTAGGCTTGGTAAAACCAAATATTTTGGTGAAAAGAAATAATCAGCTATTGTCATGTTATGGAATTTTAGAGATATACTGGATTTTTATTAGTGTTTAGAGATTTTATATGGGAAAAAAAGACTGAATGAAAAGTAAAATTCATATTTCTTTTCCTTTTTACTGAAAATTCCTTATATAGCATTTTAACTTTTAATATATATTTATAAAAAGAAACAATTAGGACAATATTGAATTATTTAAGAAAACATAGATTTGTATTTTATTATTAACAGCAGGCTTTGTGGTTCAAAGGAAAAAAAAATCATTTGAATCTTTTGGAGACCCGGATTATAGTGGTGGCATTGACTTGAACTGGGATCCTGGACCAGCCACTGAACGTCCAAGTCCCAGTGTTATTGTCTGCAATACACCACTTTAGGCTTTAATGTTCTATAATTCTATAAATGTATATTTTATGATCATAAATTTTTGCTTAAAATTTCATTGACCTGGTTTATATTGCTATTATAATCTTGATTCCAGAACCCTCACCCCCTTTAAATCTGGAGCCTGGACTGCATATTTTAACAACAAGAATAATTTACTCTCCCTCCCCTCACCCCTGTCCAAAATAAAAGACAGAAATTCTCTTCAAGAGCACTAAAAGCTCAGAAACCAGATGGGGTTTGTGTAGGTATTCATTATGAATTTGCAGCAAATTATAATTATAGAGACAGCCAAACCCAAAGGCACACTTTAGAATAGAGTAATAGGGACAGAGATTTAAGTGATTCTGAAAGGAATTGACTTCTTAAAACATGTTTAAATGTCTTAATTTTTTCAGCTTGGAAGAATGTTGATAAAATTAGGAAGAGGTCCCTTTATCTTTTATTCCAACAAGGACTTCTGTCCTGCTTCAGGAGCCTTTGGTCAGGGTACACGGCTCACTTCGTGCTCAGTGGTGCAGTGCGGCATTGGGATTATACCATACTCCGATTCCAAATGAGCTGGGATTCAATCTTGGCTGGGCTATTTGCTAAAAATTTAACCATGGAACATTTAAACTTTCTGAGCCTCCTTTTCCTCATTCAGCTATAAACAGGGGTACGAATACCTTTGTCATTGTTAGAATTGGACATAATCTTCATTCGACCCAAATTATGTGCTCAAAAAACAGGAGATGTTAGTAACATGATTAGTTGAAATAGCTGACTACATGTGCCTTTTGAAGGATAAATTGAAAATCTCTGGAGCTCTTTAATCAGGCAGCATAAACAGGGAGGTCCAAAACATGAGGCACTATCTGTGCTGGGCACGGCTGAGGGGCACACTCTAGCAGAAGCTTTGGGGAAAGCTTAAACTGTGAAAGATAGAGAGATGTTTTAATGCAAATAACAGAGTAATTGTAATGACTCCACCTTTTTTATTGATGTCTGGCTCCAGGAGCCTGCCTGCCTTGATGGAAGTTTGAAATTGCCTTACATCCTTCAGATCCAGATGGTATTGTGAGACAAAATATATATTTTAATGTAGTTACATTATTGTTTTTCTAATATTGTAATTATCCTATCTGTTTAAAGTGGATGCTTTTTCTGCCAGGGTCTTTTCCATCTCCCCTGAGAGCAGCCCCTAATGTCCTTCAGTAAGAAAGCTGCCCCCTTTCCTACTCTCAGCCAAGTCCTTTGCAAGAGATTGATGCTACACTCAGCTCCTAGGGGTGCACCTTGAATTGTCAGGCCTACCAGTACATTAAATCATATTGTTCGACAGGGAATGATTTTGGAGTAGTCACTTGAAAACTTGTAAGTCTTGTTGAAGTCTCATGACTACTGCTTGGAATGCTGGGGCATGGACTCTCTTTTTCTCCTCTGGACTTGAAGAAAGAAATGAGAACCTTGGAAGTTGCCAGAGCCATCTTGGGATTGACAGAGTAGAAAATGCCTGAACAAAAGAATCAACAATGCAAAAGCAGAGCATAGAAAGGAGAAGGAAAGACGTATACATTACTTTCAATGTGCATTGGCTAGTTAATCAAACATACTGAAAAATTTCACTTTTTCTTACCATATTATTTCACTGTTTAAGTAAACACTTCTCCATTTATAAAATTAAAACTTACCTGGATAGAACTTTACCTAGTGCTTCAATTATCTGAGTACCCAAAGGTATTTTCTTTGTATAAGCTAGTTTTGATTGCGTTTTCTGGTTTTTGAAAGATACTGATACACTTGTTGATAATAAAATAATTTAGAACACATTTTAGAAAAAAGAAGAAAATACATTCTATTTATAATATTTATATTGATAAAATGCCATATATTTTGAAATATATATATATCTCCAGTCATCTATTTCTGTGTGTATGTATATTCATATATATATTGAAATATTTTTATAAAGGAAATGATTCAATCTTACATTTCTTGTGATTTTTTTGGCTAAAATTATAGTCATAGTTTTTATATATCATTAAGTGTTATACTATAATGTTATTTTTAATGGTTTCATAATGATCTATTGTATGGATATGCCATAATTTTTCAAACAATTTCCTATATTAGACAAATTATAACTGTATTTTCACTATTATAATCAATATAGTGATGAACGTAGTTGTAGATAAGGTTTGGTAGATATTCTTAAATATTTTCATAGGAAAAATTCTGAAAACTGGATTTGATGATCAGTGGGTTTGTTTTTAAAATATGGATATATAGTCATGCATTGCTTAATAATGGAGATACATTCTGAGAAATGTGTCAATAGGTGATTTTGTCACTGTGCAAACATTATAGAATCTACTTACACAAACCTAGATGGTATAGCCTACTACACACCTAGGCTATATAGTATAACTTATTGCTCCTGGTCTGCAAACTTGTACAGCATGTTACTGTACTGAATACTGTAGGCAATTGTAACACAATGATAAGCATGTGTGTATTTAAACATATTAAAACATAAATGAGATACAGTAAACATACAGTATTGTAGTCTTATGGAATCACCATCATATATGTCATCCATTGTTGACCAAAGTGTCATTATGCAGTGCATTCCTGTATATATGTACCTTCCAGAATATGTGCACCCATTTGTACTTTTATTAATGGTGACTGAGAATTCTTTTTTTTTACAATTTATTTATTTACATATTTTTTTATTTCAGAATATTATGGGAGTACAAACATTTTGATTACATATAATGCCTTTGCCTCGTCCAAGCAAGGGCTACAAGCTTGCCCTTCCCCCATACAGTGTGCTCCGCATCCATTAGTTGTGAGTTTACCCACCCAGAGAATTCTTATACCCACTAACACATCATTATTACTATTAGAACTTTTCAATATGATAGATTCAAAATTTTAGCTATAAGGTACATCCCATATGTAGATGTGTAGATACGGGGTACAGCTTTTGCAGTTAGTAGTATGCATAGGGAGTCTTTTTTTTCTTAAAGCTGCAAGAATTTTCAATTACTCTCAGGTTCATAAGGAGCTGTAGGATTAACTAAATTAGTGATTCATTGTAGTTAAACAAATGGTTTTATGTATTTTTACTGATTTATTCTTTGTCTATATTGACTATTTTTACATTTAGAACCCTAAACATTAAGAAAGTATAGTACAGATGAAGAAAATATTCAGTGTACTTTATACAGTAGAGACTGATTGTTTATAACTGAATTCAATATGGTTTACCTCACTAAAATATAAAGTATGTGGAAACCTTTATGAACACGTGGCTCTGTGTAAAGGTAACATTCTGTATTCCGTCTGGAGTTGTTACTATTTAACTAAAGGTGTTTTTAAAGGTGATTTTCAAAAAGCCGCTTTAGTTACCTGAAATATTTCACTTTCTAAGGCCAGAGTAGACATGCCTTAAAAGATTCTTAGCAAGAGAATGGAAAGAAATATGGAGGAAGCTAGAAACATAGGCTAGGCAGGTTCAAAGTAGCACTGAATGATTTGACCCAATCGTCCCCCTTAGTCACTCTGTTTGGTCAAAGAAAGTGTGCAGGTCCTGACTTTCAAGGCACCAAACTTCCCTGTCTTGAAGGCTGAATGATTGGGGTCACCACAATGTAACACTTCAAAAGACTCATCGGGTTTGGCTGAAATATCCTCTTAGCAACTCACTGATTCTTTCCAGTCAGGGGTAAGGTAATATGACAGTGCTGTTACTGACCAGAGAATTATCAGACCCCCAAAGATGTAATTGCTACCAATATGAGGGGCTGTTGGAGAGACAGATGATTTTTTTTTAAAAAAAAAAAAAATCCCATTTCAAAAATGGCTATACCTTTCTCACCTTGACAGGGAAAGTAGATCTTCTTGAAATGCTTCAACTAGCTTCTTTGTCTGGGTAACTATGAACACTTGAAGACAAAAACCTTCCTGATCCCTACAGCTATTTCCGTTAACTCCTTGAAGGCCAAATAATGTGTGCGCTCAGCTGCTGAACTGTTTTAATGAGGTGCCACTGATTTTAATGGGGCAAAAAAGATGGATGATTTACACCAGATGTCCATAAGGGCCATTCGGGGATTGCTTTGCTGGACACATAGTACATCATGTTGCTCGTTGAATTCTTAAGGGGTTAACTTGACCTTTCCTTTAACACAGCACTAAAAATAATGTAATTTCCATTCTCGGTGTCTCTTTTATTTATATAGAAAAGCTTCATGACAAACCCACCAGGCCTCTGAGAGCAAGTTTCTCATTTATGTCTTTGCCATCCATAAACCTTAGTGGGTGATTTTGAAAGTGAGAATAGACACCAGTGGGTGCTTCACTCATGAGCACGAACCAGGCTTTTATTATCAACACTTCTGGCGTTGAATCATTCCAAGATGAAAGATTATTTTCTGAAGATTGTTGGTCGGTGCTGTACACCTCTTTTCTATCATACAATGATAATTTCAGCTCAGGTAATCAATACTCTTGCCCCTTGAAATATGAAAATAAAAAATTAAAAATATAGGGAATGAAATATACATTTTTTTCTTAAACATAACATCCTAGGCATTATATTATTATTCTTTGTCTTCTAGATTCTGGTGGAATATGCTTCACTATTTGTTAAAAGTTATCAAATTAGAAGAGACCATAGAATTTATGAGATGGAAACTTGACTGATATTTACAAGGATCCTTAATTCAGAACATTTTCTGTTTAAAAACAGAGGACCAAAGTTCTCAATGTTAAGATTTTGCCTCTTGCTTGGGCCCTACAACTGAATTTGATATTCTACCCTAGGGTTATTATTTCCTTATTCCAATTCCTCATGAAAAAGAAAGAACTTATTTATTTGGTGGATATTCACAGTGAGTGAAGCTTCATTTTTTGCCATGTATTTTCTTTGAAAATAAGATACAATTGATTGGAAAAGATATCCAGAACCTCAAAGGCATATAACAAGCAACCAGCAATGGAGGCACATTGTCACAGAGCATCTAAAGAGCAACCAAATGACAATTCATCATTTCTTTCTTTTTGCTACTGCTGCATTTTTAGGGATTACCTATAATTTTGAATTCTAGATGAGAAATTTCATATTTTACCTTAAAGGTGGCATAGCAATATCCACATAGTAAAAAAATAAATTTCCATATGTTTCTTCTGGTAAATTTAAATTTTGCATGTTGAGATCTTTTGTCTATGTATACATATAAATACATAGATATATGCATCTTTTGTGATGCATAAATATTTTTAAAAATATATAACCATTTGTAAATTGGATTATCTTATCAAAAAAAAAGCTCCTTGTGAAAACAATCAAAAAAGAAGAAAATGACAGAAAAAAACCCCACAGGGAAATATATATCCCTCCTCTCATCTTTCTCCGATATTGTAGATCATAGTTTTCTTCTGTGCTTGAGAAATGATGGAAGTCCGATTTCTCTTTCTAGTTTTAATGTGATATTTACTTTCAATGTGAGTTTGCAGTTAATTAAGCACACTGAAATATTTCATTCTTTCTCACCATACTATTTTACTATTTAAATATAAACCCCCTTCATTCTGGGCTGAGACAACACCTCTCACCATTTACCATTTTTACTCAGATAAAGAAAAAGCTGTGAGCTTTGCCACCAATTATCTTCAGTGGCCTTAATCTGGTTTCATATATTTTGTACTTTCTATATCTTATGTATCTGACCTTACAATGTTGTGCTACTGCAAGCTAACTTTTTGCAAAATTTTGCTTTGTAGGCTTGCACCTTCCCCATTTCTTCCCTTGTTGTAAAATTTTGATCCAATTATAAGTATGTGGCAGAATTAAGTACAAAAATGACCCCCAAATGTCCACCTGTCTCTGTGAATATATTTATCAAGAGGTGGGGATTCTTGAATCTGGATTGGCCTTGTTAAGCTGACATCTATTGATCAATAGAATGTAATAGAACTGCTAATGTCTAGTTCTGAGTCTAAGCCTCTAGAGGTCTTGTGTACATTTCTGCCCTTTCTGTTATACTTCTGTGTTTACCAAGAACATACCTGGGCTAATCTTGATGATGAGATATACATGGTCCAGTCACTCACATTGTCACATCAGACATGTTAGAGAATCTAACCCAGACCAGAAGAACCACCAGCTGAGCCCAGTCTAATTCTGTAACCCACAAATAAGTGTTTATTGTTTTAAGCTATCATTTACATATAATGTATACGTATTATACATATTATGTATTATGTTTAAGCTATGATGTATCTTGCTGTGCAGCAATAGCTTTAGATTCTGTTAGATTTAGGTTCAGATTCAAAATGAAAAGATTGGACAATAATTATAGTCAACATTTGAGCTATCTATGTGGTATAGGAGCTTTGGATCCACTTAAGACTGTTGCCCTTTGCTATATGGTCCTCTTTTTTAGGCTTACAATCTATCTGCAAAGATCAATATCTGTCTTTTAAATGAATGTGTGCAATGTAAATCTCATACTTGGTGATCAGCACATTCTTATATCCTGCTCTAGCAATGAGTAATAAGTTTTGTTACACTTAACAAACTCTCTAAAAAATATATTCTGTAAGTAAGATTTGAAGCCAGGAATAAAAAGCATCATGAGAGGGGGAAAATAAATGAAGGTGTATTACTTTTCTTCTCCAGAGCTATATGTGTCCAGAAAGGGTTGATAAGGACAAGAAAGGAGAATGTTCTTCCAAGTTCTTATTTTTAATTTGAGTACTAATTCTCAATGTTTTTAAATTAAAACAGATTTTTTTTTTGCTTTTTGTTTTTCTGTGCTCTTTATTTTCTCCATAGATGGCTATGTGGTATACTTCTTTTATAAAGTTAAATTTAATTTCATTAAATTCATTAATTAAAATTAATTTACATTCTGGTAATATTGAGAGTGTGGGGGACATTTCTTGATCTCACACACACACAAAACTTTGCAGCTTCATAAAGTTTTCTTAGGAAATTACTATTTGGGAGGCTGAAATAAGTCAGTGTTACTAAGGCAAACAACAGAAACCAATTCCAGTTAATTAAGCAAAAAAGTAAATTATAACAATCCTCATGTCATTAATCTAGTCTCATAAGATTTAAAATTTCTGAGTGAAGATACCTCTGATTGGGTGGGATGAAGACTATCTAACAGCTTTGCTGCTCCCATCTAGTTTAGAATGCCCCCGAACATGAAGGATTTTTAAATAATAAGCAGCCAACAAACAAATGCCCTTTCCCATCTCTTTTGCTATTCAACACTACTTTTTCTTACAAATATTTGCACATGAAAGATAAAACATTTACTTCCAATGCCATCATCTCTTGTACAATCAAAAAAAGTATTCACTCTTTCCCTAAAAGAATTGTAAATAAAATCTTATAATTTATTAAATCAAGCCTCAAGTCTGAGTTTAAAAGTGTTGGTAGTATCTCTTTAGAAAGATTTTTCATGATCTGTTACTAATATTCTGCAATGTGTGGACTAAAATATGGCTAGCAACCAACAACATATATTCAATATTGGAGAAAAAACAAAACATTTAGATTAAATAACTATATATGTGAATAGTAAGAAAAAGAAAACTCAAGTAGATGCTGATAGCTTGTTTCTAGATCTGTTAATGAGGCCTTAAGTCATACTTTACATGTTTTCTTTGCTTTCAGCCAATATCTCATATTCTTTATCCAGTGGAGTGTCCCAAATCTTTGTTCTTGTGGGACCAGAGCCCTTGACAGTACTGTCTCTGTGCAACGTTCTAGTAAAACCTTCTATATTGAAGGAAATGTTCTGACATCGGCATTGTTCAATATGGTAGCTACTTGCCACATGTGGGTATTAAACACTTGAAATGAGGCTAGTGAGAGAAACAGAATTTTTAATTATATCTAATGTTAATTAAATGTTAAATATGCACTTAGTAGACAATGCAGACATATAGTTTAAATAGTCTTTCATTAATTTTAACCACCAGACATAGAAATACCTGGAGGTACCCCAAGAGATCACCTGGGTCCTATTTATAGGACCTATTCCTTATTGTCCTTATTATATAGCAACAGCAATCCTGCTTCCCTTTGATATTCAGTATTAAAGACTCAATCAACACGACAATCTATTTTACGCCTGTTTACCAAGCAGTGCATGGAGTTCCAAATGGCTACTACTAGACTCTTAAATTTGAATTCAGTGGAACCATTTTTGTGCTCCTGGTGTAGCCTCTCTTAAGGCCTTAAACTTAAAAAATTTTAAGATTCACAGTCATAGCAACTGGCAGATGAAAATCTGCAAGTGTGCCATTGAATGTAACCATGAGAGGAGCTACTCTTTCTTGAAACTTTTAGTTCCCATACTTACGAATTTTAAGTACAAGAGACATCAGACCACTAACTACTATGGGTTAGTGGCTAAGAGCATATATCACATTCTACAGGGCAGAACCTCCACCTTCCGAGGTGTGGCCTCTCAGTTGGCACCATATCTGGGTCTTTGATGGGACATTTCCCCAGTTTATAAGATCAGCGGCTTCTAGGCAACATGATAAGGCCAGTGAATCCTTCCCTTGGGCGCTGATCCATCATCTTACTTCATCATTGTAAAATGAGTCTTTGATGAGATGCAATATTTGTAGGATACCATAATACTATTTAAAGCATTAAATTGGTTCTTTTAAAAGAATATTGGGCAGAGAAAGTAATTCCAAACTCAAAATAGGAACCTATTTTAGTGAGATGGAAAATGTTTTATATACATAATCAACTTGTTGCCTTCCAGATAGTTTACTGGTATCCCATGAAGTATGATACTATATTAAGGGTTTATGGTTGGTCATAGTTTCTGGCAAATGGGCTACTCAACAGTGATGGAAATTAGATCATACATAATGAGCCTTGGTACAAAGAGTTTATGTTTTTGGGCATCCATCATTGCCCTCTTTGTTTAAGAATCCATTCAACAAGCATTAGACCAGTTGAGAAGGAGCTTTATGTAAAATGGCTAGATAATATTGTCCATTAAATTGTTCAGAGACCCCTTTAAATTGGGGCCTTCAGGTCTTTATATGAGAAAAAATTATTTTCATATTTTGGGTTTACTCTGAGATATGCATGCACATCTCTCTTCCTTATACATCGTTGATACCCAGTCCTCCAATCTTGTCCCTCCATTCAGCCAGCCAAATTGGTACCTATTATAATTTAATGTAGGGCCCAGTATTCTTCAAGACCAAGTGGTCTTCAATACACTGAACTTTCATATACTGAGATGATTTTTTTCCTCAATTGTCCTTCAGGGGCCCCTCAGTAGGCTGCTGCAGTCTGCCTCTGACTTATGCCATCAAGTCATGCAGAATCATTTATGAACCAGGCTCCAGTATATTTCTTTGAGTCAATAGGATATAGATAATTCTCTATAAATCACATAATAGATATGAGTCAAGCAATGACTGTCAGTGCTGTAAATATCAACATGTGAGAGTATGTGTAAACTACTCATGAAATTTACTTGAATTTTCAGGACTACTTGAACTTGGCCAAGTACATATCACTTCTATTAATACCCAGTGATGGAGGTCTGCAGGGTATGTCTGACTTTACGACTAATTTATATCTAACATCATCTAGCTCATAATATGTGGCTTCGGTCACATGGTTACCTCATGTGCTACCCTCAGGAGTGCCATCTTAACAGAGTTCAGTACATGACCAGAAGTTGTTTTCAAAATGAGAATGATTACCTGATAATGAAGGCATGGATTTGCTTACAAAACTCTCAAGGGCTTTGCCTTCTCTGTCAGGTTCCATATAGGATTTTAATTTATCACACATACTCAAAATACAATTTCATTCTTTGTATGATAAAGGATGAATGGCAATACAACTTGGAGTAACTGGAGTGACTTCTCTTCTCTGGGACCCCACACAAAAGAGGTTACCTTTCAGGCCACCTTAGTAAATAAAACAAGGCAACACGCCCAAATGTTGCATAAGTTGCCACATTATTCAAAGTACGGTGTCTCTTTCTTGGTGATAAGGAATGTGTGTCATCATCCATCAACATGTTTTTCATTTGGGAAGGGTAATTTAGTGAGCATTTATGCCAACTATTGGTCCTCCAAATTTTTTAAAGTGTTAATAATTACATCATTTAACCCCAGAATTTTGCTCCAGATGGCAGGCCTGTGATTTTCATGAGATTTATCTACCTCACTTAAAATGTATCTAGAGTACTTGCTACTTACTGCTCTTGAGGGCCCATCTGCATTATGTCCTCAATGTAATGGACCAGCATGAAATCCTGTGGTTTGCTGATACAGTAAACATTCCTTCAGACAAAATTCTGACAAAGATCCAGAGACTAATGTGATCCTGAGGCAAAATTTTGAAGGTGTATTGATGTCCCTGACAAGTAAAGCAAATTGCATCTGGTGCTGTCTGCTTATTGGAATAGAGACACAGAAATATTTAAAAGATCAATTATTATATGCCAGATGGCATGGACTATATAAATTAGCTTCTGTAATCTACTTTCATTACACTGAAATATTGAATGGGGAACCAATAGTCACCACTCCATCATCCTTCAGGTCTTTGATGATGACACTGATCCTTGGAATAAACCCAGAGATGTGATTTTGCTTTGAATTCATTATTTTTTAGGAAGTGGAGATATAATTACTTTTATGCACTGTTTTTAATGTATTATTCCTATTCTGTGAATTGGGGAGCTGATATGATGATTATGCCATGGCTGAATACATCTATTCCAACTATGTACTCCAGAAAATGGGGAAACAACTACAGAATGTTTCTACGTTTCAACTGCATCTACTTGGGGATGAACTTAGTTCAGACTTCCATTTGTTGCCTTGATACTACAAATCCTTTATTTTAGGCTGGGTTTCCCCTAGAAGTCAGAGACTGATAACATATGTGGGAGCTAAATATTAAAAAAAAATTGGCCTCCTGGGGACAGAAGGTAGATTGATGGTTAGCAGGGGTTGGGAAGGGCAGCAGGGATGGGAGTGGGGACAAAGTGAAGATGGTTAATGGGTGCAAAATTTAGTTAGAGAGTGAGATAGAATGAACAGTATTTGATAGCACAACAAAGTGACTATAATGAACAATAAGTTAGGGAATACTTTAAAATAACTAAAAGAGTGGAATTGAAATGTTCCTAACACAAAGAAATGATAAGTGCTGGTGAGTGGTGGGTCCAATTACCCTGATTTGATTAATTCATAGTGTATGCCTATTTCAAAACACCACATGTACTCTATAAATTTATACAACTATTGTATACCCATAATAATTTTAAAAATTAAGAAAAAGAAACCAGAGCCTGAAACAAAGGCTTTTGTAAAGGTAATTTATTTGAGAAAGTGATGATTCTCTGGGAATAGTATTTGGGGACCAGAGAAGAGTGTGTAGAATAAAGTATTTAGTTGGTCACTACTATGGACAATGGGACTCAGTTCCACCAGGGCCTACTAAGTGGCTGTATTGAATGCACCTCAGGGACGTCCACTGAAATGTTCTAAGAAAGAAGCATCTATGCACTGGTTCACCTCTCACGTCTCCAAATGGTCTTGGGTGCCTTATGGCATGTTAACTCTCGTGTGCTCTCAGTTCACGCATGTGTGAAGGTTGGGGTAGTTCACACAAATGTCCCACCATGTTGCCAGACTTATGATAGTTCAGAAAGTGAGAACTATGCATGGTGCAGCTATGGTGTCAGATGACACCTGCATGAAGCTGCTGAAACAGTGACTGAAGGAAAACATGGGAAAGGAGGATGAAAGGGCACAAGGGATGTCTAAAAGACCCCTTCTCTGACCTGTGGCATTTTGGATCCCTAGAAACTAGTAATAGCACATTAATAATTCCCAAAATGTCTATGTTCTTTTTCTTGGAATCTATTGCAATACCTACTCATAATATTATTATTGCAAACTTTTCCTTAATATCTGGCCTCTCCTTCATTAAAGTTACTCTGGATCTGGGAATTGACCAAGTCTGGGACTTGATTGAGGGAAACTTGCTTTGCATGTTGGTAATTGGAGCTAAGCCTTTATTCATTAGATCTGGAGTTTCGGTTTTATAAAGCTGCAATCCCCAACCCCTGGCCCATGGACCAGTGTACCAGTCTATGGCCTGTTAGGAACTGGGCCACACAGCAGGAAGTCAGTGGCCAGCGAGCAAAGCTTCATCTGTCTTTACAGCCACTCGCCATTGCTCACATTACCCCTTGAGCTCTGCCTCCTATCAGATCAGTAACTGCATTAGATTAGATTCTCACAGGAGTGGGAACCCTACTGTAAACTGCACATGCAAGGGATCTAGGTTGTGCACTCCTTATGAGAATCTAGTGCCTGATGATCTGAGGTGGAGCTGAGGCGGTGATGCTCGTGCTGGGGAGCAGCTGCAGAGAGATTTGACTGCACAATAAGTGTAATGCACTTGAATCATTCCCAAACCATCCTCCCACCCAACCCCATCCATGGAAAAATGGTCTTCCATGAAACCAGTCCCTGGTGCCAAAAATGTTGGGAACCGCTGATATAAAGGAAGTAGGGTCTGAGTGAATCACCCATCTATTTCATATGTAGGTATCTCATTGTAATTACCACCAAAAGTATCTCCAGGTTGGAACATTGTGATTGTCACCATGGCCTTGCTGCTTATTATAGTAATCATGTGGTTAAATGCTCCAACTTGTTCATGGTATCCTGTTATCCTCATTGAGATTATTTTACCAAGGTTTCTTTGAGATTGTCTAGTTCCTCTTGGGGGATATAATTAGCTTGTTGGAAGGTACATGATACATGATAAATCTACTTCAGTATTTCTATCTCCTTAATTCTTTGGATTTCATCTTCTGCTTCAAACCACAAGATTTATGGTATTTTGTCCTAATTTAAAGTGGGCCCTAATTATTCTAGAATTTAGCACCATCATCAAGAAAGTAATTAATACCATCTCTAGTTGCTCATGTAAGCAAATCTATTCCACAAAATAAAATCAATTCAAAATCTGTTCGTATCTTCTTCTATTATACTTTGAATCCGTTTCTATACATCCTCTAAATTATCGAATACCTCCAACAGAGTAGTAAATGTCCAAAATTCACTTGGAGTATAAGCATTATTTCTCTGAGTTAGAGTTTGTGATTTCTTTCTGAGGATTTCTGGGTCCTGAATTAATTTCTAGTTCAGGAGAAACTAGTGAATGCACATTAATAACTCAATATAATAATTAGTGGAGGATTATATGTGTGTGTGGGAGGGGGATAAAGGAGTGGAGTATGATGACAACTGACTTAATAAATACCTTCTTCAGCAATGGGTAGTAGAGCTTCCAAGGAATTCAACTTCAGCTGGGCCCAATAATCAACCCAAGAGTCTCCTCATTTCCTTAAGGTTCTCTTGTCTGCATCTGATTTCTTGTTACCAACTTCATTAGTAGTCAACATTTTAATTGTCAAACAACAAAAACTGACCGTGATTAAGTCAGGCAGGAAAAGTCTTTTTAGCTATCAGGTGACTAACAAAATCAACAGAAAGACTGGAGAAATAGCCAGGGCCAGGTATATAGCCACAATCCCACATCTTGCTGCAAGTGCCAACATCATTGAATATCTGTTGCTGTTACTGCTGCCACTGCAGCCACTGGGTGCTTGTGGTCATGTCACTGAGTTTCCCTTTTTTTTTTCTAAATATTTTATTTTAGTATATTTTTAGATTTACAGAAAAAGTGAGGAGATAGCACAGAGAGTTCCCACATACCCCTGCACCCTTTCTCTTGTCATTAAGGTCTTATATTAATACGGTATATTTGTTATGATTAATGAACCAATATGGATACATTATTAAGCAAAATTCATAGTTTGTTCAGATTTCTTTAGTTTCCATTTATACCCTTTTTCTCTTCTAGAATCTCCTCTAGTATGCCAAATTATGTTTAGTTGTCACGTCTCCTTAGGCTTTTCTTAGCTGTGACAGTTTCACAGATGTTCCTTGTTTTTAATGACCTTGACAGTTTTGAAAAGAAATGGTTGGGTATAATGTAGAATGCTCCTCTATTGGAGTTTGTCTGAGGTTTTTCTCATGATGAGACTGGGCTTATCAGTTTTTGAGGGGAAGATCACAGATATAAATTGCTATTTTTATCACATCATATCAAGGGTATATGCTATCAAAGTGATTTAAGACCATTGATGTTCATCTTGATCACCTAGCTAAACTAGTGTTTGTCAGCTTTCTCCACAGTAAAGTTATCATTTTTCCCTCCCTTCCAATCTGTTCATTTTGGAAAGAAGTCACTGTGCTCAGTGCACTCGTAAGGAGGAGAGAGTTACATTGCTCTCCTTTAGACTGGAGTACCTACATAGATTGCTTGGCATTCTTCTGCAAAACAGATTTGTCCTTTATTCCTCATTTATTAATTTATTCAATCATTCATTTACACCACTATAGACTCATGGGTTTTTATTTCATTCGTTGGGTTATAACCCAATACTACTTTCATTACTTTATTGCTCAACTTGTTCCAGCTTTGGGAGTTCTTTTAGTTGGCTCCTATACCCATTTGACATTTTCCCATGAATGTGGGTTTTGGTGTTTTGTTTTGTTTTTTAAGCACTTCCTTGCTTTCTGGCATTACAAGATCCTTTCGGTCATCATGTATATTTCCTGCCCCAGTCCTAGAATCATCCATTTCTCTAATACCCCCTGGTTACTTTTATTAGACAATGGTATTACAAACCAAGATCTGGGCTCTAGAAGTGTCTGTTGCCATGGCAGTATCGCTTCTTTTAGGATCTCTCAGCTGAAAAAGCAAAGAAATATATGTGTATATACTAACCTATATATACACACACACATATATATACATGTGTATATATACACATATATTATTGACAAGGATAATATATGTTATGTTTATATATATGTATCTATACGTGTATATATGTATATACATTTATCTATGCATGTTTTTATGTGTAGTCATTTGTAACTATAGTAAGGTAAACATGAGTTTTCTAATGTTGACAACTATAACCAATTTACAAATGAGTCTTTCTAGTCTCTTCCCCTTGCTTATCTGTGAATTATGACTGCAACAGTGAGAAAACTTGTTCCTATCACCCATTTATATAATTGTTCAATTCTATTATACATGTATAACAGTATTGGAATTTTTAACCCGTTACACAGAAAGAAGCAACTTTATCAAGTAAAGTGGCTATTTGCAGTTCTTTTTGCCCACAGGATCATGTGATAAGACTGTGTTTAATTTTCTAAGAAACTGCCAAACTATCTTCCAAAGTGACTATACCATTTTGCATTTCCACTGGCAATGAATGAGAGCTCCTGTTGTTTCATCCTTGTCAGCATTTTTTATTATCAACTTTTTGGATTTTAGCTATTCTATTAGGCCTGCAGCGGCATCCAATTGTTGTTTTAATCTCCAATTCCCTGATGACAAATGATGTTGAGCATCTTTTCACATGCTTATTTGCTATCCAGATACCTTCTTTGATGTGGTGACTGTTTAGACCTTTTGTCCATTTGTAAGTAGAATTGTTGATTTCTTATTATTGCATTTTAAGATACAAAAATTTGTATCTTAAAATTTGCATATTTTAGATATAAATATTTTATCAGACATATGTTTTGTGAGTATTTTCTTCAGTTTTTGGCTGTATTTTGATCCTCTTAGCAGTATCTTTCACAGAGCAGAAGTTTTCGATTTTAATAAAGTCCAAACTTAACAATTTTTCTTTCAGGGATCGTGCTTTTGGTGCTGTATCTAAAAATTCCTTGCAAACTCAAGGTTACTTAGATTTTCCATGTTTTGTTTTAGAAGTTGTATACTTTCGTGTTTTGCATTTAGTTCCATAATCCATTTTTAATTAATTGTCGTGAAAGGTGTAAAATCTGTTCTAAATTTACTTTTTTTTTCCATATGGACATCCGGTTGTTCCAGCACCATTTCCTGTAAAGACCATCCTTTCTCCATTGAACTGCTTTTGCTCTGTCAAAGAATTGCCAAAGATCAGTTAACTATATTTGTGCAGGCCTATTTACGGGCTCTCTCTTTTGTTTCACTGATCTATGTGTCTTTTCTTTCATCTGTCCAACACCACCTTGATTTCTGTAGCTTTATAATAAATCCTGAAGTTCTGGCTTCTCAGTCCTCCAACTTTGTTCTTCAGTATATGTTGGCTATTCTCTGTCTTTTGCCTTTCCATATAAACTTTAGAATCATCTTGTTGATATCCACAAAATAGCTTGCTGGGATTTTGTTTAGGATTGTATTAAATCTATACATTCAGTTGGGAAGAACTGATACCTTAACTATGTATGTATGTATGTATTTATATTTGCTGTTTTGAGACAGGGTGTTACTCTCTTGCTGGGGCTAACATGCAGTGGCATCATTATAGTTTGCCACAACCTCAAACTCCTGGGCTCAAGTGATTCTCCTGTCTCAGTCTACCAAGTAGCTGAGACTACAGGTATGTGCCACCAAGCCCAGCTAATTTTTTCTTTTTTTTTTTTGTAGACAGTATTTCACTATGTTGTCAAGGCTGGTCTTGAACTCCTGGCCTCAAGCTATCCTCCCACCTCACCCTCCCAAAGTGCTGAGATTACAGGCATGATCTGCCATACCCAGCTTATTTTAATGATTTAGAATATTCTAAACTCTGACCATGGACTATCTCTCCATTTATTTAGGTAATCTATGATTTTTTTTCTTCAGCATTTTGAGTTGTCAATGCAAATTCATGTTTTGTTAGATTTCTACCTGAGTACTTTAAATTTTTTGGCGCTAAGTTTGTAAGTGGTGATTTAATAAAATTCAAATTTTAATTGTTTATTGCTGTTATATAGGTCAGTAAGTGGCTTTTGTATATTGTGTAAATCTGCTATAATTGTTATCCTTGTTCCTCTAGGTAAAGTATTTATTTTTCCTGACTCCTAACTTATTTCATGATTTTCTCTGTCTTTGGTTTCCTTCAATTGGAATATTATACACTTAGGGGGGTGGGTATATGTGTGAGGGTGTGGGTGGGTATATTTCCTGTTTGGTGTTGTCTGAGCTTCCTGGATCTGTGGTTTTGTATTTGGCATTAATTTTGGAAAGTTCTCAGCCACTATGACTTGAAATATTTCTTCTGCTTCATTCTTTTTTTTTCTCTTTTATTCCAATTATGTATATATTACACCTTTTGAAGTTGTCCCATAATTCTTGGATGTCTGTACCTTTATTTTAAATTCTTTTTTTCTCTTTGCATTTCAGTTTAGGAAATTTCTATTGATCTATATTCAAGCTCTCTGATTCTTTCCTAAGGTGTCAATTCTGTCAATGAACCCATTGGAAAGCATTCTTTATTTCTACTATAGTGTTTTATTGTTTCTAGAATTTTCTTTTGGTTATTTCTTAAATTTTCCATATTTCTGTTTATATTACTCATATCTTCTTTCATGTTGTCTACATTTTCCATTTGAGCCTTTAATACATTAATTGTAGATATTATAAATCCCTTGTCTGGTAATTCTAATATCAGTATCATATCTGAGTGTGATTCTGGTACTTGCTTTTTCTCTTCAGACTGTGTTGTCTCTGTTTTTCTTTTTTGATATGCATTGTAATTTTTTGTTGGAAGCCAGACATATTGAATCAGGTCACAGGAACTAAGGTAAATAGGCATTTAATGTAGGATTTATGTTAAGCTGACTAGGACTCAGGTTGTGTTAATGTTTGCTGTAACTATAGGTGTCAGAGGCTTCAAATTCCCCTTGTGTGCTTGTTTTTGTCTTCCCTCTTGACGTAGGACTTTCCTAAGTGTTCCTCTTCAGAGATATTATGTGTCTTGCAGTTTTTTCAGCTGTAAACCACTGTTATTTTACTGGAGCCCTTTTGTTGTGGTTGTGAATTAGAGGAGAGAGGAAGCATTCTATTCCAATTAACTCTTAATCTTTTAGTGAGCTTATGTCTTCAGCTGTGACCTCCACCAGTGCTTTTCTAGTGGCATAGCTTTTACCTCCTGCCACCTGCTCTCTTTCCTGGCAGCAGTATTTCCAATCTATTTCCTTTAAGACCTGACCACTGTTGCCTATGGTTTCTTACTTCTGCTCAAGTGGAATAGGAAGTCTGAAGGGAGAGAAAATGAGACAAATTCCCTTCTCCTAGCCCAGAGAACGCTCCAGCAAGATCTTTCCCTCTGGGATACAGTTCTTGGCTATGGAGAAAGCTGCGGGTCTATTTCACAATCATTACTCTGCCCCTCTGTCTGCCAAGGCCAAGAGGGGACCTGTCTCCAATCTCACCAGGAGAACATCTTAGAGTTCCTGGAGATAAAGCTAATGAAAGTGAGAGAGTGCTCCTAAAACTGTGGACCCCAGAAACTTCTCACTTTTATAGTAGCCTCAAACTTAGCCTCCAGCCATTAGTCAAAATTACCACTTAGGTGTTCATAGCAGTTTCTGGCACATGCAGCTTCTGTTCCAGGTCAGCAGATCTTGGCTGTGATTCTCTTGATGTGCCTGCAGATTTTGGTGTGGCTGTTTGACCCACAATCTTAGTTCTCTGATAGATGCAAAATCTATCAAACTTACCATGTGACTACATTGTACTAGGTGTATTCTTTTATATTATCACATTTAATTATTGTTAAAAACTTCGTGGGGTAGGCACCATTATTTCCATATTTTACAAACAACAAAACTGAGGTTTAGGATGATTAAGTAACTTAGCTATGATCAAATAGTTAATTTAATGCCATGAAAAATATATAAACCTTAGTTTTATGACACCCTGGAGGTTGCAAGCCTCATTTTGTGAACAGCTTTGTAGTCACTATCAGTATCTATGGCATTTTTGAAATTATTTTATTATTTAGTACTGCTTTTCACACTTAATCACTTTAAACATTGATAGCATTAAACCCGTGCATTCATTGAGCAGCAACATAGATTCATATTGTATTTTGCTTCCAATTTTATAACTATTTTCCAAAACCCAGTCCAAAGAAAGAATCCTCTACTCTCAAAACCAAAACTCTCCAAAAATGTACATTTAAACAAAAAAAAATGTAAGTGCAGGATATTAAGGTTCTTAAAACAGCTGTTATGCATAGAAAGTGAGCATACTTTATGGCAGTTTTTAGTATCTGTTCCAGCTGCAAAAGTGTAATATAATCTGAAAATTATACAGAGTAGTATTCATTTAAATGTGTAAACTTTATTGACAAGAAGACAGCTTCAAAAGAAATAGCAGATCCCATTTTGTCAATTTTATTTGGAGGGAATTTTTGGTAAATAAGGACAGAACAGAGCATGATAACTTATGTGACACTTTAAATTGCATCTCAGGGCATCCAGCCAATTTTCCAACTTGTATATAGTATGAATAAGAAAGCAATTTTGTCTAAAAGACAGTCTCAATAAATGTGTTCTGTGTTGATATTCATATATATGATACATATATGTATTATACACACTTGTTACACAGATACAGTCAGACACACACAAACACAGGTGTTTTTTTTTTGTATGTTTTTTTAAATAAGGAAAATCAAGTGAGAAAGTAGGTGACTCACACCAAACCATTACTAGAACAAATGGAAACAAACAAATGGAAACAAACAAACAAATGGAAACAAATGTTCCCTAGAGTAATGAACATCATACTTCATAATTTGCTTGATATATAAGTATTTTCATATTGAGGAACCTACCTTCTATTAGTTTCCTAAGAAGTGTTTTCTATTAGTTTACTTATAAGTTTTTTTTCTTTCTGTTGTGCACAATTTATTTGCTTAATATATTAATAGCATCATAGATTTACATCAATAGAGTTTTTTATTTTTGCATAAAATGGGAAATATGTCTTACCTATTCCTTAAAGGACCATTGAATTTACCTATAAACTAATTGAATATGGGTTTTGAGGTTATTGGTCTATGCTAGTGTTTTTCTTCTTATGCCATTTTTTTTAGAAGTATATTTATTTCTCTATGTTTCAAACGTAGCCTATGGATTTTTTGATAATCTTTTTAGTACTTTAAAAGTCCTCTGGGTCTGGAATATTTTCATTTATATAAATAGAATTTTTTTATTTGTACCTTCATTTCTTTTTTGTTGAATCTGTTTTGCCAGAGGTTCATCTTATTTTATCCAAGTATCAACTGTGTATTTTATGATTATTCTTTACTGCTATTTTTCTGTTTTTTATTGAGTTTTGCTTTTATCTTTATTCTTTCTTTCTTTTTTTGTTTTTATTTTTAATTCTGGCCTGCCTATCATTTAAACTTTTTGAGTTGAACACTTAGATCCATTTTATTTTGTCTTTCTACTTTATTTATGTGCCACACATTTTGGACTGTAGATTTTGTACTATTTAATTCTAAATATTTTATTATTTCTTTTGTATTTATTTTTAATTATCATGGGTATATAATAGTTGTCTATCTTTATAGGCTACATGTGATATTTTGATACAAGCATACAATGTGAATTAATCAAGTCAGGGTAGTTGAGGTATCTATCACCTTAGATATAATTTCTTTGGGCTAGGAATATTCTAATTCCACTCTTTTTGCTATTTTAAAGAATAGCCTAACTTATTGTTGATTATAGTCACTTTAGTGTGCTATCTAATGTTGAAGCAACTGCTTTTTATTTTGTTTTGTTAAGTTTTCTTTTTTAAAAATTTTAGAGTATTATGGGGATACAAATGCTTTGCTTGCATAAATTGCAAGTGTTAGTTGGTATTAACAATTTTTAAATACAAATAAGTATATTACTTATATATCATGTATGGGACTTTTAGTTTTTTAAAAATTAATTTACTATATTATCTTCACAGAACACAAACTATATGATTTTATGCTCTGGAATTTATGGAAATTTCCTTTGTGGCCAAGTACAGGACCATTTTTTATAAATGGTCCATGTGTGTTCAAAAATACGATGTGTATTTTTTATTTTAAGTGAATGATTTTTAATACATAGTTTTAGGTTATTAATTAAATTATTTAGATTGTCTGTATCCCACCTATTGTTTATAGGCTTTATCTATTTCACTTTGAGAGGAATGTGTTAAAATCAACAATAATAATTATTGATTTACCTGTATATTTTCTGGTTTTGCGTTACATTATTCTTAGACAATATTGTGAGGTGCAAATCTTTTGCTTTTACTTCTTTGTTCCTTATGCCAGTAAGTAGCATCTTTTGTATTTTATGACACCTTTTTTGCTTTGAATTTTATTTTGTCAGAAATAAAGATTGCTACTCCATCTTTCCATTTGTTTATATTTAGCTGATACATTATTTCCATCCTTAAATTATCAACCTTTTGGTGTTCTCTAGGTGAGTCCCTTGTAGACCAGTGCTTCTCTAACCAACAATAGGGAAGTACAAGGTTTTCTAAATTTTGTGTTCCATTTTATTGTATTTTGCCTTTGTAAAATACAATAAACATGGTTTTCCAGAAAATAAAATAAACAAAGCTATTAAAAATACAAGACTACTTTTTATTATTAGCTTCAACAGACAAGGAATTACTCTGTCAGAGTTCTATAATATTTTATAAATCCTAACTCTCAATTTCTGTAGTTATTTTGTCATAGTTTAGTATTATATAGGTTACAGATTGGTTTTAATTTGCATCATACTTTAAATAGCCCCATTTTGGGAAAATATTGCTAGATCTGAGTTATTTTTGTTAATCTAACCTGAGAAATCTGTCTTACTTGGTGAGTTTCATCCACTTGAATTTATTATAATTACTGTTAAGATTTATTTCTGCTATCTAAAGTCATAATTTTCATTTACTGCTTTTTCTCATTATGGATATGAAAGTTACCAATTCAGACTCATACATATATAAAAATATCTATGTATTATATATATGTATATATACACACACACTATATGTACACATTATGTTCATAACTCGGATACCACAATTGGTTTTGTTGATGTAATATTTCTGTAATAGTGAATAAGCTTGGGTAAAATTGTGAACAAAACAAAGCGTGTTGATTCCTGGAAGATATCAACATATATTTAAAAATGCAACAATACTTCCTTTTATATAAAAAAGTTATATTATGGACTCAGATAACCACACCAATGCCTAGTAGGACATTAGGATGCTATTTGGAAAGGTTAAACTCATTTTGTGGGATTGTTCTGTGTATTGCACGGCATCTCTTATGTCTGGTTTCTGCTTACTAAATGCCAATAGTGCCTCCCAATTATTGTGGCAACCAAAAATACCCTCACAAATTTTTAAAATGCCTCTTCAGGGACTGTATTACTCCTGTTCAGAACAGTTGCTTCCCAGGTGGCATAGAACCCAAACTTTGTCAATTAGAGTACTTTCCTGGGGATATTTAAACTGAGACTGTCTAAGCTGTGAGAATGACTATGGCAAACTGTCAGTGGGCATAGCCTTGGCTATGGCTGGTCTGCAATAAGTGAGATCAAAACTGATGCACAGAAGAGAAGGAGAGACAATAGGTAGAACCAGACTGCATGGTTTCCCTGCCCTCTCCTTTGTTTAGTTACATTTTCCCTTTTTGCATTAGCTGGTTCTTATTGGGTTTCTGCTGTGTGCTACTAAAAGAATTCTAAAATAATATGGTTATTTATTGACACATTATTATTTTATATAAAGGATAATCAGGTGTCATTATAGTATGCTGAAAAGAGCAAAATAAAGATGTTCAATAAAGCCAGCAAATAGAAAGTTATTTAAGGTTATGATGTATGATACTATAAGAATAAACTCTCAGGAAAACTTACTGGGTGAAATGGAAACTTTGTATATGTGCTTTTAAGATGAAAATAGACTGGATACAGAAATTGTGTGCTAATTTTAAGTATTAAGGGAGAAAATGTGTTCAAGCATAACTAAACCATTACATCTACTCCATGTAAATTCCTTTCTTGAAATGGAAAGCTAGGGCACTTCTCACATAATCCTTTTTTAAAAGAGTTCTCACAATGGATATTTCATCAGTTTAATAGGAATATTCAACTGTTTATTTATTTTTAATTTCTAGCCATGCTATATATTTCTTTTGTTATTTCAAAATATTAATATTAAGGGGGTGCAAATGTTTTAGGTTGCATGGATCACTTTTGTAATGCTTTAGTCCCAGCTAAAGGTGTGTCTGTCATCCAAATAGTGTTCATAGTACAGATTAGGTAGGTTTTTGCATCTCTCCTCCTCAGCCCTCCCCCTGGTTGATTCCCACTGCATTTTGCTTGCCTCTGTGCACATGTGTGGTCATCGCTTAGTTACAATTTAATAGCGAGTACATGTGGTGTTTGTTTTTCCATTCTTGTAATAGTTCACTTAGGAGGATGGTCTCCAGTTCTATCCAGACTGTTGCAAAAGGTACCCAATAATGGAATTGCTTCATCAAATGGTAGGTCTACTTTTAGTTCTTTGAGGAATTTCCATACTGTTTTTAAAAGAGGTTGTATTAATTTGTAGTCCCACCAACAGTGTATAAGGATTCCTTTTTCTCTGCATCCACACCAGCCAGCATCTATTGTTTTTGGACTTTTGATAGATGCCATTCTAACTGGGGTAAGTGGATATTTTATTGCAGTTTAATTTGCATTTTCCTGTTGATTAGTTATGTTCAGAATTTTTTCATGTTTATTGGCGATTTATCTTTCTTCTTTTGAGAAGCCTCTATTCATGGCTTTTGTTCACTTTTTAATGGGGTAAACAATAAGCTTTTTTTCTTGCTGATTTGCTTGAGTTCATTGTAAATTCTAGTTATTAGCCCTTTATTGGAAGTGTAGCTTGCAAATATTTTCTCCCATTCTGTAGGTTGTCTATTTGCCCTGTTGATTGTTTCCTTAGCTGTGCAGAAGCATTTTAGTTTAATAAAATCCCAATTATTAATTTTTGTTGTTGCCATGATTGTCATTGGGGTATCATTTTTTCATAAATTCTTTGCCTAGGCTAATATCTAAAAGAGTTTTACCTACATTTTCCTCTATATTTTTTATAGTTTCATTCCTTAGATCTATGTCTTTTATCCATCTTGAATTCATTTTTATGAGTAGTGAAAGGTAGGGATCCTGTTTCATTCTTTGCATTTGACTATCCAATTTTCCCAGCACTATTTATTACACAGGGCTTCTTTTCTCCAATGGACATTGTTGCCTGCTTTGTCAAAGATCAGTTGGCTGTAGGTATATGGTTTTATATCTGGGTTCTCTGTTCTGTTCCATTGTGCTATGTCTCTATTTTTGTACCAATACCATGTTGTTTTGGTTACTATAGCCTTGTATAGTTTGAAATGTGTTAAAGTGATGCCTTCGGTTTTGTTCTTTTTACTTAATATTGCTTTGGCTCTTTTCTGTTTCCAAATAAAGCATAGAGTTATTTTTTCTAGTTATGTGAAGTTTGACTTTGGTAATTTGATGGGGATTACATTGAATTTGTAAATCACTTTGAGTAGTATGGACATTTTAAAACTGTTCAATCTACCTATCCATTAGCATGCTATGTTTTTCCATTTGTTTCTATTCTTTGCAGTTTCTTTTCTCTGAGTTTTGTCATTCTCCCTGTAGAGATCTTTCACCTCCTCGATTAAGAATATTCCTAGGTATTTTATTTGCTTTGTAGCTATTGTGAATGGTATTGAGTCTTTGACTTGACTCTTGGCTTGACTGTTATTGGTATATAGGAATGCTACTAATTTGTGTATATCGATTTTGTATTCTGAGACTTTGCTGCATTTATTTATCAATTCCAGGAGACTCATGGTGGAATCTATGGGCTTTTCTATATACAAAATCATATCATCAGTGAAGAGTGATAATTTAACTTCTTCTTTCCTGATTTGGATACCCTCAATATTCTTCTCTTGTCTGATTGCTCTGGCTAGGACTTCTAGCACTAGGTTGCATAGAAGTGGTGAATTGGAAAACAAAACAACAACAACAAAAAAGAAAGCATTAATGAAACAAAAAGTTGGTTCCTTTGAAAGGTAAAAAAAAAATCAACAGACCTCTTGCTAGAAATGAAAATGCTCAAGCAGAAATGAAAATGGTGACATTACAATTCATACCACAGAAATATAAAACATCATCCATGAATATTACATAAATCTCTTTGCACATAAACTAGGGAATGTAGAGGAAATGGACAAGTTCCTGCAAACACCCAACATTCCAAGACTCAACCAGGAAGATATAGAACTCCTGAACAGACCAATAATGAACAATGAGATCAAAACAGTAATAAAAAACCTCCCAAACAAACAAAAAAAACCTGGATCAGATGTATTCACTGCTGAATTCTATCAGACCTACAAAGAAGACCTGGTACCCATAATACAGAAATTATTCCATAATATCAAGAAGGAGGGAATCCTCTACAACTCCTTCTATGAAGCCAGTACCATCTTAATACCAAAGCCAGGAAAGGACACAATAAAGAAAGAAAACTACATAACAACATCCTCAATAAAATACTAGCAAACCAAATTCAACAGCACATCAAAAAAATTATCTACCAGGACCAACTGGGCTTCATCCTAGGGATGCATGGATGCTTCAACATATGTAAATCAATAGATGTGATTCACAACATAAATAAAAGCAAAAACAAAGATCATATGATCCTCTCAATAAATGCAGAAAAAGCATTCAACAAAATGCATCACCCTTTCATGATAAAAACCCTCAGCAAACTAGGCGTAGAAGAAACATATCTTAAAATAATAAAAGCCACATGTGACAAACCCACAGCCAACATCATACTGAATGGGGAAAAGATGAAAACATTCCCCCAAAGAACTGGAACAAGACAAGGATGCCCACTGTCCTCACAAAATCAATCATTTCTAGGTGTTATTAAGTGCTCTCTAGCAAGACAAATATTTTCATTGAAACGGCTACCTTATCTTATAGTAGATGTTTCCTGGACACTAATATCTATCAGTATTTTATCTTTGGTTCAACTTTGATATGAATGTTGTTTGGAAAGTCTGCAGAAGAAGAGATTTCCATTACTATTGAATTTTTCATTACATAGAAATCAGGTATAAAAATGTGGGCTAAGATGTCTAATATAATGAAGCACCGATTCAAAACAATGAAATGGTAAACAATGGTAAATATCACTACTTATGTCTTGTGTTGTGTCTGCAGTAGAGTATGAAGCATGTGCTCTTTAATAATCAACTGTAGTTAGAGATGAAGAGCATAGAAATTAAGATTTGAGAGGAGAATAATTTAAGGGAAACTAATGAATAAATTAATATATTCTCAGTGTAAGTTTTTAAAAATAGCTGATAATCAGACATATACAAATATTGATTGCAGAGTCTGCAAAATAACAAATAAAGGCTAATACATGTTTACTTTTTTGGTTAATTTCCATTTATCTCTGTTCCTTTCACTGAAATTGCTCTTTATAATTATACAAACAATTAATCTCCCAGCTCTTCCCTATTCTCCTGACTCATGAAAATTCTCCTGACTTTATTTGCTGATCTATCCAGCCTGGATTTCAAGGTCAAAGTTTTAAAATTGATACACCTATAAGCAAAATAAAAGTCATATAAATACTGATGTCAAAACAAGGACTCCAAATTAAGTGCTCCTGTTACCAAGGCATTGATAAAGGTTGCTACTAGTGCCACTTCTTTCCTTAATGCAACAATACATTACAGTATTACCTTTAAAGATAAGAATTTAGTGTTCATTTTTGTTTTTCTCATAGAGCAGAAAAAAACACCCGCTATATATTGTAGTAGAAAACAATATACATATTTTTGAGTATGAGAATATTGCTTGTGTTATGTTTCAAATCCATACTTTATTAACATCTTTGGATGTTGATTAATAATTAAAGTTCTGATTACACATACATAGGAATATATAATTCACTTTATCTTCATGGAAATTTATTAATACTATGAAATAAAGGCATTAGATGACAGAGAAAAATGAATTCAGTTATTTACCAATGATTATGTAATATGGTAAGAATAATATTCTTAGTAAAAGTCCACATTTAAACTTTTAAAAATGTCAATGTAACAGAAAAGAAAGCAGGAGTATGACAAGATCCATACAGCTCAAAAATAATAAAGCATTCAGATATTATCAAATTTGGTGATCAAAAAGCCAGGCAAAAATATTCAGTGTGAAATTATTTGCTTTGATGGAAGATAGTATTCTCTTTTATCAGCTTCTTTACCTCTCTGTTTAATCCAATAAAACCAACAATTTCTTCATTGCTTGTTAAATCAACATGCAGATAATGAAAAGAGGAATTCTTGAATGTAAGTTGCAAGTTGTCTTGAACAAAGAGCATTTTAAGTTTTTTTATGTATTTTACTGGATTTTGCTGATTAAATTTTATTAATTTTCTTGCTGTTATTAAAGATAATATATGATTATTCATAATATTTTATCATAACTCTATTTGCTATTAGCAGTTGGAAATGATATGGATCAATAAATATTCTGTATTTTTTTTGCATTATTAAAAGTGTAATGGTCAAGAAAAATCATAACAGTAAAATATATTTGGTGGCACATTTTTTCAAGAGATATGTTGGAAACTACTATTTGGATCATGTAAAATAATGCTAGCAAAAAGCTTTAATGAATAAATGTTATAGAAAATCAAAGTATATAAATAGGATGACAAATGACCAACTCAACTGTCTTCCGAGCTTTAAAATTTATGATATCTTTAAAATGGTTCATTATATCTTATTTGCAATAGCTTTTAACTAGTTTAACAACATAGATAAAAGCTATTTAAGAGTTAACATTATAGGTGAAAATATAATCAGAACACTGGAAACATCACCTTTTCCAAGGCTCTTGATTTTGCAAAACTATTTCATATAGGATTGCATATACATCAATAACATGAAATAAATAGTTGAAAATCTATCCAAGGTATGTGACTAATACAGATCAATAATCTGAATCTTTCAATCCCAAGACATTAATCATATTTTTCTCTTCAAACAGTACTATTTCTAGAATCACTTAGGTAATTATTTTAACCTTATTTGAATAAATGCTATCTTAATATTATATATTCAGCTATGTTATTTTTATTGTCATTTTATCAGAAAGAAACCTTCTTACAAATATCCTTAGAAGATTTATACATCCCTTTCAAATACTTTTATTTATTTGGTTCATTTTACTATGGCAAAATAATGAGATAGAATTACATTCCAATAGTATTTTTTTTTTTATAATAGGCATGGGAGAAAAGTCTCAAAAGATTCCAAATTTTATCCTTTCTTTTCCAAAAAGATTTATATTTACATATAATCTAGGTTATTCTTCTATACCTTTATCACACCATTCTTGTTGCACACATTCACAACCTTTAATTATCTGCTTTATGTATGTATATACTTATGTATTTATTTACTTGCTTATTGACCTTAATTTCCACTAGTCTTTATGCTGCACAAGAGTGTGGGGCTCTCTTTTATCTTACACATTGCTGTGTTCCCAATATCTCTTCTGAAGACTACAATTTAAGGCAAGAATTTTTGTCTGCTTTATTTGCTACTATAGCCCCAGCATGTAGAATAGTGAATGACAAAAATGTATTTCTTGGATTGATGAATATAGTAGACACCATTCTTGAATAAATATATTAAGTTATTCCTAGATTCAAGATTTTATTTCTGGACAATGTTTCTAGGTGCAGAAGAATCCTGGGTTTGATTGTATTCAGATGATAGTGATACGCTAGCTTTGCAAAGCAGTGCTGTAGTCTTGCTCATGTTTGAGCTTAGGTTCTTTTGCAGAGTATGGCAGTCAGAATTCAGAAATTTCCCATTTGTTTTAGATACCTTAAATTATGCTCTAGAGAGATAGAAGACTTTTCCAGAGGAAAGCAGAATTGCTTCTTTTTGGAGAGGGGTGTCTGTGAATTTTATTTCATTAACTGAAGTTAAAAAAAACTAACTATATCCAATATACTCTGCTTACTGATAAGAAGAAACAGTTCACAAGGTCTTATCTATTTATTATCCAACATTCTTGAAAGAGAGAAAAGGTGGGGAAAAAATAAGTCATGTTCTTTACAAATCTAGAGTTTCCATGTAGTCACCTGGTATTTTCTGTATTCCCAGGAAGATTATGAGATGGGATGGTAGACATAATTGTGACTATTCTCCTATTTAACAATTAGAGTTTTCTATGAGGGGGAAACTTCAATTATTAGGTGATGGTGGAAGATTTTCTAAGAATAGATTCACCTACTTAGCACCACATTTTCTGTTAATATCAGGTAATAGATTAGAAACTTTGCTTTTATAAAGTTAAAATTAGCATTCTTAAATGTCCACATTATCAACAATTATTTGCTTCTTGTATCTTATCAATACACGGCTTGAAATAGTAGAAGTCTGTGGCAGAAGGAGAATCAGGATTTGGGGGTTAAAAGGTACATTTCTGTCTTCATTTCCCCTGTTCTCCCTACCTTCTAACTTCTAAACATTCTCCACATCCCTTTCCTCTATTTGAGACTTTAATGGTCTTTCCTCACTGGCACCAACGTGTTCAAAGGAGAGAAGGTGAATATCTCGAATGGGAATGAGGGGCAGAGAAGAAGAAAAGAGGCAAAAATAAAATGAATTTCTTTTAAAAAGACAGGATAATTTAATTCCTTTCAACAAATTGTGGGCTATTTGCCTACCTAATTCCATCTTCTCCCAGCCTCCCAATTCACTCATACTCATGAATGCTTTTGAAAATGAAAGAAAAAATGCATGCTAAATACATCCAAGTCAAGTTATGTTGATGTTTTCATCTCTTCATTCCTGTAACTGATTTTGGCACCTTAATACAATGATGATAGCATGCAAATCTTTATACAGTACTCTAGTTAGGATTCCTACAATAAATAATTCCCTTCACCATCACTTTTAAAGCATCATTGTAAAGAGTAGAGCACAGCAATGTAGCCTTATGTTTCTTATTTTCCAGATCAATCTGTTTTCCTTAATTTTAATTTATAATCAGCACAACTGACGCTTCCTAATCATATCAGACATGCCAATCCTTTCAGAAGCAAATCTGATTTAACATCAAGGAGTCTGGCTTGTGTTCATGGAGGAGGAGTTTTTATCCCACTGCTTTCCAGAAGTTTTTGGCTGGTGCTTAACACTTTAACACAGCTGAGATTCAAACCAGTTTCCTAATACTGGGCGTATAAAAATCTTTTTCAGCCGAGCCAAGGAATCTACTATCTGGTCAGCATAGCAGAGGGTGTGTTCAGGCAGGTGACATTGGAGTTTCTCATTTGTATTTTTGGTGGAGAGGAAGAGAAACCAATACACGCACAAAAGGAAATTTGCTATTGAGAAAGTCTGGAATAAAATAGAAACTGCTGCTTTAAAGGTAAAGAAGTATTCACCTTACACTTTCAAAGAGATGTGTGGAGAGGGAAAGCATAGAATACAGGCTTACTTTCCTATTTTGTTTTGCATTTCAGAACAGTTTAACCTAACAAATATCACTGATCCTATCTTAAGGGATACACAGTTTTCCAAGAAGGCACTTTGTGGGTATTTTTGGCCTATAAAACAGATAGCGGATGAGCTTTTCTTGCTAGCTGCAAGCTGGAGCTTGTGTCAGGCTTCACTAGGCACACAAGGCTCTGATTTTGTATCATTAAAGGCTCATTATCTCTTTTAACTTCTGTTGAAAGCATTCATCCATAGCTCTAGCTACTACTGAAACAATAGAGGCTCCTAGCGCAGTAATAATGCTTTTTTCCCCCCAGTTTAAAGAGCCTTTAAAGGATGGATTGGCTTTCACAATGCAGAAACAAAAAACTACTGCTCAGGAAAATATGAAAGGTTATTTCTGTAAGTAACTTCAATTTTACAGAGTGGAGGAAAATCATCTGATGTGAGTTTCTCAGAGCCGGGAGTCTGAGTATACCTGAATGCTAAATTCCTATTGGGGAAATATTGCATTTTCCAAAGGAGAATGGCATGCCTTACTTATGCCTAGCCTCAAAGAGAAAAATACTTTAATAAGAATGAAACGGGCTTGGTGTATTGATCTTGCCAATTTGTTGGGTATTAATATATATTTGGCAGTGAGTTAAACTCTCCATTGAATTCAACAGTGGATTATATGAACAGTAATTTCTACATTTACTGGCTTTGTTTACACTTTCATTATACCTCTACTGCATTATCTGATGCCTTCGTACAGTTTTCAATCTTATAGCCACTTTAATCTCCTCCCGCACTCAGCATATCTGAGTGAGTTTGTTGGCATAAGGGAATTTTGAAGGTTATATTACAGTACATGAATCAACGGAAAATGAAATGCACTGGAGACACGATCAGCCAGTTTTAATTCATTGCAGAAAGTTATAGATACCAAAATGCATTTAATGTAATCTGATCTCTTTATTCAGTCCTGAATTTATGAGCAATTCACCAGGAGTCAAATGACAACTTTGTTTTAAAAATAGTAGTCTATATCGAATGCCATTTTAATATATCTCTGACATATTTACATTTAAAGAGTTGGGAAAAGTGGAATCTTTGAACATAAATTTCTCTTTTCACAGGAATGAAAAGCCTGAGAAAGATGATACTTTTGTTCATTGAAACATTATCTGTCATTATAACATAGGTCAGCTTGTGATAACAGTTAAATAAATCCAGCTCATCAGTACAGCTGGTAAACAGATTAGAAGCCCCCAAGATTACTGAGCATTTTGTTTTAAGGAGGAGGCAACAGCATCATTGTGCTCAGCTCTATATAAAACCTTTATGTCAGCAGGCTTGCTCTTTGCCTAGAATGATCAAATGTTCTTGGTTCAGACTGGTCAACAAGAAGATATGGACAGTGGTTTCCCAAACAACTTCAGTAACAGCAACATGAATAGATAGTAAACATCAGTCAATTATTTGGCTACAAGACATAATCCTTCATTCTGGATCCTAAATCATTTTTGGTAATGCTGTCCCCATCAAAATTAATAGTCTTATGTGGGGAGAGATAAGGTAACCTCTGTCTCATTCATATATGAGAAATCTCCTTTTCTCGTACACCATAGCACAGGCATTTAGGTTGAAGGACAAATGTGCAAATTCTACTTGCTATTTTTATTTCAACATACAAAATTTGTAACCTATTACAAAACAAATAAAGTTTCTATTCTGTGTCTCTGGAAATTTCTTACTGTTTATGTAGAAAAGTTATATAATTTATTAAATCCAAGGAAATAACGTAGTTTGTTGTAACATTGTTTGTTGTAATATTGATTGCATTTTAGCTTATTAAATGTTGAAATTATCATTATTATAAAAATAATATACAGTACTTATAGAAAGTATAAATATATTTTATGTATTCATCTATATTATTTATAATTGTATAAATATATATTTTTACTAGGTATGTGAAATTAAATTTGAGGCTTCACCACAAATTTTATGGAATAGCAACAGCATTTGAATGGAGGATATTCTGAGTGGTTGATTAAATAGATCAATTTTGTAATTAGAACAGAATTCTATATTACTTTAGACTTATACTATTCATGGCAAACATTTTCCTAAGAAGGCTCAAATGGCTAGTTACTACTTAATAGATATAAATTTCCATTCCAAGAGTATTGCAAGCCAAAAATATACCACTTTCAAATACTCTTATCTATTTGGTTTATTTTACTCTGGCAAAATAATGAAATAGTACATTTCTTTGATATTTCTTTTATAGTAGGTCATAAGAATGAGAGGAGAAAAAGAAGATAGAATATTGGAAGGGGAAGAATTTATCTTCAGAATCAAGGACCAGATGCCCTAAAATTTTTGGTTCACAGAAATGAGGAGTAAAAACAATTTATTAGAATCAGCCACTGACTGTCCAAATAGACCTATACCTCCAGAGGGAAAGCTTGATCCAATTCAGCTTAAATGAGGTAAGAAAAAGGGTTTCCACCATTTCCTCTGAAGGGGCAATTTTTAGAGTCCAACAAACCTCAGTGAGTGGAAATACCTTTTAATATCCAGCTTTAGTATTTTCTTACTCCATTTCTTCCAATTATTCCCAATTATTCACCCTTGGCTACATTGCTTCTATGTTTATTCCTTTTAAAACCTGGTTGACTAGTCATACCCTTCCTCAGTTTCCACCCATTGGAGCTACATTAGTTCTTTATGATTTCATTATGATTCAATTCCTCTAATCAAAGGTATTTCTTTTTCTTATTTCAAACTGAGGGTAAAGCTGTGAGGTTTTAATTATGCTTCTATAAGTGGTACAAAAAAAGAGGGTTAGTCTGGGTTCTGCCGAAAAAAGGAACTAATTATATATACATGTATGTGTGTGTGTATATACACAGACACACACACACACACGAACACACACACGACCATTTATTTAATGAGGGATTGGCTCATATGATTATTGAGGCTGAGAAGTCCCATGATCTGCTACCTGCCAAGTTGGATCCCCAGGAAAGCTAGTGGTATAATTCCAGTTCAAACTGAAAGGTCTTAGAAACTGGGAGGGCTAATATCTAAGGGCAGGAGAAGATGAATGTCCTAGCTGAAACAGAGAGCACATTTGCCCTTCCTCTGCCTTTTAATTCAGGCCTTCAATGGCTTGGACAATGTCCACCCACATTGGTGAGAGCAATCTTTCATATTTAGTCTGCCAATTCAAATGCTAATCTCATGGTCATACCCAGAAATAACATTTACTAGTTCTCTGGGCATCCATTACCCAGTCGAGTTGACACATAAATTTAGCCATCACTTGGGGTCAATCTGCCTAATCCACACATGTTTCAATGGTCTTCCAATGTCCAAAATCACATAGATATAATGAAAAAATTATAATTATCAGAAATGTTATAGAACTGATCTCAGTATATGAAACCAGCTATGCAAATTGACAAGTAGATATGAGTAAGGATCCTTTGTTTCCCCAGAAGTGTTACATTGAAACTTTTTCATCTTGGTAGAAAATAGAAGAGAGTAAAAAACTATGAGAATTAACTTTTTTGAAAAGTCAGCCGTTATCTTGTCCCGATATTCTGTGCCATTTCCAACAATTTTGTTTTGCTACACCTCCACAGTATGCTATGACACCTTTTAAATTTGCCCAGAGGGCAAATTTCTTCTTGAAAATCATGGGTCTGCTCACCAGAATGAATGTTAAGAGCAGTGGTGCTTTTGATTTAAGGGAATAAAGCAATAGTTAACTAATTACACTCACGAAAGAGTAACATTGCAACTACTACAAATGTTAATATAACCTGTGGTCTTCACACCACTCTTTGAAATCCTATTTTTCAATTGGTCAGTAATTGAATAAAATCAATCACTGATCCATTACATATATTAATTCAAATATTTATGATTCAATTGCATTTTGAAATTTGCTGTCTAACTATATTGCCAATGCTATCTCAGAATGCAAAAAGAAAAGAAAGCACTGATAGAGAAGTCAAAATAAAAAGTAAAAACTCTGAGTGTAGTTGTGGCTGAGGGTTAGGGGGCAATGGTGCAGAAAGGAAAACTGGGGTAGAAAATGATGCATGTTAATTCATATAGCAACTGCATTCATCCATTTGAGGTAATGTAAACTCATGATAAAAGTAAAATGACCAAATCCAATTATATGCATCAATTCTATCTTCTTGAGCAATTATCATTCTTTTGTAAACTGCAATTTTGGCTACTTGTGTACCAACCCTTAATTGTCAGTAATTCTCTAGTTTTCTAGCATTTCGTAATGAGATATTTAGCACACAACACTGCTGCTGCCAGCTATTTACATTGTAGAATTGAATTACCAAGCAGACATAAAAAAAAAAAAAAAAAAAAGTCATGGGAGGCAGCCACTTGCAGCATTCTTAAATATTTTGTTCCTTTACTTGATATTTAGGTATGACAGATTCTTGACAGAATATGTGATGATCTTAAGGTCCCAGGCCAGGACTGCTACTTTCCTTTCCATGTCACAATCTCACAAAGAATTGTAGAAAGCTCTTTCCTCTAGTGAATGATACTGGTATAGACAGGGACTATCATGGCTGCTTCTGTTGGTTATTTAGATATTGTTAAAACTCCATTTTTTCTCAGAAATCTATTTTTTAATAAACAGTATGGAACAGAAACTGGTCATAATGCACAAACCACTCTTTCCAAAAGTATCTATGTATACTTCCAGAGGACTGTAATTTTTTAATGTTTTTTTTCCATATAATTAAGTTGGCAGATGGGTGAAAATGTTTAGGAATTACTAATGTCATGAGCAATCCAGGGTATGGATTGGTTGGGAGAGTAGGGTTGGGAGAACTACCTAGATTATTTCTTGTTTCCTCGAAAAGAAAGCCATTGCACCTGTTCTTCTCAAAGAAGCCTCATGGCTTTCTAAAAGTGCCCATTAGTGGCATTTTAAATAGATTAGTTAAATTGATGCTCATGGCTCCTGAATGAGAGCTGGGCCTGGGTCTGGGACACTTGGCTTCTCCCGTGCCTCTGCTCCTCACTAGTAACGCAGTTCATTTACACTGCCTGGGGTTTGAGTTCCTTATCTGTTCAATGAAGAGATTGGATTCAACTGGTAAAATACTTTCAAATCTCAAGTTGTCTTAATTGCTGGTGATCTGTAAGTTGTGTATTTTCTCAAACATTTCCTTGCTCATGGTTACTTAATGCTAATTTTATGAGGTCTTTACTGTGCTCATTCTTGTGCTTATTGCCTTTTTAAAGTGGATTTTTAAAAATTTCACAATATTAACGGGATACGAATATTTTTTGATACACGACTTGAGTCAGGGCTTTAAATGTGCCCATGCCTGGAATAGTGTTCATTGTACCTGTTAGGTGGGTTTTTGTCCCTCTCCTCTTTCCTGTCTCCCATGCCTGATTTCCAGTGACTTTTAATTCCCTCTGCATGTTTGTACCCATAGGTTAGTTCCAATTTATTAGAGAGTACATGTGGTGTTTGTTTTTCCATTCTTGAGATACTTTGCTTAGGGTAATGGTCTCCAGTTCCATCCAAATTGCTGCAAAAGGCATTAATTCATCCTTTTTATGGCTGAGTAGCACTCCACAGTATACATATACCACATGTTGTTAATCCACTCATGAATTGATGGGCGCTTGGGTTGATTCCACGTCTTTGCAATTGTGAATTGTGCTGCAATAAACATTCAAGTGCAGGTGTCTTTTTGAAAAAAATAACTTCTTTTCTTTTGGGTAGATACTGAGTAGTGGGATGGCTGTATCAAATGATAGTTCTACTTTTAGTTCTTTGAGAACTCTCCATACTGTTTTCCATAGAGATTGTACTAATTTACAGTCCCACCAACAGTGTATAAATGTTTCCTTCTTTCCTCATCCACACCAGCATCTATTGTTATTGGACTTTTTAATAAAAGCCATTCTAAGGGGGGTAAGGTGATATCTCATTGTGGTTTTAATTTGTATTTCCCTGAGGATTAGTGATGTTGAACATTTTTTCCTGTGTTTGCTGGCCATTCATCTATCTTCTTTTGAAAACAATCTGTTCATATCTTTTGCCCACTTTTTAATGGGGCTGTTTGTTTTTTTCTTGCTGATTTGAGTTCTTTGTAGATACTGGATATTAGCCCTTTTTAGGATCTGTAGGTTGTGAATATTTTCTCCCATTCCATAGATTGTCTATTTACTCTGTTGATTATTTCCTTAGCTGTGCAGATTTAAGTGGATTTTTTAAAAAGTCAGAATATGAGCTATTTTGAAATAAATAGTTTCTTTTCTTATTTCTTTTATTGTTTGACCCACCTTTATCTCCTATTATGTTTGGACTGCTAAATTGAAAATACATTTAAAAAAATTCTTTTTTGATCTCTCCCTGTTTAGAATGCTTTACTTTAGCGTGTGATCCTTTTTGCCTGTTCTCATAATGTTCCATTTTGTTCATGGTGATCCTAAGAAGATCTTTCAGAAATCAGCATTCTGCTCACCCTATTGCTTTTACATTTTTTTAATTGCATATTCATTGAGGCCTAGATTCTCCATTCAAATTTGGAATCTCTCCCAAATTATATTGTAATTCTTATTTATTTTTTAGGTTTAATTAACATTCTATTTAGTCCATTTCTATCTGAATATTCACCACCTTATGTGCAAAACTAAATGTATTTCCTTTCCACCTGTAATATGATATATATATATATATATCATATTATATATATATGTGCATGTGTGTGTGTGTATATATATGTATTGATTTTCATCCATAGGTCTTTTGTTATAATGTTGGGTCCTTTAAGCCTCAGAAGCAGGCCTCAGAATCTCTCTCTCTGATCTTCTTCTTCCTTCCTTTTACCAGCCTAAGGCAAGATTCTAACATGCCCTTCCCTCCTTTGGTGCCCAAGACCCTCATTTTAAAGGGGTCCTGCCCATAATCTGGAGGAAGGAATGCTGCACTGACAGACCAAGAAGAATCTGAACAGACAGACCTTGCTGGGTTTCTTCAGTCAGACTATTAGTTTTAGATCATACCCTTTCTGCCCAATCACATTTGTATATGATGGTCACTTATGCCTATCCAATGACATCTCCATAAAAGGCCTGAGAAACAGGGTTCAGGGAGCTTCCAGATAACTGAACACATGCAGGTTCCTGGAGGAGGGTACATCTAAGGAGGGCATGGAACTCTGGGCCCCTTTCCCCATATCTTGCCCTATTTATCTGTATCCTTTGTAATATCCTTTATAATAAACCAGCAAATGTGTCTCCTGGAGTTCTGTGAGCCACTCTAGCAAATTAATCAAACTCACAGAGGAGGTTGTAGGAACCCCAGTTGGAAGATGGTCAGTCAAAATTTGTTCCAGAGGCACAAACTTGCAACAGGTAGGAAGGGCGTGGGGCAGTATCATGGGATTGAACCCTCAACACAGGGTATCTGATGCTATCTCCAGGTAGATAGTGTCAGAATCGAATTGGAGGACACCCAGCTGGTGTCTGCTGCAGAATCGATCGCTTGATATGTGCAAGGAGAAACCCCCATCTATTTGGTCACAGAAGTCTTCTGTGATGATTGTTGTTGTGGTGTGAGAACAGAGGGAAAACACAGTTCATGTTTTTTCATCAGACCACCCCAACATTCCTTTCTTTCCTTAGATACTGATGCCATTATCCACAAAGTCTCCCCTGCTAGAAACTTCGGCAGCACCCTCAGCCTCTTCTTTCTCATTCCCCATGGGTCACCATCCTCATTGCTACAGCCTAGGGTTGTACATTCCCATTGCAATTCACAATCCTACCCTCACTTCCTCAGATAGAGGTATTATAAAGTAAAACTATGTGAGGGGGGTTCCTAGAGATTGAGGATGCTTGTAAGAAGGGAGATTGGCATCTCTTTTCTCAGTTGATCATTTGGTTAGGCTGCTGATTTGTTCATTTTCCCTGCATCTACCTGCACAGAGCAAAAGTAATCTGAGAGAAAGAGACAACAGCACGGAGCAAGGAAGAGTGGCAGAGCAGCTCGTTGCTCTCCGTTTGCTGTTATAAAGCTGTGTGAGCTCCCTATGGGGCAGTGGATGTCACAGAGGCCTGGAGGCTGGAGCAGAGGTCTCAAAAGGGGCTGTGTGGTATTTTGTAGGGTGCTGGAACTAGACTATTTGGAAGACATTGAGGTGGAACTGCTTAGAGACCTGCATGTGGGGATCTACAACAGCTAGGAGAACAGAGACAGGCACCCCCCAGAATGCCTATAGATTAGGCCTTGAAAATGGAGGGTGGAGAATGTGTCTCAGGGTGGAGCTGTGTCTCAGAGCATATCATGGACATCCCCAGCCCCAGAAACAAGGTCAAAGAAGGGGAAGAAGAGTAGGAAAGGGAAACTTGCCTTTTCCTTCTTCAGGTCCCCATACCACAAAACTGGGCAGCAGTGGGTAAATGCATATCTTTAAATGTGGTTGAAAATGCAAAATTGCAACTTTATTAACCGCAAGTGCTTGGGAGATTTTGAAATTTGCCCAAGATGTGATTTAATATATGTCCACAGGATGGGGAACTTTGACATAGCTCAAGGGGCAATGATTTGAGGAAAAATTTGTATCATGTTTTTACCCTACCAATCTGAGACAATTAAATAAATCACTTAGTTATCACTTATCGTATTGCATGATATTTTTCAACTTACCTGTCTATTCCTTCACCCAGGGCATCTGTATCTACAGTACCCTGCATTTCATACTTGCTCAGAGATATCTGTTGAATTAGTGAGGGAAACACATGCATGAAGAAATCACTGTTCCAATCAGTGCACAAAGGGTGATATGAGGGATACAAAAAGGGGAAGAATAATGCAAAAATAATAATCTGCTTTCTTAAGGTAATACGTACTATTCAAGTACTGGAATATGTATATTCAGAGCTAAAACTGAGATTCATAACCAGCTGCCTATATGTACTCCATCCTACTCCACACTCTGTCCTGGCCTCCTTTTTAACTTAAAATCTTCCACTTCTACAAAAGAAATGATTGCTATTATGTTTCAGATTGCCTCTTGCATTTCTGGTCATAGCCTACTGACTGGCTAGTTCTGTGTGTTAACCACTATTTAGCTATATGAAGATGATATGTAAAACTTCACATTAAAAGAGGTCATCTTTTTTTCTGGGTCATTTTCCCTCTCCACATTTCTCAATGTAATACTCTCAAATCATATCACATAGTTCCCTTATCTGGCTTGGGGCTGCAGACATGAACTTGTCATGGTGTGAGACCCACATCTATATGAGGCTCTTTCAGGAGGTGGAGTATATACTACTTTTCTTCTTTAAAAAATTGTGCTTTCCATTGCTTTCTGCTTTAGAGCTGCAAACCAATACTGCCATCCACTGTTTCTTTGAATAATCTTTTCCCCACAGTTCTCACTAGGATGTGTTGAAGAAAAACCTGACAACAAAATTAAGTCCTCTGAAAAGAAGGGCAGTGTTAATTTTGAGCAAGCACTGCAGCAGAAATCATAAAGTAGTCGAACATCATGTCCTATCTTCTTTTTCCAAATGTCTCGATGGAGAAAACACATACATTCAAAAATGTGACCAAATAAATAAGGAGTCTATATAGAGTTATCTTCTTCCTGGATATTACAGGAAGGAAAAGTCACCTAATTCCTCTTTGATCACTGTTTAAATGTGTTTCATTCAGCTCCCAAGGCTGAGGGCCATTTCTCATCCCAATCCTATTCTAATGCTTCCGGAAGAAAGCTGGTCTTCTCCTCCAAGCCAGCAAAGAAAGCATTTCTGTCTGTCTCACGTTCTTGTCAGAGAAGCCCTTCAGCTCCTCAAGAGAGGAGCACATATTCCTCATGTCTAACTAATTTTATGCCTTTCCATTCTGACCACACCTATCCCACCTTTATTACGTATCTCTTTTTAGTCCTGCACTTTTTATCTTCAGTTCAGCTTTCAACTAATAAATCTGAAACTCAGATTATGAGAATTAAAAAAAAATCGATTTCTCATATAAAATAGAATTAACTCTTCACTTGACACAGATAAAAGCAAGGGGCCAAAATTTGAGGCAGATAAAGTCATTGCTGGAAGGCCTTGAAGTGACTTGGTCCAATTCCCTGATTCTACAGGTGAAGAAACTGAGACCCAGAGAGGAGAAGTAAAACCCCTAGAGCCATGGAAACAGGAAATGGCAAAGCCAGTAGCCATGTCTAAGTCTCTCAGCCCCTGGTCAAAGACAGTTTTCCTACAAAATGCATCTCCCAGAAGCACAGCCCATTTCTTTGTTCCTGGGCTACTGGATATCTTAAATGGCATTTTTAAAAAACACAAACCTTTCAGAAGATGTCTTTGTTCTTTCATGCCTCTCGTCGCTCCTCTTGCCTCTCACCTCATGAAAAAACAAGATGCTGGCAACAGTCACATCCTTCATCCCTTTCTCTCAGGAGAGGAGAAGGTGTGGGAGCTGATGGCCTAGAAAGGGGGACACAGAGGAGGATTGTGCCTTCTAGTCCTGTTTTAGTAAGAGGACAATTGAATGTTATTTTACTTATTCAGATTTATAGCTCCTACACAGGAGACCTAAATTCCTTCATTCATTCAGGCACCATTTATGTCTGAACTGTTCTCTAGATTTATGCAGGTCATATCTCCTTATTATCTCTGGAAATAGCCCTAAAGCAGGCCGAGCGGTCATATTGGAAAGCTGAGTAGCTCACTCAGTGTTTGCGCAATGCTATGCATTTAGCAATCATAACCTCCTTTAAAAAACACACCAATATGGGCTTCCTGTTCTCATCACCTTCCAATCCAATGAAGGGTTGGCACTTTTTACTTTCCAGATTGACATTGTGTGGGTGTGAGGCTGAGCTATACAAAATTTTAGTGCAGAAGAAGATGGTGCTGGAATGCTTTAAGGAAAATCATTCTGTTTTCTAGTAACTTAGACTTATTTGTAATAAATTATTATCAAAAATCATTTATCCAAAATAAAAGTGATTTAAATAATTTATTGGAGGCTGGTAGGTACAAAATACACTGTGAGCAAAGGGTCATGGTGGACAGAAAAGGGCACTAGTTAGTTTGATTATAAGGTGAAAGGTAGTAAGAAAATGACTATCAAACTAATATTATGTACCACATGTTGTATTACAATATTTGAATGTATTATCTCATTCTTCATAAAGCTGCTGAAGTAATTGTGGTTATACCCTCTTTTCAGGTAAATAAACTAAGACTAAAAGAATAAGGGACTTCCCTGAGGTTACTTCGCAGATAAGGGTCAACATGAAGGATGAGTCCAGGTGTGTCTAAACAGAAAACTTACAGGAGAAAGTGAGCTAAAGATATATGCTGGCAACGAGAAGTTAATTTACTTGTCTGGAATGGAGAATTTATAAAGAATATTGAGGCGGGGGCCTAGAAAAATAGAAGCTCTGAATGCTAGAGTTATGTGATTTTATTCTATGTACAATGATGACTCTTTGGTGCCTTTTGAAACTAGAAGGATCATCCAAGTTGTGTTTTAAGAAAAGTAATCTGGGATTCATGTGCAAAGTGGATGTGGACATTGCAAACTATAAGACCAAGCCCAGAGCTATTGCAATAGCTCAGGAATAATACTACAGCAGCCCTCTCCTTTTCCACAGCTTCACTTTCCATGGTTTTAGTTACCTGCAGTGAGCTGTGGTCCAAAAATAGGTGAGTACAGTAGAAAAGATATTTGAGAGAGAGAGAGAGAGAGAGAGAGAGAGAGACCATATTCACATAACTTTTATTATAGTATATTTTTATAATTGTGCTATTTTTAGTTATTGTTAATCTCTTACTGTACCTAATTTATTAATTAAACTTCATTATAGGTACATATCTATAGGAAAATAAATAGTATTATAGTCATCAGCCCTTCATACCTGCAGATTTTGCACCACAGATTCAACCAACTGTGAATCAAATATATTTTTTAAAAAAACAAAGTAACAATATAATTAAAAATATTATAAATTTTAAAATATAGTATAAAAGCAATTTATATAGCATTTACATTGTACTAGGTATTATAGGTAGTCTAGAGATGATTTATAGTATATGGGAAGATGTGTGTAGGTTATGTGCAAACACTGTGCCATTTTATATAAGATACTTAAGCATCCGTGGATTTTGGTATCTAAGGGGACTCCTGGAATCGATCCCATACAGATGCCAAGGGACCACTCTATAGAGTTTGTACTCTCCAAGGTTTCAGATATCCACTGGGGGTCTTGGAATGTATTCCACATACATCAGGGGAAACTACTGTAATGGGAAGATGAGAAGAAACAATTTATATAGGGTGACCTATCTCTTAGTCCATTTGCACTGCTACAACAGAGGATCACAGAGTGAGTGGCTTATAAATAACAGAAATTTATCTCTCACAGTTCTGGAATTAGCAAAGTACAAGATCAAGGCACTGAAAGATTCAGAGTCTGGTGAGGGCCAGCTTCTTGGTTCCTAGACTACTGTCTTCTCTCTGTAACTGCACATGGTGGAAGGAGCAGGGAATTCTCTGGGGCCTTTTTGATGAGGACACTAGTTTCACTCATGAGGGCTCTGCCTTTATCACCTAATTGTCTCCCAAAGACCCCACCTCCAAATACCATCGCATTGGGCCTTAGGATTACACATATGAATTTTGGGGGACACAAACATTCAGTGTATAGCATCTTAAAACATAAAATATAATGGCCAGACAATGTCAATAATTTATTCATTCATCCCATTAACATTTATCAGCGTGCTAGGTATTGGTACCTTTAATAAGGAACGCATTTTTTTTAAAAAATTAAACATTTTTGTCATAGTCCACTTTTGTGGTGCTATAAAAGGATATATCTGAGCCTGGATAATTTATAAAGAAAAGAAGTTTATTTGGCTAACAGTTCTGCGTGCTGTACAAGAAGCATGGCACCAGCATTTCCTCAGCTTCTGGTTAGGGCCTCAGGCTGCCTCCGCTCATGGGGGAAGGGGAAGGGAGGCAGTGGTGCAGGACCACATGGTGAGAGAAGCAGCAATAGAGCGAAGGGGGGAGGTGGTAAGCTCTTTTAACAACCAGCTCACATGGGAACTGATGGAGTGAGAACTCACTTACCCCCTGCAACCCTAGAGAGGACATTAATCTACTCATGAGGGGTCCACCCTTATGACCCAAATACTTCCCACTAGACCTACCTCCAACATTGGGGATTGATATGGTTTGGATGTTTGGTCCGTCCAAATCTCATGTTGAAATTTGACCCTCAGTGTTGGAAGTGGGGCTTGGTGGGGAGGTGTTTGGGTCATGGGGGCAGATCTCTCACGAATGTCTTGGTGTCTTCCTCATGATAATGAGTGAGTTCTTGCTTTATTAGTTCACAAAAAAGTTGGTTGTTTAAAGAGGGCTGGCACCTTCTCCTCCCTCTCTTGCTCCTGCTCTCACCACTTGACAATCTGTTACCCCTTCACCTTCTGCCTCGATTGGAAGCTCCCTGAAGCCTTCACCAGAGGCTGATGCTGGTCTAATGCTTCCTGTACAGCCTGCAGAACCATGAGCCAAATAAACCTCTTTTTTTTTTTTTTAAATTACTCAGTCCCAGATATTTTCTTTAAAGAAATGAAAATGAACTAACACAGAGATCAAATTTCAATATGAGTTTTGGAGGATCAAATATCTAAACTTTAGCAAGTTTGAAATGTAGATTCCTATGCAGTTATGAGAAATAATGCAGAGGAATCCTGTGTACCCTTTTTCTGGTTTCTCCCAATGGTAGTATCTGACAAAATTACTGTACAATATTACAGTCTGGATATTGACATGGACACATTCCCATTATCATATTCAGATTTCCCGGGGTTTACTTGTATTCCCATGGGTTTAAAAAATTTTTCATTTATCAGCCTAGTACATTGGTACTATGTTTAGGTAATCAGTTTCTATCACAAATCTTCATCAGTTCCCCAGCTCACCACAAGGAGAGTCTAAGAACCTTGTTAAAGGCACGATTGACCAGCACTTTCTTCATTCAGGTCCCAAACCAATAGTTCCGAAACTGTGTTTAAATCTTACTTCTTGTGGTTAAAACCTTCTTCTCCTTTCCTTCAGCTGGCTTTTATCTATCCTGAAAGTTTTGGACACTTGTTAGGTGTTTTTTTTTTTTCTCTCTCTCATTCAAGTATATACAGTCCATTCATATACTGGAATTGTCTTCATTCTTAGAAAGTTGTGTATTCTGTTAGTCTCAGGGCCTACATTCTTCTCTCTTGCATGGATGTATATACTTAAAGACCCCTAAATACAACATATCAGACCCACAGATGTTATTTCTGATTCAAATTGAGCAGTATTGACTTTGGTGTTCTTAACCTCTCTGGGCCTGTCATTACTGTTGTCTCTTCCTCTTTATCTTTTCCTAGCTTTATAGAGATAAAATTGACAAATAAAAATTATATATATTTAAAATGGGCAATGTGATGTTTTGATAACCTGCTAACACATCCTTGCTAACACTTATCTTTTTTAAAAATATAATAGCCAGTCTAGCAGGTATGAGGTGGTATCACATTGTGGTTTTGATTTGCATTTTCCTGATGATTAGTGATATTGAACATTTTTTCATATACCCGTTGGCCATTTGTATATCTTCTTTTGGGAAGTGTCTATTCAAGTTCTTTGTCCATTTTATTTAAGTTGAGTTTTTTGTTTTTTTGCTGTTGAGCTATTTGAGTTCCTTATATATTTTCGATATTAACCCTTATCAGATATGTGGTTCAAAAATATTTTCTCCTATTCAATAGATTGTCTCTTCACTCTGTTGATTGTTTCCTTTGCCATGCATAAACCTTTTAGTTTGGTGCCATCTCATTTGTCTATTTTTGCTTTTTTTCCCTGTGCTTTTGGGTCATACCCAAAAATCATTGCCCAGATCACAGGTGGGAAGATTTTTCCTTATTTATTTATTTATTTTTGCTAGTAGTTTTGTATCTTCAGGTCTTATGCTAAAGTCTTTAATCCATTTGGAGTTGATTTTTATATATGGTATGAGATAAGCATCCAGTTTCATTCTTTTACATGTGAATATCCAGTTTTCCCAACACCACTTATTGGAAGGATTGTCCTTTCCCCATTCTATGTTCCTTTGCTGAAGATCAATTAACTGTAAATGTGTGGATTTGTTTCCACATTCTCTGTTTCATTGATCTATATTTTTGTTTTTATGCTGGTTCCATCCATGCTGTTTTGATTACTACAGCTTTATAGTATTTTTGAAATCAGATAGTATGATACTTCTAGCTTTGTTCTTCTTGCTCAAGATTGCTTTAACTATTCTGGATATTTTGGGTTTCCATATGGATTTAAAGATTGTTTTTTCCATTTCTTTGAAAAATATCATTGGAATTTTGATAGTGGTGGCATTGACTCTATAGATTACATTAAATAGTATGGGCATGTTAATAATATTAAATGGACAAATTCTTATAAACATACAACCTACCAACACTAAGTCAAGAAGAAATAAAAAAAAATCTGAGTAGAAGAAAGAGGAAGGAGATTGAATCAGTAAATTCATTTCTGAGCTTCAGTTTCTTCATTTGTCATATGTGGTTAGTAACAATACCTTCTCCACAGCATTGATTTAAATATTAATATTAGATGAGCTGTTATAACTAAAGCACATAGTAAGCACACAAAAAGCATCAACTCAGCGTTATAATTTAAAGAGTCACAGATATGAATGACATATGACATTCGTGTAGCACCTATAGTTCTCCTAATGACTAGATTTTTAAAAATTGCCTTTTTTTATATCCCAAGTCGTTTTCCCTCTCGGTCATAATTGCTGTTTTGTTAGATAATATGGCAAGATTTTTAAAACCTATGAATTTAGTATCTAAAGAGTAATAGAACACATTTTCATAGAGACATTTTAGCAAATATTGTCATGCTGCAATGATATGAGTGTGTTTTTTAATAAAAGGAAGTGGGTGAGTTTAATTGAACATATATTATGTGTAGTCTTGTACTAACATTTTGGACTTGTTAACTCAAGTAATCTTTAAAATAACACTTTGGAGCAGGTATCAAATCCTGTGTTATTCAGAAAAGGATATTAAGACTTAGAGAGATTAAATAACTTTTCCCAGGTCACAGATCTAATTTCTGACAGGTCAAAAGCAGAACACAGAACCTTAGTGTATTCTCTCCTCTTTTTATTCTCTGTGTTCTTGTAGAATCTGTAGTAAAAATAAATGCCTCCCATTTCTCTTGACAAAAGTGGTTAAGAAATTATGGGTTAATAAATATCTTAATGCAATAAAAAATTGAAGATTTTGGTTATCAAGTTTTTTTTTATGGGTAATTAGTTTTTTAAAGGTCCTTTTGCTCCTAAATTTTCATTTCTAATTCTAGAGAAAAGCACAATTAAGGGCCTTAATATAAAGTTAACTGTGTTTTAAAATGCTTACTTTTTTAGTTTCTTAAAGGTCAGTTAAAATAATTTTAATAATTCAATGAAAGTATTTTTCTCTTTAATATCTTTGTCTTTCTTGCTTTGTATCTTATATTTATGCAGCAGTCACAAAACACTTTAATATTTTGAGAGAGAAAATTAAAAAAATAGGACCAATAATTTGGTGGTCTTTGAGACTGCCAAAATGTTTTCAACAGAATGTTGATTCTCAGCATGTCTATTCCTCTTCCTATTCCTTACCCATTTAGAATGTTATGCTAACAATCAAGCTGGCTAAAGTTAGGAAGTTTATCAGATGCAGCAATTGCTACCAAATAAACCCTGAATTAACAGCTAGGCAAAATGCCTCTAAATAAATTTGTGTCCAAGTCAGAGGGATTCTCAGTTCTGGGAGGGGAAAAGTTCTTTGAAGAAAGGAAGGGTAGAGCCAGCAGTCCCTGAATCCATACCTAAAAAGGCCGCATCCCTGCTTTTAATCACAGGCACGCACAAATTATCTGCCTGTGGTCCAAGTCCTCTTTATTTCTGGAAGTTATCAGCAGCTTTGTCCTGATGATTAATGCTTGGTCCTTGGGCTGTGATATGTGTTCTCTTTCCCCCTTGATCATTTCATCTTGATTTTCTATGTATGACTTCTGGTTTTATTTGTTTGTTTTATAAATGACAGATAATCAAAGCACACTCAATTATGTGAAAAGAGGAATTTACTGAGTCCGTGCTATGGAATCCAGGAAAAAGTTGATAGACAATTGAACTTTGAATCTACTTGAGAATCTATTGGATTCAACAGTAACATTTGAGTATGTTCAATTTGTAGCCTTCATAGTCTGGCTAAGATTTCTGGAAAAATAAATGTATAACATTTTGCTTATAAATGTAGCAGGTCTGACATGGCATTCCAACAGTCTCACCAATTGTCAGCCAACATCATCATGTCATCAGCCAGGTTTCTTGCCATACAATTTGGATCTAAAAATGTTTGCCATTGAGGTGGTATGTAATCTGTTGAAACTTAATTTAAAGCTCCACATGCAGTTGAACTATATTGACCCATGGTTAATGTTTTTAAATAATAATAATTCCATTTAGTTTTCTCACATCTGGACTCCTGATTATGTATCCCATCCTAAAAAATGCCTATGCATCCATTCAATAATTATGTAAGAATGCTGAGTCCACCAGACTCTGAAGCTTAGCATTTAAAAAAGCTAAATTAGTAACATATACTCAGAATATAAGATGATCTTCCCACAAAATCATTTACCTCTGCAAATACTTTTGCTACCATTGTGTAAATGGGTGACAAAAATAAGATTAAAAAGAATGAAACATTGACTTTATTAAATTTACATTTAATATTTCTTCAATTTTATTGAAACTCATTACTTTTGAATTAAAAAATACTTTTTCTATCACTGAAAATTCCACATCTACATTTTATTTTCATATAAGTAGGCATTGCTGCCAAGTTTTCAATAAAATTTTATATTTTAATAAATGGATATTTTAATCCATTCAAAAACATTATTGTATGGACTTTTATACATGAGTAAGATGGAACAGTTTTGCAATACCAAAGCTCCCACTGAAAATAACTAGAAAAGATAGAGTAATTAAAAGATCCTATGTTTAATAGCATCCCAGAGCTGTTAAAGAAATGAGGAATAAGGGAGCTAAAGAATATGGAGAGGTGAAAGCCATAGAGAAGTAGGCTGACATTTGTGGTTTCTTTTCTCTAGTTGTATTTGCAAACTCTGAGTATGAGCTGAAAGCCAAGTTCCAGGGCTTTGCCCATGCACAGAGCAGCTGATGCCAGACTTAGAAGTCAACAAAGTACTTGGCAGTCTTGCAGGACTACATCAACAAAATTGCAAACTTGAGAGACCTCGAATTCATGGTCAGTTTTCCCCTTAGGATTCGCTGAATTCTAAAATTTTGGGGGTGGGAACATAAATAGATAAACATAAAATATAAAAACAAAGCAGTTTTCTTCAATCATATGGTAAAAAGACAAAGACTCCATGTCCTGCCAGGAAAAGGGGTTCTTGTAACACACCAGGCTCACATTTGAAAGCTCTGGAAAACTATACCATACAAAGAAGAAGAAAACCAAAATTAGATTGAATTCAGTTCACGTGCAAGTTCATAAGTCTTCACACTGCCTAGCTCAGGATAGGGTTAAGCAACTTTGAAGGATGAGCTCATCTATAACCTCTACAATGTCGTTATGCAAAATATGTGGCATTAAATTTAAAATAAGTAGGACTGTTAAAAGATAAGATCATAAGACTAGAAATTAAGAGAATAATCAAAATATAAGAATATAAAAAACATAACCAAAATTAATCCATATATTGGAGTTCAAAGACATGAACTTTAAAGTTAGCAAAGATTAATAGTTTCAAGGACATAGACAAAACAATGAAGAAATAATAGATGAAAAATGAGAATTTTATGAGAAAATTTAGAATCTATAAAATAAGATAAATGTACATTGTAAATATGAAATAATAGTATCTGAAGTTAACTCAACACCTATATTTAGGTTCATAGTCAACATAGCAGAAGACAGGATTTGTAAACAATAGAAATTATCCAAATTGACGCATACAGAGAAAAATAGTTGAGAATATGAAAAATGGCATAAAAGACATATATGACAATTTCCAAAGCTCAAGAATACATATAATTACAGTCCCTTAAGGAAAGGAGAGAGAGAATGAGGGAGAAACATTATTTGAAGAGCTAATGGTTGAGAATATTTCAAAACTTACGAAAGATAATGACTCACAAATTCAAGAAGCCCGGGAACTCAAGCAAAATGAATACAAAGAAAATCAGACTCAGGAATATTATAATTAAATTGTTTGAAGCTAAAAACAAAGATAAAAATCCTGAGGGGGAAAAATATTAAATGTAAATAAGAAGCTTATGGTTGATTTCTCAACACAAACTATGGAAGCTGATAGGAAATGGAAAGTGCTGGATGGAAAGTTTCAAATTATCCATCAGTAGTTAAAACAAATAAAACATAATATAAGACAATAAACTATACATCAATTGTGAAAGTAAAATAGTGAAATTAAAGTTTACAGAAAGGCTTTCTGGTCATTAATAACATGTTTTCTCAAGAAAACAAAAGTTGAGAGATTTGCCATCAGCAGACTTGTACTAAAGCAAGTACTAAAGTTCTTTAACCAGGAAAAAACCAGGAAAAAAATGTCCCAGATGTAAACACAAAAATGCAGAAGGCATAAAAAAGATAAACAAATGTAATATATTCCAAAGTTCCAGCATTCTTGGGGAAGGAGTAAAAATAAGAATTTTCACTAGTTTATACTACTGTGTTTCCCTGAAAATAAGACAAGGTCTTATATTTAGTTTTCCTCACAAAGACACCCTAGGGCTTATTTTCAGGGGATGTGCTATTTTCTCCTCAAAGCCTTAGCTTGCAGCACACACAGGATGGCTGGGACCTGATTGGGGAGCTGACCTTTTCGGTGGGGCTGCCGCACCTTTCCAGTCACCTCTGGGATAGTAGCTGTCACGATGGGGCAGATGAGAAGGGCTGCTCTTCTTCTTTACTGCTTAGCAAAGAAATGCATGGGTTGTGCAGATACACTGTATAGCCATACCCATCACTAGGTCTTATTTTTGGGGTAGGACTTATATTGCGTAAATGATTAGAAATCCTGCTAGGGCTTATCTTATGGGTAGGTCTTATTTTGGAGAAAACACGGTAGGTCAAGAACGTATATTACAATCTCTAACATCATCACTAAAAGAGTTATCAAAGAATACATAACTAACAAATGAATATAGTGGGATGAGTAATAAAATATTTGATTAACCTAAAAGAAGGCAAGAGAAAAAAATACATAGAACAAGTAGATCAAATAGAAAACAAATGCAGGATGATAGATATAAGTCTAAATGTATCAGTGACTTTATTATATTCAAAGAATATCTGTAAATTTCTAAGGAAAGGGAAGACACATGGTAGCAAAGCAGGCAAAACATTCCACTAGGGACTTCACAAAAGAGAATTATTGCATGGTCAAGAAACCTAAGAAGTTCTTAATTTCATCAGGCATCATGGAAATGCAAATTACAAGTATACTGAGATATTATTACACATACTATGTGAATGGCTAAAGTTTAGAAAATACAAGTAGTATTAAGGATGGATGACAATGTGGAGAATTAAAATTCTATTTCACTACTGGTGGAAATGTAAATTGGCAAAAGCAGTTTGAAAACCTGTGTGGCAATTTCTTGTAAAACTAAATATATTAAATTATACTATCTAGTAAATATGAACATAATAATTCAGCAAGTCTCCTCCTATGTTTATACTCAGTAGAAATATATACCCATGTTCATCCAAAGACATGCTTAATAATATTCAAAACAGCTTTATTTATGACAACCCAAGTATCTATAGAATGGATAAACAAATTGTGATATATTTATAGAGTGGAATAATATACAGCACTACAAATGAAAACACCCAGACCCACAGCTACATGCAGTAGCATGCATTCATATCACAAATAGTTGAATGAAATAAGCCAGCCATGAAAGAGTACATATGGTATGATTCCATTTACGAGTTTCCAAAAAGTTCAAAAGCAAATAAAAAATATCAATGCTATAAGAAGTCAGGATATACTTGATAGCAAGTCAAGTTATACTTGATAGCAATGAGGTGCAGTGACTTGAAAGGTGCACTAAAGGTACAATTGGGGTGCTGATAATGCTCCATTGCCTCATCTGGTTTCTGGTCACAGGTGTGTTCACCCAGTGAGCATTCACTGGGTTGTGTATTAGAGGTGCCTGCATGTGTTTGTATGTACATTATCTTTCAATAAAGAGTTTGCTTATAAATTATTTAGTGCCTACAGAATACAAAGGCTAAGCTATGTGATTCTCCCTTATAAATTGCTTTTCAGTTGTAAGCACTTTGCTAGTAATTGCCCATTATTGCATGTCCTGAACAAATGGGCAGTTGATAAATAATAATGGTGATGACATACTGATTGTTTATTATGTCAGTCACCATACTATGAGATTTTACATATATTTCCCCCAATCTCACAACAATCCTGCTTTTAATGATATTACACAAAAAGCAGTGTGCTTCCTCAGATAATTAATGAAAAAATAAGACAAAATAAAACAAATACTTCATAACAAAATAATAAACCATACCATGCAAAACTTGCATTATTCAAAAAGTTGAAATCTGCTAAACCAAGTAGCTCAGCATCTAAAAATCTGTTGCATCTGTTTGCAAGGCAGTTAAATAAGTCAATTAGAATTTATTGAAAACTTATGAGGTGCATATCATTTCTAAGAATTATGGAAATTACAAAAGAACCATATACCTCGGTTCCATCCCTCAAGAATCAAATAATCTACTCAGGAATACAAGCATTAAATCTGCAGAACAATGAAAAGAACAACACAAAGAAATGTAGCTAAAACTGCTAAATTATGTCAGGTATTCCATGGGTAGTTGAAACCAGAAAGATATAGATGCAGGGTGGAGTGATTGGAAGGCTTATTGGAGGTGGGGCAGGAGCTGGGCTTTGTAAAGGTGATTGACTAGCAAAGTTTCCTGGAGATCTAATTAACACATGTTGTGTTGGACAGCTGAAGATTACCTGTTCTATAATAGTATGAATTGATATCATAAATGGTTCTGATGCCATTATGATGTATCATGTGTGAATAATTCATGCATAGACTAATGGAGCCATACAATGGAACTGCAGGGGTGTTACAAATTAGAATTTATGTGCATTGACATAGCAGTGGGCAGAAGACGGTGTAGTGTTTGCCCCTCTCACTATTCCCAGCTATGCATTGAAGTGACAAAAATCTTTCTCAAAATCATATACACAATCTTACAATATATGTCCAAAGGAAAATTGGAGGAAAGGGGCAAAATCACTTGAGGCAGAGTTTTACAATGGGCCTGGCCTTCTGAACATTATTTTTTTAAACTTTTTTTCAGTTGAAATTTTAGTTGAGGATATAATTTGGTTGAGTTATCTTGAAATGGTAAATGTTACAGTATTAGAAAATTTCCTGGATGAGCCCACTGCTCCTTTCAAACTGCCATTGGATTTTTTCTTGTTGCTTCTGAAATTACCAAGACTAGTGTACAGTTAGCCCTTCCTACCTGCAGGTTCCACATCTGAGTATTCAACTAAATGCAGATCAAAAATATTAATAAATAAAACAATACAAAAATAATACAAATTAAAACCAACACAGTATAACAATAGTTTGCATAGCATTTACATTGTTTTAGGTATAGTAATCTAGAGATGATTTAGGGTATACAGGAGGATTGCATATATCATATGCAAATATTACTCCATTTTATATCAGGGACTTGAGCATCCATGGATTTTGGTAGCCTCAGCAGGAGGTCCTGGGGCCAGTGCCCTTCAGATACTAAGGAACACTGTATTAGTTTGCTTAGACTTTTATTGGTGGAGTGGGACACAATTTAACACATAACAACTATGCTTGAGCTATGCTTTGCTAATGGTATAGCATGTTGCTACCTGGACACAAATGAGGTCATTTAAAATAAACAATTCTATTTTTTTAAATTTACATCCATATATTTTTCTTTTTTTCCCATTTTTTAAAATTTCAGAATATTACTGGAGTACAAATGTTTGATTACATGGATTGTTTTTGTATTGCTTGAGTCAAAGTTATAAGTATGCCCATCACCCAGTGTACATTGTACCTGTTAGGTATGATTTCACCCATTCTCTCCTCCCTCCTTCCCCCTCCTTCCTACATGATTTTTGTTGAGTTTTACTTCCGTATGTGCACATGAGTGCTGATTGGTTAGTTCCAATTTAATAATGAGTACATGTGGTATTTGTTTTTCCATTCTTATGATAGTTCACTTAGGAGGATAGTCTCCACTTCTATTCAGATTGTTACAAAAGGTATTAATTCATTTTTTTATGGCTGAGCAGTACACCATGATGTACATATACCACATTTCATTAATTCACTCATGAATTGATGGGCACTTGGGTTGATTCCCCATCTTTCCGATTATGAATTGTGCTACAATGAACATTCTAGTGCAAGTGTCCTTTTGATGAAATGACTTTTTTTTCCTTTTGGGTAAATACCCATTAGTGCAATTGCTGAATCAAATGGTAGGTCTACTTTTAGTTCTTTGAGGAATCTCCAAACTATTTTCCACAGAGGATGCACTAGTTTGCAGTCCCACCAATAGTGTGTAAGTGTTCCTTTCTCTTCTCATCCATGCTAGCATCCAATGTTTTGGTACTTGTTGATAAAAGCAACTCTCACTGGGGGTAGATGAAATCTCATTGTGTTTTTGATTTGTATTTCTCCAATAATTAGTGATGTTGAGGATTTTTTCATATGATTATAGGTGATTTTCTATCTTATTTTGAAAAGCTTCTGTTCATGTTTGTTGCTCACTTTTTAATCAGGTTGTTTGATTTTTTCTTGTTGATTTGCTTGAGTTCTTGGTGGATTCTGGTTATTAGCCATTTATCAGATGTATAGTTTGCAAATGTTTTCTCCCATTCTGTAGGTTGTCTATTTGCTGTGTTAATTATTTCCTTAAAAACAAACACCACGTGTACTGGCCATTAAATTGGAACTAACCAATGAGCACACATGTACACAGAGGGAGATAAAACTCAGTGGAAATCAAACAGGGGGGAAGGAGTAGAAGGGGATGGACAAAAGCCTACCTAATGGATACAATGAACACTGTCTGGGTGATGAGCACACTTATAGCCTTGATTCAAGCATTAGAAAAGTGATCCATGTAACCCACATTTGTACCCCCATAAGATTTTGAAATAAAAAAAACAAATAAACTAAAATAAAGAATTCACTTGATAGTATTTTGAGGAAACTTTTATCTTTGTTCAAATACTACTATGTACTTACAAGAAAGACCCAATTCACACTTTGTAATTGTCATGTTCACTCAAAGGTTCAGAGTCTTAGAATTGGTAGGGACTTTCAAAAAAGGTTCAGTAATCCCCAAATGACGACCAAGGGACTCATGTTAAGCCATAACAGGGATTTTGGCATTTTGTACCAAAATGACAAAAATAAAACCCATGTCATCTCTTGATTTAGTTCACTAGATTTTTCTTTGGCAAAGTTAAAAACTATCCTTTTTTAAAAAAATTTTGAAAATTATTTCAATATTATATCTTTCCATGTTTTTATTTAAAATACAGTTTATTTTATGAAATGAGACTGAACATTGGTTTTTGTTTGAAGGTCTTTACTTGACATATAAAAAGTTGTTAAGCATGTTTTTTTAGTTTCCCATAAAAAAATATCCCTGGTCTATAAAATTTATGTCTAGGAATCGTTGACCTAATCTAATGACCCAACTGATGCTCAAATTCTATCCACAATATGTCCACCATATTATGACTAAGAAATTCTACCACTTTTCAACATAGTTCTTTCCATCTTCATACAGTTGCCATAGAAAACTCTTTTTAAAAAAATTAGCTGAGGTTGTCTTGAAACTTTCTCTTTGATTTGTATTCTAAATGCAATCCCCCAAATATATGAAGCAATGTATTATTTTCCCTTGAGTCTTCTCTAAAGACTAAACAACACTTTTTTTTATTTGTTTGTCTTTGTTTATGACTTCCTCATACAACACAATTACAAGTTACTCAACTTCCTTTACTGTCTTCTAAACCTGTTTTAGCTCATCAGTGATACTCTAATTCTTGACACTCAATGCTCGATATAGTACCTCATAAATAGGGACTTTCGCCTCCCAGTCTCTAGATCTTACACCTTTGTTAGTACATTTTACTACTTCATTATCCATTTTGTCAATCATCTTGAATTTTCAATTAAATGAATCCTTAAAGTTTTTTCTACCTTTAGCTTACTTTCTCACTCAGAAAACTAGAAGGTAGCATGTTAAGAAATGGCAAGTAAAAGTTCACTTGTAGGCAATTCACTTCAGGCAAATTATAGAGATTTCACTAAAAGAAAAGAGAAAAAACACTCTTCTCTCAGGGTCTAGAGCCTCCTGGATGGTCATCTCCTTGTTAAAAACAGTTCTCAGTAAAAAATAATATTGATTGATAATTAAAACATTAACTTCTCTATGGACCTCTTCACCTTAGCAAAGATCAGAGCCATAAACTAAGGCAAAAGTCAGCATATTACAGATCAGGGGCTGCATCCACTTTGATCACCTATTTTCACAAGTAAAGCTTTCTTGGAGCATAGCCACACCCATTCATTTGGTATTGTCTCTGCTTTTGCACTGTAATGGCAGAGTTGAGTAGTTGCTACAGAAGTCATTTGATCCACAAAGCCTGTAGTTTTTCCTATCTAGCTGTTTTTAGAAAATGTTCATTGATCCCTGAGCTACAGGACCATTTCTACTATGGATTTCTTGGATTAAAAACCAGTCTGAGGGAGTTCAAGAGAAGAATAAGAAAAGGTGAGAGAAACTTTCACGAACACCTAAAATGAGAGCAAAGAGCTAGTTCCCAGTCTTCTCAGCAAGAGGTCAATACTGATTGGGAGAAGAAATGAACAGGACTGACCTAATTATAACAGATTTGACATTTGCTTGAGAAAAGATTAATTCCATGTGATAAGGCCAAAAAACTAGAAGCCACAGTGTTGAGTTTCTGCAGAGAGGGCCAGACTATCTTGCAGTAGTATATTTACTATTATTTATGACATGAATTGCATTAAAGCTCTTTTTGTCACAATGCTCAGACCCCCTGTCAGTTTGAAAAGAGGGTGAGCTTAAGAATCCTATGCTTCACTATGCGGTGGTCACCAAAAGGAGATTTTTAAGAACCGACTAAACAGATTGAAAAGAAATCAAAATAACATCCATGCATACTGAACTGCTCTGGGGGGATTGAAATAGCATCTTCGGAGATACCACCATTTGCAGTGAAATCAGTTTCTGTGTTATCAAATACATGGCAATAGGTAGCTGATCTAGCAGATATAATTCATATCTGGGTGGTGGTTTAAAAACATCCTTCTACACTACAGGAGGTTTTTTGTCTTTGTTTTTGTTTTCAGTCTGGAAAACAAATGAGAAACCAAGCAAACTTTTATTTCTTCTTTGAAATGCATCCAGCCCCCCCTCCAAAGGAAATGTAAGAAAGAAAGAAAGAAAGAAAGAAAGAAAGAAAGAAAGAAAGAAAGAAAGAAAGAAAGAAAGAAAGAAAGAAAAAGATAAAAATTTAAAATGATATTAAGAATATCATGTAGTAATTTTTAATTTGTGAATTAACAAACAGACAGACAAACGAGAAACCACTTTTGCTGTGCAAGGAAGTAGCACAGAAAGCCATAAACAAAACTATGGGACCTAGGCATAATTGTTTAATAAACCCATGTTTCTGCTTTCATTCTTGCTGTTTCCCTGTTTCTCCTTGCCAGGGATTGAATACACTTGTGCTGTCCAAGTTGCTTTGGAGTGTCTACAGTTCTGTTGATTCAGGCCCCATCTTCTTATTGGTTCTAGATATTTCCCTTTCATCAAAACTTGTCCTGTATTACATTCTCTCAGGGCCTCAAGATGATGTCATGGATCCTGCCTAAGGACCTCAGAAGTAAATGCCCATCTATGGCACCAACTTTAGGGAGAAAACCTGAAAACTCCTACTATCACACAATACAAGATACCGCCATCATACGACATCCCTTGACCGGAAATGTTACTGATCTGCAATGTCCTGCTGAGCCCTATTAGAACCAAGGCAAAAGGAAAAATGCGTGCTCTTATACACACATCAGAGTATCTTTTCACAATGTGAACCAAGTGGAAAAGTTAAAAACTAAATTTTAACAAAATGACTATATGTGGAGTATCACTTGGCCCAATCTCTTTGCATACTGTTGTTAACCCTCATAAACCTGACTGGAGGGAAAATGATCACAGTGTGGACCAGAAATCTGGGCCTGATTGGAAATAACTGTTTTCACTGCATAATAATTCAGGATCATAACACAGACAAGTAAAATGGCAATTGTCTTGTTTTAAATGTTTCTTTATTTAAAAAAATTTTGATATTTTGTTTACCAGGGATTTTTATACATTAATTTTGAGTTTTTAAAATGATGGCATTAAAATATTATTTCTTTTGATTAGCAAACTTTTGTCTCTTCTTTAAATGTTGCTCCTGAGGTAAGTGCCTCACTTGTGTTGTCCTTATCCTGGCCCCGTTAGTATGTTATTCAGATTTTGTCTAAGATGTTATGTTGCTCTTTAAGAAGCAAAAATTTCTTGTTAGTCTTTTCCAATACATGCATCCAGTCTAGTGTTTTCCAAATGTCCTAGAAACACTAGAATTCCAGAGATATTAATAGGTTTTCCACAAACATAAAGGTATCTTATTGTCAAAAAAGTTTGAGAAATTGTGTATTATATCTGTCTTTGTCTCTTTGTGTGTGTGTCTCTCTGGAAACTTACAGTTATATTAGCATAAGGAGGTTTGGAGAAGTCCCAGAGTAGGATAGCTGCTAAACATGTTTAACTACACTTATTTGACTTTTGTTTCATAGAGCATCTATTATCATCTTGGGAGACCCATGTATTGTTTAATTATTGCTGCATAAGAAATGACCCTAAAACTTGGTGGTTTAAAGTGACAACAAACATTTATTATTTATTTATTCTCACAGTTTCTGTGGATGAAGAATTTGGGAGCAGGTTAGCTGGGTCATTTCAGCATGGGGTTTCTTAGGAGATTTAGTCACGATGTCTACAGTCCCCTGAAAACTTGACTTGGGCAGGAGGACCAACTTCCAAAGTGACTCCCAAGGTGGAGTTGGGTTAGGAAGTTGTTGCTAACTATTGGCAGAAGGCTTCAATTTGAAAAGATTTACATGTGGATCTTTCCACGGGATGCTTGAGTCCTCCTGACATGAAAACTGACTTCTCTTAAAGCAAGTAATGAGAGAGAGAGAGAGAGAGAGAGAGAGAGAGAGAGAGAGAGAGAGAGAGAGAGAGAGAGAGAGAGAGATACAGAAGCTATCCTTTGTTATGACTTAGCCTCAGAAGTCATGTATTATGCTCACACATTCTGTTCATTAAAAATAAGTGATGAGGTCCAGCCAACACTCAAGAGGACAGAGTTTTATGCTCCACTTTTTGAAGGGAAGAGTGTTAAAGTAATTGTGAATCTATTTTAAAAACACCGCAGAACATAATCTGGGAAATTTTGCTGCAATCTTTTCTGTTTTCTACCCAGATATTTTTATTCATTGAGGGCAGAAATCCAAGCTTAAAATGGGATCTACAGCTGATGAGCTATCCATTTTAATGTACAACAATAAGCTCAGGTGATGGTAAGAAACATCTGTTGCATTTGCACACCTTCCTCTTTGGTTACAGCAATCCACTTTTCTTTGGGGGAACCACTTTTCCACAACTCCCTGTGAGATCGGTGGGAATTCTGTCATGGTGCCACCAGGAAGGCATAGAGATGGGCACAGGGTCAGGTGGGTAATCAGAGACCTCTGTTGCCCTGGTCCTAGTGATTGCATTAGTGACAGGCATTAATGACCCAAGAAAGTTCTCTGATGTTTGGTATTTGTTGCTGAGAGAGTAACACATGCAAAATCACAAGGAAGAAAGCATCTGTAGTAGATGCAAAGAGAAAAAGAGGCAGAGATGAGAAACAGAGCAAAAAAGTCCTGACAATTCACTTTAGCCCCTGGATCTAGTTATACAAGAAGCCATTTCAGTTATGTGGACCAATCCATTCTCTTATTTTAAAATTAAGTTTAAGTAGTATTTCTTTTCCAACCAAAAGAGTCTTGACAATTCAGGTATGATGACTCAGCATAGATAACATTCTTTTTTTTTATTTGATAATGCCTTCCAGGCATTAGGAAAAGCTAAGAAATAAATACAACAAATTTATGGAATAAACTGGTCTATTAGAGATAAAGTCATAAAAGTGCTTTATTTCCTTTTTCTCCATCATTTAGGGTTATGTTTATTTATTTTCTACCCTAAGTTATCTCTTCCAGATTCTCTCTCTTTCCAGTCACTCTAAGGTATAAATAAACAAATAGGTCACACATTTTAGCTAATAGAAGTATAGTCCAGTCTAATCTTACACAGCCAAACTCTCATTCAAATCAGTATTTCTTGCTTCTCTGCTTTCCATCTCAAAACAGGCATAGTTCAGGTTTTTTTCTATGTCCCCACTTATCTTTCTACACTGTATTCCCAACATACTGTGCCATTGGCTTCTTCAAGGTTTGAGAATGTGGACAGAGAGAGGTAAGAGTTAGGAAGTGTCTTGCTTGACTTGATAAGCTGGCATTGGCGTCCTTTGGGTGTCATTGAATGTTCGAATTCTTGTCTTTTTCTATGAGTCTTGAGTGAATCATTTTGGAGAATCACACTTACATGTACATACTTTCATACATTTCCTAAGGTTTCCACAGACTGTTTTTGTTGGCTTCACATTGTCCAGCTAACAATTCTTTGAGGAAGAACCCAAGACAATTCAAGTGTTCTCTGAGGTCACATATTACCAATGGAACCATCCATTGTTCTGCTCCATCTAATTCTAGAGGTCAGGTTCTTTCTGGAGTGGGTGATGCCTGGGAGTCACCAAGGCAGGTTGGGGTCTCCTTTTGTGAATGCCTGCAACGACCCTGCACCTCATTTTGGAATGTGAGAATACTTAGATTACTTGGCTCTGGGGTTTCAGCCAAAATTCTATAACAGCGAAAGTTCCATTTTGATATTCATCACAATTATGTCAACCTTCGTTTTTAGGATAGATTTTGGGCTTTGGCTACCACTTCCTATGATACTCCTTTTTTTATTAACCCATGAGCACCTGCTTATTTCAAGGCAAGTTCTGAAAGTGACCTGTATATACTAAATTTGTGAATTACAAGAGTGTATTTTAAACATGCTCTGTGAGAAGTTAAAAAGAAAGCAGTTAGCGTTCTTGATCTTGAGTTGCTTATTGTCAAATGGATATGGATAGGTGGAGCTATCACAAATAGGTGTCCAGTGATATGATTGACAGAGACAAACACACAACCACCTGTGGCTCACCTATAAAACATGCTCTTTAGTGGAAGGGGGAAATGCAAAAAAACAGAGTCAAAAAGCATGAGAAGATCAAAAAGACATCTTTAATGAATACAGCCCAATTTAAAATAGACATTGTTTGCCTACCTTGTACATGGGATGTAATACTAAATTTTGTGATTCATCTAATACAGAGATCCTTCTCGAGTAGTTTTCAATTAGATAGAAGATATGAGATACATAGTAAAATATATATTAAAAAATTAATAATTTTATATCAATTTAGATATTACAGTTTTTGAATGTAGCTTGAAGAAGCAATGTGGCTTGCTTCTTTTTAAAAATTGGAATAGAGTAGATCATTGACACCTGATTTTAGACTCTGAATTTGTAGTCATTTGGTCCACTTTTCAAAAGGAAATAGAACCACCCTTTTTACTTGTTGGGGCAGAGGCTTCTAACCTTTGAACTGAATTAAATGATCTTTCCTGAAAGTTCCTGAAAGCTACTTGATGCAAAGTGTTCTTTTATTGATTTTTAAAATGCTTTAATCAATAGTGTAAACCATTCATACCTAATTTAAGTGTTCCCCTTATAACTGCTTTCTATTTCTTTTTTACTTCTTCCAAAATTCACCTCTAATGTATCCATTTTTACTTGTGGTTGTAACTCTGGTTTTCCTCCGTGCAAGTTATTCAACAGTGTAACTTTAGTGCAATCAATGAGTCAGTTTTGTAACTCAACAAATGTTACTCTAAAAGGTAGCAGTCTATGATTTTTATGGTTGTTATATATAAGTATCGAGTTCTATTTTCTAGTGCCATTATTGCTTAAAGTTTTGCTCAGATAAGATCTTCAGAAAATTTTCAAGTTCTTATAAAGTGCTCTTTAAAAAAAAATCAAGAGTTTTGAAAGTTTTTTTTTTTTAAATGTAAGATCTGGCTTTATGAGGGAAGTACAAACTTAAAATTCCAGGAGTTTTATAATGTTTGAAATCTTTAATGAGGCCTACCGGGTCTTGTGTAAAAGGACATAATTCTTTTGTGGTAACAAAAGACAGTCAATGACAAAAGAGGCTCAAAATAAGCCTAAAATAACCCATCTCTCTCCTGCTTCAGAACCTTCACTTAGGTCAAGTGCAGGGATTCTTGAGAAAAAGGCAACTAGGCCTGACAGGAGCACACAGTGGGAGGGCCTTGGGGTAGGGGTGGGGTTAGACTGCGTCAGCATGCAAGGAAATCTGTGGGTGTTTGGTCTTTATCCTGTAAGCAGTAGATGCCTTCAAAGAATTCTGAGCAATGGCGTGGCATGATCAAATCTGTGGCTGACTACCGTATGAGAGAAAGATCTGGAAAGTGCAAAGTTGGGGGCAAACAATCTGGTGAGGAGGCTGTTACAATGATCTTAGTCAGGGATGACACTTTATTTAGCAGACTGTTACCCTGAATTCGTGCAATTAATAATTAGCCTGGAATCAAAGTACACATCAGAAAGTTTCACTGGTAATTGTTGGCTCAAGTGTATGCAAGGGCATCCGAGTTTTGTCACTGGCCTCGTTTTGCCTGGTGCTAATTGCTGGTGCTAATCCAGACAGGAGGCAGAGATTCCAGGGCTAATTCTGAAAGATCTTGCTTCCATCGTACCTATTCTGGTGTCCTACATGGGGCTCCACATTCCATGGTCACAGAAGTCTGGACAATGAGAGAGTCTAAAGTTAAGAGAGTTTAGAGTTTAAAATATTATAGTTATTGGTATTTCACCTAAAAGCTGGTAAATTGCACAGCAAAAGTCTTTTCCCCCTAAGAAATATTTAGGGCTTCAAGGTTAGGGGTGAGGAAAATCTAAAAACTTGGATAATATGAATCAATTGATAGATGAACACTATCCAAGTGGTTAAAAAGAAGGCCTCTGTGGAAAGCAATATGGAGATACCTCAAAGTGATACAAGTTGATCTACCATTTGATCCAGCAATGCCACTACTGGGCATCTACCCAAAAGATCAAAAGCCACTTTATGAAAAAGACACCTGCACTCGAATGTTTATAGCAGCACAATTCACAATTGCAAAGCTGTGGAAACAGCCCAAGTGCCCATCAATTTATGAGTGGATTGATAAAATGTGGTATATGTATACCATGGAATACTACTCAGCTTTAAGAAACAATGGTGATATAGCACCTCTTGTATATTCCTGGATAGAACTGGAACCCATTCTACCAAGTGAATTTCCATTCCATCTCAAGAATGGAAAAACCAGCACCACATGTACTCACCAGCAAATTGTTATTAATGGATCAACACCTAAATGGACATATAGGAGTAACATTTATCCGGTGTTGGGAGGGTGGGAGGGGGGAGGAGGGCATGGGTATATACAACCACAATGAGTAAGATGTGAAACATTTTGGGGATGAACATGCTTGAAGCTCTTACTCGAGGGGGGAGGGGGGCATGGGCAATATACGTAACCTTAACACTTGTACCCCCATAATACGCTAAAATAAAATTTTAAAAAAAGAAGGCCTGGTTTGGGCATAGATTCCTTTCTACTTTAGTTATTTATTGGATAATGGTCTACTTTTATTCAGTTTTATGCAATGATCACCCAAAGGAGTAACTAACAGAAACATGATTTAGAGAATGATAGAACAACCTGTTGGAATGGACAATGGATATGGCTTTGATATCACAAAGATTATGGATCTAGATAAGGCACTTAAATAATAATGAAGGCTTTAGAGTCTCGTGTTGAATGATTCAGTGAAGCACTATAAAGTCCCAGGATATTCTGGCTCTTGTCACTCAAAGTTAATAAAAATGGAATTAGAAAGATCCAGGTTTTGCATTTATACTCAAAAATTTTCAAGAATAAAGAGATTTGGATTCATATGTTTAGAAGATCTAGGGTATGTGTGTGTGTGAAGTGCTAGCTTTTAGTTGGCAAAATACTGATCTTTGATGAGGGAAACCAAAATTGTTTCAAATTCTATGTCACAGACCTCAATTGCCCTGCAGAACTATTTTCCAGCTTGGTGAGTTGTCTTATTCCTTGATTCCTGTTTATACTTTCCAATCCAGCTAGGAAAAATGAAATGGATCCCGTTCGGCCAGAATTCTCTCCTCAGTCTTACGAACTCAGTGGTTTGTTAACAGTGCACTAACACAAAGCAAACCAGTTTTTCTGTTGGAAAATTTCTAAGCAGGCTTCATCTCTACTCTGTTCTATTGAGAGGACCCAAAGGCATTTTCAAGGAGCGTGGATTTTATGACTGCAGCTTGAATGCAGCTGTGTCTTTTCCAATCTAGGGCCAAGAGACAAAATGCAACATGAGATTTTTAAACATTCCAAGGCCCATCTGCCATGTAACCCACTTATCTTTGTGGCTGCAAGTTCTTTATTGATCCAAAATGGTAAAGAAAAAAAAAATGGCAACAAAGGGGGAAAATGCAGGGGGAGAGAAAAGCCATAAATCCATTCTTTTGTTGTTCTTCCAGCAGCATCTGTGAGCAATTGTCACAATTACTAGTCAAACTGTATTTGACTTGTTGCCAACATGAATTTTCCAAAAACCCAATGTAAACAAACTCTGCAAGTACTTCCTCATTTGCCAAGCCAGTAATTATTTACTTTGTTTGGGCCTAGCATTAATGTCAGTTCAGCTTTACAGCCTGTAATGTGTTTGTTAATGAAACCGTGAGGTCTAAAGCTACATATTAACCTTGCCACCCTTCAATTTTGAGCTCAATAAAGTTGCGCCATGGTTTTGTAAACTAGTGTTGGGGGACAGGCAAATGATTAATTATATTTTTCCCTTTTTCTTTATCCAAGCAAATTGTTAATCTTTAAACCTGCCTCGCATTTTAAAGTTAACAAACCAAAATCCAGCCGCCGGGAGATATGATATCATTTAGACAAGTCTCTGTGGCTGTTTTGATGCCATATTTGGAAGCCGTCAACTGTGATGCTTGCACTGATGTTCGGTACCCTTGCAGGCACTGTATTCTTCCTGAAAGGAAGGAAAATACCTCAGAGAGTTGGGGAATATCAATTTGGTAGGAAAGTGATGGAATGCATAGTTGGGACCTAGTATTCATTTTTTGGAAACTAAATGAAAGTCAGGTGGTTTGAGGATGTTTGAGTAATTCAGCTAGTAAAAGAGATAAAAATTCCTGGTCTAGGGGAGGTAGCCAAGAGCCTGGGGAGAAGGAGACTTATGAGCCTAAGGATATGACATTTTTCTCATAGTCACATGGAATCTGCTCTGTCTCTGGTCCGTTAAATATATACTGTGCATTGACTATGCCCTAGAACACAATAGAGGATATAAGTAAAGAGCTCATAGAATTTGTATGCCAATGGGGAGTGGGGAGGATGGATATTAATCAAGGAAGCAAATAGTCAAATTAGTTTCAGATCAGGATAAATATTACAACGTCAATGAAAACAAAAGGCCAAAATATGAAGGCACTGGTGAAGCCACCTTTGTTTGGGTGGTCGGAGAAGGCCTGTCTGAGAGGGGGATATTTGAGCTGACCCCTGAACAATGAGACAGAACCCCTGTTAGAATGTGCGAGGACAAGGCCGGGCGAGGTGGTTCACGCCTGTAATCCTAGCACTCTGGGAGGCAGAGGCGGGCAGATTGCTCAAGGTCAGGAGTTCAAAACCAGCCTGAGCAAGAGCAAGACCCTGTCTCTACCATAAATAGAAAGAAATTAATTGGCCAACTGATATATATATATAGATATATATATATAGAAAAAATTAGCCGGGCATAGTGGCATGTGCCTGTAGTCCCAGCTACTCGGGAGGCTGAGGCAGAAGGATCGCTTGAGCCCAAGAGTTTGAGGTTGCTGTGAGCTAAGCTGATGCCACGGCACTCACTCTAGCCTGGGCAACAAAGCAAGACTCTGTCTCAAAAAAAAAAAAAAAAAAAAAAAAGAACATGCTAGGACGAAGCTTTTCTGGATGGGGGAACAAGAGCAAGTTCAAGAGCTATGTTGGCGGGCACCAAGGAGAGGAGGAAAGCAAGGCGACGCTGATGTGCCCAGTGAGCGGGAGGTGGGTGGGTAGGTGGGTGTGGGGAGGTAGGTGGACAGGGGTGTGGGTGGGTGGCTGGGTGGGTGGAGACAGTAGCTGATGAGGGGAGTGGGAGGAGAAGCTGAGCTTGTATGTTGCTGCCCAAGCAACTTTGGAGGTGAAAGGAAAGAAGCCACAGAGTTTTTTAGGATTACACTAAAACCAGGAATTCTTCTGAAGATTACTGGGGCAGTATTGATTTGTTCTGAGTAGGGACAGACATGAAGGGGACAGCACCTGGCCATTATGAGATAGAAATTCCCTGGAACAGTACCACTTTTCTCCTTTTCCAAGTATTTGAAGGTTTTAAAGCCTCAGGAACTGTCTACAAATTTGAATTACAGATGAAATTTAGTTCTTTACTGTGGAGCTATGACTATTTGATTTACCTGACATAGAAATTGACTCCAGATAGAGGTGTCTATTTTATCTAATATAAAGCTATAATGTTTCAGGAAGTTAGATGATTATTTTCTCCTTTATCTCCGGAGAAGGTGTGAGTAAATCCCCCCAAAGGGATAATTTTATTTAGCATCAGAAACTGATGGTTGTGTTTGATTATGTAGTTCTGAGCTCAGAATAGGCATTTTATGCAAAAATCAATATGAATTATGGAAAGAATCTAGCATTTTAGTTACACAGTGTAAGAATTTTATAGTTAGCTACCGTGAAGAAGGAAGCTACAGAAGGCAATTTCAAGAATCTTTCAGGAATCCTTTTTTCTGGGGAAACACTTTACACTTAACAGCACAAGTTGATGAAAAATGCACAAATTGGACATTCTCAAAATAAATGGTGAGAGAGAAAATGTAAAGAATCTTATGAAAAATGTCAATTCCTTATGAAAAATTATATTTTAACTTTCTTGTATGCCCAGAGTCCTTGCATTCAAATCCTGTGGATTTTATTTAACGTATTTATTTTGAGGTAATCTTAGTTTATGAGCTAAAATCTTCGACTTGCCATACCAAAAATATTTTTAAAACAACAATCCTGCAACCCTAGTATACATAAATCACGAACAGAACCTAAATTGGTGGATAATTGGATTAAGCTCTGAGCTTAAAGATGAAGGAGACAAAAGCATGCCCCAAAGAAGCATTTGATAGTCTTAGTCTTATCGGTGGATGTTTTACACCAGGCGTGGAGGCAGTATTTGTTTACAATAATTTGTGCTATCTGCAGTGACATTTTATTTGAGCCGGTATCCTGTATCTAAGCCAGAACATCCGTGCATGAGGGCTTGTTTTGCTCTCCTGCTCTGGTTGAGATGTGATACTAAAACAACGACGCCTCTTTTGATGCCCTAGCTGGCAAGCTGGGGAGGTTGTTTCTGATACAGGGACACAGGCTGTAGAGCAAGAATGATAACAGAAGACAATGACATGTCACGGGAGCTTTGCAACAGCTGTAGCCTTCGCAGGGCCAGAAACAGCATTGCAAGCTACCTTTGTGGATACGGTGTATGGAACCTAATCAACTTAAACTCACTGGATTTGGTAGTAATCGCAAACTGACCCTCTCCCTCTGCTTAGGCTTCTCAAGTAAATCTTGCAAATCCCAAGCGATATCTGAGTTTTTAAAAAGTATCATCTTTTGTGATAATGATCACTGGAAGATATACAGAGGCTCGTCGGTACTGTTTAGGGCTGGGATTTTAAAGAGCCGCTGCACAGAGGAGGAATGAGATATGCTTCCTTGCTAATGATCCTATGAGCCACACATGTTTTCATGCATATAATTTAGCCGTGCTGCACAGATGCACACTGAGTAATGCTCAAGGCATTTCCACGTTTTTCTTGCTCACAGTCCTCTACATCTTTTTCTCCCTCCTCTCCCTTGCCCCCAGCCATTGTTTCTAGAAAGTTCTCTTCTAAGTCAGTGATGACACTCAAGTTGAAACTAAGTTCAGTCGACATTGTGAAGCTAAATGGTCAATGAATCGGTGTTTTGTAAAAATATTAACTTGTTCTGATGACTGTAAATTTTAAAAAATTATCTTAATCTATTTTAAATGTCCCTGCCTATCTCTGCAAAGTTAGTAACACAGAAAAGAGAGGCCATGGTGAAAGATAAAATCTATTCAACAAAAATACTTGTTTGTTTTCAAAGTGCACTCGTGGACACCAGTGATTGCGCCCATATTTAAACTAGATTGAGAGCCATCTCAAGGTTATAACCTCCGATATGAAAGACAAGGGCTTGGCTTAACCAGTTTTTCAAACTTGAAGAAACTCCTGGATGCTAAATACAAACACTTCAGACTTTTTGCCTATGGCTTTTACTAAGAAACCCACATATATGGTTTAATCACTTCATGTGCATTTTAACACCAAGGTGATGGAGCATAATATCTAACTCACCACACTTGCCAGTTATATGTTCTTTCATTGTCCATTTGCTGATCCATTGATTTACTTTTAGTGTCTACTATGAGAAATGTAGTGAGGATAAAAACAAAACAAAACAAAACCTCTGCCCTTGGGACCTTCTTTCTTTGGGCATGTTTGCATGTACTCACACCTCACACACATTTGCACACATACACATATTGTCAACGTATTTTGTCTGCCAAATGATGACCTTGCCTTGCTACTTGTAATCTGGTGTTCAGAGTGTGAAGAAACACTTAATTTTAGCTTCAGGCCCAGAGAATAATTGAGATTTCTCTGACCAGATGCAAAATAGTCATGGATTACAAAAAGTATTTTCTTTTGCTTTTAGAATAAACAATATTGAGCTTTTAGGCTTGAAAAAAATCTTAGGCTTATGTGTCTCCAACTATTCAGTTCTCAAATTACACTTTAATTATAGATGTTGATAAGCTATAATGTCCCCCCCCCCTTTGAATACAGATATGGCCCCCATCCCTTTCAGTTCTGCTTCTTCACCACCTGAGAAAGGGGAAGGAACCAGTGTCTCAAATCCCACAAATGTCCTCACTGGTATATTGTGATTCCCATAGACTTTCTATGTATATCTTCAGAACTGCAATTTTGAATTAAAAAGTTATCTGTAAAAAATGTCTTTTGATCTACTAGGAGATAAATTCATTTATGCTGAAATGTTTGAGAAGTGCATTTGTTTATACTTTGGGTTCTAGCAAATATTATTTGAGGCTAAGTACAATCTTTAGCTCACGTTTTGCCTATGCCTAGTCAGATAGATACACTGACTTCTCTGTGTGTGTGCATGTGGGTTCATTTGATTTTAAAAGGCAAAGCGTCAGCTCATGTCTGCAAGATGAACTACATTGTAATCACATTTCTTTTGCTGTGTTATAGCTCTACTTTTACCATCAACATGAAAGTGAGCTCCTTGAGGACAAGAACTGTGTGTTATTCATCTCCATAGCTCCAGTACCTAAGTCGGCTCTGAAATATAGAAAAGCCTTGAATAAATAAAACCTAAAACCACGACGGGGAAGGGTCAATCGTGGAAGTGGCAGCAAAGTGTGATTTCCAATGTAAAGTATATTTTTAAAATGTAAATGCATGCTTTCAGTTTCTGAGAAGCAAATTCACGCTGGATAATATCTCCTGAATATACAGAATTTGAATATTAGCTACCATTTATTGAGCTCTTTGTTTGAATTCAAGTCTGTGTACCAAGTGCTTTTATAAACATTATCTCATTTATTCCTTCCAACCACGGGGGAAATAGGTAAAGGCAACTACAATACAGTAAAAGAAATGTTGTAATAATGGGATACCAACTCCATGGGAACAAGAATGCTTTCTGTGTTTTACTCTGTTACTACTATTTGTGTCTCTAGAACACTGCCTGATACCAGAGGTGGATTAACCAAGACTGAACAGACTGTACTTGGGGCTTGAGGCAAATATGAAATGAGTAAGACAAGGTCTCCACCCTGAAGGCCTAGAAAGAGCTTACTTGGTGTATTTGGCATTTAGAAGAGCATTTGTGCACTTAGTGACAAAAGGTGCATCAGAATGTTTGGGACTAACGCCAGGTTGCCATGATGTGAGGATGAATATAAGCTGTGGAGTGAGTAGAATGTATGGCAAGTTCTTCCAAGAAGTCTGATGAAAAGAATGAAATAGAGAAAGATAATCTGGGAGAAATTATAACTGAAGGAGGGTTTTCTTCTTACTTATTGTTTTCAGTGAGCAAATTGAGTCCATCACTTATAAACTGAGGATAAAGAAATGGCAGAGAGTAATATAGTAAAAATATGAAGGTAGAAGGGAGGCACAGAAAAAGCAAAAAGAAAGGAGGACAAGATCACTGGTGTACAATTCTGTCAGAGTCTTCTTGAAAACTTAAATAAATCCCCCCTTTTTTTATATGCCTATTGAACTTCTATGCGCTATCTACTGGAAGGCTTTGCTTACACTTCAAATCCAGCTCTTATTTAGCTTATTCATTATTATTGATTTCAATCACTTGTCCAAGATATAACTATAACTATCTTGGACAAGTTTGGATTATTTTTTTTAAATTATCTCTTATTACAAATAATAATTATTGATAAAAATAGCACATTTGTTATAGAAAATGTGGAAAATACAGACTATCCAAATAATTCTGTCTTTTATGTTTATGCTAAAAATGTATTCATTATCCTTCATCAGAAGGGATCGTGACTATCCCAAATCAGTCTCTTTCTCCATTTATCTATAATATGAAAAGTTAAATTGCTTTTTCTAAAACAAAAATAGAATCACGTAGCAAAAAATATTATAAAAATATGATTTTTAAAAATAATATTTGTTAGCAATATTTCTTTTCATGTCAATCCACATAATGTCTGCTTCATCGTTTTACATGTTGAAGATAATTAAATTATATGGATTTATTATAATGTATTGAATAATCTATTATTGTTAGATATTTCAGAGCTTTTAGACTTTTATACTATAAGCAAATAGCCATGACTATCCTTAGAATACTAGGGAATACTAGGGTCAATTGCGGATTCATAGTGTGTACCATTTTTCTGTGGCTTTTGTGACGTTGTTCCTGATTGACTTCCATGGAGGTTATATACTAATGTACACTGTCACCAGCAGAAAATGAGAGTGATTATTGTTCCCACCCTGGATAGAAATTAGCATTAAATATCATCTCCAATATCAAATTTTATTTCCCACATACTTCTTTAGGGTCCTACTTTTCACTTTTAATACAGTTAAGACTGAACTTACTTCTATTGACTGTTTCTCTATCATTCCTTAGTCATTTAATTACATGGTTATTTGATATCTTTTCTATTGGGGTTGAATTTCTTTCTTAGTGTGTTGCAAGCCCTCTTCTAATGTTTTAAATTGAAATAGGACCCATTTATTAGGCATTTATATTCTGTAAATATTTCCCCTTTCTGTCATTTGCAATTTTTGATGATTTTTGTTAGGCATACATTTCAAAAATGTCATGTATTAAGCCTTTTTCTTTATGGTTTCTATCTTTCCTGTGAGGCTAAGGGCTATAGAAATATTCATCTGATATGTTTATGGTTTCACTTTTTATGTTTGAATCATTAAAGCACTGGGGCTTAATTTCATTGTTTGGCATCAGGTGTGCAGTATGAATTTAATATTATTTTTGTATGACCAGTCATCTGATTACCATTTATTGAATACTCAAGTCTTTTCTTCACTGATTTTAGGTTGCATTTGGATCACATATTAAGTTCTTGTAAATCATTCTAGGTCCAAATATTGTAATTTTCTCAATTGCTATGTCTGCCATTTCCTGCAACTATGTCATATCATTTATTTTATTATAGTTTATTATGTCATTTGGGCAAGATTCCTCCATCTGTTACAATTTTAAAAATCTTAAAAATATTCATTGCATCAATAACCTCAGTTATTTTGGCAGTTATAGCCATACCATGGAATACTATTCAGCAATAAAAAGGTACAAACTACTGGCACATGCTATACCATGGATGAATCTCCAAAACATTATGTAAATAAAAGAGCCAGACATAAGAAATCTCATCATGCATGATTCTAGTTATATGAAATGTCTAGGAAAAGCAAATTTATAGAAACAGAAAGTAAATTAATTAGTTGCTTCATGGGGCTAGAGATAGAAATAGGAATTAACTGCAAATGTGAATAAGGGATCTTATTTGGGGGCATGAAATATTCTCAAACTGATTTAAGGTGATGGCTGTACCACACAGTAATGTTACTAAAAATCACTGGATCACACTTGATGTGAATGAATTTTATGATATTAAAATATACTTCAGTAAACTAATTATTTAAAAAAGAATTATTCTAGCAAGTTAATGAAAAATTGTCACTTTGTTTTGTTTAAAATTGGACTATATTCATATGTTAATTTCAGAATTTTACCTATGATAATATCAATTTTTTCTTCTAAAAGATAATATTTATTTCCCAAGGAATTTTTATAACTTTATTCCTACAAATTCACAACTTTCCAATTAATCCCTAGATCTTTAATTTTTTTTAATTTTTTTATTTTTAGGTGGTTGCTATTGTTGATGATTTTCCCCTATTAAATAGAATATGGTAATTGATGATATAAATAGGAGATTGCTTGATTTTTACATATTTATTTTTTAAGCAGTCACATTAATGAAATCACTTATTAGTTCTAACAAGTAAGTGCTTCTGGAATGCACTGAAAGGTGTGAGTTACATTAGCAATATGACTGTCCTCTGGCCCAGAGACTTTAGGATGACAGATTATAGAGCTAGCCATAGTTGAATAATTTCACTGTTACTTTGCCCCCAACGTGGTTAGATGGAAGACACTGGATTCTGGAGATTTATCTACATTTAGTTTGTCAATTTGGCTTAAATTTAAAATATCTACTACCAATATCAGACTTTAAACCTATGACCTATGAACTTAAAAACAGATTTTTAGAGTGTGGATTGTTATAACAGCATGCTTAGTAAACTAATTGTCTAATGTGCAACAGTGATTAGCGTTTCATTGAATTCGAGCATATGTCAAGAGATCATAATCAGAACCCTGGCCATCAGGTAAATTAACAAACCATTTGGTTGGGAATAGAATGATTAGCACAGGGATAATCTACTCTATTGCTGGTGATTATTGGGGATGAGACAGTTATCTGATATCTACATGTTTCAGCAAATATTGAGCAAACATTTACCACTAGGAAAAAAATTAAAGATTTTAGCTGCTTATTTGGTTGCTCACATATTTTCCATTTGAAGATGCTCTATTGTACTAATGTACGCTCTAATTATCAAATAAAGGTATATGAGAGGAAGTTAGAAAGATCAAGTAGTGGTAAATTTACAAAAAGAATTTAGAAAGAGAGAGGAAATAATATCTTTGAATTCAATTGGAAATGTGAGGTATTATTATGATAGAGGTGAATTTGGAAAAATTGGTAAAACTCTGGGGATTGCAGCCTTATAGTGGGAAAGTCAAGCGAAAGAGAGTCCAAAGAATGATCTTAACCTCAGCATTTCTGGCATATCTAATATGTTTAAAGATTTTTGCTCTATGAATTAAATAACAGTCTATCTTACTATCATATTTTGAGTCTACTAAATTATTATATTATGCCATAGTGTACATGTTTTTGTATTTTTCAAGGTTCTTGTTTCAGGTGACAAGCTGACCCTGGAATATTTGAGCAAAGAAGGTACTTATTAAAAAATATTGTGGCATGATGGTTTTATTTGTTTAGAATTGTAGTAACTTTCACTAACTTTTATCATTGAATGTAGATAATATAAAGAGGCATTTGAGAAATCTGCTGGCTCCATCTAAACACCAGCCATTGTATGGTAGTTATAAAATGCTTCTCTGGATAATTAGGATTACCTCCCTAGCTAATATTGTAATCCCTGATTTTTGCCATTTATCTTTTGGCACAAAGATCCCAAAATTGCCAGATTGCGGTCTCAGTTTATTATTAAGTTGTTGATGCCCTATGGTAGAAGCATACATCTCAGAGGTACAAAACCTCTAAACTAGTAGAACCAAAAGTTACAACGATGTGTAAAAAGTTATTAATGGGCCATTACTGGGACAAGCAAGAGCCAACACTCTTAAGTCCACTGCTTGGTTTCAGATGCTTAGGATGTGGCTATAGAAGAAACAATATCATATATCATTTCTTATTTGTAGCATACGTTGTCATTTTATCTAAGTGGCTTCTTTGCAATCAGAGAGATAATAAAGTTAGTAAATCCCATGGAATTTAGACCATTCTACATCTTATTTTACTGCAAAGTTTGTTCCTTGATCAGGAGAAATATTGTATAGAATTCCCTAATCCTGATGGAAGATAACGTTTTCAGAAACATCACAAAATCCATCTTGAGTTAATTTTTATATATGATGAGAGACAGGGATCCAGTTTCGTTCTTCTACATGTGGCTACCCAATTTTCCCAGCACCATTTATTGAATAGGATGTCCTTTGCCTAGTGTATGGTTTTTGTCTGCTTTGTTAAAGATCAGTTGGTTGTAGGCCTTGGCTTTATTGCTAGATTCTCTAGTCTGTTCCATTGATGTAGGTTTCTACTTTTATACGAGAACCATGCTGTTTTGGTTACTATTGCCTTGTAGTTTAATTTGAAGTCAGGTAATATGGTACCTCTGGATTTGGTCTTTTTGCTTAGGATTGCTCTGGCTATTTGGGATCTTTTTTGGTTCCATGTGAATTTTAGGATTTTTTTTCTAATTTTATAAAAAATACTCTTGATATTTTAATAGGGATTGCATTGAATCTGTAGATTGCTTTGGGCAGTGTGATCATTTTCTCAATACTGATTCTTCTTATTGATGAACATGGGATGGTTTTCCATTTGTGTGTGTCATCTAGGATTTTTTCATCAGCGTTTCATAGTGCTCATCATAGAGATCTTTCATTGTCTTGGTTAAGATATTCCTAGGTATTTTATTTTTATTTTTTAAATTACTTATAAATAAAATTGAGTTATTTGGTTCTCAGCTTGGTCATTATTTGATATATAGAAATGATACTGATTTGCATATGTTGATTTTGTAAGTTGAGATTTTACTGAATTCATTTGTCAAAACTAAGAGCCTTTTGGAGGAGTCCTTAGGGTTTTCTAGGTATAAGATCATATTATCAGCAAATAGCGATATTTAGACCTCTTCATTCCTTATTTGGATACCTTTTATTTATTTCTTTTACCTGATTTCTCTGCCCAATACTTGCAGTACTATGTTGAATAGAAGATGTGAAAGTGGGCTTGTCTTGTCTAGTTCTTAGGGGGAATGCTTTCAACTTTTTCCCATTCAGTATGATTTTGGTTGTGGGTTTGTCATATGTGGCTTTTTTTAAAGATATATTTCTTCTATACCTAGTTTGTTGAGGGTTTTTATCATGAAGGGATGTTGGATTTTATCAAATGCTTTCTCTGCATCTCTTGAGATCATATAGTTTTTGTTTTTAGTTCTATTTATATGGTAAATTTTTTGTATATAAATTATATTTCAATAAATCTGACTTTAAAAATATATGTAACTATTTGAAATAGCAGTCACATAGTAAAAAACTAGTAGTAAGTCTAGCAAAACATGTGCAAAATATACAAACAAAACTATAAAACTTTATCATGAGATATTTAAAAAGACCTAAATAAATAAAGAAATATAGTAACTTAAAGAATGGAAGTACCCAATTTAGCCCAATTGTCCTCAAATGGTTTTATAAATTCAACATAATATAAATTAAATTCCACAAGGACTTTTAAAGTACTTGACAGCTAATTCTAAAAATATGTGGAAATATAAAAGGCTAAGAGTGCTAAGATATGCCAAAGAAGGAAAACAAGGTACAGGGTCTGGTGTTCCAGATATGAGACTTAAGAAACAGCTATCCTAAGGTTGGGTGCGGTGGCTCACGTCTGTAATCCCAGCACTCTAGGAGGCTGAGGTGGGAGGATCGCTTGAGCTCAGGAGTTTGAGACCAGCCTGAGCAAGAGCAAGACCCTGTCTCTACTAAAAACAGAAAAATTAGTTGGACATGGTGGTGTGTGCTTATAGTCCCAGCTACTCAGGAGGCTGAATCAGGATGATGCTTGAGCCCAGGAGTTTGAAGTTCTATGACACTCTAGCCCAGGTGACAGAGATAGACTGTGTCTTAAAAAAACCCCAAAAAACAAACAAACAAACAAAAAAACTATCCTAATGAAGACTATCCTAATGAAGCATGAACTAGCCTGGAGATAGAAAAAGAGAGGTCAGCTGAAGAGATTTGTGTGTTTATGGACACCTGGTATATGACAGATGTGACATAAATCAATGGAGAAATAAAGAACTTTCAATAAATAGAAAAATTGGGACTTGGGCATCTTCATAAAAATAAAGTTTGACCCTTTCTTGTATCATATGCAAAAATAAATTTCCAGTGGATTAAAGAGCTCAATATGAAGACAAAATTATACAACCTTTGAAAGGTGCTAAAAGAACAAATTATATTCTTCAGATTGGTTAAAATTTTTGGAGTCCAACAACATTAATGTTGGCATGCACATGAAGCAATAGGAACTCTCAAGCTGCTTGTCAGAGCATACATTCGATTCATACAGTCTGAATATAGTTTGGTATCATGTATGAGAGTTGACTGTAAGCATACCTTAGAACCCAACAATTCCACTGTTAGCAGCAGCATTTTAAGAGCCAAAAAACTAGAAACATACCAAACATCCGTCAATAGTAGCATGACTACATAAATTTTTGTAAGTTCATATAATTAAATACTATACAGCAATGAAAATAAACAAACTAGAACTACATGTAGCAATATGGATTAATTTTTTAAATGTAATATTAAGTGCAAATATTAAGATGTAAAAGAAAACATACAATATAATTCTGTTCACATAAAGTTCAAAAGTCAGGGGAATGGATACTTCTGGAGGGAAAAGGGGTTTTTGATTCTGTAGGGACACTTGGCAGAAGGGTGTTTCTGTGGAGTTTGTAATGTTGTATCCCACCCTGAGTGGAGTTTATGAGTGTTTGCTTTAAAATTAATTGCTAATTAGTACAAGCATTTTTGTGCTTTTTCTCTATATCAATTATATTTCACACAAACTTAATTTGAAAAGAGAAGCACAAACAGAAATGTTTGGGCACTTGCCTTGTATGCTCATGTGTACTTTTTCTGACCTTTGAGATGAAAGATGAAATGTACAGTAGTGTCCTTTCACTATGGAATCTCTCTAGTAAGTTGGCGTCATGGGCAGTTACTCTGCCTGACCTGACAAAGCAGCCACACATCGGGAATAGGCTTTATGGTGCCATGATTATAGTAGTTATGCATATTTATATCCCCAGCACATGTCTCAGTGATTAGCGTGTAAAAACTGCTCAGGGCATGTTTTCTGAGTGAGTGACTAAATAAATGAAGGAGTGAATGAATTAACAGCACCTCTCACTGAAGCCTGCTGACTCACTGCAGAGCCTGCAAAACCAGTTGACTTCCCTTGATTAAATCCTTAGTGGAAAACTATAAATAAATATTAAGAAATAATAACCTTCAACTCTTTGGACTTCGGAATAACTTAAAATCATCCTCGAACCTTTAAAAAATATGAGCAAACTGAGTCTTATCTAAGAACTACTGAATCAATCTGTTGATGTAGGATCTTACCTGGTATTTCAAGCATCAGAGAATATTCTGCAGCATTCCTCTGATAAGGCACGCTGAGTAAAGAACACTGAATACTCAAGTCTGTGACACGCAACATTATCTAAAAAATTGGGAGCATCCTTTATTTTTCCTTTTCACACATCATTTTTGATGGATTTCTGCAAAATATATCACATCAGCCCACTTTCCTTCCACCTTTTGTCAGTTATAGACTCCCATTCAGAAGCAAAATGGTTCTTTATGGTAAGTGAATATGTAATTAAGATTTACTTTGGTTCAGTGAAAATATGCCTCCTTTCTAAAGAAGGCCCCGAGGCTAGGTTCAACGCAGGCAAGGTTAGATATGGTGGATTTATCAGTAAATTTAGCCCAATTTAAGAGGCATGCCTTCAAACCTATTAAAGATGGTGCTTATGTGGTATTCTGTGATGTCTTCCGTCTAAGGATTTGGGCAATCCATGCAGTTTACTTCAGCCTTGAAAGTGGATTTATAAGAAAGAAAAGGAAAGTGCTGAGATTTTTTTTTTCCTCTTGGTCTAACATCCTCCCTTTGACCACATAATAGTCCAAAAACTCACACAAGCAGTTCCATATGGAGATGAGGAATGTCTAGCCAAAACAAGTTGTTCAGCTTATTAGCCTTGGGCTGAATAAGTTACTCAGAATATCTGGCATGGTTACCCCATTTAAAAAGGAGGGGTGGGATGGCTGCGTTTGCCTTTTCATTCTCCCCCCTAGAGTTTTAGAGGAGAAAACAAATGGTTAGTGAGGCGATGCTGCAGGCCAGAAGCCCTGGGCTCAACTGTTTTCTCTGAACATTTGAAAAGCCTCCCAAGAGCAACGAGGCAGATTTCTTTGCACTTGACTGGCTGCAGAGAGACGGCACATTGCACAATTTCCATTGTCGTCTAGTTTCACATTTGATCCTTCTTGGACAAGACTATCAAGTTGCTTTGGTGTGAATCTTGGCAGAAAAAGCCTCTTCTCTACAAGAATTTGAAATACTGTGAACAGCAAAATAAATTGGCTTTAACTATAAACTCTATCGCAGAGGAGATCTAAGATGGCAGAGGGAGAATTAGAATATATTTTATTTTTAAGACCTCTTCGAGACTAAATTAATTTTTTTGCAAGAGGTAGAGAGTGTAAAATTGCATTCAAATTTAATTATAACGTGATTTGAGGTTCAATCAATTGGGTAGAAACCTCAGTTAATCCCTTTGTCTCTGGTTCAAGTAGTAATTGGCACATCATGCAATTATTTTGCCTGCCCGTTTTGGCATTGTTCAAATTTACAAAATAAAGAACAAGTTGCTTAGTGTGAAATTTTCACCAATTCTTACTCATCATGCACATATGTTCAACCTACCTTTCTTTCATTTATTCTTTTGTTCTTTCTTTCTCTCCCTCCCTCCCTTCCTCCTCACCTCCCTCCATTCCTTTCTCCTTTCTTTCTTAAAAAAAAATACATTCACTTTCAGACAGACCTTAAGAGAACCTTTGAAATTAATTCTTAACAAGGTTAAAGGTGTGTAACACACGACTTCTTCTATAAACATAGTCCACACAAAAGTGAATTTTCAAAAAATTTTAGACCACCACAAATTTCTAGACTCTTTTTTTAAATTAAAAAAAAGATGATTGACTCTTTTTTGAGGAAGATAATTTAGTAAATAATTCTGATTTCTACCGCTTTTTAACTATGCTAACCCAGCATGACATTCAAGTGTAAACTGGAAGAGCATGTGGTAAACGGCACATCCACTTGTTCTGCAAAGTGATTTTATGTCCTATCAATCCAACCCAACAAAACCCAAGAGACTAAGTGACACTTCCAGACAGCACTTAAGAGCAATTGTGGCAACCACCCACAACAGGGTTCATTTTGCATGGCTGCAAAACATTTGCATGGTATACAATTTGCCAATAATTACCCTGATATTTTGACGGGGCCTGACTTGCATATTTGTAAATATTTGTGGTTCCTAAGTTACCAGCTATACTTATTTGCATTTGTGTACCATGTCATTTTGTGGCAAAGAAGAGTTTTAGACTTCACAGCAAGGGACTATTACCTTCTAATGGTTGCCTTCTCAGGAGTATCCAGTAGAAATCTTTCATAATATTTATATTGAAAAATTCTAACCCTTTTAATGACTGAGTATTTTTGGTTTATTATGTTGCTTTTGCTAACTCTGAGACTATTTATATGAAACAAAAACAAATATCCTCTTACTCTTTCATTCCTTCATTCTTTAATTCAGCACTCATTTTTGCAATACCCTACATTAGGTCCTTTGGGCAATTTGAGGATGTATCTCACCTTCTCCTAAGAGTCTACTAGGGAGATAAGATCAATGAAAATACCTCAGATATGCATATAACCTAATTGCCCCCAGGTCTCCCAAGCCAATAAAAACTGAAGTATCCCACCTCCTCCCTTGGGAACTCCAGATAGGAGACAGGGGTTTCCCCCTGGAGCATTTCTGGGAGAGCCAAGGAGTGCTTCCCATACCTTCACAAACCAGGTTGTCAGCTTCAGTTACTGTGAGGATTCTACCTTGCCTTTCTTCTATGTTCACTTCCCTTTATTTTCATCTTCTTTTTATAAAGGCCCTTGAGAAGTCATCACTTTTGCCCAATCCTCAGATCTCAGATACCTGGAGTGCTTCTTGTAAACCAGGCACCCCCTTTCTTATAGAGATAAGCTATGACCACAACAGGAAAAGAAAGTCCCTGACTCTTCTTGGTACTGTGAGTGTGTGTGTGTGTGAGAGAGAGAGAAAGAGAGAGAGAAGGGGAAGGGTTAAGGAAAGGCAAGTACGATGATTTCAGATAGTAATGAATAAGGGTAGAGTAGACATAAGCTGATAGAAGAAGTTATAAAAGGTGATCAGAGCAGACCTTTCTGAAGAGGGATTGCTTGACTTGATGGGAAGTTGCTACTAATGTGAGTATCCATGAAGAGAATGTCGATTACTTGTCCAGGGTGTTGTGAATGCGTGCATGGTCCCATTGCTGCTAATCCTCACGATGCCAGAACGGTCACGGATGTGAATACACCCCCAACTTTTGCCACAGTTTGTTTTCCATGGCCCAAGTAGCACACATGTTTCTAATCCCGTGGTGTCATTCATCCTCATGACCCCTTCAGCTGTGGGTTTACTGACAGACACTACTGCAGTCGCTCCATCATCATCTTCACCCTCCTTCACCCTAGGTGCTAATCAGGCTTTGTGGAGACTGGCACTTACATAATTAGGGCCCTCTTCAAGAAAAAGAATGTAAAATTATGGATACAAAATTAGGTGCAGAGAATTGGAAAGGGCCCAGGCTTAGTCTTCTTTCTGTCTGAAACAGGAGCCATGCAGAGCAACCCACATACAGGTTCACAGGTAGTCCTCTGTCCTTTCTGCACGTGCCATAATCAGAATCTCAGTCTGAGGCCCTGTGCTACAAAATAAAAAGGTACATTTACTATTTGATAGATAAATGCACAAAGGAATGGCAGTTAGAAGAAGGAAAGATTTCATCCCAGAGGAGGCAATCAGGGGACACTTTATGCAAAAGGTGCTATCTGGCATGCATCTTGAAGGATGAATAAGATTTGCATACTCAGAAATGATGGAAGAATTTTGTCGAGTGCTGCAGCTGTACACAGTGCCTTCATATCCTATATCATTCTTTAAAAAGCATCCAACAGTGAGAAGCTTCACTTTACAGATTATTAAGCTAAAGGCTCAAAGTTATGTAAATATTACGTTGCATAAGTCACTAATGTATTTAAGCCATGCTTCCTTCTCAGATTCATCTGAGTTGAATACTCTTTCCGTTATTTCTGACTGACTCTCATTTTGAGAAAAAGCATAAGGATTGCAAACCCAGAACAATCACGGGAATAAACAATTGAGATATTGGCCCAATCACAGGAAGTAGTGGTCAGTGGAAAAATCGTCCAGGAACAAGTTATTGAGGGTTTAAATATTATCAAACGAGGAGGCATTTTATTTTCTATGAATGCATTTAAGTAGACAATATCACAACTCTTGGCCAAGTTCTATCTGTATAACGTCGTACTCCACATGATTAAGGGAATACAGCCATGAAAACACAGCTTGCACTGGCTTTCCACAAGGGCTGCTTGTACAGTATATGATCAGGAGTGCTGAAAAACAACCTCCACCGTTTCGCTGATGTTCGAAATGCCCACAAGGTAAGATTTACCCTTTTCCCCTGTTAAACTCTTCCCTCTGAAAGAAGCAAAAATGAGTGTAATGAGAGTATTAGCGTCTTCCCTGAGAGCAGCTCTAGAGAAGCGGGGGTCACAAAAATGGAGGGTAAAGGAAATCTAATGTCACGGAAAAGAGGGGGCTTCACAATTTTTTGTTGTACTTTTACTTTCAATCGCATGGCCCAGTCATACCCTTGTTCTACTCAAAGTTGGAAGACTCCCCAGAGCCAAAGCCAGACGGACAAACGGGTCTGAGTTGCAAGTAAGGAAGAGCCACTCTGTTCTGCTGAAGTCCTCTCGGGGCAGCCCCCAGAGCTGGGAAGCAGCGCGTGGAGACGGAGAGGAGGGAGGAGTCTGGTAAGCAGAGGATGACAGCAGGCGCCCTCCCAGCAGCGGAGCCTGTGGTCTCATTGCTGGTGGCCTGTCAGCATCTTCCCAGCTGCTTCTTAGTGGCTCCTGCTGGGCGTGTCTGGGAAGCCTCACGCACTTTGATTCCAACTGCATTTTGTTATTCTCCTTGAGAGGTTTCTCATCCAGGCTCCCATGGGGGCACTGGCAGAGGCATGTGTTTCTGTTTATAAGACTACAATAAATGTTGAAAAAGAAATTGTGAAAGGAAATGCAAAGTCTAGATCTGTGGTAGAGAGAAAGAATGTTTGGCCTACTTGGTACCTTTAAATGGTGCTAAGTTCAAATCTGGCAGCTAAGTCTTGATTTTGCTGTCAACCAAGTATAACAGGATCCCACAATGTTGTGATTGGACTTCATATATTCACATTCACTAATATTTTCAGGAAGGTTCCATCAAGGAGTGCACAATTATGCCTAAGTTACTCTACAATATGAGCTTCTGAGAATAGGAGCCAGATCTTTTTATCAGTTACTGAACCTAGTGTAGTATTTTGATTTAGATTTGTGGAATGAATAAATGAAAGATTAGATGCAATATCTGATTGAAGTAAATCTTGGCATGGGGCTCCTTTGCAAGGAGCTCCTCTTGTCTGTGTTGATGCAAACTCAGGAGTCTAGATTGTATATGAGATAAAGGAATGTACTCTTGAAAGGAAGGAATTCATAGCTGAAGTTTAATTCTGGGTTTGCTTGTAAGTGAAGAAGAGATGTGCCCAAGCCCATCAGGTCATAACGGTATCAGGCACATATCATTACAGAGAAAATGTGGTGAAATGATTTCGTGAATTTTCTTTGTGATATTTTCCTGTTCAAAATGCTTCAGAGGCTGTCTACCACCTTCTGAAAAATACCAAACACATTGCCCAGACTTCCTCACCTTCTCATAGTAACTACTCTTCCTCTGAAAGAAGAAGTTCAATCACACAAACGTGAGTTCAAATCTCACTTTCTACCACTTCCCAGCTGTGTAATCCTGGGTCATTTCCCTATATTTCTATGCCTCAGTTTATTCATCTGAAGAATACTGGGAAAATAGCCATTCTTTATCAAAGAATTGACTTTGAAAGATTTTACATGACAAAGCCTGGAAGAAAACGACATTTCTATAAAACCCACCTAATTCACAATTCACCTCATAATGATTGTCAACCCTGTTCATTTGTCATTTACTCTGAATTGTCTGATTATTAATTAGTGCTGTGAGATACATGCTGTGTCCCCCCAAAATTCATAGGTTGAAAGTCTAATCCCCAGTGTGATGGTATTTGGAGGTGGGACCTTTGGGAAATGATTAGGCTTAGATGAAGTCACCAGGGTAGAACCCCATGATGGGATTAATGCCCTTATAAAAACGGGAAGAGACACAAGATTGATCTCTGCCTTGAAACACCAAGGAAAGGCCATGTAAGGACATAACAGGAAAAGGGCTGTGTCAGTTCGTTGTGCGCTGCTATAACAGAATACCTGAGACTGAGTAATTTATTAAAAAAACAGAGATTTATTTAGTTCTGGAGGCTGGGAAGTCCAGGATCAAGGTACCGGCATCTGGTGAGGGCCTTCTTTCTGCATCCTCACATGGCAGAAGATGGAAGGACAGAAGGGAAAGAGTGCTGTGTCTTCCTTCACATTGGGAGAAGAACAGAGAAGGGTGAACCCTCTCCCCAGCCCCTATTCATAGTGGCGGTAACCTCTTCCTTCCTCCCAGCAGCAGCAGAGTCCTCACGAGATAATGCCTCCCAAAAGGCTTCACCTCCCAACTCTGCCACAATGGGGATCAAGTTCCCAACCTATGAATTCTGGGGAACACATTTACACCATAGATAGCCTGGGCCCTTACCAAGAGCCTGACCATGTTGGAAACTTGATCTCAGATTCCAAGTCTTCAGAACAAGGAGAAACATATGTCTGTTGTTTAGGACACCTTACCTATGGCATTCCATTATAGCAGCTGAACTAACACAATCAGTTATTCCTCACTAAAAATAGCTAACAAGAAGAGCTACTGTATACAAAGAAATGTAGTACAATAGTCACAGGTATGAGACTCTAGGTCTGCTGATTGCTAATTGTGAGCTGTGGGCAATCACTTTACCATTTCACACATCTGTCATTCATTGATGTGTAAGTGTCACATACATAGTAAATGTTCCATAAGTGTTAGCTACTATTATCAAATATTTACTATACATCAGGCATTGTACTTTCCATACCTTATCTTGCAACAACCCAATGAAGTACTCATTACTATCGCCATTTGAAAATTAAAACGAAGCAAAACCATAATTTACTGAAGTCAAGAAACTTGTTTAATGGCACCATTGTTAAATGGTGGAGCTGGGATCTAAGACCAGATATACATGATTTCAGTGCTTAAGTTATCTCCAAACATCCTGATTTTATTGTTTTGGGGCAGGGCCCAGACATTGGTATACTTAAAAAGTTCTGGTGAATCTATGTGTAACTGGGGTTGAGAACCACTATTCTAGAGATTTTCAGCCACCACCCCTCCCCTCCAGTCTCCAACCCTCCTCCCTACTGAATTAGAATCTCTCAGAGTACTGCTTGGAAAACTATAAACAACCATCCCAGGTGATTCTAATGGTCAGACAATTTTGGCCATCACTACCCTGTGTATGTTTCTCTCCTCCACCAGATGACTAGTTGCTTAAGATTATGTAGGTTTTTCTTTTCTTATAGGAGTTTTTTAGCATTTAGTTCAGCGTATTTCAGTCTTAGTAAGATAAGTTCACATTGGTGGTTGAATGGTTGAGAACATTGTAAACATGAGATAGCTGAGAAAGGCTTAGGTGTGGATTATGGCTGCAAGGACCACCCAGGTGTGGTATACAGGCGGATGATATAGAACAGTCTGAGGCAACCGTACTACTGAGCAAAAAGATACAGAAAGCTGGATATAGGGCCTAAGCCATGTCTTCCATAGTATGGAACTACTATAGCAGATAGTTGAAAATAGCAGGTACTTCACAATAGTGCCTTAAGCAAGTTACAACAGCCACTTGTTACTTTACATTTAGGACATATAAGCCTTCCTTTCTTATCATCTTTTCAAATATATTTCCTTTCTGTCACTAAATCAGCTGCACTTCCAATTGCTGGCATCTTCTGATGGCAATCCGGATATTGAAAATCCACAATAGAAGCAACTCTGCATTAAAGGTTAGGACTTAATTAGGGCAAGTCCTTTCAACTTGCCAGAGAAATAGCCTTGGATTAGCACAGGTGGCCTGTGTGAAGTCCAATAGATCCTGAGCTTAGGCCACAGAGACAGCTGACTTGAAGGCAAGACGTGGACAGATTTCCCGGCTCTGAGAAATAGGAGCTGAATATAAGCTTCAACATCATCAACAAACGTAGCTACAGCTTTGTCATGAAGGTTTAGACAGGGATCACTCTTTTACATGTGAAGGAAAGCCTTTTGGGTTTTGGCTGAGTTTTCAACTGCATTGGTTACAGATGACTGTTAAAAACAAACAAACAAAAAAACTGGTTCAGTCCTTTCTGGGAAAAGACCAAATATGAATGTTCTGTTTGCATTTGCATATGTTTTTCATTTATTGGGGGCTATAGAAATTCATATATGCTATTGATTCTGACAATGAATATAAGAACATCTTAAAAGACCTTTGGTGGTAAAAATCCAAAATGAAATTGACATACTTTTAAAGGGTTTTCTCATTCCCTATTCCCTCCTCAAATACTTTCCCTTACATTATTGATGTTTTTCATACCCAGAAATGAAGAAAAGAAATCAACAGTATATTAGACTTTCATACAAATTTCCATCTCTTTCATCTCAATTATCTCTAATATACATAGGTGACTTTATTCATCTGGATTTGCTATATGCCTTTTGGTAATGTTTTTGAAATTCATTCATTTCTTTATGTTTTTCTCTGTGTTCTTTTGAGTAAGCCTCACATCACCAAGAGAATATAGTACCTAATATTTAATGAAAAAGATCTATGAAAGTTATTTCCAGGCTTCTCAAGTAATATTTCTTCTATATATGAAGAAACTCTGGTTGTTTGTAAATATACGTTGTCATGAGGTATTGATTTCAGTGGACAAATCAATCATGATCTTTAAAATATAAGTTTTAGCCAAATTTGGGTTGTGTATATTATATATAATTCTAGAAGAAAGTATTCTATTCAAGCCACTTTAATAGAACTGAAAAGGCCCATCTCCTCCCAATTCTGACTTTCTCTGTGACCTTTATTTCTTTGGAGGAGTTTCCTATCAAGCTTGGGATTTTTATCCAGTTTCTTTTTATTGTGGTAAAATAGATATAAAATTTATCATTTTAACCAATATAAATGTACAATTCAGGAATATTAAATACATTCATTTATTGTGCAATCATCACCACCCACCTTCCATCTCCATAACTATTTTCATCCTGTAAAACTCAAACTCTGTATTTGCTAAACAATAATTCCCTACTCTCCTCTCTTTGGCCCCTGGCAATTATCAATCTGTTTTCTGTCTCTAGATTTTGACTACTCTACGTACCTCATGTAGGTGAAATCATGCAATATTTGTCCTTTTGTGACTTGCTTATTTTACTTAGCATAATGTTCCCAAGTTTCATCCATGTTTTAGCATATGTCAGAATTTCCTTCCTTTTTAAGGCTGAGTAATATTCCATTGTATGCATATACTGCATATTGCTTATCTATTCATCCATCAATGGATACTTGGATTGCTCCCACATTTTAGCTATTGTGAGTAATGCTTTTTATAAACATGGGTGTACAAATATCACTTAGAGACCCTGCTTTGAATTCTTTTGAGTATATATGAAATTATTAGATCAGGTGGCAATTCTATTTTTAATTTTTTAAGGAACTATTATACTGTTTTCCAGATAAACTATACAATTTTAAATTCCTGCCAACAGTGGACAAGGGTTCCACTTTTTCTATATAGCAACACTTTTTTTTTAAGTAGTCATCCTAATGGGTGTAAAATACTATCTCCTTATAGTTTTGATTTGCGTTTCTTCAAAGATCAGTGATGTTGAGTACTTTTCATGTGCTTACTGGAAGTTTGTGTACCTTCTTTGAAGAATATCTGTTCAAGTTCTTTATTTTTTCATCTGGTTGTTCAGGATTTTTTGTTGTTGAGTTTTAGGACTTCTCGCTATATTCTGGTTATTAATCCCTTATCATATATGATTAGAAAATATTTTCTCCCATATTATAGTTGCCATTTTACTCTATTGATATTTTTTAATGTACAATTTTTTTAAATTTTTGTGAAGCTCGGTTTGTCTATTTTTTTCTCTTGTTGCTTATGCTTTTGGTGTCATATCAAAGAAATCATTGTCAAATGTAACATGGTAAAATTTTATTCTATGTTTTCTTCTATGATTTTTATAGATTTATGTCTTACATGTAGGCCTTTGATCCATTTTGAGTTAATTTTGCGTATGATATTAGGTTAGGGTACAACTTCATTCCTGTGTGTGTGTATATCCAGTTTTCCAGCACTATTTGTTAAAGACTGTCCTCTCCACTTTCAATGATCTTGGCACTATTGTCAAAAATCATTTGACCATATATGAGGATTTATTTCTAGGCTATATATTTTATTCCGTTGGTCTATGTGTCTGTCTCTGGCCAATACCACATTGTTTTGATTACTGTCTTTATAGTAAGTTTTGAAATCAGGAATTGTGAGTTCTTTAGGTTTGTTCTTTTTCAAGATTGTTTTAGCTATTCTGGGTTCCTTGAAATTCCATATGAATTTTAGGATGGGGTTTTCATCTCTGCAAAAAATGCCATTAGGATTTTTATGGGAATTGCATTACTCTGTAGTTGGTATTGGGTTGTTTTGATGTCTTAACATAAGTCTTCAATTAATTAACTTGGGAATGGTTTCTATTTATTTGTCTTCTTTAATTTCTTTTAGAAATATTTTGTAGTATTCAGTGTGCCCCCTTTCACCTCTTTGGTTAAGTAAATTCCTAAGTATTTTACTATTTTTGATGCTATTAATAATTGGAATTGTTTTTGTAATTTCATTTTCAGATCATTCATTGTTAATGTATAAAATGTAATTGATTTTTATGTTTTGATTTTGTATCCTGCTATTTTGCTGAATTCATTTATTAGTTCTAACGGTTTTTTGGAATATTTAGGGTTACCTATATATAAGATCATGTCATATATGAACAGAGATAATTTTACTTCTTCCTTTCCAATTTTGATGCTCCTTCCTTCCTTCCTTCCTTCCTTCCTTCCTTCCTTCCTTCCTTCCTTCCTTCCTTCCTTCCTTCCTTCCTTCCTTCCTTTTCTTTTCTTTTGCCTAATTGCTTTGGCTGAATAGAAATTGTAAAAGTGAGTATGCTTGCCTTGTTCCTGATTTTAGAGTAAAAATATTTTTCACCATTGAGTAAGATGTTTGCTGTGGTTTTCTCATTTATGGTTTTTATTATGTTGAGATGATTTCATTCTATTCTTAGTTTGTTGAGTGTTTTTTATAATGAAAGAGTGTTGAACTTTTCTAAAAGCTTTTTTTTCATCAATTGAAATGATGCTTTTCTCCTTCATTATGTTAATGTGGTACATTACATTGATCAATTTCATATAATGAACCATCCTTGCATTCCATGAATACATGCCACTTGATCATATTGTATGATCCTTTCAATATGTTGCTAAGTTGGTTTGCTAGTATTTTGTTGAGGATTTTTGCATCAATGTTAATAAGAAATAATGGTCTGTAGTTTTCTTTTCTTCTAGTGTTCTTGTCTGGCTTTAGGATCAGGGTCATGCTGGCCTTATAGAATAAGTTAGGAAGTATTTTATTTTCTTCAATTTTTGGGAAAAGTTGAGAAATGTTGATGTTAGTTCTTCTTTAAATGTTTGATAGAATTCACCAGTGAAGCCATCAGGTTCGGGGCTTTTCTTGGTTGAGAGATTTTTGATTATTGATTCAATCTCCTTACTAGTTATAAGTCTATTCAGATTTTCTATTTCTTTTTAATTTGGTTGTGTTTCTAGGCATGTGACCATTTCATCTAGGGTATTGAATGTGTTGGTGTAAATGGTTCAAAGTACTCTATTATAATCCTACTTCCTTCTGTAAAATTGGTAAGTACCCTTTTCATTACAGTTATTGTATTTTTGAGTTCCAGAATTTATTTTCTTTTTTTTTTATATAGGTTTCCTACCACTTTATCAATATTTTCATTTTGTTTGTACATCATTGTCTTGACTTTGTTCACATCTTTTTTTAGTTCTTTGAGCATTTTTAAGACAGTCACTTTAAAGTCTTTATCAAGTAGATCTATCATCAGATCTTTTTAAGGGACTGTTTTTGTTGATTTATTTTTTTCTTTAAATGAACCATAATTCCCTGATTCTTTGTATGCTTTGTGATTTTTTTTTTTGCAAACTGGGCATTTAATTTAATAATGTGCTAGTTCTAGAAATCAGATTCTCCCACTGTTCCAAGATTTGAGTTTTGGTTATTGTATTTATTTGTTTATTTATTTATTTTCTTTTTTGATTTCTGTAGGCTATCTCTGGGACAAGGAGAAGACTTAGGAGTAAGCTTAAGGTCTTATCAGGTCTTTTCTGAGCCTGTACCTGTCCCTGGGTATGTGTGGTCACTTTTTCACTTTTCCTGTTGATACAGTTACTTTTGATTGTCCTAGTATTTAATTCCTGGCTTTCAAAAGGGGGAAAAGAGACAATTAAAGGGAAAAGGGGGATAGGGCTCTGGACTCTTAAATTCTATGGAAATTACTTCATCCAGAGGAGGAGGGGCTTGCAACAATAGGAGGATATACAACAACAATGGCTGACTTTTTCTTTGTCTGCACCTCTGTGATCAGAAGCAACGGTAATCACAGCATATATCCCTGGTATTTGGTCAACAGGTTCCTTTTTGCTCCCCTGTCCTGGCTCCTACAAGCTGTGTGCATGTCACTTTAAAAACATGTGCACAGCTGCCTGCCATAGGGATGGAAGTAGGGGATGGGTGGCTACTACTGTGCTAAGAGCTAAAATGCATTGAAATTAACTGCAAGTTACTGTCCAAAGCTTTCTCCTGGAAGGTTTAAGTCTTTAATGGACTTCAGAGTTCCAAAATAGTTATATTAGATAGATTCTAACAGTGTAATTGTTGTGCAGGTAGGGAGACAGATTCCTGGCTCTTTCTACTCTACCATATTCCCAGAATCCTATTAAGTTACTTTTTCATTGCTTAGTATTGGTTTTTATAGGTCCTTCAAGAGATGGGACAAATTTAGAGATGTGCTAAGTTACACTGGAACAAAATAAGGAAAACAATATTGGAAGAAACTGTAGTTTCAGGGAGGAGAAAAAGGACTTAAAAATTGCAATGGCATATATATGATGACACATACACTATACACAGAAAGATAAAATATATATAATATCTGAACAGAATGATGTGCAAACACTAATGCTGGAAATCTCTGTTGGCAGTAGCTGACTTTGAAATGAATATGAACTGAAAGACTGGAGATGCCATTAAGCATACAGTAATGGCATTTGCACTCTACACACTTTTTGAAACCCCCTGAAAATAACAGAAATAACAAGAAATAAAAGGAAACAAAAGTTTATCTTTATTGAAACAAGGAAACTACCAAAACCTCAAACCACAAATTGAAACACACTAGCAAAATGTTATGAAATTTGGAGTAAATGAAGGAGGACTTTGAAAACTGACCTAACTATTTAGACTTTGAAGAGGACACAGATCTTCTCTGAATGTATCACAGTCCAGAATGGCTCATCTCAGAATCCTGAGTTTACTAAGATGAAAGAAGGAGAGGATGTGAGTGAGCCACTGAAGATGTAGATCCATTCTCTGTAGACTCATTTTTGACATCTCAAGAGTGGCCAAGGAACTAGAATAGAACCTAAAGAATGAAGAAAGCATGAGGCACACAGTTATTTTTGTTTCTGTCCAGGCTTCCTAAGTGTTGTTTTGTGTGTCCTTTGGAAGGACATTGAGTCATGAGGGATCCCCTCTCATGAATTGAATTAGATAACTCTATAAAAGAGTTTGATGGAGAGAGTCATCCCTTTTTGCTCTTCCACATTCTGCCATGTGAGGACATAGCATTCCTCCTCTCCAAAGAATTCCATGTTCAAGATGTATCTTAGAAGCAGAGGGGAGCCCTCATCTGACATGGAAGTTGCCAGCATCTTGATTTTGAACCTCCCAGTCTCCATAATTATGAAAAGTTAATTTCTTATTTTTCCTAAGTTATCCACTCTCAAGTACTGTATTATTGCAGCACAAAACAAAGTAAGACAATTGAAGTGATGCTTCTACTGCTAGGGTACACCAAAAATTGCCAATAAACCCCAGACACTGGGGAGAAGCATGGGATAGATTCTTTCTCATGACCCTCAGAACCAACCAACCCTGCTGGTACCTTGATATTGGATTTCTAGCCTCCAGAACAGTGAGGCAATACATTTTTGTTATTTAAACAAGCCAATTTGTGATACTTTGTTATAACAGCCCTAGGAAATTAATACAATTGGGAAAGGATGGGCTATCTACAAATAATATTGTGATAACTAGCCAGTCATTTGAGGAAATGACTTATATATTGATCTGGCTCCTCATTCTAAATTTAACTATAGCTTTATCAGTGTTTAATATTTAAAAAAAGGATTGAAAGAAAATATTAAATATAATTTATAATCTTAGAGTGATGAATTTTTTTAAATTTATACAAACTTCAACAACTATAAAAGACTAATAACTATAACTATTCTTATATTTCAAGCTAGCAAAAATTTTAAATATTGATAATATAAAACACTGGCTAAAGTTATTACAAATGACACCTTAATACACAGGAGATATTTTCTGCCTGACAAAATATAAATTATATACAATAGAAAAGTACATGGTATATATTATGCAATTATATATCCTTTAGCTCAGTAAACAGACACACACATACACATTCTTTAGCTCAGTAAATATAGGAAGAATATATTTCAAAGACATGATTGGTCAAATACAAAGTTATACACACATACACACACACACACACAAAATGTGTTATATAAACAGTGACATAAACACACTAAGTGACACAACGTTATTTATAAGAGAGAAAAACTAGAAACTAAAACTTTATCAGTTGATATTGGTTAAATAAATTATTCTCCATCTTTATTTAAAGATATCACAACAATATATATTTAACAATATAGAAATATCTTCATGACAAATTGTGGAGTGAAAAAAGTAGGCTAAAATATATATATATGTATATATATATATATAGCATAAACTTGTGTGTATGCTTTGGCACACACAAGAAGTCTAGCCATCTGAAGTCATAATATTGAACACAAATATAATAGGATAGAATTTAAGATGACTCTTAATTTAATTGTGATGCTCTTTTAAAATTTTAAATTCCAATATAGGAATGTCCATTAATAATTATAAAACTATTGCTATTATTAATTAAATTATGAATAAATACATGTTCAAAATATTTATTCTTTTTTACCAATAATTCTGTTCTATGAATGTATCAGATATACACCCATGGATTAACATGCAAAGATAATACTGCTTTACAATTTTGAAAGTTAAGAAATACCAGAAATATATAACAACATAAAATTTGTAACATAAATTATGCTGTATTCAAGTAAATACTGTGAAGCCACAGTGTACAGTATTGTATAAAACAGTATATACTGTATGATTAAAATTTTGTGGGAAAATATGTACATGCCTACAAATAGAAAAAAATCATTGGAAGACATATGGCATATGTTAAGTGCTTTTATTTCTCAGGGATAGAATTACTGATATTTCTTTATAATTATTACTTATAACAACAAAAAATATATAGTATGGACAGATTTTTTTTTGTTCCCAGTGCTGATATATGTGTATATTCAAACAAACGGAAAAACGCAATTTACATATTTTATGGAAAAATTTTGAGATAAAAATTTTCTTTCTCCCTTCCTTCCCAACCCATCTTCTTTTTGTCAAATGTTGTTCATATAGAAGCAGTTCTTTCTGGGGCTCCTTTGCCCAGAGTTCAGAAAGAATGCCCTTGTACTCAACAGGAATCAAAGAAGTATACCATTAAGGAGACTGATAGCCTTTCTGAGAAAAAATTCTCTATCTTTATTCTTCTTTGTTCCTCCCCTTCTCTTATTTTAGTACTTTTGGAGATTAGAGATTTTAATTGTATGACTTGTGGAATGCGGTTTTTCTTCCAACAGCTGTGTTTATGGTATATAATCTATTAGCTGCTTATATGCCAACATTTAAAAGCATTCTGATGGATAATACTCAGTAAGGGATTAATCTTTTTCAGCATCACCCTCTTGACCCGCAAATGTACATTAGTGAGGGGTATAATGCCTGCTCTGACATTTGTTTGCAATGCATCCAAACACATTCTGGGATGCACATTCAGGCTTCCTGGCATTGAGACAGATCTGCGAGTCAGCACTAAGACATATAGTTCCCATATGCCAGGGTTAAGGGGACGAGAACTTGCTGAGCCCTTCTGCTGAGCTTTGTACTGTGTATTTTCATGTCGTCCTCCCCCTGGGTTTACTCTGTTCCACATCAACCATTCTAGCTCAAGTACAATGGAGGTCATAAGGTAAATAAAATGTAAGGAGAATAGGTTTTTGTCTCTTCTCATGTGTTCTCTACACATCATTGGTTGAGAACTATTGTAAAAAATAAGCAAGTAGAGAATTGCCTTTGGAAACCTTCTCCACTTCTCCACCCACAAGCTTCTCTTTTGATACCTGAAATTTCAGTTTCAAACCCTGGCTTTACCATTTACTAGCTCTATGAACTTGAGTAGATTACTCAATGTTCTTAAGCTCTATAATGGGTACAATATTATGTATATCATGGGTATTTGGGGAAGAAAAAAATAAATCATACATGTGAACCAGTGTGGACCTGGAGCATAAGAATTACTCTATACCTGTTTATGGAAACAAAGTAACATTTACCTTTTAAGACTGATTCTTTTGAGTCAAAAGGAGTGTTTTATTGTTGCTGTTTATGACTTATCCATTAAGAGAAAAGTATTCTTGGGAGGAGAAGTGTCATATTCTGGGAATAGTTGACATTTAATTCAAATTACTGGATAGCTCCCTGAAAACTAATAAGACCCACTTGGGAAGGATCACAAAATAAGTGTATGAGAGGATCAAAGAAGCAAAGTCTTTCACTAGTTAAGGAATTTGATCCTCTGCCACCAATTATTATATTTTAGTGTAGGTAATTTTTTTACTAATATTTCTGCTAAATGTAAGCAATAAATTTCCTCTGAAAAACAGTTCATATGCTATTTTATTTACAGGTGTCTAGTCTCCTGGCTTAAATTTTAAGCTGCTTTGTTAAATCTATTTTTATTAAACAATTTTTAAAAGTACAGTATAAACAATGCTAAGATTTAGGTCTCAGTGTAATAGTGTTTCCTGTCTTTACTCAGTTTTGGAGTTTGAGCTTGACCTTCCTCACTATGGTGAAGAAAAGGGCAATGGAACAAGCATAAACCTTGAAACCATTCAGATCTTGGATCAAATATTGCTTTGCTGCCTTATTAGGGGAGTGATTTGGGGCAAGAAACTTAATTTTCATAGTCTCAATTCCCTGCCTGTTCAATGTAAATAATAATACCTACTTCGGAGAATTGTAGTAAGGATTAGATGAGATAAGATATGAGAAAATGCATCTATCACAGTTTGAAACATTGGCAGGAATACAATGGTAGTCATTATAATTGCCATTGTTGCTGTCTTACTTTTTCTCTAGCTATTGGCACATGACTTATATTTTTAATGGAAATGCTTTGAGAGGCAGAAGGGATTAATCTAGGTTGGTCATGAGTGAAGGTGTACTCTGAAGTAGCAGTCTGAAGTAGTAACCAGTTTACCAGGTGGACTAAAAGAAAACTGCAACTATAAATAGTTATAAATATTAGATATTATTTTTCTGCTAAGAGATAAGTTCAGATTGTGATTCATTTGTGAGAAGTACTAATATTTCAATGCTGATCATTAAACTCGATTGCTGCAATGTGTTCATGCCCTCTAGCTGAAGAACCTCTAGCTGAACAATATTGGCTTTATGGGCTCACTGGAATGAGGGAAAACACACTACAGAGAGCCTTGGGGCCTTTGAGGATGATGGCATTAGAAAGGACTTCTAGACTTCAGCTTGTGTTAGGAGACTTGGGGGCAGGTTCAAGGAAGCAGAGCTTGGCTTTGGATTGGATACTGCCAGGAAGCAGGGATAGTTTTATGATTGGGTATCTTAATAAATCTTATTCTGGAAGGTAGGAGGAATAATGCAAGCCTAAAGCAGCAGTTACTCATAGCAGCCAGAATAGAAAGCTATTTGGCCATTTTTGTGGTTTAGTCTTTTGTGAAATGTCTTCTTTTAGTCTTGATCCATCATGGTCACAGAGTGGCCTTGTCTGATGTTGGTGTTCTGTGAAATTGCCATGGACTGTGAGTCCAGGCCAGGTCCCGGCAGCACCAAGACCTACGTGACAATGCCAGGCCAGGTCCTGGCTGTCAAGGTCTGGTTTCCTCTCTCAGTTTCTCATTCTCAAAGGATAAAACTCACAGGGCAGGAGGGCATCCCTTATGAATTATTTCAAGGGAAACTCTAGTTAAAATTGTACCAATGCCAAGATTTCCCAAACTGCATTCAGTACCATAATATATAATTACCTATTTAATATTTTAAACCAGCTCCTTTTTAAATTAAATGAACATATTTTATAAAGAAACTTTATAGCATTACTATAAGTGTATATTATATCAGTATTACTCAAAATCAGAAGTAAATATAAAAATAAAATAAAGACAATATAGCAAATTCTAGCTGGATAAATTTGCCCACTGAAGGCTTTGAGGCTTAGGCCTGATTTCTCTTTGTTTAAAGAGGGTCTCTAACATGCAGAGAGATGTGAAAATATTACCAAACTGAGACTTTGCATTTGAGATAATTCAAAGGATTGAAACAAATAAAAAGGAAATACTATAAATGTACTCATATGATAACCAACACTATTTAATACCAAGTCTATATTCCCTCTAAAATAATGACGCTCACTACTTATTTTACAGCTATCATATACCTCTCATATTTTGGGAAACACTGGTCTGTTCATTCTGGACATATGACTAACCCTCTTAGTCTAAAATATCCAGAAAAACGTTCTTACTTTCAGTGATGCATTCCAGATGCCTTATTGAAAACAGTGTGCCTATGTGACTTGAAACCGTAAGAAATAGAGTTGCTCTAATTCCTTTTATTAACTGTTTAGTGCAGGTTGTTTTGCCCAGAGAGGGAAGGACCTTATACACTTTGTAAGGATTTACATAAAACCTAGCTTTTAATAAACACCATCTTGCAAGCACTCTTTCTTTGTTTATGATTGCCCATGCTTCCTTTCATTTCTAAAGCAGCAAGATCAAATAGAGCAGAAGTAAGAAAACTGAACCAAGAAACAAGACATTTGGGTCTCCTTTTTTCAATAACTGTGTAGCATTGGGCATATCACTTGTCTTCATTTTGTTTATTTCATCACTAAGTAAATAGGAAAGATCCAACTTCAGTAATCATTGCAAGGGTAAAATAAATCGATAGACTGAATGATAATATTATTATTTTCAAATAAGAACCAAAGACTCCAATCATCTACTTTAGGCATCATGTGTTGAACTCATAGGGTTATAGCCCTAGAACTCTCTCTTTCAATGAAAACTTCCACATGCAGTTTTGATCACATAATAGTTAATCTTAAGCATGTAACTTCCCATGATCATCTAAACTTTCATTGTGGATTGAATGCTAAGTTGTTTTCCTTTCTTTTGAACTTTGGAGGCCTTTTCCCATATGGTGTCATGTGACACACTGCTTGCATTATAGTTCCTGATGACTTTGAAAGCTTGTTCCATCAGAGATGCCATCGGGGACTCAGAATAGCCAGCCTTCCCATATGTCCCTCCTCCCTGCACTCTAAGTTCTTTTGCTCCCTTGCTTGCATAACACATACAAATATGGTCCTGGACCTGGATTTCTCCCAGATGAACAGACTTCAAAGTGAGTGTGCAGTCTCCAGGAGAAGGCTTTACCTTTGTCCATCTGTGTGACTGGTGCCAGCTAATGGCTGGTTTCCTTGGTGATAGTATGATTAAAGAAGGTGGCAAAGGTAGGGAGGAAGGGGAGAATCCAAAGAGGTCTGTGGTTATCCAGAGCTGGAAGTGAGTGAAGGAAGAGAGACAAAATTAAATTTTCCATCTGGAATGACAAATTAGGTTGAGAATGACATATTTAGTGCAAGCAGCAGGTTAGCAGTGACATGGCAGCAACACATACACTGTAACTTTGCATGTCATTATTTAACATGCTAGTATATCACTATTATATGCTCATTACTGGCAGCGGCATCACACTGAAGAGTAGATCATTATTTACTGGAGGGCCATGTCAGTGACTGATGAGGAGCATATAATACAGCAGCTACCCTAGGTTTTTCATGATAGAAGTGAAAGAAGACTTGTTCTTTTATGCTTGTGTAAGTAGAACTTGAGATATGATGGACCAGGGTAGAATGGGCTTCCAATTGTTTTGTGGGGGATTTACTATCATTCCCAGTCTGAGTATATAAAATTTATCTGTATTAATCTTTCAATTATACTTTTTCATTTTTTCATCTTCCTTTTTAAAGTATTTTTCCTTTTTTTTTTTTTAATTTGCCTTTTCATCTCTGTCTTTATAGTCTCTTTCTCCTAGGCTAAGGAGTATTTCTCCATAAATGCAGTATTTCTTCTTTTAAAAAATTTTTATTGATACATACCGATTGTACATATATCTGGGGTATGTGTGATATTATGATACATACATGCAATGTCTATTAAATATATCAAATCAGGATAATTAGGATACTCATTACCTCAAACTTTTATCTTTTTTTGTGTGTGTGTTAGGGACATTCTAAATCTTTCTTCTAGCTAATGTGAAATATACAATAAAATTATTGTTAACCATAGTTACCAGACTGTGCAACAGAAAACTAGAACCCTTAAATAATCTACAAGTATTTATTGAATACCAATTAGAATACCGTTTCTCATTGTTTGCCAATTGATCTCAATTTGCAGGGCACCAGCTCTGGTGCTCTAGTCATGACTGTTGAACCTAAACTGTCTTTCTTCAGAGCTCTGCATGTAATGAAATCATGGGATTGAAGGCCTGCTTTAATGCAATGTTGCCTCTTGGTGGGAGAAAGAACAAAGAGTAAAAAGCAACAGGGGGTAGAGGGACAAGTTCATCAGACTGTGACCTCCTTGTAAACAGAGCACATTAGCCTTTTCCTCATGTGCCATTTTGTAGCAAGGTGCCTGGAACATAGAAGTGATCAATAAATAACATTTACAGAAGGAGAGCCATCCATGCTCCATGGAAGATGTTCACTAGCATTTTGTAAAATGAATAAATGGACAAATGAATGGAGGCAGAGGAGGGTTGGTCTTTCTGTCTTACAGGTGGCACAGACAGAAGAAAATCCACCTGTAAAGGTACCTACTCCAACTTGGGTTGTTCAAGGGTCAACTGTGTATCTAAGTAGAAACAATGTAGTTATCACTACAGACTTGGGGAATCTCATCATCCTCTTTTTCATTCTTTACCCTCTTGACCATATTTGGCCATGAGAAAAATAGACTGGTCTAGAAAATCACTTTTTTGGAAAATGTTTCATTCCCTAGTGTTCATATTATCTCCTGTCAGAAGCACACAAGTCAAAAATTTGCTATTTGAGCTAATGAACCAGTAGAACCAAACATAGAGTTGTCAGGACCATTTAGGGCTGTAAGCTCAAAATCAAAGTCCAGAAAATCCTTTGCCAGTCTAATATCTAATAATTTCTGTTAAGTCATTTGCTTTTGGAATTTGCTTTAGAAAGCTCAAGTAGAAAAATCTAATATTGTATATGAAGTTGACATCAATTTGGAATATTAGCTGATTTATCATTTTTTCCTTTTGTTGGCCATTTTACTTTGACATGTTTGCAATGGTATACAACTATTGCTATATTTTTATTTTTGTGGACTTATCAATCAAGATCATCCCCATAGTAAGATTTGTTCAGTATTTCTTAACATAAATGCTTATTAATATTGCTGCTACTAAAACTTAATAGGAATACTTTATGATTTTATTTTAAAAAGCAGCGTGTGTCAAAAACCTGATAATTAGTGGCTTATAAAAAGGTTAAGGAACTACACTGCTCATTTTGAAAGATGTAAATTTTATATAGTGCTCCATAGATTTACTGACAAAATTTTCTGCCAAAATTGTAGTATTGGAATAGAAGCCTTGTTTGTTGCACCTAAGAATTTAGTGAATGCTTAGCCATATTTGAAAAAAAAAAAGACCCTCTTATTTATTAAAAAATTAAATTAAAATATAAAATCTCTTTTTAATTGAGTGGCAAGGAAGCAAGGTATAGTTTTCTTTAGCTGCCTTGCCAAATACTTCTAGGTCATGTTAATTCATTTCACAATACACAGACACACTGAATACCCAGCCAATTGTAAAACCTGCCTATAGAAAGCCTGCCCTGCTAGTAAGATAGGTTAGAGGTAAACATCTGTTCTCTACTTCTGCTATGGAATCCTTGCCAACAGATCATCTCTGATAGGTGATCTAAACTGCTCATTATTTATTTTATTCTTATAGAGGATAATAGGAAGAGTAGGTCAAAGTAGTCATTAGGAAAAATTAGGCTTATATGTGATTCGTTTTCACATAACCAACTCAACACCCCTGCATCCCCCAGCCTTTTTGATTTTGATGAAAGCTAAAATATATTTTGGCAGGCGCACTTTTTATTCCTGTACTTCTCAATTTGTTTGATATTTCATGAGAACACAGTCCATATAGTTTGTCTTCATTTATATTTAACTCATCCATATAGTATTTTGTAAAGTAAGTTAATGTACAGAAATTAGTTGGATTTGTCTTTTTAAAATATAGAAGAAATCCCTCTTTGTCACAAATAAATTAACATTCCTAGGCAGTTTAACTTTTACTCTAAATGATAAAATAATAATCATTGCAGATTCCAAATATGAAAGGGCTTGATAGAAATATTTCAACGACAATAGGTATTAAAAAGAGATTGTCTTTCAATTATAAAGCACTAGGGAAACATGATTTGGTTAATTTAAGTATAGTATATATATATATATATATAATTTAAGTTATATTACTATATCTATATCTCCTTCTCTCTATATATACCATTTATACAGTCACTATGTGGGCTAATATCAATCTTCCAAAGGCTGTGTTTATCTTTGAGATGGACCAAAGCTAACATGGGGTTTCTGAATAGTTTTAATATATTGCATTTGGATAGAGAAATTTTTTCTTAAAACTCACTAATGACATATATCAGTCAATATCTAATCAGAAAAATAGAAACCACTCTAGGTATTTGACCAGAGGGATTTAATATGAGACTCAGTTATGAGTGGTTTTAGGAGGGGCTTGTAGTAAGGGCTCTTCAGAGCTGGGCTCTTCCTCTGAAGCAGGGTTGTGGCCCTGGTGGCGCTGGTACCCCTGAGTGTACGCAGTGAAGCTGGTCCTGAAGTACGAAGGGCCAGAATAAAGGGCCATTGCTTGGGCAACTCGGGCAAATCTAACGAGGAAAACAGCAAGGATCAAATTCCTTCTTCCATCCTCCTGGCTTCACACATTCCTCTAGTGTCCCTTATTAACTAACTTACAAATGACAAATATAGTTTATAGCATCCAATCCTCAGCACCACAAAGCAGAGAAGAGAGTTGGGGTTGACAATAGCAGAATAACTCAAACAGAGGGCAAGTATCTAAAGAACCTTAGCTGTTGATCTTTTATAATGCAAATAATCACTCTTTGTGAATGTCTTTGGTTTCTTTGTTTTTTTTTTTTTTTTAAATATAGGTTTTCTTAGATGCACACAAAATTTTATCTCAGTGCAATGTACCCGCTGAGCCTTGAATCTGTATGACTGCCTTTTGTGACATACATATTCTTATGGACACATAACACTCAGTTCAGCCATGGAAATAAAAACACAGCACACAGCATTGCTCAAAACTCATTTTCGAAATGATCCAAATATATTTTTCAGCAAAGGGTAGCTGAAGCACAGGGTAAGAAATGCAAAGTATGGGCTTCCCAACAAAACCTGGTGCTCTAGGATTTTCAGTCACTTACAAAGCCCCATTTCCCGCCAAAGTGGTGGCATTCGGCCAAGGGGCAAACAGGGCTCATCACCTGGATGCCCCATGGAATTAGCTGGGCAGGCAGAATTGTCTGTCATCACTTTTTCCTTCTTCAGGCTCCAAGTAATTTGAAGACCACTTCTGTTTGTTATTAAAGGAATTCCACACTACTTTTCTTCTATATATGTCTGTCATACTGTATGCATACACAAATCATTTTACTTATATAGTTACCTAAAATAAATTTACCTTCTTGAAATAGTTAATGGCTCAAGATAACAAAATAATCAGGTTTAAGTTTGTAAATTTGTGTTATTGAGATGGTGAAGTTTGCAGGTATAAGGGCAAAATCGTAAGTTAAAAATAGAAATACACAGAGAATATGACAAATGCTAAAAGGAAACAGTACAGGTAGTTGGTTGGGGTAGAAGAAAACGTGTTTTAAAATAACACTCTGAATGAGATTATATATGTAAAAGAATTTAGCCTGGGACCTGGCATACAATAAATGCTCAAAACTACTAGAAAGTGAGAAAATTCCTGGATCATATTATTATTATTATTATTTATTTTGAGATGGAGTCTCGCTCTGTCACCTGGACTACAGTGCTGTGGCATCAGCCTAGCTCACAGAAACCTCAAACTCCTGGGCTCCAGTGATCCTCCTGCCTCAGCCTCCTGAGTAGCTGGCATTACAGGTGCATGGCACCATGCACGGCTAATTTTGCTATTTTTAGTAGAGATGGGGTCTTGCTCTTGCTCAGGTTGATCTCTAACTCCTGACTTCAAGTGATCCTCCTGCCTTGGCCTCCCAGATGCTAGGATTATAGGCGTGAGCCACCATGCCCAGCCAGTCATGTAAATATTATACTTCTTTGACTAAATATGATGAAATGCTTCTGCTTTCCTTCAGTCTAGATAGAACATGTATGAATTAAAATTCAGTTTTCTTTCTGCCATAAATTACAAAATGGTGGTTCTTACACTGTGAAACTCTGTCTTTTTATTTTAAGTGTTTTTTGAATTATTTTTAAAGCATTTTGGAGAACATTACTCTCTCTCTAAATATTTTCCCCTTTAAGAGAAATTTAGAACAGGTAGATGCTGGGAAGAGGGAAATCTGGAAGACAGTGGGCCAAGATACCAAGAGTCCTTTTAGCTTAACTATGCCAATCCATACTGCACAGTATCCTACCTTCTCACCTGCATACCTTGTGACCTCAGTGCAGCAGAGAGATATAGCAGATAAAAATAATTTCCTTTAGGGAACATTATTTCATTTAATCCAACCTCCTCACCTGTTCACTGAATCTGAATTTGGTGGTCAAGTTGTTCTGGCTACCATAGAAACAGGTCAAAATGTACCATAACCATTAATTTTATTTATTTATTTATTTTCTCTTTTTTATTTCTTTGAGAATGTGAGGATACTACTTATTGGATAGGAAGTTTTAAAAATTAAGACATAATTTAAAAGTTATCCAATCTGGAATTTGGACATGAGTCTTTGTTCCAGTTGTTTTGCTCTGGGTATAATCAAACAACTGGTGGCTAATGCAGAAGGACCCAAGTCCTTCTCATAGAGCCTATCGGTCTGTGCACACCCTTCACCTGCACCACCAACATGTTTGTAGCTGATGCACTCTTTAAAACTCTGGCTGTAGTAACATTCAGTGCCCAAGTGAAGGTCAAGTTGATTATAGAATTGTTCTAATATGTCATGAAGTAAATGGAATGTTGTTTGGAGCAGTAACTAAGCAACTTTCAATTCTGACCACGCTTCACTGATTAAAATCTCTTAGAAGTTAACAATGGAGTAAATAAAAGCATAAACAAATTTAAGAAAAAACCCACACAGATTTGTACTGTATGCAATTATGGAGTGCCTGATACTATCTAAAGAATGAGTGTACTAAGTGTTAGAATGATGGACTTATAAAAGTTTCATGTATAGACAGAATCCATTTGGGGGGAAAAAATGTAAAAATTTCTCATCAAATTTCAAATGCTTTGGCTGGGCAGACTAAGGCCTTTATAATGAACCTAACCAACCCCCAAGCCTACTCATCTCTGCAACCTCATTTCCATCCACTGTCCTCCAGACATTTCTGAAGACCTCACTGTCCCCCACTGGTCTTCTGGAATTCTCCATGGAGTCTCCTGTATGTATGAGTATACGTGAATCCAACATCTGTGCTTTAGCAGTTAACCACGTCATATAACTTATCCCTCTGTCTCCATCACACAAAAAAAGAGTATCTTTGAAATTAGGTCATGGTATAGTTGTGTTTATATTTTTATCACCTAGTACCATGCCTGTTAGAGACAGTACTAGGTGTCGAATGAATAAAAGTAATACTAAATAAGATTTCAGAAACTTCTAGAATAAAAAACATTAACCAAGGAAATGTAATTTTTAAAGATTTGAATGTGAATGTGTTCCATTAATTAGGGGCTATCGAGTGGGAAATAAATAAGAGGAAAATATTAAGCCCCAGCAAATAGCTGAGGCCTCAGAATCAGAGGGCAGGCCTGGGCTACACTGCAGTTTTTGCCATGATATAAATCTCACTAGGTGATAAACCCGAGGAGATGTACAACAGAGCTTTCACAAATCAACATTTTCTGGGTATATGAAAGATCCATTTGGAGTTCAGGCCTACCGGTTCAATACCTTTTCCCTCAATAACCATAGCAAGCAGAAGGTATTTAACTTCATGAATTATAAAATGACAAGAAACATTTCTGTATTGGTTGTGGATTCAATCCCACAACAGGTTCAAAAGTTCAGAAGCAGCTAATACCCAAATTTATCATACTATAGGTTACTCCAAGAGCAGCATTTTTAAATAATATATACTTTAAATTATTGAAGGTAAGCATCAACAGGTAAGAACATGGCATTTTTAAGTATCCTCTTGTTTCCTAAAATGCTTCAGCACTTTTCAGATATTCCTCAGAGTAATAAATAATAAAACTATGTACATTTTAATATCAGTGAATAGCTGCTTGGTATATTTTATCGTAAATAGATATTTTATATCCCATTTTCCCTAAGTGTAATAATTATAATAGAACACATATTGAATGCTTATTCTGTGTCTGGAAGAAACACTTTACAAATATTAATTTACTTAATTTTCACAGTCTTACACAGTGATTTCTATCAACAACCCCATCAGATGAAAAAACTGCAGATGGGAGACAACCAAAAACAACCTATTATTTTTTTCTCTTTAAACCTTTGCTTGTTCTGTCACCTTTGCCTGGAAGGTTTTTCCCCTGTTTCAATCCACCATTCTATTCTATGCTGTCTTCAAGACCAACTTAAATCTCTTTCTTGCAATCTTCTCTGATTTTTCAGCCCTAATGTGGTTCCTTCTCTGCAATAATTTGCTCATTCATTCATTCATCTATACATCCATATCTCCATCAAACCTTTACTAGATTTTGTTATGTGAAAGGCTATGAGAATTCCCTGGAGATTTTGCACTGGTTTATAAGTGGACTTGTGTTCTTGCTTCATATGGGGGGTTTGCTGTCCTACTTAGATTATAAACTGCTTGAGGGCAAATACATGAACTCAAAGCCTGCATAGGTCAGCAGATCACAAACAATTAAGTTCCAAAGGATAGTTTGGTCAGGAAGTTCAAAAGAAACTAGAGTAAGAAAAAGAAATGTTTAAGGAATTATGAAAACTAGGAGAATTATTGATACTATTTAGTTCAGAGTGGTCTATAAAGATGAAGAATAAAAAAAAAGACAGTTGGGTTTGGATAGAATTAGTTGAAGCTGTAAACGGAAGTGCTCAAAGAGACACGTGACACAAATGTGAGCAGTAGTCTGATACAGAGCTACCAGAGTGACCTTGTCTGGGCCCACTGGTGAGTTCATGCCTATTTACAGGCACTCAATCCAAAATATAAAAAAGTAATAATAAGCAAAACACTGCTGGTCAAGCAAATACTTCTGGAAGCTGGGTTTAGCTAATAGAATGTCAATTTAAGACCTCTGGGAGGAAAATAATGGTGAATATTTACTGAACATTTACTAAGTGCTGAGCACCATGTACGATTTTATGTGTCAACTTGTCTAGGCCACAGTTGCTCAGATGTTTGGTCAAACACTAATCTGGGTGTGTCTGTGAGGGTATTCTTGCATAAGATTAACATTTAAATCTGCAGACTGGCCGTGCGCGGTGGCTCACACCTATAATCCTAGCACACTGGGAGGCTGAGGTGGGCAGATTGCTCAAGGTCAGGAGTTCGAAACCAGCCTGAGCAAGAACGAGACCCCCCCCCCTACTAAAAATAGAAAGAAATTAATTGGACAACTAAAAATATATAGAAAAAATTAGCCGGGCATGGTGGCGCATGCCTGTAGTCCCAGCTACTTGGAAGGCTGAGGCAGGAGGATTGCTTGAGCCCAGGAGTTTGAAGTTGCTGTGAGCTAGGCTGATGCCACGGCACTCACTCTAGCCTGGGCAACAAAGGGAGACTCTGTCTCAATAAATAAATAAATAAATAAATAAATAAATCTGCAGACTGAGGAAAGCAGACAGCTCCCCCCCATTGTGGGCAGTGAGAGGCCTGAATAGAACGAAAAGGCTGACTGTCCCTTGGGAAGAGAGAATTAATTCTCCCCACCTGAGAGACGTCAGACTGGGACGTTGGCTGTTTCCCCGCCTTTGGACACAAGGGGAAACATGGGCTCTTTCTGGATCTCAAACCTACTTTCCTTCAGACTGAAACTACACCATCAGCTCTCCCGAGTCTCCAGCTTGCTCACTCAACCTGCAGATCTGGGGACTTGCCTCCCTTCATCATGATTTAAGCCAATTTCTTATTCTTTCTCTCTCCCCCCACCCCAGACATATATATATGTGTATACACACACACACACACACATATGCACACACACAAATACACGTAGGTCCTATTGGTTCTGTTTCTCTAGAGAATCCAGACAAATACAGTTGATAAAAGCTTTACACACCATTTCTCAGTTAATCTTGATACAAGTCCATGAGGTTGGTCCTATTAGTCCTACTCAGGTGAGGAAGCTCAGGCATAGTATGTTTAAGTAACATCCTAGTAGGCCAAAAAAAAAAAAAAAAAAAAAAGGCCAGGATTTAAGCTAGAATTCTCATGCCAGGTCCAATGTTCTTATTCACCAACTTCTACTGTCTGAAAAGAGACCTCTTGTGCCCGCAAAGTGGTATTAGTCATGGGGGTGAACACCAGATTGCAGAGTTTAGGAGGTTGATGAGCACATGAAGGCAGTAGCTTTAGTTCTCTCATTCAAGTATTTGGCAGCAGAAAATAGAAAGGAAATAAGATGCTAAGTATAAGAGGAAATGAGATAAAAGGAAGAAATTTTCAGTGTACAAGAACCTGTAAATTTTATAAAGTAAAAAGTTATAGAAAATAGGGCTAAAGAATTTCCATGGTGGCAAGAAACTATTGCCTTCCTCCTTTTATAGAAAAAGAGAAAATAATCCCAGTCATGCCTCTGACCTCTAGGTAAATGCCAGGTCACCCTCTGGGCCATTTAAATTTATCCTTTATTCCTAGCTGCCAGACAGAGCATTTCCCTGCCCTGCTGATGAACAAGGCTCTCTGACAGATATTGACCAAATATAGTTGCTTTTTTCTTTCATCACCATTCAATTTGCTTAAATAAAAAGTCCAATGAAAAATGACTTCCTCGAATATATCTACTCTGCATCTATCCTCTCCCGTTATTTTTGGATATCCCTCTGGAGTGATTTGGTTATATGCATGTAACTCCCCATTCACCACATCTAATATGCAAGTCTTAAATTTTTAAAATTGCCTGGGCGGTCTATGGACAGTACAGAAACAGTGCAGGTCGTCCGTTTGTGACTTGAAATCTGATACTCTGAATCCAAAGGAATTAATCACCATATCCATCTCTATTGCATTTCTTGTCTCCTTTTCCTCCCCGTCGTTCACCAGACAGTAATGTTCTCAGATCAAATATTCTCTATAAATTGAGAGAACATTTAGCTGATTTATGGGGCTTTTAGCTATTATATACTTACCTATTCAATAAAAGTAAGTACTTACATCACATGACACATATGCTACCTTCACAATATAAGATCTTTCCTTCAAGGGATTCAGGCATCAAATTGTAATGAGATTTCTTGTAGCTAATACATCACTTAAGGGCAAACTGACATTCTGAATCTATTTCCTTTTTTTTTTTTTTTCTTTATTCTTTTCATCAATGGAATTCAGGTCACAGCATTCTTTGTAAGATCCCTAGAATGATTAAGATTTTTATTTTCTTTTTTAAAAAAATGTAAACCTGTTGAATAAGCGAGAATGGGAATATTGGTTTTGCACTTAAAGGTGAAAAAGGGATACTGATTTGGTCTTTTGTTCAAAATTGGCAATTTCCAGAGCCAGAAGCAGAGTAAACTATGCCTTTGTATTCATGCTATGGGAAAATATTGAGGGCAAATACATCTTTTGCTGACCTTATTTTGGTGTATCAATCAACAAATTATTAATAACAGTTAATGAACAAATATCTACTTTGAAAAATACTTTGAGTGCATGAAGAACTGTAAGATATAACCTAACAGTAAATTTCTTGAAAGTCACTGTAATTCAGGTTTTCTCAACATCAGCAGTGTTGACATTTCAGGACAGATAATTCTTTGTTGTGGGTGGCTATCCTGTGCATTGTAGAATGTTTAGCAGAATCCCTGGCTTCTATACACCAGAGGCCAGCAGCACGATCCCTCAGTTGTGATGACTAATAAACATCTCTAGACATTGCCAAATAGTCCCCTGGAAGGTAAAGTCACCCCCAGTTGAGAACCACTGTTCTTATTCGACCCACTATCTATTGACTTCAGCTTCATTGTGAATATGATTATAGCAAGGTTCTAGGATGTTTGGATCTAAGAGTAGAAACAGTCACTAAAACAAAGCTATTTTATACCTCTGGAAAATGTGGGAAGTGTTGCTGCTCTTCCCATTACCGTGCTACTTGGTGCTGCGACCATCCATGAATATGTTAAAGTGGTATTAAGCACTTTCAAGAGAGAGGTTTTAGTAAACTGAGTTCCTATATTGTGGCTTAGGAAGGATCGGAGATTAAAGAAGATCTAGATCAGAATTGTGGAGTAAGCAAAGCTAGTTGCTGGTGCTCATCCCATAACACTCTTTCCTTTTGGGGTAACCTAAACCTATTCCTGGCTAGAGATTTCTCAATCTCAGACCTAAGCAGCATTCATTATCCATCATCTCGTTGTAACTCGAACTGATATTGTCTAAAACTGAACTTATTGTATCCCATTGCAAAAATAATTCTGCCTCCCAGTGGATCATTTTCTATTATCGAGCCACCATTCTCTAAAGGTCTTATCTGATTTGTCCACGTTCTTCTCCATTTCCCAGAAGTTGTCAATTTGTTCCTATTGGTTCTTCTTTGTCAGTGCCATTGCAGTTGAACACTACATCTCCATTCTCAAGGCTAAGGAACATCCTCATGGTCAACTGGCTGAATTACCGCCGCACTTCCTAGAGCCTCCCAGCCTCGATCTCTCCCTTCCTCATACGGCTTCGTGCTGCTCTCAGAATGCTAGGCCTAACTATGACTTTTAATGCAGTCTTCCCCCCTCTGCAGCAGCTTAAATCAGGTCCCTTATTTACTGAAGCAAATACAAATTTCTTAGCATGATATTTTGGGTTGTCCTTTTGTTTGCTTCATTTTTCCATCTGTTTGCTCCATTTTTCCATCTTAACTTGGTTCTTTTTCCAGGTGGATTGGATCCTTTCAATCCTTATTCACATTCTGGTCACTTCAATCTTTGTATCTTTTAGTTCCTGATCTGGCATGTTCTTTCCTCCTTGCTGCAAACCCAACTTTATATATATAATAACAAATAATTACGCTTTGTTGAATAGCCACTCCCTTCCCAGTATGGGGCTAAGTGTTTTTATACACATTGCTTTGGGATTTCTTATCCTCACTTCAAAAGCTCTGAGAAGTGAAGTAATGTGTCCAAGGTCACACAGCCAGGGGTGTGGCAGAATCAGTATTTGAATCCAAGTCCACGTGACTGTAGCTGCTGAGTTCTTAATTGTAAGGACACTGTGTTCCCCAGTCACTGGTGGCTTTACATATCTGGTGTTAAGTGGAAGATGGGTAAATGTGATGGAGGAAAGAGAGTTTGTTCTCTGGAATGATCTACTCTCCAAACAGACTGTCTGGAAATTAACTCTTTGCAAGAGTAAGTTGTTTAATTGTTAAGAGAAATGGCCAGAGTCTGTGACAAAGAGAAGCCACAAATTCGCATGCTGTGAAGTTAAGACCAACAAGTCCAGGCACTACAACAGTTGGCTGATGAGGAAACCCAGAGGACATATGAGAGATCCACCACTAGTCAGGGAGGTCAGAAATGTAACCAAAAGGACCAAAAAAAAAAAAAAAAACCAACAAAAAAACAAACAAAAAAAGAGGACAAAGAGATGGATACATCCTGGCTCTAAAAATGACTGGAGAAAAAATAATACCATTTTCTAGCAAGGAACAATTAATGAAAATAATGACATCTCTACCTATATTATAAGGAATTAATTGGGTGTAGATACTTTCTAAAGTTGAATTTAATGAATGTTATATGGAAAACTATTTGTCATTTTGGTTCATCTAAACTAATTTATTTGTATTCAATATCCTTACAAAGAGCTTAATTTAAGGTATTAATATTATTAAGCCAGAAACATCATAATGTGAGAGAGCATAAAACTTTGAAGGATGCTACCTAAGTGTACAATATAGGATTTCTTTTGATTGATTTTACTAGATTATCTATTACATAATAAGCCTCTCACACAATTAGTGCTCAAAATAGGACAGAGTTTGCTTATTACCTGATTAATAATATTATATTAGACACTGTGGGTAAGACAAAAATGATTATAACATAATTTCAAGTCCCAAAGGAACTTAGACTCTACTAGGGTAATTAAGGCAGGCTAACAAATATAACATAACACAGAATGTAACATGTGTTACAAATGTTCTAAAAAGGAATTTCAGAGATTCTGAGAGGAGGGCACATTCAGTTTTCAAAATGAGGGAAAATTTCCAGAAAAGGAAAGAATTTGAAGTGTGTCGTAAACCAGTGAGTTGGAAGGCATAAAAAAGAGATGGAGGAACAGAAGGCATTTTAGATAGAGAGAAAAATATAAGCAAAGATATGGGGGTGGGAGTGCGGAGGTTGTTGGGGTCTTGTTCAATCATCACTATAGGTAGGGTAGGAAATTTCGACAAATTTTCCTGAGCACCACCTGTGAGCCAGGCAACGTACACGGCACTGGTGGAATAAGGCTGGTTGAAACACAGGCTTGCCGTCTAGGGGCAGGAGAGCTAAAACAGGAAAAGCTGTTTCAGGCCAGACCATGAGGAGCTTTGAATCTGACCTCAGGACAAAGAGATTTGCACAACACTTAACCATTTAAAGTGTTAGATAAGGACACATGATGCGATATAAGTAGAAATATATTTTTTAGGAAGAATGAATTTCATAGACAAATAAATACAGGAACCTAGTCAGGGGGGATATTTAGGAGGCAATTATAATGATTCAGAAAAAAGACAATGCAAGAATGGAAAACAGATTTATAAATAAGAATTATAACAGGAGAGATCATCAGAATTTGGCAATTGATTTGTTGACATAAATGCATTGGCAATGATTTATCCTTTGTAATCTCCAAAGCTAAATTTATCTACTTTTCAAAACATGGGAAATCTGATTAAATAGTTATCTTCACCATTGTCTGTAAACACAATTATACTAAAAAGACTTGATGGATGTATTTCAGGAGCAGAATGGGTAGGCTATGATTCTTGGCTTGATAAGAAATCTGAAGGATTAAAATAAATATTTTCTGGCAATTGAAGAAAAAGCTTTGGAGATGATAGTTTTATTTTTAAGTCACAAACAAAGCAAAACAAAATTAAAAGGCCTGGATTACCTAGACTAATTACATTCCAGAAATTGAGTCAGTAGCATTGATATGATTTCTCTCCCACCTTTACATCTTTATGCTAAATAGAACTTAATGCAAACAACAAAGATCTATAACGCTTATTTTAAAAATTAAAACTCAAATATTTTCAAGGGAAAAATAGCTTAAGAAGTTTGCCTTGACTATTGAATCTTGGTAGGTTGTAAGCGTCAAGAAATTTTTATTCTTTTCCTCTAACAGTGCAATAATAAACAAAAATTTGCACCCTAATATCAACATTTAAAAAAATGAGAAGGATAGAAGTGAGGATGCCAACACAAATACTGTATCAATACAATGCAAGCACACTGAACTTCAGCCAACTTGGAGAAAGCATTCTTTCAACAGTGTTTCCAAGCCCAGTGCCAGCACAACCCCCATCGGAGCCAAGGGTAAAACTATAAAAACACACCCTAATCTGCAGTTCTGTCTGTCAGAGTCTGAGGACACATGGATTGAATTCACATCCAGGAAATTTTTGTTAAGAGGACTGCCTTCTGTGGCAGGTGATAGAACCAGGGGGCAGTGACAAAATCACAGCAAACGGAGGGCTTTGTCACTTACGTTTTCTGGTGATTCAAATAGGAAAGCTAAGATACGGCAAGTTTCCAAATTTCGTCTCTTTACAAGATAGGTAGATACTGCCAAAATAATCAGTCAATCCAGTGAAGCAATTGATCTTACCTGAGCTTGGCATCGTGTAGATCAAATGGTGGTGGAATTTTTCCCCTACCTTTCATCTGGTTGGTGTAGTGTACTGTAGTCTAGTCAAAAATCACAGAGGCAAGAACAAATGACATTCAGCATTAAGGTATTGCCTATGAGAATGTTAGACAAACCAGTTTTCCTAAATACTGTTAGGAAAATTTAAACTTAGTTCAAAAGCCTTTTTCTTGTTCTAGGTGAGTCTGCATTAGACAATATAAGATAATTACCTGAATATTAGTTTTTTTTATCCAGAATAAAAAGAATTAAGAAGAATTAAAACAAATCTTTAGTTTGAGAGAGGAAGGTAGTTAAAAAATCTATATCTTATTATTTTTTAACAAATTAAGAGGAGTGTCTAGAACCACACTATGACATATTCAGTATTAGAGCCAATTTCAGAATTGCCATTTTCAAATTTAAAATATAAACTGTCACAAAAAGCTTTGAATTTTGAGAGATATCACAAATATCACAAGATACTATTTATTTATTTAGACAGAGTCTCACTCTGTCACTCACGCTGGAGTGCAGTGGCATGATCATAGTTCACTGTAACCTCCAACTCCTGGGCTCAAGTGGTTCTCCTGCCTCAGCCTCCCAAGTAGCTGGGACTACAAGTGTGTGCCACCATGGCCAGCTAATTTCTTAAACATTGTTTGTGCAGTGAGGTTTCACTACGTTCCCCAGGCTGGGCTCAGCCTCCTGGCTCAAGTGATCCTCCTGCCTCAGTTTTCCAAGGTGCTGGGATTCCAGGCCTGCTTTCTAATTTTTTAATCCTGAAGAACTAGGGGCAGGATAATCATTGAGAGGAAAATCAATACATTCTAAGCACTTTAGGCTCAGTGTCCTACATTTTTCTAACTGTTTTGAATTTTATCAAATTCTAAAATTCTCAGTGGTGAAAGAAGCCTATTATAACATTATTGTTAGATAAATCTATGATGGGTGATTTTGAACAAGTCATGAAATCTTTCTGCCCATTTCTAAAAGTTACAAATTAGTAATTAGTCCCTAATCTCACTTAATTATCAAGAGTATTTACATAAAGAATTAGATATAGTAACTAAAATGGTTTTAGATCTTCAGCTATTCTTTTGCCCTTTTGCTCCTTTGAAAACTAAAAAATATATTACGATGCCAGTTCAATCTTGTGTATATTTATCTGTTTATGCAAATTTACTTGCCAATAACTTTTTCTCTAGCCTTCCATTGGCATAAAAGATGTTACAGAGTTAATATATCTTATATATTTAAATAGCAGCTGTCCCAAGAAATGAACTATGCTTCAAATTTTCCATTTTAGTTAATGCTTTCACTTGTTTTACATGTGATTCCATGTAGATTCTGGGGCTTTGGCACTAAGCTAATTAATATAATTCAGATAAAGATTTTCAAAAGAAAAAAATGAATACCATTATTAATACCCACAATCACTGTTGAGCAGGGTTTTCCACTGGGATACTATGGAATTTTCTTTCTTGGCCCTAAAAAGATTATTAAAAAAAAAAAAAAATTCAAAAGACAGCCAGAATCCCAAGTAACCAGGGAGGATAATAGATACAATATTTATCTTTTTCTTTTCTTTCCTTTTACTTTCAAGTAATTACTTTGCTTTATGCCCTTGCCAACTGGATCACAACCAAGCTTCTTACATAGAGTCAGTCGAAACTAATCTATCTTCCCTATTGGAAAGGGTTGCGAACTGTCCCCAGCCACTACACTTTCAGAAGACAAATTTGGAAAAGCCTCTTTCAAGAGACCACCATCAGTTAGAAAGAGTTGGCGCCTCTCAAAGACTGTTCCATTCAATACCAGTCATCCAAAAGTGTTGGACCAATACCCGTCCTCTGTTGTGAACCATCTATAACGTGGTCACTGCAACATGAAAGAGAGAGAAGATTATTCCTTTGCTTACGTGTTTGGGAACTGAATCATCAGAGAGCAAATATACAAGGAGGCAGAACTTAGCACATCAATTCCTGGCATATACTATGTTGGCTGTCTTCTATCAGAAACAAATAAAGCAATTTAAAAATGAATCAGCATCAACAAAACTATCTTTATCTTTACCTTTTTTAAATGTATCTTTAGATAAATTTTTCATCTTCAGGATTCGAGAGATAACCTAGAGTTCTCATAATATCCACACAAAATCTGAGTAAAGGTTCACAGAAGCTGAATTTAGAGGTTCCAAATGGGAAAAAGCCATGGAATTAAAGGACTTGGATTTTAGTCCTAAAGTCATCACTAGCTAGAAGTGGGAGTTAAGCACTTCATTTCCTCGAGCTTAATTTTCTAAATCTGCTAAATGAGAGCAAGAATATCCCTTATTCATCTTCCACATAAAGATTATTATGAGAGTTGGAGGAATTTGTGTAGCTCTCTGCCTCTCAAATGGGCTACAAATGTTCATGTATGAAAGGTCTTTGAAAGCAGAAGATAAAAACCTGGCATCTTCATAGAGCATCATTGTTATTATGAGATTCTGAATGATAGTTAAAATCATTTTGAATTTGTATTTTTATTAAAATAAACATAGCTATGTCATGGATTTTGCATGAACCATTAAGATAAAATATAGGGTTGTAAAAAAAATTTCTTATTTGGGGAGAACTACTGTGGCTTACCAGAACTCCAGTGTTAACCATTAATTCTTGCCTGCTGTTTGTGATTCTTTACAGGAAAGGTTTGATACACCCTGGAAAGGAAAATATTAGCATTTCAAAATGTAAAAGCTCTCTACTAATGTGTGTTCTGGGTAGTGGTCTCATTAGTAATTTTTTCCAAAAAGGGGAGCATCCTCAAAAATAGTTTTTATCTATCTTCTACTCTCTTTTGTGCAGAACTACCAGTTTGTTCTTATGTTTGGAATGTTAACTTTATCATCATCTTGGTCTCTACTAATGTATTTTTTATTGCTGTTGTTAGACACATTGCCCAGTAAAACAAGTAGATCTCAGAAGCTAAACTGAGCCATCCTCCAAAATGAAGAGATTGACGAATAAATGATGGCCACATTAGCCCAGGTTCTCTTAGGGTAAGACTGGCTGTAGCGAGCAGTAGATGGGGTTATGGTCTCCAGCTGGCCATGCTGAGCTCTGCCCTGTGTCTCTCCTTTTGGCTACAGCAGCATCTGAGTATGAATCCCAGACTTAATGCAACCTCACTTTTCCAATAGATGCAGAATAGTTTTGACTAAGCACCATGAAGATTTCAACCAAATGAACAGAAGTTCTGGAGACTGTATTCTATGTTGGGAAGATAGTAATACTTCTTTGATGATTTCAATATAAAATCAAATTCTAGGGATCTCAACCATGGGAGAGGGAAGAATAACTCTGTGTAGCTAAATTTAGCTGCCTTACTCCATTATAATGAAGCTCAGAATAAAACCTGTGGCTCCCCTTTAGCCAGTGCATAAAACTTTACAGAGTGCATTCTATAAATTAATTTCACTTATGGTTTCATCTTATTTTATTTTTTTTCTACTCAAATGTTTTCTTTACCCTGATTTTTTCACTATTTTTTATATTTTATCTTATAAGTGTGTATGTGTATGTGTGTGTATACTTGGTAGGTGCCTTGAATGCTGTAATACATATTATATTTTTCTTTATTATTATTTTTCCTTATATAGACTATAATGTGATCAGAGGAGATGAAGAACAGAGATCTTGTGAAATTATTCTTAGTAAGATTCCCCACATGATGATTTTACTCAAAATATTATAGTCCTTATGGTTCTAGTCTTCTTTTTCCCATGTCTGTATCATGCATTTACACATAGTAAATGTTACCTTTCAGAACCTTGATGCAATATTTGTACCTGTTTGCTAACCGGTACTATGAAACAGGAATTATACTAGAGATTTTTGCATAGGTTATTTTGTGTAATCCTCACAGCTATCTTCATTTTATAGATGAGAAAACTATGATTCACATTCATTTTCAGTCCTCTTAGTTTCAGTCAAAATTCTCCCTGCTTCTATGTTATTACCAGGAAAGTAAAAACTTGCCATTGGAAGATTAAAAAAAAAGGAAGTTACTCCTTGAGTACCTACTCTGTACCAGCTGTGTGTACAGTGCTGATCTAGCTACAGCCACTATTTTACTTAATCCTTACAGAAAACTGGAAGATAGTGCTTGCTCATTTCATAGCTGCAGATTTTTGGGTAAAGTGAGATTCCACGACTTGCACAAGACCACCTAGCCACCAAGTGTTAGAACCAAAATTTAAGATCAGGTCTGCCTGTTCTAGTGTCAATGATAACTTCCTTTAGTTGCAACAACTAATTCTTCATTGTTCAAAAATTATAGGCAGTGTGATAAATTATTACTCGGATAATTTATTTGCTGAGTTATTTTTCCGGTTTCAAATGATTCTTCTTATATATTCCCATCCTCAATTTAAAAAAAAAATGGGAATACAGAATAAAAGAGAAGAACAAATTGACAGAAGAGAACATAAATGAAGTTAAAAGAAGAAGTCAGGCTGAGAACCATAAGGCTGGGCTCCTGCTTATTTGTTGGTAACTCACCTTTGTAAAGTGGCCATGTGTCCCCTCCCTCCTGGCTAGAAGTAACAAGGGGAACGGGCTGGTCCTGCCCCTCTTGTCTGGGCTGCTTCTTGTCTTAGTCGTCTAGAGGGATCATGTACTGAGCAGCTGTAATAATGCTAATAAAAGCAATACCTGTAGTTTAAAAAACAAATTCCCAGACATATGTGACTACTGTATTGCTGGCTCACCTTGCTAAATGTCATACTGAGTGAGACTATGGAGGCTAGGGGGGGAAGAAAAGAAAAGGTGCTTTCTGCCACTGCAGTTCCTAAAGTCCAGCATTATGTAAGTCTCTATGGTAGGACATAGAAGTGTTGATGAACAACTGTGAGAAAAATTGAGTGACATGAAGGTTCAAACCTAGGAGACTGCCGCTGCCCCAGCGTGGGAAATCTTTATGTCTGCGGAGATTCATCTCTAAGGTTGAATTATTTCTGAAATCACTATTTCTGAAATCATTATTTCTGAAATCACTTTAAATTCTGCTTTTTAGTTTACTACAATATACGTCATCTTTCTCCCCTCTTGCCAGCAATAGTTAACTAACCTAAAATGTCCTGATTTAACCCATCAGGCAAAGCCAGAGATCCGAGCTGGAAAAATCTCAAATGCGAATTTCATTAAATGTTGAACAGGCTACTTTCAATAACTTCGAAAGCTTTGGGGGGAGAAGGGTTGAGTTTGGAGTGTTTTTCACAACTTTACTACATTCATATGTTTACTGTGGTCAAATTAGAATGGTGGTTTTTGTTTTGTTTTGTTTTGTTTGCTGCACCAAATTTCTCTGTAACAGATGGAATAGAAAGTGTTTTTGAACCTTAATGATGTGTTTTTTTCTTATTTTTTTTGTATTGTTTTCCAATTGTTTCACATATTAATGTCTTTTCTCATTAGTAAGTTGGGAGGTGAGAGGAGATAGGGGCTATATATTTATTATCCTTTATTCACAACACTGAGAGTTCCTAATATACGCTTGCTCAGTGGCTGAAAAATATTTCATATTTAACTTAAGCTATTTTAATTTCTAACTTCTTATATATTGATAGGAGCTCTGATAACATACTGTAACTATGGTTCTTACAAAATGTTATGCTTGCTTCTTAAATAAGTAGGTGCAATGAGTGTTTAGGCTTCTGAAATTTATATCTACAGACCACACTCGGTGTCCTAATTTTACTGGAAAGTTGATGGTGAAACAATTCTTGAACCTGAAGCCAAACTGTGTTTTGTATGGCAAGGGACAGAAATTCCTGCAAGCAGAAATATAATAATAATAATAATAATAATAATAATAAAGGCAGAGGTAATACCCAGCAGTCGGGCAGAACTGTGTCTGTGTGTCTGTGTTTTGGGATGTGTTTGGCTTGGTGCCTCCTCCAGGGAGGCCGCTGCCCGCTCATCCTCCCTGGCCCACTCTGGCTATATGACTTCCTCCCTTAGATTTGATCTTATCATTTTTTTTTTTTACCTGTTCTGGCTCCTACTCCTAGCCTACCCTATCTTAGCTGCCAATCCTGGTCCCCAGCAACAGGGGCCTGGGCCCAGGCTTCCAAATTGTCACCTGCGTCTGCTCCCTGTTGGAACAGATGCACTACTTTCTCTTATCAGTACAGGCTAAGTCATTTAACCAGGCTGAAAAGCCAAATCTGTTATCTCATAAAATAAATTGGGCATTTGATTCTGTCTTTTATTATATATTCAAGACTGGTTAAGAAATTCTGATCTGGGCACAGTGGTTCACACCTGTAATCCCAGCATTTGGGGAGTTCAAGGCATGAGGATGGCTTGAGCCCAGGAGTTTGAGACCAGCCTGAGCAACACAGCGAGACTCTATCTCTACAAAAATTAAAAAATGATCTGGGTGTGGTGGTTCATGCCTGTAGTCCTAGCTACTTGGGAAGCTGAACCAGTAGGATTGCTTGAGCCTGGGAATTGGAGGTTGCAGTGAGCTATAATAGTGTCACTGTACTCCAGTTTGGGTGACAGAGCAAGACTTTGTTTCACCAAAAAAAAAAAAAAAAAAAATTCTAAGAGTCTAAAGGAGTCAACCTTAGGCTCAGTATCATTTAGCATCTGTATTACTTAAAATGCAGCTTCTTCAAGCACAGAGACTATGGATATTCTACAAGGTTTGTATATTAATATAAATAAACTGGAACCTGTAATCACTGTTTAATGCTTGTTATAATGAATATATAATCAAAAGGTAAGTGGTAGATTTCAAAATTAACAGCTAGAGAAGAAAGATTATAGAATTGTATTTACAAAGTACAAAAGATATATGAAAGGAAGAAAAGAATGAAATTCATCACAGATAAGAAAAGGCAAGAAAGAAAGAGTGAAAAATAAGCTCTAAAAGTACTTAGAATATAATGTGGAATAATGAATTACACACAGACTTGGTCAGGAACAGTCCAGATGTCCTAAGTGGACAATGTAAGAAGAGGGAATCCTAAGAAATTTCTATTACTGTGCTGGTGATCCACTCAGACATTATAAGCATTTATTCATGGTTGGTGCCTCAGATCTTTGAACCTCTCTAGTATTATACCCTAATAACCTTAAGGGATTTTAGTTATACATTACTTAATTGTTCTACCACTAGAAAAGAAAAGTGGGTAGGAGGTTGAGTTTGTACCACATTTGTCTCTATATTTCCAGCACACAGTGTAAACTCCATAACACCAAAAGCAAGATTAAAAATAAAGATTAAAACTAAACAAATAAGGGATAAGTGGAAGAGAAAATGGATGAATTTTTAAAAATCTTCTTAACTGGAAAATGCAGAATAGAGGTTAGTAGCTGATTACTAGCAATCTGCTAGTTTACCTTAAAATTTTCCTTGTATCTGTAAGTTGGTTGACCTTAACATGCCATCAATGACCTACACTGATTTTAACTTGCCTCCTTATTAGCTAGCATAACACCTTTGCCCTCCATAAAGACAATTATTAAGGTATCAGATCTAGGTCTCAGGAGAAAAATACTTTTTAAAAGTCTATGTAAATAATAATTCCTTTCTCTTAAACTTCTTTTAGTCTGCACAAGAGAACCCATAACAAATTGAAAATAGTGTCTCAACAAAACTAAATGTGCATTATGATTTTAGCTACTAATATAAAATGTATGTGTATAAGAATAAAACAGAATGAAACACACTAAACAAGTAACACTGATTGCATGGGTGATTTCTATACTTTCCACAGTAATCGCACATTCTTCATGATTAGTTAAAAAGCTAATTATAAAAATAACTTTTAAAATGGAAAGTATCAAGTTTTAAATAGCACAGTATTTGGTGACTCTGTGAAGACTGACTTTCAAAGTTAAAGGAGTGATCAAACGGTATTAGATTAACGAGAGCCTTCATAGTGGAAGTGAGTTCATGCGTTGGGGGGAAGGACAAGAGGGGTGCTGAGGATGCATTTGGGGTTTCTGAACAGAGTCACTCCGCTACCTACAGTTATACAGACACATTTATTTGGCCTGCACAACAAGGGTCAATTCAAGCAAATCTTGTTTGTTTGAATTTGGTCTGACATTTAAAGCTTGTGAGAAGCTGCACAAAAGACAATCACATTTCTAGTTTCTCTTGAAAATGGAATATGTGGCAATGCCTGATCCACATTTGTGACAGCAACAACCATCAGGGGCTCATAAGCACCATAGTTGGTCACATTTTCTTCACTTTTATTTTCCCCCTCCACCTACCTCCCCTCACCTGTTCCTTTTGCCTGCCTGAGTCTCAGGAGGCCTTAGGTATTCTAATTCCATTCTGGCTTTTTTTTTTTTTTCTTCAAAGGAGAACATGGAACTTTGGAGAAAACAGAGATTTATTTTTGCCTTTCTCTTCTTCTGTGTTTTCTCTTGTAAGTTTTGTGTGAATGGTCAAAATGAGAGGAGAAGGACTTGATCTGTAATATTGACGCAAAAAGAAATGGTAACCGAAATTAACAATTGATGGATGAATGGGTAAACAGAATGTGGTATAGACATACAATGAAATATTATTCAGCCTTAAAAAGGAAAGATATTCTGACACATGCTACAACAGGGATGAACCTTGAAGACATTATGCTAAGTGAAATAAGCCAGACACAAAAAGGCCAATTATGCATGATTCCACTTATATGAGATGCTTAGTCAAAATCATAGAGACAGAAAGTAGAATAGTGGTTGCCAGGAGCTGGAGGATGGGGGAAGTGGGAAGTTGTTGTGTAATGGGTACAGAGTTTTACTTTTACAAGATGAAAGGAATTTTGGAGATGGATAGTGATGAATGTACAACACTATGAATGTTTTTAATACTATTGAGCAGTACAATTTAAATGGTTAGGAAGGTACATTTTATGTTATGTGTATTTTACCACAATAAAATAAACTTCTAAAAATAACTTAAAACAGAAATGATAAAATATGCTATTATTTCCTTAGAGTGGAGTGTATATAAGAATTTGGGATCCATATCAGCCAGAGGAGCATAGGATACAGAATCAGTAGATTTTGTAAGTGGCTGAAATTTTAGCAAAGAAGTAATTTTTCTGAAACTAATTCCACTTCTGCATTTTTAGGAATTAGTGTTTCTAAGGCAAAAGTGACAAATTTGAGAGATGATTTATAAAATGGCCATTAGTATTTAGAGATTCTTTTTGACCGGGATGGGTTAAACGTAACTATAAAAGACACATATTTAAATTATGCCAGATTAGAAATCATAGAGTCCTTCCCAATGGCAAAGGTGAATTTACCAGGGAGTAATCTGAACTTTCCCTGGGCATTGTCAAGAATAACTCTCTTGCCTGGGGAGGGAGAGTAAAGGAGAAGGAGACGGAGGAGGCAGCACAAAATTAATGACCTCTGGAACTCCCAGATGTGCATGACTCAATTTTCTCTAATATTTGGAGAAGGACAAATACAGGTGAGATGAAAATAGCCAATATGTGTCTTTCCCACCCAGGGGTGTTCTTGCCCCATCACTCCACAAAGATGTTGGCATTGCACACGTGCAGCTGGAACCGCTGAGTAAACTGCAGCGGGAATCTCACTGCAACCTCCTGATGGGTGTTTCTTGTCAAAAGCAAGGTAGCCATGTTCTCACTGGCCTCTGTCCTCAAGCACCAGGAAGGAGGAAAGTAAAATCCCTTTATTTTTATAATAATAATAATAATGATATGTTCAAAGGGTCTTTCTTTCCATTTTCCAATTACAGTTAAATAGCATTTATTATTTTTTTCATTTCCTTAGTATATGTCATGATCATTAGGTCTCCTCCCATGTATAAATCTAGCACATCAGACCACAATTTGCACTGTCAGCTCCTATGAGTGAAATCTATTGCACTTGGGGAGCTGTCCCGCTTTTGCCTTTGTAGCAACTTTTAGACCACAATAACCATCATCAGTTTAAAGCAAGCAGATCCATTACATTTCCTCTGTTCCTACAGCCCCACATTAAGCTAATATTATCTATTTCCCAAGTGAAAAGAGTCCTTCCAGTCCTATCAATTATTAATTCCTTGCTTGCAGCTAATGTTTTCTTTGAATTATTTAAATGCATCTTCATTTATCAATAAACATAAAATGTTAAACAAAGAATACTGATGAAGGGCATTATTTAAGCCATAACATTTTATGAGATTATTTCAAGCGCCTTTTCTGATTTATTAACACAATATATTTTATAATTATTTTTCTCTTTCTAAAAAAAAAATTATTCTGGATATCCTCTAGAAGTTTGCAGATGTTGTGAGTGCTCTCTTTAACTTTGATTGTGATTTTGACAAGTTTCTTTAAAAATATTCTTGGATGTATGTGTGCATCTCTCCCTCCCTCCCTCCCTCTCTCCTTCTCCCTTCCCCCATGTTTACATGTATACACACACATACCTGCACACACAAATGTGCATATGTAAATGTACATGAGTATTTTTATTTACTAAGACACATGTTCATTGTTTCTGATTTTAAAGACACCATTAAGTTTAAATTTTCTGTCATGAATTCTATAATATTGTATTCAGCAAAGCTTATCTGTATGGATTTACAAGCATAATACAAACATGAATTAGGCAAGTAGACAAAGAACACATTTTTATTGTTCAAAATGAGGCAAATGAACAATAAAATTGTCTACCATTTATTGATTATTATTTTTATTTTAAAGTGTTAGCAATAACAACCACACATGCATTTGTGCATACACACTCACACCAACTTGTATCTATAATCGTGCCTATAATCTCTTTTGTTTCCTGTTTTGTAACTCCAAATAAAATATGGCCTATTGAGAAGTCCAGCTACAATAGGTGTACATTTTTGTTTTGTCACCTTCTGAAATGTTTATTCTGAAGTAAATAGTCCATATACACCAAATCAGAAAAATTAAATCTTTGTGCTCACAGATAAAAGAAAAACCTTTATGGTAAAAATTAATATAATCATCCAACCCATGCCCCTTTCACTGACATTTATTTTAGAGCAGTGATATCCTTTAAATGTTACGAAATTGGTATTGGTGAATCTAATCACTTTTCTGCAATTTAGAGAACTCTGAATTCTCTGCTGACCCAAATTATCAAGAAAAATTTCTACATGTTTACAATAACATTCTGTGATAAAGTATGCATGTATTTTAACAATAGATTATAATTATTTTCAATGTCCAACAATACACTTTGAAATATCAAAGATTGTTTAATTCATGGCACTCCAGAAGAATTCCAATAACCATATAATATTCCAGCAATACAATTTTGAAGCAGGCAATGATCTTGAAAGTCATATGATCCAAGCCTCACTTTATAAAACCTAAGAAACTCATATCTAGGAATGTTATTGACTTGCCCATGGTCATAAAGCTAGTAACACTTACTACTAAAGTTCATAGATAAATGTAAGTTTTTGCTGTATTTGCTTTAGAGGAAAGAAAACTGTACATTTCCAGTGGCATATATGGTTTATCAATATTTGCTTTAGGTTGAAATTAATCAATCCTTGAAAAGTCAATGGCAATAGAGTTACCTCTCAATATAGTAAGGCTGTGATTGTGTAAACAAAGTTTTGCAAGCAAAAATGTAGCCAAATTCAGGTAATGGTAACAAATCATAATGTCCATTGTTAACATCTGTAAGTTTTAAAATTGTATGACATAAAGTTCTATAAGTTATTTCATGACATAAACTCAGGATAAGCTCTAGGCAAAATGTGAACTAAGGGAAATAGTGTTTTTATGCTGTCTCTTCCTTTTAAATAGTAACTAATCTCTAAGGCAATAGCTGATAATTGCTCACCTTAAATTTAAGGCATTTTAAATACCAGGTGTCAGTCACTATCCTAGGCACTTGAAAGTTTATTCCTAACAACAACCATTTCAACCAGATCTTATTGCTCCTGTTCTATAGACAGGGAACCACATTCAGTAGAGGTGGAATCATTTTCCTGAAGTATTCAGCTGGTAGGAGAATCTTAAAGCCCATACTTTTCCACTAAAAGCCTTCAACTTTATCTCATAAAATCTATGAGGAGTTTTAAGAAGATTTTAATTGTTTGTTTCTTAAACAGCTTTTTAAAGGTATAATTGACTTGCAAAGAAATCTTGCATATTTGAAGCATACAATTTGATATATTTTGACAAATGTACATATTTGTAAAATGAGCACCTCAGCCAAAACAGTGAACATAATCATCCTCCCTCAGTAATCTAGGGATCAATTTGCAGAGAACTGACATCTTAGCAATATTGAATCCTCCTATCCTTGAACAGAGTATATTTTTATAATTATTTAGGTCATCTTTAATTTCTCTCCATTTTGTAATCATCAGGCTATAGGTCATGCACATCTTTTGTTAGATTTATTCCTAAATATTTCATATTTTTGATGTTATTGTAAATGGTATTGTTTAAATTTAAATATCCAATTGTTTGTAGCTAATACATAGAAATACAATTGATTTGAGTATATTGAGCATATAAATTGTAAATTTGCTAAACTTATTTTTAGTTCTAATAGCTTTTCTATAGCTTCCATTGGATTGTCTACCTAAATGGTCATGCCATGTGTGAATAAAGACAATTTTACTTCTCCTTTTTCAATATCACTGCTTTTCATTTCTTTTTCTTGCCTTATTATACTGGTTAGAAACTTAAGTACAATGCTCAGCAGAAGTAGTAAGAGCCATCCTTGTCTTGTTCTAGATCTTGGGAGGAAAGCATGTACCTTCTCACTATTCAGTATGATGTTAGCTATGGGTTTTTATAGATGCTCTTTATCAGATTGAGGAAGATTCCTTCTATTCCTAGTTTGCTGAGAGGAGTTTTTAAGAAGCATGAATAGATGTTAGATTTTGTCAAATACTCTTTCTGTGCTTATTAAGGTCATCATATGTTTTTTTACTTTTAGTTTGTGCTATGTCTGAATGTTTGCCCCACAAAATTCATATGTTAAAATACTAGCCCAAAGGTAATAGTATTAGGACGTGGAACTTTGGGAGGTAGTTATAAATTGGGTTAGTACTCTTATAAAGGGGACATTCCCTGCCCCCCACTCCCTGAAAGCTAGTAGGTTTTCCCAACATGTGAAAGGAGCCATTTATGAGTGGGTCTCACTGGATCAAATCTGCTGGCACCCTGATCTTGGAACTTATAGCCTCTAGAACTATGAGTAATAAATTTCTAGTTTATGGTATTTTGTTATAGCAGCCCAAACAGATTAAGACAGTCATTCTGCTAATATGGTGAATCATATTGATTGATTTTTGAGAGTGAAGCCATTCTTGCATTCCTGTAGTAAATTCTACTAGGGATGTTGCATTATCCTCTTTATATATTGCTGGATTCACATTGCTAAAGTTGTGTTCAGAACATTTTTATATCTATGTATATTTTATATCTATGTAATTTTTAAAGCATCTCTATCTGTAAATGTGAAATATTGGAATCTAGGTTTCTTATAATGTCTCTTTCTGGTTTTGATATCAGGGCAATTCTGGACTCATAGAATGAATCGAAAAGTATTCCTTCTCCTTCAATTTTCTAGAAGAGTTTGTGTAGAAGTGGTATTTTATCTTCCTTAAATATTTGGTAGCATTCACCAGTGAAGCCATCTGTACCTCGAATTCTCTTTTTTTAACAGAAAATTCAATTTTCTAATGGATATACAGATAACTAGGTTATTTATTCCTTCTTGTGCAAACTTGGGTGGTTAGTGTTCTTCAAGGAATGTGTCTGTTTCCTCTAAGTTGTTGGATTTTTTGGGATAGAATTATTCATGATATCCCTTTATTAACCTTTTAATATCTATCAAATCTGTAGTGAAGACATCTCTGCCATTCTTGATATTGGTAATTTATGCCTTCTATTTTTTTTTTCCTGATCTGTCTGTCTTAAGGTAGATTTTATTGATCCCACAGAAAGAGATTTTGGTTTCATTAATTTTTCTATTATGTTTATTTTCTATTTAATTGATTTCTGAATTGGTCTTTATTATCTCTTTTTGTCTACTGATTTGGGTTTAATTTGTTCTCTTTTTTTCTTAAGGTAGAAGACGCAGTCATTAGTTTGAAAGCTTTCTTCTTTTTGAATATGGGCATTCAGTGCTACACATTCCACCCCAAAACTGCATAAGTGGCACCCTATAATTTTGATAATATCACATTTTTATTTTTATTCCATTTAAAATACTTTCTAATTTGAAACAATTCATATACTCTTTTGTTTTTTCAGACATAGGTGATTGCATCTGGACCAGCTAGCATGGGGCAGTGCAATGGAAGTTAAGTGGAGATACAGTAGGACTTACTCAGTTGCTATGAGGGCCACAGGAAAGGAAGGAAACAAAATTAATGAAAATAGAGGTATTTGGATGGAAAGGTAGCTTTGGTTTTTTAACATGGGTTTTAATGTCAGCAGATATCTAAGAACATTATTCAGCATCCATTTAGAAATTTGAAATAAGTGTTTAGGAGAGATCAGAGATAAAAAGAAAAAACATCTGAGTGTATGAGTGAGTCATTCACTAAGAGGTGAAGCCAAAATACTGTATTACCTATCTAAAGAGCACAGTATATACAACTGCAGTTGACCCTTGAACAATACAGGTTTGAACTGTTCAGGTCCACTTTTACTCAGATTTTCTTCAATAAAAGTTACACCAAGTGTGCCTGCCTCTCCTGATTCCCTTTCCACCTCCTCTACCTCTCTGCCTCTACCACCTCTGAGATAGCAAAACCACTCCATCCTCTCTCTCCTCCTCCTCAGCCTATTTATTCAACATTAACATGACAATAAACACCCTTATGATGATCCACTTCTGCTTAAGACATAGTAAATATATTTTCTCTTTCATATGACTTTCTTAATAACATTTTCTTTTCTCTCACTTACTTTATTATAAGAATATCGTATATAATGCATATAACATAAAAATATGTGCTAATTGAGTGTTTGTTATTGGTAAAGCTTCTGGTCAACTGTAGGCTATTAGTAGTTATGTTTTGGGACAGTCAAAAGTTATATGCAAATTTTCGACTGCATGGGAATATTGATGCCCCTAACCTCTGCCTTGTTTAAGGGCCAACTGTTTAAGGGCCAAGTTAACCTGTACATGTTCTAAGTGCTTTGCACATTTAACTAACTTAATGATCATACAACCTTATGAAGAAAGTGCTACTATTATTTCCACTTTACAGATTGGGAAATGAAGATACAGTGAGATAAGTTAGTTGAGTAATGGAGCAGGGATTTGAATCCTTAGCAATCTGGTTCCTGAATTCACGTTTTAACTACTACACTTTACTGCCATTCTACTCCCCAAATAATATACCACATGGTATCCAAGCAAGTGCATAGACAGTTATGATAACATGTTAAGATGTTAACCAGTGTTTTGTTTCCATAGTTGAGAAAGAATAAGCACTGTTAGGCTTTTATTCTCTGTACCACTTCTTTTCTCTTATTCAATGAAACCAGCTAAGGCCTTTGTGTTTACTAACCTCAGTTGCAGTTGTGTTACAGAACTTAAAGTAGAAGTTAGCCACACACAACTTCCCTCCTGCTTCTCTTTTATGACAGCTTGTGTTCATTAACTCTGTGAAAGAGTTATGCTAAGGTGAGGGACAGAAGCAAGTTCTAGCTACAATGGGGAGGAAAAGGGACTGCAAAAGCAGTAGGAGGTAGTAATGATATTTCCCCAAGGCCAAGAGTTCTGCAAGGGAAGGAGCAGAACTTCAGAGGGGAAGGGCCAGATGGCGCCCATAGAAACAGAGCACCCCAGGCACTAGTCTCTCAGCAAAGATCCCCTGTTTAGTCTTGGAACAAGTAGTGAAAACACCTGTGAGCAAGGGCATGTAGGTTGGACAGTGGTAAAATATAGGCTGACCATGGTGGAGTTAAAGCCAGAGCTGTTTCTCTGGTTACCATTTACTGGGCATCACATAAGTTTCCCACATTTGAGATCACCCAAAATTAAGATATTAAATTTACCATCAGCTCAGTAGGATGGAGACTTTAGGCCATTTGATTAAAACATGATTTTAAAAAAGGATAGTGAGTGAAATACATATTTCTTTCACTCCTGAATTTTCAGAGAAATTATATACCTGATACTTTCATTCTAGGAACACATTCATTCAATCCCTTGTATGTTTAGAGCTCCTATTATGTGCCAGACATTACATAAAGTGCTGGAATTGCAAATATGTATAAAACACACTCCTTGCCATTGAAGGCTGCACGGTTTGGCAAATACAGTTGCAATGGATGGAATAAGCAATAGAGATTTATGTATGAAGCATAAAAAGAGAAGAGAAGATCGGTGAGATTTCATAGAAGAAATTATACCAAATTTGGCACCAAAAGCCAAATAGAAAAACTATTGGTGTAAAAACTTAGAGGGGACAGGAGCGCTTCGGAAAACAGAAACTCCCCTCGAAAGAGCACAAGTGTGGACAAACGCCACTTTTGAGGAACTCCCATCAGCATGTTGTCATGGAAAGACCTTTGAGACAGATGAATCTCAGGCTGAATGCCTATTCCACCATTAGCAATGGAATATTTTGGGACGAGGCTTGTTGTTTTTGTTGTTTCATTTAAGATAGAAATATTTACAGCTTCTTCATGGAGTTCTTGTGAGGATGAATGGAGATAATATACTTAAAATCCCAGCATAACCCTCGGCCCTTTACAGATATTTCTTCCCTCCCTTTCCAGACCTTTCTCAGTACAAACGTACTTGACTCTAACCCTGCCTGGCTGAGAGGAAAGAGAGCGGATTTCCAATGGCAGGAAATGAATGTGGGAATGTCTTCGGGGAACAGATTAGAAAAGGCCTTGTGTACTTGCCTGAGGACTTCACACTTAATCCTATAAAGAATAAAGGGTCATTTAAGGCTTTTGGGCAGAGATTTTTATGTGATTAAATACTTGTTTTAGAGCAGGGAGGACAGGACATAATGGAGGGAGGAGGGCCTGGAAGGCAGGAGGCGGTTAGGGAACTGGGGAACAAAAGGTGATAAGGACCTAAAGTAGGAGAGAGGCCCTGGGGGTGGGAAAAAAGGGAAAATCTCAAGAGATTCTTTGGAGGTGGAAGTGATAGCACTAGATGACTGACCAAATGTGGGAACTGGAAGGTCACTGATGACCACACGATTTCTAGCCTTTGGTCACTGAGAGTGCTAGTATAATTGACTCAGAGAGGGAAGTGGAGACTTATATTTGAAGAAGAGTTCCGGTTTTGTTTAGATGTGTCAAGTTTGAGGAGCCTAAGGAGGATCCATGAAAAATAATTTTGTGGGAAATCAGACGGATATATACTTGGAAATTCAAAGAGCACTGACCCAAAAGAAAAGCATTTTATCCCTCTCTTTACTCCAAGATATATCAAAATCTATATGAAGCATGAAAAAAAAATAACATTATTAGCACATTTTTATAACACCTTTCACTTACTATGTCATTTGTAATCACAAGACTTGGGGCTGCTTATTCTTAGTTTTTTAGTTTTAGAGATGGAGAAATCGGATTTATGTCAGTAAGATACATCAACAAGGTCTTTGTCTCAAATATATGCAAACATAATCAACAAAAGAAATGCTTTTTTGGAAAATATAAAATTAATAGTATCATAACCTTACATGTGGCAGCAGAGAATTGACTGAATTATAAAAGGGTAACATTGGTGATTACCAAGGGGAAAAAAAAGGATGAGTAAATTGTAAAATAGCTAACAAAATGAAAAAGTGTAGTAGAAAAAAATTAAGTGGGTGTCCACTGATGAGCCTACTTAAACCAAAGAGAATTTAAGATGAAAATACGAGTCTTGTGTTCAAATATGCTGCTAACATATTTGTCCATGTGTTCAGTTATTTATTCATTTAATATTTTTTAGTTCTCTTGTATGTGGCTGTTACTCAGCTAAGTGTTGAGGACACAGAGATGAATTAGAAGCACTCTTAAGTGTTGAGAAATTTATAGTTTGGTGGGAGAAAGGCAAAACGATCATTTGAATTGTATGGCAACTTTCCTGATAGATGTGTGCCCAGAAATTTCGGAGAGTACAGAAATGAGTGAGGGGAGGTAGCAACAAGAAGGACGTCCTGGAGGAAGTGATGCCTGACTTGAACTTAAAACACAAGAAGAAAGCTAGTCTAAGGATGGGGAGGAAGGAAATTCGAGGTAGAACAGTTGGCATAAACAAGGCAGGGAGAAGAGTTTCATGTGAGGATTTCGAGCTGCTTGGTTTGACACGAGCAGCAAGATATGAAAGTAATATACATGAGGGGCAGATTATAATGGCCCTGTTGGCTTCTATGGCCTCAAGAGCTTGCCAGATTACCCAGATGTTGGGTTATTCTGGCAAGAAGGTGGTCTAAGCTAGGGCTACAGCAGCAGGAATACACACTGACCACTTTTTCCTTGACTCCTGAGTCATTGGATATGTTGAATTGTGATGATTTTTGCCTCAAAGTCTTTAGACATGAATACTGGTTTATACATTTGAAAAGACTGGATTAAGGTCATTCCCAGAAAGTTCTCAAATCCAAGATCAGAAGTCAGGCTTTTGTACCCTACTTGTTTATCTCCCTCAAATTTCTTTCAAGAAATGATAGGCACCTTTAGGGACTAGATTCTATTCCCAGAAACCTGCCTCAGCTGCCACCCCTGCCCCAACAGCCTCAGCAATACATGTTTCCTGGAAGAACATTTCACCGTCAGAAGTGCTGACTGTCTCTCAGACAACCCTTGAGCCCAACAGGAAATTTACAGATATAGATCTCATAGAATCCCCCTTGCTTCCACACTCAAGTATAAAGCATGTAAGATGTTCCCTTCTTCTCTTAAAATCTTTGAAAAGCACATGTTAGGTAACTGAATTAGAAAACAAAATCTATACCACGTTTCCATTCTAGAGTGAAATTCTTACAGAAGCCCACATTAGAGTCCCATTAATATCACATTGGCTCCCCACAGTTATATTAGCGCAATGAATGAATTAATAATGATTGGCCACTTCACTAAGGTTTTCCCTTCCCCCACCTTGACATGAAGAGGATCCAGGGCATTGATTATCACAAATATAATGGATTGATTCATCATTTATGGGAAAAGAGCTTCTCTTCCCATAAAGCTTATTGTACCCCCTCCCCACATACCCCCCCCCCCAGAGATATATTATATTTGGCAGCAACTCAAAACCATCCACGGATTATTCACTGCTGCCAACAATTATAATTAAGGATGGTGATTTGAATAACACCCTTGAGTGAATGAATATGTCTCACACAAATGAATTGTCATATAGAAGCTGTATTCAAAAGGGAGGATCTTTTCCTCTCTCTAGCCTTCCCTTGAAAGATAACGATTGGATAGCATAGTTACCTTCTGAATAGGAGGATCAGTTACTCTGCTGGCTTACACTGTAGGGGACATGTTGTCTACTGTGTTAGCTATTGGACACCTCAAAGCACATTTAGGAGATGATATCTTTATATCTTCCCTATGTCTACTCGTCTTTTCAGCGTGTGGGCATTCACTACATTAACTGTCAAGTTTATTCCTTGGGCTTCTTCTTTGGCTTTATAGTCAACGTCCATGTTGAGTAGAGTTACCCTTTCGTCCTGCTAGTTGAAAAACAGCCCTTCGGCACAATCTATTGTGATTAAAAGCATAGCTTTTAGGATTGCCCTCACACAAGGACCTATGCTTTGGTAGGCTGATATTGGACTGAAACGTTTATGTTTATCAAGCATTAGCTTACTGCAGCCATTTAAGACAAACAATTATGTTTTCTAATTGCATTTTGTAAAGTCTTGGCACATTTCCTTCCCATTGACATTTGATCCATATGCAATAAAAGGAGTCTAGTATTAACCTCAAAAAAAATTCCACACCTAAACTGTGCATTAAGATGATGTCTGTTTATTGTCACACTTCACATTGTGTTGTTGTATTTTAAGTGTCTTTTAGTCTACTAACGAGCACTTGTGGTTTCATAATGAAATGGTCAATATTTCTTCCCTAGAAGTTGCGGGTAAATGGGCGACAAAATTGGCTTTATTTTACACTTGCACACATGTGAAAAAGCAAAAATGCAATATGAATGTACACTAGTTCATTTCAACAAGCATTTATAGATGGCCTACTGCGTGAGGACTGAACTCTTATCATTTCTTTCCTCTTGCCCAAATTCCTGTTTAAGAGGCCTGGGGAATCACACTTTATAAACCATAATATCTCATTAAGTGTTTTTTTATTTTTATTTTGTAATCAACCCAGTATAACCTGACTTACTTTCCAACCTGACTCTGGTATAGCATCACATGACAGAGGAGGCCCTTATCTTAACTCAAGCATTCCTTTCTGCTGACTCCAAGTCTTTAGACAAAATTTAACTCTTTCAACCAGTTGCCAACTAAAGAGTCCCTAAAACTCACCTGTGACTTGTAAGCCCCTGCTTTGAGGTGTCCTGCCTTTTCAGGATGAACCAATAAATACCTTCCATCCATTGATTTATTATTTTACCTGTAATTCCTGCCTCCATGAATGTATAAAAACATTCATGTAGCCCGGCTGCCTCAAGCACATTTTCTCGGGACCTCGTGAGACTGTGCTCTTTGGGCCACGGTTATTCATATTGGCTGAGAGTAAACCTCTTTAAGTATTTTGCCAGAATTTGTTTTTTCCATCATCACTGTGTTAGGCTATGTATTGTTCAAGGCATAGGGGTACACAGAGATGTAAGAAAATGTTTTTAAAGAAAATAGATATGTAAACAAATTGTGTGAATACAATATGATACATAGGATGATAAATATTTTTATAAATATTGATATAGCTCCAAGGTAGGCTCAATAAAGAATTCACAGAAAAAGTGATAACAGGAGAGAGCTTAAACCAGGAAAAAATCCATGATGATTCTCATTGTTTTCTGCTATGGAAATAAAGATAAGCTGATAGAAATTATTCTTCTACCAAGTACCAATGGGCTTTCTCTCTCTGTTTATCCAGAGCTTTGTGCTTTGTGTAAAGGCTTTAGGCATTAATGATTTCTTAAAGTCCTTTAAGTTAATATATAGCTCCAACATTCATGGGATATGCATTCTAGGTCTATAACATTATAAATTCAGCCATGAACTGCCTATAAGCCACTCATAACCCTAAACTTGAGAAATTAAAAATAATAATTGGCAAGAGAAAGTATTGTGAAGGGCAACCTATCTGAGTTGATCATCTCTAAACTAAAGATGCCTTTGTGATGAGGATTGAGATAGAGCACATCTTGTTTGGGATTTTTGTAATTCAGAGGTGAACTTCTCATTAAAGATTAAAACAAAGCATGTAGATTTGCTTTGAAGAGCAGGCTTATGATCAAGTCAAGAGAGAGTGTTCGTAATTACATGGTATGCTACAGGAGAATTAGTACTTATGTCATCTGGCTTTTATAACCCTGGGTTGGATGCATGATTCTGATTTTTGTTTATAAACTTATTTTTAGACTCACCAATATATAATGATATGGTATTTTACATGATACTTTTAAAGAGCTGATGGAAAAATTATTTCCACAGTACTTGAAACATAAGAAACATGATGGTGTGTACACCATTTTTAAAATGTGAAATCACTCTTGTGTTAATAAAAATATACTAAGAATAATATCAATAAGAATATAATAAGGTTCTTTGGCAGAAGTATTGGATGTGGCTATTACTATTACTCCTATGCTAAAAAAATCATTTTTAATTTCTGATACAGAGCTAAAGGTTTATTAAAATTAAAAGAAAGGAAGAAGGAGGAGAGAGAGACAGAGACAGACAAAGAGAGAGAGAGAGAATATGTTTTGAAGGACAAATCTATATAGGTTTGCTGTGTCTGATCTGTTTGCTTACTATTCATTTGTACTTTAATAAAGAAACATGCAGCTGGTATATCTCTGCTCTAAAATCTTAGCTATATTTTATCTCTCAAATTTACCACTCTCAATTTACACCCTCATTCAAACTCCTTAGCTTAGATTCTCCTTATTTTTCTTGCAAAAATCTCTTTCCTTGTAACAGTTTCCTGTCAGAATAATTCTCCTAAAGCTTAGACCAAATTATATAATGCACTGCCTCAAAAATCTTTGACTGAGTCAGGGAATTTTACCCCAAAATATGGCACTGATTATTTATCCCCCAAATACTGATGATTTAAATTAAAGGCCCTTAACAATCAGCAGATCCTGTACTCTAATATCCCCTATCTTAAGACCAGACCTGCCAATGAGAGCACAATTGCCTTCCATTGCCTCCCAGAAATCTCATTATCTATGGAAGAAAAGAAGACTGAGGAATGCAATCACACCTGGACAAACTTTGGCACAAGATAATATCTGCCTCTCACACTCCTTCAAATTCCAAAGCGAATCACTTACAAGATAATTTCTGTCCCCCAGGTCGATTCATTCTCTCTAATAATCATTTATTACCGTTTAGAAGAATTGCCTCCATCTCCTCTCTTTCCCCTCCCCTATGAAGAAGGGTATATAGGCATCTATACCTCATTGGTTTGTTGAGTAATCATTCTGCAATTTCTTCATGCTTACGTATTTTAATAAAATTGTATTTTTCCCCTGCTAATCTGTCTATTGTCAATTTATTTCAACAGACCTAGACTCAAACTTTTCAGAGGGGATAGTTTGAACCTCTCTACCCTTTCAATAATCCTTCATTGCTTACCAAATTAAATACAGGCTCCTCCGCCCAGGTCTTCAGGATCCTCAGCTCTATAACCCCAACCAGACTAACTTTCCACTATTTTTTCTACTCTGTAACTGACACTCCTTCCTTACTGAATGATCCATTTTTCCATTGAGCATGTCTTATAGTCTTGTCCCTTAACTTTGTGTTCATGCCATTTTCTTGGCATGGAATGTTCCCCCTGCTTTCCAGTCTCTCCTGGTTGAAAATCTACCCATTTTCAAGCCTATTCTCAAAAGCCATCTGTTCCCCAACACCTTTCTTGATCAATTTTTCTTCTCTCTCATTTGAACTCTCAGTGTATGTAGCACTTCTTCTATGGCATTTATTTTCATGCATGTGTTGATTTCATCTTTACAAAAAAGTAAGGGCTTGTGCCAAGCAATGAGGAATTAGAGATATGTCACAGATTCTGATGCAAGTTGTTTATAACTCCCTGGCTGAGGCAGATAAGCACTCGGTGTTGTAAGTATTGTGCTTGTAAGTATTGTAAGTGTTGTAAGTATTATTAGTCCAGGGTTCTGGGGGAGAAAAAGGAAGAAAAAAAGAAAACCAAACCCTGAGACTAGGTGACTGGGGAAAAGCTTTCTGAGACAAATGGCATAAGTTAGTGCTTAAAATTTGTATAAAAAGTAGCCAGGACTGAAGAAAAAGGACATTTTAAAAATAATAGAACGCTGAGCTAGGTTGTGCTGTCTCACGAGAATGTACCGTTAAGGAAATATTCAGTAACTGTAATGCCCAGTTGTTAAGCTATTGATAACTTGAAATCAGCCATGCGGAGAGTATTTACACCATGGAAATTGGTAAATACTATAAATCGGGGCCTTTTGTTTATTTTCAGAGAGCCAGTGAACTAGGACACCACTGGTTATAAGAGTACACGAGAGTTTCAGAGCATTTCAAGTGGTTTAATGTCCTACTCTTGTTAGCAGTTTAATGCCAAAGATAACCCTTTAACTAGATTGTGAGCCTTCAGAAGTAAGGAATGGTTCCTTATTCATCCTGAATTTCTCTGGCCAGGTCTCTAACAAGGGTAGATGGGTACTCAAGGCAGGCCATGAATTGAATATAGAATAGAGAAAAATCACCTCAGACACAAAAATGTGCTTCTTAAAATTTTGGTTACATCCATTTGCATTTGCATTACTTAAGTTTCCTTTTTCTTTGTTAATGGAAATAAATATATCTTGACATAGTGAAGTTTAGAAAAAGTTGTCTGCGTAGAAGAGGGATACAGAATTATTTTAAAGTAGTATTTATAAATAAGCTTACTTTTTACTTAGATCTATTTAGCACATTTTTCTAATGATTTTTATTTTATTTTATTTTGTTTTATTTTACATTTTACCTAAGATTGAAAAAAATATCAGTTGCCCAAGTTAAGACATGTTATGCTATTGAGAAGGGGGCTTTAGAAAAGATAGTTTCAGAGAGAATAAATAGTTCTCTTATATTGGCTCAAGTTCTCTATTCATTCCATTATGCACAATCCTCTCCCAAGCACTGAGCTGGTTGACTGTCAGGCCCATTTGTTTGGTGAATTCAGGAATAAATTATAAATAATAACCAACATTTATTAAGCATTTACTTTGTGCCAGGTATTGTTCTGAATTTTCGTATATCTTATTTGATGCTCACAAGTACATAATAATCCTCTTTTTACAAGAGGAAATTGAAGCTAATAGGTTAGGCAACACTTGAACAACTTTGTAATAATTAATGGCCAAATAACTGATATAAAAAAATAAAATCTCTTTTATACTTGTTTGAACATAAGCTAACTTCTTCCTATAGGTTTTTAAAAATAGGCTGAGTAGAAATGCAGGGAATGAAGTCATTTATTGGACTTTCTGATTAACTTAAAACTAATACTTAAAGTTAACTTTAAAAATTTGGTTTCAGATTTTCTAAAACAGAGCCATACTTAATTTATTCTTTCTAATAATATAGATGGAACATGTGATTTTCTTAATCTCTGGGGGAATTTCGTTTTTGTTGTTGTTTTTGACAGCACCTCTTGGTCACCATCTAGTACAGTGAAGATGGAGTATATCTAGGTGAATCTATAATAAACTAAGATAATTAATATGCCCGCTGTTCCAACATACTTGTTTCGTTATTTTTTGGTTTTTTTTCTCTTGAAATCCCAGTAAGGCATAATGGTTTCTTCAATGTTTCAACTCATTAGGTTCTAAGTAGCTAAGTTTTTATGGCATATTTTAATCTCTTAATATCCTCTAACCTGAGATGCAGAGTTTGTACCATTAAATAGCATGACTAGGTTAAGTCAGCAGCCTGGCTTGGTGACTGAAACTCACCTGAACTTATCTGATCTTTCTTCTATGCATCTGAGTTCCAGAGCTACCCTTTGAATGACATAATTCTCAACAGGAAGTACAATTTACTTGTTGATTCCTCAGGGGTTTTCTTTTTTCTAAAACATGAAAAACAAAAGTTGTCCCTGATGTCTTGGTTATTTATTCACCCAACCAGTATATATCCCCAATTAAAATATGTTAACAGTGTATGCCCAAGAAACAATTCTACTTAGTCTCCAGTGTGGTTAAAAGTGTCATGTGTATTGGAAATTTCTTTTTTTATTTTTTTTATTTCAAGAAAATATGAGAGTACAAACATTTTGGTTGCATTTTATATCTTTGCCTCTCCCTAGCAAGGGTTAGAGGTTTGCCCTTCCCTTCCACAGTGCTCACTACATGCCTCAGATGTGGGTCTGATTTCTTTGACCAGTTGTTGTTAAGAAAGTCAAGATTATTCTTTCTTGATCGTATCAAAAGTTTCCATTTGTGGTAGGCTGTATTATTGTTCCCAGATCTTCTCTATCCCCCTTGTGAAAATATTATCTATTTGATATTTGCTAATCAATATCCACAGTGTCTGCTGTTAGAGGTGGGGAGTGTACCTCCCACCTGACGTGAGATTTAGCCAAATGACTTACTTGGACAATGACATGCCAATGGAAGCCTTAAAGAGCCTCTGCATGGTTTTGCTAGTCCTCGGAGAAGGGGACAGAGAGAAACTGTTCTTTCAGCAGGACCAAGAAAGAAGACACAGCTCTGAGTAGAGCTGTTGAACCTAGATAGTCAGCTATCCCCTGCCAATATTTAGCTTAAGCAATCATTAAACATTTGTTTTTATATGCCTCTGAGATTTGAGGGGTTTGTTGCCTCAGGGTAACCTAGAAAAGTTGACTTGTACACCAAGTAATATGCCAAGAAAATCTACATAAAGTAAATCAAGGACAGTAGTCTCTCTTACCTCTGTGTCATCTCCCATATATACATGGTCACACTGAACCCTAATTAAAGGGCTTTTTCCCCTATGTGAAGTAAAGGGAATTTAGGAATACTTTCCCATTTTCTGATGAATACGGGGAACCCGCATTGAACATTGTTTCTCTAACTCCTTTTGCAATTTCTTTGCAATAGCTTCTCCAACAAGTTTTCCAATGATAGGAGACAAATTTTCCACATTCCTGGGAATACATAAGACAGTTATAAAGTCCTGAGGACATAAGCTTCCTCAAGAGACCTTCTCTTTCCCTTCTGAGTGACTTTAATTCACACCACCCCAGAAAGACAGAGGTTCTTCCTTTTGTTTCTCATTTTCAGAAGAGAGTCCCTTGATAATATATTGGCTTTAATTTCATGAGTATAGACTTCTTGCTTCTACTGACTCTAGATCTAGTTACTGTATCTACTTCCTGAGATATTTGCCCCTTAAGACTATTTTCCTGTTTGGAAATTATAGCTGTAAACTGATTAAGGAAACCACCCTCTCTTTTCTTAAAGATAGGCTTAGTTATTACTTCAGAAACAATGTGATTACACAAGATTAGTTAGATTAATCAATGCTTTACAAGGTTAGTGAGCTTTCCTAAATTAGATAGTGCCTTAGCTACTTCCTCATTTTGAGCACTGCCAGGATGATTCAACTGTTGTTTTCTTTTTCCTAAGAAAATCCAATTCTTACTGCTAAATGTGACCCCACTACCACCACTCTTTCCTCACTTGTGAATGGGAAGGTTGATATTTTTTCCTGCTCTGTCCTGAAAGAATTGATGATGTAGTTATTCTGCCAAAAGAATGAACCCTATTTCTCAGACCTCTGGGCTTTCCTTTGGTCATTTTTTAATTTTTTGTAGCCACTAGACTCTAGATTCCATTCCAGGCTGAGAGGTCTCAAACAGAGTCAACACTGTAGCTTGTTAATGGCACTCCATCTATTGGCCTATAATGGGGCACCACTGAGTAAATCGTGGCCCTGTTCTTTCCCCGTGAGGCAAGTGTTGATCACCCTTGAACTTAAAAAAGATCAGAAACTGCCAGTATAATAACAAACAAAATGAGATCCAATTTCAGCTTTGATTGCCCACCTTCTCCCACCCCCAAGCATCTGACCTAGGAATCACTTTTTTCCTAAAAGAGTTTTCTCACGTTTCTCTTTGAATACAGGTTGTACTCTACTTATAATTGAGATCTGCTTCAAGGAGCCACTTGAAAAGAATTGCTATAACATGTTATATATATGCATTATTTTTTGATAGAGGATTGCTTAATTTTTAAGATGAGGTTTCTGTTTTTTTTTTTTTTTTTTTTAAAGCCATTTATCTTTGATTTTATTTATTCTAAAAACCTGGCAACTTATTTTGGGAAATACCAGCAAAGCTGGATTTTGGAATCATATTCCTTCACATATGGTACTAATATATCTCTGTCTTTGCCTTCATGCCGCACAGCAACAGATGTCTAACATTTCTGGTTTTTAATAGGCCTCTGATCTCAGGAAGGTCCTTTTTTGGAATAGGCAATGGTATGTTTTTAAAGCTACAGCTCATTTACAAGATTGTGTTTTACAAGACTTGTTTTTACTAATGATGCAGATTTCACCCTCATTCTGAGATTTTTCTTGACACATAAGCTAGCAGTAAATTTGCTTGGTGTAAAGATAGGCACTTGCATCGTTAAGAGGAAAGCTTTTTAACACTAAACGCTTTAAAAGGAAAGATCAGCTTTAACTCTACCTGCAAGTAAAATATTGTGACCTGTGGTCATGAGTTTTTAATTGATACAGCCTATTTTAACGTTTTACAGATGTCCTATTGGAACAGCTCTTTCACGTACATTCTGACAACTTTGGTTCAGTAGTTTTGGTTCAGAATCTACACAGGCGATAGAGCAGGGGTAGAGAGTTCTCGTTTAGCAAACTTGTTCAGGGAAAAGTTGGATTTGATTTTCACCATGGGGAGTCACAATGAAGATTGCTGCTGAAATATTCTTTTATTATAGTATTTCAGACCTAATTGAAAGGAGATGAATCACACAGGGCATCTTTAGTTCACATGTGATCTGAAGGGTTAAACTTCAAGAAACACCACCATGATTTGTGTTAGTAGATGCTATCAGGAGCTTTGATGAGCCCAATTAATAATTTTATAGTTATCTGCTCCCAAGTCTAGCTTTGTAGAATTATATCATATTAAAGACAACCATGAAAAATGCTAACTGTATCAGGAAACTTTATGGTTAACAATTACAATATTTAAAACTGCGATCATTTTATAACTATGTTCAAAAGGTTCAGGCTACAGACACCAAATGAACATATACCATGTTTCCCCGACAATAAGACAGTGTCTTATATTTATTTTTTCTCAAGAAGACACCCTAGGGTTTATTTTCAGGGGATGTGTTATTTTTTTTAAGTATGCCACAACAATCTACATTTATTCAAATGTAGTGAAGTTGTCTTCTTCTGGAACATCATCATAGTAAAATGGCAGCCACAGCTTTCCTTCTTCCCCCTGGGGACACAAAGTACCTAAAGCAGAGCGTCCCGCTCCTCACTTCACTGAGGAGACTTTCCCCTCAAAGCCTCAGTTTGCAGCACGCACAGGATGGCTGGAACATGACAGGGGGAGCCGATCTTGTTGGTGGGGCTGCCCACACCTTTCCTGTCACCTCTGGGATAATAGCTACCATGATGGGGCAGCTGCTCATCTTCTTTACTGCTCCACAACGAAAAGCATGGGTTGTGCAGATATGCTGCGTAGACACGCCCATCACTAGATCACTAGGTCTTATTTTCCGGGGTAGAGCTTTATATTGTACAAATGCTTAGAAATACTGCTAGGGCTCATTTTATGGGTAGGTCTTACTTTTGGGGAAACACAGTACTTGAACTTCATTATAATGGTGTGTACCAGCTATGTTTCCCAGTATAGGTAACTGCTAAATGAGAATGGATTTAGAAAAGTTTTAGATGAAAATGAAAAAAAAATTAATAATTTAATCCAAAGACCCATTCTTCAACTATTTCAGAAACAACACAAGCTTTGTGGAAAGATGCTTATCTAGACTATTCAGGGTTTCTTAATATTCTAGTTTTTAATTAGGTGAGAGAAACATTTAAATTTGGCTATTTGGTGTTTAATATTTCAATGGCTACTTTAAACATGAAATGGCTAGTTCAATACATTGATGACTTTTGAACATTATGAAAATAAGTTTCTGTGTGTGCACATACATGTGCACGTGTGTGTGTCTGTGTGTGTATCTGTGCATTCTGTCCCATGCACTTTAAACAGAAATATTCTGGGAAAATCAATATGATTCTTTTTTATTGTGGAAAATCATGGGAGTGAGGAGTGCAAAGTATTTGGATATCTTTCAGGAGAAAAACCTGTTTAATCAACGATTAAGCAGCTTCGAGCTAAAAGAATAGCCAGATTCAATCTGTTCTAATTTTTAGATCTCCCACCATCAACTAAGATTTTAAAAAATGAATTAAATAAGAATATAAGGGAGGTAATTATATCAATCTACTTTACCTTGGTGCAGAAAGCAATAAAATAACCTTGCCAAGTTTATATGTTGGTTTGTAAAATTCTATTTGCCTTTATTAACCAGTGCTTAAGGCTAATTTCTCAGGCGAGATCATAATTTTATCCATTCCTCATGCTGTGCTTTCATCAGGACTACATTGGAAGTCTAAGAAATGTCATACTTGGGAAGACTATATGAGGGCTGCTATTCTGATTGTTTTTGATCGAGTGCCTTAATTAGGTCACCCCCAAAAAGTGTATTTTAATAACCTTTGTCATTACGGAACAAAAGGGATTTAAATTCTGTCATAAAGAGCTTTCTTCAGTGTCAAACATCTGTTCTAAAACGTATCATAGCAATATACTCACTGAATTGTATGAACAAATTTGATTAGCATCAACTTCTGGGAATGGTTTCTAGCTGATTGACCTGGGGACCTTATCTTTAAATATTGGCATTGTATGGATTAGCCAAAATCCAGGAGAATGTCAGATATTAAGGCACATAATTGCAGGTTAATTGGAAGATAAAGATACTTTAATCTAATGTTGAACAGGGGCAAATATCGATGGTATTAACTTATTAGCTTGGCTGAGGTAAATAATCCTATTATCACAAGGAGTACTAAAGTAGCCCTGTCTTTGTGTAAATGGTTCTTTCCTGAAAAGTTTATGTAATAAACAATTTGGGGCTCTGACCCTAGGGTTTTGGGTTTTTTTTAATTTGTTTCTTTTTTTTTTCGGGTGCTCCAATTCACATAATAATGAGCTATATAAGTGAAGGAGATCTCAGATAAATAAGAATTTCTTAATTTTTAGGGAAACACAAATAGTGGTGCTTGTACAGTGTAATATCCCCCTTTCTCATCTCTACTTGGTGAACATAGGATGTGTTACAATTTGTAAGTCATATTTTGGGTATGTTTCTGTATTTTCTGGCTTTCAAATGGCAAAAAGATTCTGGTTTAGGGAAATGGGAAGAGACATGGAGACAAAAGAGAAACTCTTGAAATCTGGGGAAGATGTTTAGTGCTTTCAATTTTATTCTAGGTTCTTGATACTTTAGTTTTAGACAATTTTCAAAAAGGCATTCTTCAAAGCTCACATTTATAAAAGGCTATTAGAGGGAGGGTAGAGGGAGGGTAAAGAGAAAATTAACTTTTTTCTTAGCACCTATTAGATATCAATCACTTTATGACTTTAAGGGGGTGGGAGGGATGTTATTAAATATCTTCATAGGTAAAGAAAGAGCTTGAGTAAAGTCAAATAACTTGCTCAAGGTCACATCACTATATATGGGAGAGTGCCATATTAGTCAGGGTTTCCTGATTTGAAAATTCACGATTCCATTTGTTATATTATGAATTTATATGTGAGATACAGTTATGTGCCTGAAACACAATCATCTCTGAATTCCTTTCTCTATCTGGGCTCTCATTCTTCACCCTTGATGGCTTTGTCTATTGGGATATAAGTGACAATGCAGAGGAAGAAGGGTTGTTAGAAGTAGTGCCCTAATGAGCCCTGGGGTAATGGCTCCAAGTAAGGGGGATAATCCTTTCTTAGTTTCTATAAATTTTCCTGATGATAATGGCTCTGACATGAACTAGCAATATGAAGTTAAAAAATACATTAACTTCCTTAAATCTCATTTCCTCTGAAATGTGGGGTGGGGTAGGAGGCAGGGGAGGCAATGGGTATTATTACCACCAGTGAAGAGTGCTAGGAATTGGGAGGATGCGTATCTGTATTAAAACCAACCAACCAACTAACCAACTAACTTACTCCCCAGGTGATTCTGAGGCACAGGTGAATTTGTATAGCAATTAAGAAGGACGATTTTGTAGGTCATCTCCAGCTGTCAATGCTAAAATCATAATTCTGGTGTTCTCTTTAGTAATGACATTATTTCTACAGGTAAATCACATCAGTTCAGTTCTGACTTCTGTCAATCTCTGACCCCTGGCAAGACCTCATTGGTAAGAGGTGGAAGGAGTTACAATGGGATTATTCTGGATTTTAATACTTAAAAATTTCAAATTATCACAGCTAAATCATTTTTAAGATGCTGAATATTTAATGCATTTCAACTTTATCACATAAATACTTTACTGATATGTCTCCATCATTTTGAGCACTTCCTTATTCTTTGGCATAACAAGATGTTTCAGACTCATTTTGTGCTTTCTCAATATTAGAATCAGCCATTTTCCCAAGAAGACCCTCTTTACTTATGTGATACTTAGAAACCCAGATCTGGGCACAGGTTATGCTCAATTTTGACTGATTGCTGCTGTGTCTCTTAGTGAACAGAGCTAGGAAATATATGTATGTATATGCACATACACACATATTAATATATACACACATACATACATATTAATATATACACAAACACAAATCCAACGACACACGTCTTTCTGTGTGTGTGCATCCATGCTGATACATAGACATCTATATCAATCTCTATATAGTAAATAGATAGAATATATGTAGCTTGATACAGAAATAGAGATATGTATGGGTGGATATATATGTACATGTGTGTATACACACACACACACACACACACACATGGCCCAGTGTTTATAAATACATATATTTAATATATATTATATGTCTTTCTATATACATATTATAATATGTACACATACACACATATACACATACATATACCCACATATATGTATAATCATGAGTTCATTCTGACAACTCCAATTCCAATCCTATTGCAAACTGTTCATTCTAGCCTTCTGCCTCTCCATATTTGTAATTTCCTTTTGGACAGTGGGAAATCTGTCTTTCATTATCCACAATGTATTTACTTATTTTACTAAATCCTAGATTACACAGAAAGTAATTTCAAAATTGCTTACTCATACCTCTGTGGAGGAAAAGAAAACTACAAATCAGAGTTCAACATTTGTTTACAATTCTTTTTGTCTTTAGCTCAAGGGTATTTAATCTAAATACTGCTGCAGAAATACTTGTGTTAGTCACTTCCCCCGCACTGTGGTTATGCTATTCAGTTAAAATCGAGTTTGCATCATTTGGTTCTGTTTATATTTTATTCCAGGAATTTTCCCCCATCCTTTTTGATTATATTGTTTTGTTGATTATATTTTTGGACATGGTCCCAAAAGTCAGAACAATACAAAAAAGTATATTTACAGAAGGGTGTGTCAGATTTCTTACATTTCTTCCATGCCAATACTGCCCATTTCCACCCACACCATGTAGGTACCCCATACCATTAGTTTTTAATTTACTCTTCCTTTTTGCAGACATAAGCAAATGCAGGCATATTTTCTTATTTCACATTCTTTCTTACATTCTTCTCTCTTTGCTGGCTTTTTTTCTTTTTTTTTTTTTTTGCTTATCATAATATCATAAGATAATACAGACATTACTCATCCTTAAATACAGCTGCATAGTACTCCACTGAAAGACTATACCATCTTATCCATACACAATATTAATGTATAGCCATTTATATTGTTTATAATATTTTTAAATTTCAAGCAATACTGAATAGGTAGTTTGTGTATATGTGTTTACAATTACGTTGAGGTATATCTTTAGGCTAAATTTCTAGAAGTGGCATTGCTGGATTAAAGATAAATTGGTTTGGTAGCTTATTGCCAAATTCCTCTCTGCAGGGGAATTGATAGCCCCACCAGAATATTTTAAGAGTGTTTTCTCCATAGCCTTTCTAATGGAATGTGTTGTCATAATTCTTAATTTATATCTGATAGATGAAAAATGGTGGCTCTGTATAATTTTGCTTTGCTTTTTCTTATTATGAGTGTGATTAACTGTATTTTTGTATACTTGAGAGCTATTTTAATATCTTTTAAAAATTGTCTGTTTCTATTTTTTGCTAATTTGTGTGAGTTTTTTTATCTTTTGTCACTCAATTTTTTAAGACTTCTTTAAATATTACAGATATCAATCCTTAACCTGAGATGAGAAATATTGCACATAGTTTTATTCAGTTTGTTACTGTTTTTGTTTATAATAATTTTCGTATGAAAATGATCTTTTAAAATTTATGTATTTAACTTTATCAATCTTTTCTTCTACTGTATTTGTGTTTTGAGCAATTCTGTGTAGTAACAATATTATGACTTTTAAAAGCTAGCTCCCATAAGTCCCTTTCTGTGTACCTTTGTGTGTTCCTCACCTATTGCAAACCCTCCCAGATCAGAAGTAACTACTGTATATTTTGCAGAATTTCTTTCTTTTCTATGATTTTTACCATACCTTAAACAATGTATTATTTACTACTGCATATTTTTGAGCTTCAGATAACTTTGAACTTTGATAACTTTTATGCATGTGCTTATATCAATCATAAATTGTGTATTCTTTTGTGATTTACTTTTGTTCAACATTGTTCTGCTGAGTTTTTTATTTGGTTACCTATAGCTTCCCTGCTATATAGTTTTCTACTGTGTGAATATAACACACAATATTTGGGCTATTTTCTTCTTTCTTTCTTTCTTTCTTTCTTTCTTTCTTTCTTTCTTTCTTTCTTTCTTTCTTTCTTTCTTTCTTTCTTTCTTTCTTTCTTTCTTTCTTTCTTTCTTTCTTTTTTTCTTTTCTTTCTTTCTTTCGTCTCACTGTATTGCCCAGGCTAAAGTGCCGTGGCATCAGCCTAGCTCACAGCAACTTCAAACTCCTGGGCTCAAGGAATCCTTCTGTCTCAGCCTCCCAAGTAGCTGGGATTACAGGCATGTGCCACCATGTCCGGCTAATTTTATATATATATATACATACACACACACATATTTATTTATTTTTTCAGTTGTCCAGCTAATTTCTTTCTATTTTTACTAGAGACGTGGTCTCACTCTTGCTCAGGCTGGTCTAGAACTCCTCAGCTGAAATGATCCGCCCACCTCGGGGCCTCCCAGAGTGCTAGGATTACAGGTGTGGGCCACCGCACCCCGCCTATTTTCGGCTTTTTGTTCCAATTATAAGTAGCGCTGCTATGAATATTTCTTGCACATATGTCCTGATAATGGACATACACAAAAGTTTCTCTAGGATATATACCTTAGAATTTCTGAGACACAGATGAGAATCATTTGCAATTCCAGCAAGTAATGCCAAATTGCTTTAAAAAATGCTCTCATTCATTTATACTTCTACCAATAATACAAAAAAATTTCCATCAATCACTTCAGACCCAACATTTTTTAAATTGCTAAACCTTTAAGACTGGAGAGTGTGGTTTTAATTTACAGTTTTTTAGTTACTTATGAAGTATACTGTCTGTTTTTCTTTCTTCTTTAGGGAAGTGTCTGTTCAGGTCTTTTCTCTTTTTTTTTTTTTTTTTTTGCTGGATTGCCTTTTTCTCAATGATTCTAATGAATTCATCATGAATTTGAATTCTTTATATGTTTTGAAGTTTATTTGTTTGGTTGTTATTATGCTACAAATATTTTCTCCAAGTCTTTTTAGTGACATATCAACAGTTCTCAATTTTCATATTATTAAAAATATCATTTTCCTTTTTATTTAGTACATTTTGCATCTTGCCTAAGAAATCATTCCTACACTGAGGACAGAAATATGTTCTCTCTTATTGCTCTCTAAATTTTCATAGTTTTACTTTTAGAATTTAATCTTTAATCTTGTGGAGTTGACCTTTAATTTTCAGATAATCTGGAGATCAAATTTCCTTTTTTCTGTGTGTGTAACCAGTTGCCCCAATGAACATTTATTGAAAGATCTGTACATTCCCCACTTATCTACAATACTAACTTGTCCATAAATCAAATGTTTACATGTCTATTTTATTTTCAGATTTTCTGCTCTATTTAATTGACACATCTTTGCAAAAGTACTACATTATCTTAAATAGCACAATATTATTCTAAAGTTGGATATCTACTAGGACTAGTTTCTCTATCAAGCTTTTTTCTTCATGAGCAATGTGCTACTTTTGTTCCTTTACTGTTCCTCATAACTTTAGATCAGTTTTTAAGTGTTTCCAAGTCTCTTTCCCCCCACCCCAACTACACATATACACAGTTTGCATTTTGATTGGGATCAAACTGAATCCATAGATCAATTTGGAGAGAATTCACATCGTCCCAATAGTAAGTGTTGTAATCTTAGACTATGATTATCTCTCTCCATTTTAGACCTTCTTTCAGTAAAATTTATATTTTTCTCCATAAAGACCTTGCACATGCTTTGTCATATTTATTCCTAAGTCCTTTATTCACCACTGAAGTGGTATAAAACTCTCCAGATGTGTTTTAAATGAAATGTTTTTTTTGTTCAAATCATCTATATTTATATCTGATTTTTTTGGTCTACTTTATTCATTAAGTACTGAGAAGTATGTGTTAACAGAGGTCCGCAACCTTTTTGACACCAGGGACAAGTTTCATGGGAGACCATTCTTTTCATGGACTGGGGTAGAGTTGATGAGCGGGATGGTTTCAGGATGATTCAAGTGCATTGCATTTTTGTGCAAACATCTCCACTAATGATAATCTGTATTTGCAGCTGCTCCCCAGTGCTAGCATCACTGCCTCAGCTCCACTTCACGTCATCAGGCATTAGATTCTTATAAGGAGCATGCAACATAGATCCTTCGCATGTGCAGTTTACAGTAGGGTCCACACTCCTATGAGAATCTAATGCCCCGCTGGTCTGACAGGAGGCGGAGCTTATGTTGTGATGTAAGTGACTGATGGGAAGTGGCTGGAATACAGATGAAGGGTCAGCAGATTGGTTCCTAACAGGGCACAGACCAGTAACCATCTGAGGCCTCCAGGGGTTGGAGGCCACAGTGTTAAAATATTCCACTTGATGGTGGATTTATCAGATTATTTCTGTAGTTCTGACAAATTTTGCATTACGTACGTTGTTCTTGGTTATTCGATTCATAAAGTTTAGAATTGTGATGTATTTCTCTTGAATTCAATTTTTATCATTTTATTTTTTTATTTTTTTTATTTTTTGCCTTAAAGCCTATTTTGTCTGACTAGCATAGCTACAAAAGCTTTCTTTGGATTATTACATACTTCTGTATTCTTTAATGATTTTATATACAAGCATTTACATCTTTTTGTTTTAATTTGCCTTTGGTAAATACTGTATAGCTTTTTATTTATTTATATTTTTGGTTTAGTTTGAGAATTGCTGTTTTAAATATATTAGCTATAAATGCAGTCAATTACATTTTATATACTAATAACAGTTTCATTTTTCTTTTGTGTACTTTCTATCTGATCTACATTTTTATTTCTCTTTCTCCATCTTGCCTTCTTTTGAATTGTTTGAGGATTTTTTTTTATTATTCCATTATTTTTAACTCTCTAATTACAGGGAACTGATTTATGGAATCCATTTTCTATAAATTTAGAATGTATAAGTTAAAATTTACCCATTTCCCAGATAATACATGAACCTTAGAACACTTTACCTGTATTTATCCTTTCCAATTTGTTATTAGTACTTTAATTCTTTCTACATATATTTTTTAATGTAAGGAAATTATTATTGTTTCTTACACCATTTGAATTTACCCATATATTTAACCACTTATTTATTTATTTATTTTTACTTTAGTTTTAGCTATTCCTTTTTTTTTTATCTTACTTTAATGGCTGAGGTGATTAATACTGATTATCAAGGGAAAATAGATTGGCTGTTATACAATGGAGGCATAATAAGTATTTCTGCAACTCAGAGGATACCCTGTGGCAACTCACAATGCTGTCATATCAAGTGATAAAAATGATCAAAATGATAGTGGCCCAATATAGGCAAGATCATCCTGGGCTCAAAACCCAACAGAAATAAAAGTTTGGGTGACCTCAGTTGATAAAGAATCACATCCAACTAACAGCACTTAATGAGGACAAATGAAATAAGGAATGAGCAATGGCAGAAGATATTAGAAGTATTAATTTCAGTCTCATAATAATTGCAAGACCAAATATATTTTTCCTTTATTTCCTAGATATATTTGTGAGTGTGTGTGTTGAATGAATGATAGCCAATTTTCTTTAATTCTCAACTTTTCAAGTGTTTTTATGGTTAAATTTATAATTTAGTTTTTAAATAAATGGATACCAGATTGGAATAATTACTAAACCAGAAAACACCTCCCCCTAGGTGGACACAGCAACTTTGAACTTTAGGCTTCTATTTTTTAGGAAAGGGTTACCATGGTTTCTTTGATACAAGATCTAGTTGCATTACAGAAAGTGAGAGCATGTTGTTTTCGCTATCATTTGGAAGTTAAATAAAGGTAAAAGTTTGAGTGTGGATTTTGAATAGCTGAAAGGTTAGCACTTAACATCCATTCCCCACTTTCTTACCACTTGTCTCCAATGTGGTAGGTAAAAGTAAGTCAATTTATTTCCTATCATCCTTTGCATTGAATGTGTAACCCTTCATGATCTCAGATCTATGTGTGTGGAATGTCTCCTATCATACAATTCATCTGAGGTAAGCTTTGTTTTCTATTTTTTGGGGTACCATAAAGACATGGAACTGGAAGCTCATGGTGACTCAGAGTTAATGATCCTTAGTCATCATAAGCACACGTGGGGCCCCTGTGTTCTGTCTGTCTCTCTGGGTTTATGTTTTATTTACTTTTGGCCTCTAAGGATTATTGCCAGCTGATCAGTACATTTAAAAGAATAAGGAAACTATCAGTATGTTTAGGTGAATATTAGCAGGAGAGTAGATCAGGGTATTTGCCTTGCCCTGCTGCAGTGAGGATATGTAAATGACAACTTTCTTAGTCTCCGTATTTTTTAATTAATTTTAATTTGTATTAAGGGAGACCAACATGGATTTCATGTATGGTCTTGGTGTCTCTTTCCCTTTCCCCTTGTGCTTGTTTTGCCATGAGCCATTCTAGCAGAGCTGACACAAAAAAGAATAAGACAGGGTCTGAATAAACTACAAAAGAGCCTCTTTCTAACAAAGTCATTTCCCAAGGGGAAGGTGCCCATTGTTATGGAGTTAATTGGGTATTCCTTGCCACACTCCCCACATCAACTTCCTAATAAATAAAAGTGTAAAGACACAGGACCTCTCTCCATGATGCTTCAAGAAGTGTCTGGCCTAAGCTTCTCTATGGAATAATGGGCTTTTGGGGAAACACGCTTACTGATAACTCTTTGCAAATTTTTTTCTACAAGCTATGTCTATACCATTTCTTGCTAGTGTTGTGTACTCATGGCTTTTGCAGTCATTTTTATCTTTTATAGTGTTAAATGATAATTAGTACTCCCAGCATTTTGATACTTCTACATTATCATCTGCATCTAGTATTTCTGATGAGAAGTTTGCTATTAGTCCAAATATCTTTCCTTTGTAGGTTGTCTGTCCTTTCTGTCTGGTAGCTTCTCTGATAATTTCTTGTATAGTTCTTCAATTTAACTTGGCTGTGTCTACGTTTATTTTTCTTTTTATTCATATGTTTATGTTTTTCATGCTTGATACTTTGACTCTGGATCTTAGGACACTTGGAAAATTCACATTTCTTCAAATATAATATTTCTTCTGCACCATTCCTTCTATTCTCTCCTGGAACTATTATGTGATAAAAGTTAGGTCTGCACAATCCATAATCCTCCATTGCTTCAATTTCTCCCCCCTCCCACTTTTTTTTCTTTTTCTTTTTTTATCTTGCATGCTGTATTCTAGGTGAATTCCTCTTTTAATTTAGTGATTTACTCTTCAACTTTTTCCAGTACCAACATTGCTACATCTTTTCAAGTGTTCAAATTTCTAAGACTGTATATCTCCCAAGATTTGTAATTAGATTTGTTTCACATCTTCTTGGTCTTGCTTCTTTTCTGCCTGTTTTTATTACATTAGTCCTTGCCTTTCATTAATAGAACCTATTCTCCATTTACATTTGGGCACTAAACACATTTATCTTAAAGCTTTGTCATACTGTTTCACCATGTTAATCTCTCCTTGAGAAACTTTGTGTTCTTTCTGCTAATTTTCTTGCCCGTCTTTCTCAACATTAGTTTAGGTTCTCCATTAAGCAGACCCTAAGTAAAGGAGAATTTGCGTGGAAATCATTTATAGGAACGATGAAGAAAGCGCCAATATGAGAATGGAGAAGGAAGACAGGGAAGGACAGCCGCCAATAGAGAGTATATTGCCAAGCCAATTGACTCTTGTATGTAACAAGAGGTCAGTCTCATCAGGGAAACTCTGGGAGCCAGTGCAGAACAGACCTCTCAAAGTTATCCCACGTGAGGGTCAAGGAAATATTTATGCACCAATTTCCTCAAGTCAGTTTGAGGCTGCTCCCGAAGGGCATTAATTCTCCATTACTTTTAGTGTGCCAAACCAGTGGGCAAAGCAGCCTTCAGTGGCCATAGGAAAATAAAGACAAAGAGACGCAGGTATTAGAATTCAGACCAATGACATGCGCTGAAGTGGTGAGAACAAGAAGACAAGGGAAGTATCTGTTACAGCATTAGATGCTTTCATGTTTTGGAATTTGGTTTGTAAGAGGAATTTCACTTCTTTCTTTGTTTTCTCTCTTTATCTATGCTTTGTAGGTTTTAGCATAGTGTTTATCCAGGCTTAAGATCCTGAGTTCTGAACCAAGAGCATATAGTGACCTTCAGGGACTCCTGTCCCTTGATAATGTTGTGGATAACATTGATCCAGTCCATGCACTGCTAAGTTACTTCGGCCTCTTCCTTGTTGCAAGACTGTGTCTATCTTCTTACTCCCTGTTGCAAGACTGTGTCTATTTTCTTACTCCCAGTTACAGCTTGTTAAAAGCCTTAGTCATAGGCAGTGTTTAGCAACTTTTTCAGTCCCGTTTCATAATCTAGAAAGCCTTGGCTTTAAGCAGTTTTGTTTGCTGTGCAGAATGTTACATTCTGCTCATCATTAACCTCCTTTTTAACTTGGAGGGCAGCAAGCTTGTGGGTTCGGACCCTTTTATTACTTTGCATTTCTTACAGTTTTCACTTTGAAAAGTTATTTATTTATTTATTTGTGGTTTTAGCCTAGCTATGTTTTTGGTCTTCTATTTTTATATTTTATCTATCACTGATATATGTTTGGGCAGAGAGAATATACAATGAGAGATTTTATTGTGTTATGTTCCCTGGATGTTTATTACCCTTTAATTTTAAAAAAATAATAGAATTTTAAAATTTTAATTTATGTATGTTCAAATTCTCATTTAGATTAAAGGAATGGTGCCTAATTAGAAATTGTAGTTGTATAAGATTTGTGGAAACCATTTTCTTCTGACTTTGCTGGTATATGTCCTTTTAAATTAATTTTTCCCATTCGTGACTTTTTTGGGGGGAAAGGAAAATCTGCTTTTTTTGTGTGCCATTCTACAAACACTAAGTTGCACTGAGAGCTTCTCAATGTGAATTTTTAAAAAATTTCATTGGTTATAACTACAACTTTTCTCTGGTATAAATATGTCCATCCTAAGAATAAATCAAAGCTCCTAATACTCACTGTTGGCTCAAATGTTCCAAAAATAACTTGTTCAATTTTTGAGACAGAGATGACTTAGAAATTGTCCCAGAAGAGTAAATGAGATTATTAAAAAGTTGAAAAATGAAATAACCAAGAACAAAGAATTAAGAACTGTAGATAATAATTCTGAGGAATTTTATTTCCCACGAGTATGTAGTAAGACCTATAGTAAAAACAAAGGGAATTGTCCTCATGCTCTCTTTCCAATCATGCCCATATCCCTCAACTCCCACTCCAGAACATTCAAATTCCAGGCAGCCCCCAGCCTCATGGAGTGAAGTTCATCAGAATCTCTATGTTTTAAACCTGTGCTTGAAGGACAAAGAGAGACTATACAAACCTCCCAGGATTGAATATAACAACTGTAAGAAAAAAAAGGCACAAAACAACCTGGAAGACAAAGGTAATTCTGGTTAAAAGATAATCCCATGGGAGAACCCATTAAATATTAAAATGTATTTCCTCCTAACTTCTCTATTTTTTACTCACATGCACTAAGGTAACTAAACTAAATTGATATTCTAATGCAAAGGAAGCTTGTATCTCTCTATATATACCAAATAAAAGAAAATAAACACTGGTATATCCAGCATAGAATAACTGTTTCTTTCACATGATATACATTTTTACACAATATAGGATGAAACTTTAGATTATAAAATTACTTAAACATTAATAACTACTACCAGTGGGAAATCACAAAATTCCTATCCTTAGAAAATTTTTGAAAACTAATATTGAGACTTACTTACATAGTCTTACTGAAGACTAAGATGGAACAGACACTGTTGAACTCCCATTTTGTGCCAGACAGTGCGTTTTGGGGTCATATATATATATATATATATATATATATATATATTCATTCATTTAAATGTCACTTACAGTCTGTTAGCCAAATACGGTGTTATTTTACAGATATACTGAGAATTGGAAAGCCAGTATTCAAAACATTTGTGTGTGTCTTTAAAAATTACACTTTTTACCATGGCAGGGTGGTAAGCTCTTTGCAGGATTGGTGTGAGGACTGGAAATGATACATGTCTATCTCCTGGCACATAGTAACATGAAATAAATGTTTATTCTTTATTGTACAAGTATCATTATTGTTATCCCACGTTACCTCCACGTAACTTAGCTATAGCTTATCCTGTGCTACCCTTGTAGAATGCCCGCTTTCCAATTTCGGAGCACCTTGTGACTACTTACCATTAGTAGCCAAAATAAAAAAGAGACAACCCAACTTGCTGGGGCTTTCAGAGAAAGTTGCCCCTCTAGAAAATCAACCCCCTCTCACTCATGCCTCAATGAAGTATACAATGAAGCTTGAAGTTGTGGACGGGTCTTCTGGTCAGACTTTCGATGTGGAACTTGACCTTTTCAGCTGTTCAAGTTTATTCAATATTGGGGAAGTGCCAGGAAGAAGTAAGGGTGGAAAGGCTCCTTTAGCTATTGCCAATAAATAAATAAAATGCCAATAAATCACTGTGGTGTAGACTAGTATCTGCTTGCAAACCCCTGGGATTTTCTGGTTAAATAGCCAAGAGAGGGCTGAAAAATAAGCTCGGGATAGTTTCTGCCTCAAAGTACTTGGAAAGGAGCTTGAAGAAGTTGGAAGGAATGACGACGTAGGGGGCCTCCTCCCTCTCTGTTAAAATTCTCCGTCCTCTGCCCTGGAGTCCTCTGGCAGCCTGTCACCTCAAAAGTATTTCATCGCTTTCACTTTAACTTTGTGAGTTTTTATAGAAGATCATTTTTTTTTTTTACTTTACAGAAAACCAGAGGCCCTACTTGCATAGTGGACCCAATGAAATAGCTACATTTTAATTAAATTTACGCAGCTTTTATTACACCAGTGGGTAGCCTTCACTACTACCCGAAGAAACCCCAGAGCCATCAGATGTACTTCACATGTAATTAATCTCTAATGCTCAATTTTGTAAGATACGTAATAATGCTGCCTGGATAGAAATGAGAGCTTCAGAGAAGAGTCATATTAAAGATGAAGAGAGAAGCTTTAGGAAGAATTGGTTTTCAAGAGAGCAACTAAGTGTGAACTTTATTAAAAGGAAAAGAAATAATGGGACTAGCTTGCATTAAGTAAAAATGCTTGACATCTTCAATTTTTCCGTTTCTTTTATTTTGCCCCAGACAAATGTTTCAGGGTTTGTTTTGATAATGTATACCATGTGTAATATTTGTAGCCTCATAGATTTAATATTTGGGAAAGGGGAAGATTTGTTGTATTCAGGAACAGAAAACAAAAAGGAGAGAAAAAGAAAATTTCCACTGCAACTAAACTTTTCAATAGAATTTAAATCCCTTTTCCTGAATATAACTTTAGGAGATCATTTCCAATCAATTTTTCTTTATCAAACTAACAAATGGCACGTTCAAATGCTACCCAAATCACTTATGCCACACGTTGTATTTTTCACGATGTGTAAAAACGCACCTCTCACTTGAGGCTCACATTCAGTAGGAGGAAGGAAGAGAAAGCTTTATTTCTTCCATTGTACAAATTAGAAAAGGAAGAGCTATAGAGGTCAAGTTGTTTGTCCAAGGTCAACCAGGTAGCTAAAGCAAACTGTGACTTCTGATTTATAATTGAATGTTTTTTTTCACTCTACCCTCCTTATCCTATTGTCATTTCTAGACTTTTCAAAAACCTTATGTATGATCCCAATATCAACCTTATATGATATTAAAGCCATAGTCATGATTGCTGTCTAAGCTTAGGAGAAAAATTCCCTAAAAGACCTAATTCCATTATTTTCTAAAAAAAAAAATCTGTTATCACCATGTAGCTTTTATGACAAAAAAAAACCCCTTTAGACTCTCCCCTTTTCCAGCTTCACTGATCTCTTGGATCCTTCAGGTTGGAGAAAGTATCTCCATCTACTCTGTAGGTCATGTTTGAAACATCTTCGTTATTCTTGACTCTTTTCTCACACTCATCATATTGAGTTACCAAGTTCTTTGATTCTACCTTCAAAAAATAACCTTTGATTGCAAATATCCCCCATTCTGTTCATTCCCAATGTCACCGCTCAGATTTAAACCCTTATTTATTTTCTGAAATATACCCATAAACCATAAATCTAATTTCTCCTCACTCTATCCTCTTACTGTGACTGAAATTATTGTTGGAAAAGTTTGGTTCAAAGGTGATTCTTCCATGATTTAAAAACTTTCTTGCCCTGCCCCCACCCCTGCTTGTAGGATAATATCCAAACATGTGAACACATTACCCATGAATTTCCACACTGGAACCCAACATTCTCGTTCTTTCACTTACTCTGTGCTGTATCCCAGCAGACAACCCACCACCTCACCATTCCTTGTGTGCTTTGTGTATGTCCAAACCTCTGTGCACTTGTAGTGGGCAACTTTTTTCCCATGACCCAAGCAGTTCCATCTGTAAAAGTCCTAATCCTTCTTTAGAACTCACTTGAAACAATATTTTCCCTGATTTCTCATTACCCTCCAAAGAATTTCTCATCAACTTATCCCTGTTTTCCATCATATTGGACATTCCTTCATCGCAGCCTTTTTATATTGAGTCTTAAGGATTTATTTTCCAGCTGGCATTTGGGGAGGAGAATTCAGTGGACTCTGTGGGAAGGGTTAGATCCCCACAACTTAAAACCATAAATTTTTTAATCAGCTGTAACTGGAATGAAAACTCTCACAATGTCTACTCTGAATCAGCAACATTTAGATCTTTTCCCTCTGCCTTTCAAAAATATCTCCAAGCCTCCACACAAAAAAAAGAGCAAATTGACTATTTTGTAACAAAATAGCAAATAGGAATAGTAATACTCAGTACCAGTTGTAATTATATCCAGCATAGCTTAGCTACTGGAGCCTCATTTATATGGTCACCAAAGTGGACACAAGCAAAGAAAAAAAAAAAGGTTAACCTGCCTGTCAGAATCCATGCAGTTTGGTGGGCCATGCCAAACTCTGCCTGCTACCCCACCATTTTAAGGGCTATATGTGTGTGAAGGTTGACTGGGTGGAGATATATATATATATATATATATATATATATATATATATATATATATATATATTTCATGTTCTTTTAAAAGTAAATCCAGCTACTTTAACCTTTTCCTTTAACGGGCAGTCTGAAAATGTGAATATTCCCCTCAACACTTAAAAATACTTGCAACAGGAAAGGACAAGTCTACCTTGGTATCTACCTCTATATGTGCCACTTCAGGTCCTCTCTGCTTCACCTATTTCTAGCTTTAGCCACTGCTGTGGTAACCAACTCTAAGTGGGTGCCAACTGAATTCCCTTTGAAGCAATCCCATATGTTGTCCTGTGGTCAGAAAACATGCTCCGTATAATTCCAATTCTTTGAAACTTTTGGAAATTTGTTTTATGACCAAGCATGTGGTCAATTTTGGTAAATAATCCATGTGCACTTGAGAAATGTACCTATATTCCTGTTTTTAAGGAATATGACCTATGTATATCAGTAAAGTAAATTTTATTATTTTTGTTGTTATTCTGCCTTCTATATTTATGTAGAATTTTTGCTCATTTTATCAGTACTGATAGTATATTAATGTGGTTGCAAATTTTCCTATTTCTTCTCTCTTTTTATTGTTCTATATATTTGGAACTATGTTATTAAGATACACAAAAGTTTAGAATTGTTTTCTATTCCTTATATATAATTATTATAAAATATTCTTCTTTAACTTTAGTGATGAATCTTGTTTATGATATGGTCTACTTTGCCTTCACTAGCTTTCATTTGCTTACTGTTTTTATGGTATTTCTGTTTTCAATTTTCTATTTCTATCTTTGTATTTAATGTGTATCTTTTCATGCACTGTATAGTTACTTGTTTCTTTGAATCCAATTTAGCAATTATTGTCCAGTTATATTTAAAATAGTTACCAATACTTTATCATATTAGTTTTGTGTTTGTCTCTAGCTTATAAATTAATATTTTTTGATCATTTTTTTTCAGGCAATGCTAGAGCCTTACACTACATTAACCCCTTCTACTCTATTTTTGGTCTTGCTTTTAATTCTAAATATGTTTTAAATTCCATAACACATTATTACCATTGTTCTGTATGGTCGTTATGCCACATATGTACACTTTCTGTTGATCTTCCTTCCTTCCTGCATTTTTGGGTTTCAGTTTAGGATCACTTTCCTTCTATCTAAAGAACTCTCTTTAGTATTTACTTAAAAGTGGGCATACTGGTATCAAATTATCTCTGTAATTTTTTTCACCTTAAATATTTTTACTTCATATTTAGAGATCATTTTTACCAGGTATAAAATTCTAAATTTGAAGTTTTTACTTTTCCCCAATGTTTTGCAGACACCATTCTATCATCTTCTGGGTTTCATTATGTCTATTGGGAAGTCAACTGTGAGTCTTAATGTCATTCTTTTGAAAGCAGTGTACATTTATTTCTCTGACTGTTTTTAAGTCTTTGTCTTTGATTTTCACCAGTTCTACTATGATATTCATAGGTATAGTTTTCTATGTATTTTATCCTTCCTGGGTTATATCACTTCTTGAATCTTTGGCTTAATGTCTTTTATTAGTTTTGAAAAATCCTTGGCCATTATCTCTTTAAAAATTGCTTCTATAATTCTCTTTCTCCCATTCTAAGATTATAATGGCATATAGGTAGGTTAGGTCTAACATTGGTATCTATTGCTATTTTCTATACCTTCCCTTTCTTTTATTATACATGCTTTAGTTTTGGTAGCTTATACTCACCTCTTTTTCTTTGTCAAATCTGGTATTAAACTCACATACTAAGTTTTTACTTTCAGTAATTACATTTTTCAGTTTCAGAAATTTTACTGAATTTTTTTATGTATTATATTTATTTGGTGAATTCTTTATTATTTCATCTATTTTCTTAAACATATTTATCACAGTTATGTTAAATTAGTATCTTGATCAGCTGTGGGTCTATTTGTATTATCTATTTTTCCTTTGGGTCCTCTTCCCTGGTATGTTGTATATTTGTTAAATGCCAGACTTTACATGGGAGAAATTATAGGCAATGATGTTGTTATCTCTCACCACAGAATGTTCACCTTTTTCTCTGGTAAGCTACTAGAGTACAGGTAGACACCTAAATCCAATGAGGAAGTGATTTGATTTTAGATTGAGTCTTAGAACTCATAATATCAATCCTACCTCTATTTCACCTCAATTTCTAGTGTAGAGACTTCAGGGGCCCCAGATGAGAGCCTGGGGTATTAACCATAGGCTCTCTTCTTTGCTGGGTCCTGAATTCACACTTTTGTTATCAAAGTGCTAAGAAATAGCCAAAGCTTTGTTGAGCTTGTCACCTGCCTCTTATCCCACATAATTTAAGAGTTGGCAAATTCTTCAAAAGGGAAACTAATATTGAGTGTAAGGCTTACTTCTCTATGCTGTTCTTCTCTCTAGAATCTTAGTCCCTCAAATACTGGTTATTTTAGAAGGCCTAAACTCTAATTTTTGTCTTCTTAGTCCCATGAGATCATCAAAAGTTTGCTCATATTTCTTTGCTTAGCAGCTGCTCTTTCCTGACATCTCAGCCTTTTGCCCTGCCCTGCTTAAAAACTGGCACATGTCCCAAGGAGAAAAATAGCAAGAAGTATTTTGGGATCACCTCAAGGTATTTCTCTCTCTCTTCAGAATTTTGGTCCCTCAAGTTATAAACTTCTCAGATCTCTCTGATGGCCACAAACAGATTTTTTTTTTTAATATTTTATCTAGACTTTGTAGTTATTAGCCAAAGTAGAAGTACACTTATGGATCATTTTTTTTTGTTGTTGTTATTTCTTTCCACTATAAAATGGGGCTGTCTCTTATAAGAAAGCCTATAGTTTTGAAGGAAAAATATAAACATGTAGACTTATTTTGTAAAACAGATTTACTGAGTACTCCATTAGCGTCCTGGTGCTGTACTGCACACTATATATACAAAGAATAATTAGTACCATCTTTGTCCTCAAGGACTTCCTGGTCCAGTTGGATGACAAGTAAATACAAACATGATGTGCACAATGTATTAAGTGCTGTCACAGATTTGTGCATAAGATTCTCCCACAAGGAGAGGAAAAGGAAATTCACATACTCAGGCAGTTGGAGAGGGAAACAAAACAAATCCTGTCATTATGGTACATTCTGATTTTCTCCATTTAAAAGGTCCCTACTGCTGTACAGGATCAAGGGGCACATCTCCCCAGGTATTGCAGAGATAGGTCAAAGTACTTTCAGCTCTTTATTGTCCACTACATATTAGTAACAAAAACACTGTGGAAAAGAATTGAATGTAACCTATATATAAGCTGGGACCTTCTTGCCCTTTGGATTTCAGGGTATAATTGGCCCAGACTCCAGACAATTCCACAGCCTATGATATCTGCTAATTTTTAAAATTTACAATCTCAGCCTCCCCAGGGCTTCTGCCTCCCACAATCCTATACTGTCTTTAGTTTTGCTCCAAGTATGGTATGTCAATTTGGAATCCTTGTGTTTTAAGAAATAAAATACCAACTCAAGCAATAAGGGAATTAAAGATTAAAGGGGTTTTACTGACTTACCTAACTGGAAAATGAAATTGTAGGGTAAGGACTGGTAAATCCAATGTCACCACATGTTATTTCTGGGTTCTATTGTTCAAATTATAAGCTTCACCAAAATTTGACTTCCTTGTGGTAATAGGATGCAAACAAGACCACATTATTCTTCATTCAAGTCTATATGAGCGGGGTTTTCCTCTCAAATTTCCAGTAAAATTCCTAAATTTCATCCTTATTGTCCCAGCTAAGGTTAATGTCCCCCACTGAAACTATGGCAATGGATAGGAAACGTATTAATAATACACTGGATGAGTGGGGTCATCTTTCCTCACGTGCAAGAACTGTGATTGAAGGGGGTGTACACCTGAATGGAAATCTGGGTATTGTTAATAAAGGACAAGATAGGAATGCTTTGTACATAAGCAAAAACAGCTACTACATCCACTGAGACATAAGTCACTTCCCACTGGAGTTCCTTCCAAAGAATCTACTTGCACCCAAAGCTCTAATGGAAAATGTAGGTGTTACCAAAGACTTTTTAAGCAACATAGAGGTTTTGGTATAATATAAATATTACAATGCATATCTTATAACAAAATCCCATGTTAGTTATGGTTGCCACCCCATCAATTTTCTTCTTAACTCTCTCTTATCTCTTTTCCCAAAGAAAATGTCTAGATTCACTAACTCCTTTTTCTGGTTGGGAAGCCTTGATACTAGGCACCAAAAGACTTAGAGTGAGGGATGAGGAGTATGTGGGAATTTCTTTTTCTTTTTTCTTTTTCTTTTTTTTTTTTTTTGAGACAGAGTCTCACTCTGTTTCCCAGGCATCAGCCTAGCTCACAGCAACCTCAAACTCCTGGACTCAAATGATCCGCCTCGGCCTCCCAGAGTGCTAGGATTATAGGCGTGAGCCACATGCACGGCCTGGAACTTCTATCATAACACTTATTCTTACATCTCTCAAAGACAATAGTGTCCTGAAAAGAATAGTGGAGAATAAATATTTCTCCATCTTATTACATTATTATCTCTTTTTAAAAAGTGAATATTTCCACACAATAATTTGTATGCAAAATAACAGCATTATTCATAATAGCCAAAAAGGGAAAACATTCTAAATGTCCATCAACTAGTGAAAGAAAACCCAAAAGGTGTTATATCTGTAAAATGGAAGACTACTGAGCAATAAAAATGAACAACTACAGATAAGTGCGGCAACAGGAATGACCCTCAAAAACAACAAGCTAAGTGAAAGAAGCCAGATAAAAAAGTCCATATATTTTGAGATTCTATTTATCCTAAATGCCCAGAAGAAGCAAATCTTATAGACACAGATATTAAACTATTGGTTGTCTGGGCCTAGGGTCAGAATAGGGAGAGATGGCAAATGGGCATGGGGGATCTTTTTGGGATAATAAAAATGTTCTAAAATTAGATTTAGATGATAGTTATACACTAACTTAATAAAAATGATTCGATACTAAAAACTTACTCAAAATTATTAAATGCATACTAAATTTATGGGTACATAAATAATATATCACTAAGGCTTTTAGAACAAAGTAGGTGTGAACGGGCTTTGGTAACTGATATGTAAGTGAACTGAAGATGCATCACTTCTTTTCTTTTCTCTGACTCAGTGGTCATGGTAGTAAGACTTTCCATCAAGGAACTATTGGTCACTGCAACAAGCAGAGCCTCTGTATCAACCTGCACTGAACATGTACTATGAGCATGAAACAAACTGTTGTTTGTTCAAAAAAAGCCACTGGGAGGAAATATCAATTTATTTTTAAAAAATATGCACACACAATACAAATGAGAGATATTAATAACAAGATAGTGTTTTTTATTATAAACCCTGATTTTTTGTAGCCTCAAATAGCCTAATATTTAATGGCTTTAGATTGCTTATATTCATCATATAATTAAGGCTTTGAAGCTTTTGTGGGTAGAAAAAGAAAAGCATATTTTGCCTCATGTATACCACACAGCCATGGTATGAGATGGTAAGTTTCACTTACTTCCTTGATTTTTCCAAACTCATAGTCTTGTAACAATGAGACAAATCCAGGGAGATACTTTGAGCTTCTAAAAATAATTAAAAACTCAAACAGATGCAAGGTGTCTGTGCTTTATTCTAAAGTCAAAATGATTTTTGCTACTTACTATTTAATGACTGATGCTTTGACATCCTCATTGCACAGCTGCAATTGAAAATATGAACACATCATGATATTTATATTGGAGGCAAGCATTTTTGTTTTTACACTTTGTATTTAATTCATTCAACATTCTTTTCATTATTGCTCTCTCTTTCTCCCCTGGCAAGAATAAACTTATGCACCCAGCTCAGATCAGCTGTCAGATTCCGTGAGCTCTGAGAGGGCCTTAAATTTGGCAGAATACCCTCCCCCTCACATGAGCTATACCAAATGAACAAGCTGAGTCTGGGCTTTCCACCTCTCACAACCCAAATTCTTCAAAAGTCTTTAAACTCCTTCCTTTTCCCTTCAGCTCTCAAGGGGCACAGTGCTGATACGGTTTCTGTTCATCAAAAGAATGGAATGGCGGTGGCTCTGCTATTCCCAGGACACCTCCTGCTGGAAAAGGGCGGCTTCTCCCCTGAGAAGCTATTATAAAGAACAGGAGTTCTCCAGCTCCCATCAGGAATGTATCACTCCACTTCAGTTATTGTTCCTCTGGATTCCTTTTCCTCCTGTCTCTCTCCCCCACCCTCAAGCAGTTTTTAAAATCCATTACCTAGGGAGTTTCAAATTGTATCTGACCTATTGATTCCAAGAGATGGCCGTGTGCAATGGGCATGCAATGCAATATACAACCTGGAGCCCGGAGAAAGGCAACTCGCTGAAGAAATGAGGAATGCAAGCACAGTAAACCACAATTTGGAATTTTTAGGGAAATGAAAGAAATATTTATTAAGTGTTCTGATTTGGGGTTAGAAAACGAGATGGTGCATATGAAGAGGCTGTGTAAGCCTTCTGCAGATGTGACATTGATTTTATTAATAATAATTTATAAATCTAATCTCAATTAGTCCAGAGCTATATGTCATGACATGTTTTCATTTACATTTCTTTCCTGGATTTTAAGATGCTTTGTTGCTGGCTTATGCCTATAATCAGAGGATGTTTGAAAGGCAGGAGGACATGATACCAAAACCTGTCAGTTCTCATCCTTTTGCATTTCCGGGAAGAGGTTTTGCGGAAGGTAGTGAGAACACTGCAGAAGGCAACACTGCTTAAGCCGCTCTGTGTTGTCGAGCATCTATCCAAGAGGAGTCTGACAGAAAGCTGCATCTTTTGCACCTTGCACTGGATATGAATATCTGGTTTAAGATAACTGCCATGCCAGGGTCCGAGATATTGGATAACTTAATTCTGTTTAATTCAACCAAATCTTTATTTCATGCTAATCTATGGCCCAATCACTAAGTTAGTGTCTCTGGGGATATTAAAAATATGTAAGACATGGTCTGCAACCTCAAGGAGTTAAGAATATAATTGCATTGGTTAGGAAAAAGGGGGGGGGTAGAGGGTTTTACAAATTTTAGCAGGTTCATTTTTTTTTTAATTTTCTTTAATATAGAAGCTTGAACAATCAAGAAATAGTGATAGTTTGGAGGAAAAATGGATACATACAAATAAAATGGAGACACAAGCTCTTATATGGTGCCTCAAGCAACAAAGCCTTCTTTCTCTCTGATCTTCCACAGAGTAAGTGGGGAGACACACAGGATTAGATATATAATGTGTGGCCACTCTTCAGTAACCACTATTGAACTTCAAAATGAGTTTAGTCATTAGCTTTGACAAATGAGGAGGCTGTTATTGATTTTTACACATGTCTATCATGGGATCTATTTAAAAAGAACAGCCAATTCTAAGAAAGATTATGTTAATCTTATTGGCTTGATTTAATCATGGGAGGGTGCAGAGCGGGGAGCGAAAAAGAGAGGCTCAGAGATTGGCAATATCTGTTTCATTTTCTTAAGTCAATTCAAAAAACAATTTGGGAAAAAAATTGAGTGTATCTGTCTTTGCTAAGAACGCTAAGAATATATTGATAAATCATTCCAGACAATGTTAACCAACAGCTTGAGAAGTTCACGAAAAAGGACATTGACAGGAGGGATACAATTACTAATTTATTTGTCTTTTTATGGTTCAGTTAAGAGTATCTTAGGTAGTCTAGCACATGGCAGCTCGTCAAACTTCACAGGGTAGCTGTCAGAATTTTGACTGATGTACAAGCGCTACTTGCTCATGTTTGCCCTTCCTTTCAGTGGAGTGCACACAGGTAAGACAGCTTGTTGGTAATTTTTATTTAATGCTCCCAGGATCTGTGGCTACACTTTTATTGAAAGTTCTGACAATAAAATTCCACTCCCTGAAATTTCCAAGGTTTCTGCTGCAAGCACTTCTCCACTTAAACAAGATCTTCCTCTGGGATTAGACAACTCTTGAGGGTCTTTTCTGATGCCTTCTGATCTTGGAGACAGCTGTTTAGTATGTTGGAGACCGTTTTATTTTGTTTTGTTTTTTGTTAGCTTTACTGGAAAGGCATCTAAAAGAAAAACAAAACACAAGGAATTAGCAGTGCAAAGGCACATCAGGGCTTCAGGGAGGCCTTCATAATTCTGAATTGGCAAATACCAAGTTGTACCGAGTTTGACAATTTTTAACCTCTCCCTACTCCATCTCTCTACTCCTCAGCTCCAGTCCAACCCACTCATTAAATAAAACTGCTCATTTCATATTCTACTTTCTAAATTTCGATTGATATTCAGCTATATCTATATGCTACCAAAAGGTTGTCTCTTTTGTTAGCCTATCAAATTCTTCCCGAGATTGTCTCCGGATAAAAGCAGGTTGCTGAATCTTCAGAGAGAATGTTTGCCTGTTCTTCTCACATGTATATACAAAGATGAGATAGATACATCAGGAACAGGGCTATATATTTTTATATTTTAGTTGTAATTACAAAAAAATCAAACATTTTTCTTAGAAAAATCATTTTACACTGATAGAAATGTGGTTCTTTTAGGTCTTTGAGGATTATTGGTTATCCTGTGGTTTGTGTGAAGTCCAGATGTTTTCAAGATGGTGTTATGTGTGAAAATCATCTATTTAGACAGATTTCAGCTCTTAGGCATTCCCTGAAGGTAAGTAAGTTTAACACTTTAAGATGCAAATGTGAATATAGACATTTATATAAGATTTTGCAATGTTCTAGAAATTCAAATAGGTTACATTTTAGTTATGTCTATAATCTCTTCATATTTTATGTTTAATATGTCAATAAAGCTCCATTAATATGTAATTAAATAATGTGATAATCAAAATGTCAATTTATCCAATGAAATTATAAAACATGTCAAAGTTGATTTCAGTTTTCAGAAGATTTTGAAGTCATCAATATTTCAGAAAATAGAAAATCCACCTTAAAAATAGTTAAAATTACTATTTCTTTCATGTCTGTAAGAAGGTGTGCCAATAACTCTTGAAATGATGTGAAGACTTGTTGCATTGGGTTAACACAACAGTAGGTATGCTGACATTAGAAATTTCCTATAGAGTAATGTTCAGTTATTCATTTGTTACCATTTGTTCAACAAATCCAATAACCTTTTCTCAATTACTGAACTTCACTTTTTTAGAATGTTCAACACTGTTTACCATCCATTTCTCGTACACAAATTTCCATGACACTGAATTCACCTACTTCTGCTATCACAATTCCTACCCCTGATTCCTTGTTATCTTCCTCTCAGATTTCTCTGCCTTCTCCACATACCCTGCACACCATGGATTTTTCAAGTCTCCATTCCCTTTGTACAATATCTTAATATTCTAATTTGCTCCATGAATTACCTTCCAAACTATAGTTCCAAATTTGCTAGTGCCTACTGGACATTCTATGTAAAAGTTGTCTGAACTTCAAACCTAACATTCTAAAAATGAGTTTTCATCATCTCTCCCCCACCACATTTAAAACAAAAGCTCCCACAGATTTTTGCATTTTATGTCAATGGTATTGCCATTCCCCTGGTTATCCAGGCTTGGAAATCTTAGTTATCCCTCAGTTATACATACTTCTCACTACGAAGGTGCTCTAACTCTAAATTATTAAATTAGAGTTCTAACTCTGAACTATTACTGAATTTCCTTTTCTTCTTTCTATTTTTTTCTGCAAACTCATTTTTTCACCTTAATTGGAATATTGAATAGGCCCCTAAATGATCTCCCTGCTTCTAGTCTTTGGCTTTGCCAATCTACCCATCAGGGTCCCTTGTACATGAACCATCTGACCATTCCATTCTTCTGCTTGGGGAAACCAAACAAGAAGAAAAATGCTCCCTATTGCCTGGAAAGCAAAGCCCCAAATTGCACACCTGGCTTTACTGATCCATCTTTTCTCTTGTCTTTGCCTACTCCTTCTTTCTCTAACCTGTTTTTTAATCTACATCTTCTACTATTCTTAGGCATATACTCCAAGTTTTTAACCAGGAAAATATATTCCATGTTTTCTGAAGGTATCCTGCAATTCCCTACCTTACACCTTTGGTAAGTTTTCATACCAGAAACAGCAAGAGGTAGGAGCAGATTGGTCACTTTCTTATCTGTGCCTGTGGTCAATTAGCACCCTAAACACATGAAGCCCAAGTGGAAACAGGGGACTGGCACTGAAATTGTAACTTCAAGGAAAGTCTCTGTCTTTGAAGCTCATGACAACCGTATTGTTGTAGCTAAGTTTGTCCCATGTGAGACAATTGAGTAACCACTCTTCCCATCTTATTAAGCCCAAACTCAAGTTCTGACACATCCAGCTTTCTTTTCCTCTTTAAATTGAAATAATTTCTCCCAACACTTCTTTAGCATTTTTAAAGCTTCTCTAATGAGCTATTTTCGGTCTAGTATTTTATATGTCTTTATGTACCTACCTTATCTCTCTTTTCTAGTTTATAAACAAGATAAGGAGAGAGTTTATAACACTCATTTCTCTATACTCCATATCACTCAGCACAGGCATTCAAATATATGAACTATTTGCATCTGCTTAACTAAACTGCTTATGGTAGTATGAATCAGGTCAGATTCTCTCCACTGGTCCATTTTATTTGGTTTTTGCTCTGACATCATAAGCCACTAATTATTTATATTTTTATTTAATAAAGACATTGTGCCTGTTATTTGGCCTGTTCTTTACTGATAAATTTATTTGGTTTAAAAATGATTCTTTACTTCCTCAATATATACTACATCTTCATGGAGAAATGCATGCATGTAAATATATATTCATATGCACACACTTAGATGAACATATGCATCTCTCTATATACACCTATGTTCTGACTGCTGGGATTTTGTGAGATGATAAATTTCTTTGACTTTAGGACAATGACTTACCTATTTAACTTTTTATCTCCTGTCAGTTCCTTGCTCAATGCCAGACAAATAGTCCACGCTTAATAAATGTTTAGTATCTGAACTTTTCATAAATTATTGGATGTTTTAAAAACTCAAAATATAGCGCATTGATATTTGCATATGAATTATGGCAATTTTTTAAACATTTTTATGTAGGATATTGCTTTTCATTTCTCCATTAAATGTGATCTCCAGGTCATACATAAAGCAGAAAAAAGTATTTAACCAACATTTGGGGGAGGCAGTTTTTACCCTCAAACTCAAATTGAAGAATCTGCAGAATGCCATGTACAGTTATGAATTTGGAGTCATCCTGAAGCTGGCAAACATCTGCATTTTCCACATCTGGGGCAGCATCTGTTCTGTGTTGTTAGAAGAAGAAAACAAGAAAATTGGGGTAAATGCCACAGCACAATATCAAATTCTAGAAATCTAACAAATGTATTTATTTATTGTTGATCAAGTGGCCAAGAAGCAGTGTGAGGCCCATGCCAAGATGCTTGATAATTGCATTTCTCAACTCCCTTTAGAAAACGCCATACTCCAGGCCTGAGAATAACAAGCTTTTGCATAACAGCACTGGGGCCTATAAATAAGAAACTCATTAAGCTACCTGTAGCAGGCCTCTACCCCAGCCCTGCACTGGCTTGGGGAGCTTAATGAGGTGATAATGAGGAGAAAATGGTTTAGCTCCTTTTTGGCCTGGTTTGAGATGGGTAGGGAAATCCCAGTCTTCAGTGAAACAGCCACCATAGAGCCCAATTCATCATTCAGGGTGGGTCTATACCAGTGAAATAATTTGCTTCTAGGCCCTGAAGTTATTTGGCTCCCCTGTCTATGGAAACAAAGCAAGCTATTCAAGCACATTTGAAGGGACTGTCCGAATAACACCAATAAAGGGTGTTAAACTAGCTGGTCATTAGCATTTGAAGGGAATGGTCAAATAACACCAACAAAGGGTGTTAAACCAATCCACATTGTAGGTAGGGGGGTGGGAGCCCTCTGCAATTCTAAGTGGATTAATGCAAGCATTATTTTCTCACTATAAGCCTGGCCTCCTTGCTAAGATTTCATATTCATTGAAGGCTAGACCAAACCTTCTTGGCCAAGCTCTCTCCCCTTCATTTCCCTATAAAGAAACTAAAGCAATGAGCTGGGGTTAAGAATATAACGTTTAGCTTATTAGAGACAAGAAGAGATCAGATTACCAAACTGTTGGGCATCTAGGCCACAATGCCCAGTCCAGTAGGATGTTCTGTGGCAGTCCCCAAGAAGGGTAGCAGAGAATAGACCAGGGATCAGTTTCATTTGAGTCAAGCTTTCCTCATTTACTCTAAATACTGCTGCTGATAACCCTCTCCAAGTAAAGGAAAAATGAAGGAAAAAACAAAAGGAAAGGTGAACTCAGACTTCAAAGAGGAAAACACCTCAATGATCACTTAGTTCATGTTTCAACCAAAACAGAAATCCTCTATATCATATCCCTTAGAGAAGGACATTGATCTTCTAGTTGAGGGTAGCCCAGGAAAGTCAGGAGAGCATATTGCTGGGTTACAGTCAAGGATCCGAACTGTGGGTGTTACTACCAGGTGGGGAGTAGCAAGCCGATGCATGTATGCCCCATAACCCAGGAATTTTACTTACATTATTTTATTCTTCAGATACCTTTGTCGAGTACGCAATAAAAAGCCACAGTTTTGTAGATAAGAAAATGCCAGCTAAGAGAGATGAAATAGTTTATCCTGCCCAACACAGCTACTAAGAACCGCAGCCAAACTTCACACCCAAAGAATATGGCTTTCTGTAGCACACTGTTGGGACCAGAGAACCTTTCCACCTCAGCTGATAGGGGGCAGCAGTGATAAATTGAAGATAACGGTTCAAGTAGAGGATTTCAAGTAAATCATAGACTATTGGACATATGGATTTTTCTTTACCCCACACAAAATCAACCACAGAAAGTAAAAAAAAAAAAAAAATTCAACTTCACAAGGACAAAGATAACAGGAGAGACAAAGAGAAGAGTTGAGAAATATGCCCATTATTCAGCAAACCAAATAAATTTATAAATAAAAGTTGAACTCTTCTTAACCACAAAGGATGGAGGAAAGCAATGCGTGTGGCGGGGATGGGGATGGGGGTATGGGGTTAGGAGGAGATGCAAGTGGAAGCTCTGAAGCAGGAGGCAGGGCAGAGCCAAAACAGGAAGTCTGGTTCAACATCTGTTCAGCTCCCTGAACCCCTCCTCCAGGTCACCAGGCTAGGTAAATGTTCCCTCCCATACCCCTTTACCCCCCCCAACCAATTAATTTTCTGTCCGTTGGTGCAGATCGATCCATATTCTGTCATAACCTTAAAATTCAGCAGGTCCAAATACTTTACTTCCCCTTTAAATCCAAACTTCCCACTGAACTTCTTTGTTTTGATGAATTTTACCATCAATTTCCCAATCATCCAGGCATGAGTTTTCTTCAGTTCTAAGTTCTTTTATTATTCAGTATATTTGATAGAGATATGAGAATATGTGTATGTCCTGAATGATAGTAGTTATATCAATACCCTTAAACCCACCACCATATTTATGACCTAGACTGTAAACCATAGGTCTGCATTTACCAGAGTGTTCCTTCTCTACTCCATCCTTTGCTTCCTCCTAGAGGAAATCACCATTCTGAATTTTGTGTTTTTCATACTCTTGTATTTTTCAGATGTCTTTTTGCATATATATGCATCCCTAAAGAAAATGCTGCTGATACTCACTTTCTTTTGAGCATTGAGAATATTATCATCCTGTACCTAGTCGCTTTTCAAGTTGATGTCTTATTTCTAAAATTCATCCATGTTGTTGTAGTTGTAATTCTTTTTGATTTATGATATTTTGTTCATGAGCATACCTCAATTTATTTATGTTTTCTCTGTTTATGGACATATTTCTAGTTTTTTGCATATATACGTTATGCTACTGTGCACAAAGTGTTCATGTCTCTTGGTATATGGATGCAAGAGGGTATTGTTATTGTTGTTCTTACTGTTTTTGTGAAATACATAGGAATAGAATTGTTCATCATAGGATGTAGGATATTCAAATTTACAAGATAGTACCAAATTGTTTTCTACAGTGATTGTATTAATTTACACTCTCAACAGTACAGTATAGGGATTCTCATTTGTCCCTCACCTCACTAGCACACAATAGCATGAGAAAACTTAATTGTTTCCCGTATAGTAGGTAAAGGATTTTATCTTACTATGATCATAATAGGTATATCCCTATTCCCTGATTTCCAAAAAAAGGTTGAGAATTTTTTCATATTTTCTGGGCCACTTGTTTTTCCTATGTCTAAAGTGCATGTGTGTGTGTGTGTGTGTGTGTGTGTGTGTGTGTATTTAAGTATGCATATACATTTTAAGAAAAGTTTGGAATTTACAGACAGATTGAAAGGAGAATACCCTTCCATATATGCTGCACCCAGTTTCCCCTATTTTTACAACTTATCTTAGTGTGGACATTTGTTATAATTGAACCAATTTTAGTATATCATTATTAAGCAAAATCCAGAGTGTATTTAGATTTCCTTAGTGTTAACATAATGCCTTTTTCCTGTTCCAGGATCTCATCTTAGACACCGTATTGTGTATAGTCATCATTCCTTAGGCTCTTCTTGGATGTGACAGTTTCTCAAATTTCCTTGTTTTTGATGACCTTGACAGTTTTGAGGAGTACTAGTCAGGTATTGTGTAGGAAGTCCCTCTATTGGAATTTGTCTAACATTTTTCTTATGATTACACAGGTGTTATGGATTTTAAGAATTAAAAAAATATTTTCTATTAGGTTATTTTATAAATGTGTAGTAGCTGTTTTGATACTCTGATATTAATCCTTGTTGATTATATATTCTCTTTTTTTTGTTGTGGTGGTTTATCTTTTACCCTTTAATGATATTTTAGTAAACAAATTTAAATTGATAACATTATAACGTCATATTTATCAAGACTGATTCTTCTTTGTTTAGTCTGTGTGTTTGTGTGTGTGTGTCTTGCTGATGAAAACCTTTCTGATTCTGAGTTACTAAAGATATTCTGAGTTCCTAAAGATATTCTGATTCTGAGTTACTAAAGATATTCTCCTAAACTGTAGTCTAAAAGTTTTAAAGTCTTGACTTAGACATTTAATTCTACTGTATTTATTTTCTTGTATAATGTAAGGCTTTTGACTGATTTTTCTATATGGATTAACAATGCATAACCATTTAATCTGTATCATGACATTTTCCCATCATCTGTAACGCCATTTCTGTCTTATATCAAGTTTCCATAGGTGCATGTATCTGATTATGGCTGTTCCATAAGTGGAGAGAAACAACTGTCTCTGCACCAGTACCACACTGTCTTAATTCATAGCTTTATAATGAATTTTGATATTCGGTAGAATAAGCTCCTCATCTTCTTCTTCAAGAGTAGTTTGGCTTTTCTTAAGCTTTAGCCCTTTCATATAAATTTCAGAATCTGTTTGTCAAGTTCCTTTGATAATTTCCATTGGGGTTTTGACCAAAATCGCATTGAAACTTTCCAATAATTTTGAAGGTTTTTTTCTTAAATCTATGAATATAGTATTGCTATTTATTGAGATTCTCTTTATTGTCTTTTTGTATATATGTTCCATAACAGTTTTATATTTTTATTAGTTTGATTTCTAAGAATCATGTATTTGCTGTTATTGTATATTGTAACTTAATTTTTTAAATTGTTTTTTGTTGTGAACAAAAAACAGGTTTTATATACTGATCTTATATATCTAGCAACCTTACTAATCTATCTAATTTTCCAAAAATTGTTCTATACATTCTTCATTATTGTCGATACTGAGAAACATTACATCAACAAATAACAGTTATGTTTCTTTCTTTCAAAATCTTATATATATTTTTTCCTCCTTATATTGTAGGGTCTAGGATTCTGTACAACAATGTTGAAGACAACCAGATTAGTGAGCATCTTCCTGATACTAACAGTTATGATTCTAATATTTCACCATTAAGTATGCTGTTTGCTGTAGGTATTGGGATAGATCTTCTTTATTAGTTAAAGAACATTTCCTTTAAGTCCTAGTTTGCTGTAAGACTTTGTATTTGTTTTATGCAAATGAATTAATGGATATTGCATTTTATTATGTGCCCTTTTCATTATCTATTCAGAAAACAATTTGAATTTTCTCCTTTAATCTGCCTAAGTGTTAAATTATAGTTATATATTTTCTAGTGTTAAATCACCCTTGAATTCCTATAATAAATGCAAGTTGGTATTTGTTATTTTTGTTCTCAAATGGGTATGTGTTTTTGAGTAATTTTGCATATAAATTCATGAATTAAATGGCCTTGAGATTTTCTTATCTTGTACAACACTTTTCTGGTTTTGATTTCAGAGCTCTGTTATTCTTATATGATTTGTAGTGTCCCCTATTTTTAATGTCCTTTGGTAGAGTTTATGTAAGATTAAAATGGTGTGTTCCTTGAAAGGTTTATAGAATTTTCTGGCAAAACCATCTGGTCTTGGTTTTCAAATTCTTTAATACATATATATATATATAAAATATATACTTTTCAATGTCTTTTCAAGTCATTTGTAATAAGTTATATTTTTCTACAAATGTGGCTTTTTTCTAAGTTTTCAAATTTATTATCATAAAGATAATAATAATATTATCATTATTTCTTTTCTTTTTTATTTCTTTTTAGAGACATGGTATCTCTCCGTCACCCATACTAGAGAGTGCAATGGCAGTTCAAGTAACTGTGAACTCCTGAGCTCAAGTGATCCTTGTGCCTTAGCCTCCCGGGTAGCTGGGACTATGGGCATGTGACAGGATGCCTGGCTAATTTTTTATTATTATCATATTATATCATATTTCATAAAGACAGAGTCTCTGTAGCCCGTTGCTGAGGCTGGTCTCTAACTCCTGGCCTAAAAACATGAACAAATGATCAACTTCACTAATCAGAGAAATGCAAATCAAAACCACAATGAGATATCACCTAACTCCAGTGAAAATAGCTTTTATCAAAAAGTCCCCAAACAATAGAGGTTAGCATGAATGCAGAGAGATAGGAACACTCATACACTGTTGGTAAGATTGGAAATTAGTGCAACCTCTATGGAAAATAGTATGGAGATTTCTCAAAGAACTAAAGTATACCTACTATTTGATCCTGCAATCCTACTACTGGGTATTTACTCAAAGGAAAAAAAAAAGTCATTTTGTTAAAAAGCCACCTGCACTAGAATAGTTATTGCAACACAATTGCAAAGATTGAAATCAACCCAAGTGACCATCAATTCATGAGTGGATTAATAAAATCTGGTATATGTATACCATAGAGTACTACTCAGCCATTAAAAATGAATTAATACATTTTGCAACAATCTGGATGGAACTGGAGACCATCCTCCTAAGTGAAATATCTGAAGAACAGAAAAACAAGCACCACATGTACTCACTATTAAATTGGAACTATCTGATCAGCACTCATGCGCACAGATGTAAGTAAAACCTAATGAAAATTGTGGAAGTGGGAGAGGGGAGGAGGGAAATGGGGGAAATCATACTTAATGGGTATAATGTACACTATCTGGATGATGGGCACACTTACAACTTTAAGTCAAACAGTCCAAAAGTAATTCATGTAACCAAAACATTTGTACCCCTGTAATATACTGGGGAAAAAAAAAAGCTGTGGCCTAAAGCATAGTTTCCCTGTCCCTGAACTAGAATTAGCATTTAACCCCAGAGCAGCATTTTCTTTCCTATTTATTTACATCTCACCACTCTTGCTCTGCTTTCAGCTTACTGTTTTATTTATGTATGTATTTATTGGTTCTAGGAAAATTTCCCTTTCTTTCATGTGATTTCAGCAATGCATTAAAGCATATTTGTGCTAGTGTTTTCAGGATCTAGTTGTTTTCTAGTTGTGGGGCTCCTCTTAACATCTGCTTAATATCTAGAGAACTCCAACAATGTACTCCAACTACATTTTGGAAATGTATTCACAAAGTCAAATGAAAATATAGGGCATTTAAAAGTTTGAAAAGCTGTCCAATATCTTCACCTATTCAGGCTATCCTAATCTGTTTTGTTTCCCAATGCCATGCTAAAGAAGGGTAGAATAATGAATAGCATTCATCTAAAAAAGTTTGCTTTCGCTAAGTTTGTTTAATTTCAGGCTCACAGCAAGTAATTATGTTCTTTGATTTAAAATATTCTCCTTTCCAGATCTTAGTGAAAGACAAATAAATAGAATAGATGATGCTGTCAAATTTTCTTGTCTATATAAAGAGATGATTAGAATAGATGAGCTCTAAGATGCCTTTCAGTTCTAAGAAAATATACCCGTGTCTAAAAACAAGAAAATAGTATTTCCCACGAATTACCTGCCACGGAATAATTGAGAGTTAAGTAAACATTGCATTTTGCCTCTATGGAGTAGCCACTTCTAGAGTATCTTTTTTTTTTTTTTTTTTTTTTTTTTACCATTTAGTCCTTAACAACAATCTAATGCTGCCGTCAAGTTACTAATAATTGTTACTGTATCTACCTGTCATTTATGGATTGAGATTTGGTGCAATTTTTATTAGTACATGCAGATGGATAATCCATCCCTAAAATCAAAGTTCAAGAATGTACCCATGGAACAGGACTCCAGGGACAGAGCAACAGCTCGTCTTGCAGCCCTTAAAACCAGACATTTCAGAAAGAATGAGTTTACCGAATTGAAGAAAATTTGAGCACATGATATTTATGAAGTCAGGATCCAGAAAGAGGAAACCAAGTTTGTAAGGTTAAGAAAATATAAGGGGTGGCTTGAGAGTAATGGACATGGTTGGTGGAGACAAGCACTGAAGTAGTATTTATGAAAAATACAGGTGTTATTTGACTGCAAGTTGCAGGAAAAATTTAAGCATTATAATTTAGGACTTACAAAAGAATACTTTTTTAAGCCATCAAAATGTCTTATGAAAGATTTTACATATATATGTGTGTGTATATATATTATGTGTATGTATGTTTGTGTATGTGTCTCTCTATATATGTATATGCATACAAAATGAACTTCAAGAATATACAGTTACCTTTTTGTAAAAGTCCTGAAATACTAGATTTTATTTTTTCTTGGAATAATTTAAATTCAGTTGAAGTAATGAAATATAAGAGAGTCCTTAATGATTTTTGCAGGAACTTATACTCAAAGATCTACAAATTAAACTTTAGGGAATAAAACTTGAAAATGTTCATTTCTGAGATCAGATTCATAGGAAATCGGAAATCGGTACATGTAACCACTATTGGCTTTAATTGTTATAATATAATATAAAATAATAAATATTACTATATAGAATTGAGATAATTATGTAGGCAATAATTCCACTTCATAAAAATTAGTGAAATGATTTGAGATTGATGAACTTGTTTAAATCACATTACTGTAAGGTACAAAATTTAATATATATTTTTCAGCTTGAAAGGTTGACAAGTTGAAATATATGTAGAGGAGTGACTACGCCTCGTACAGTTACTCTTTTTAAATTAGTTAACTCAATAAATCAAAATCAATATCTGTCATTAACTTTTTAGAAGTTAGTGTCTTTATTTTTTCAGGCATGAAATTCCTGCTCATTCTTTATTTTTCAATTATAATTGAAAATCTTATAATAAAAGAGAAAAAACATCTCGGTAATTTACCTTATAGCATTAAGGAGTAAAACAGAGACCTCTGTATAGTCCTTTTAAGAAGCAGCTCATTCAAAGATGGACTGGAATTGTCACATATCACTCCTAGAAGTTTCTTTTTGTGTATCAATTTTCTTACAGGAAGTGAATCTAACAGCAGCATTGTTTGTCAATGTCCTCCTGTGATTGTTAGCAATGCATCCTTGCACATATTGTTTCAGACAAAAAATTAGTATTTTGCATTAGAAGAGGATAATTAGGCAATAAGATACAAAAGCTAGTGTGGTTATCATGAGATAAACACACACATGGGGTGTTATGAGGCACAGCCAAGTGTCTATAATCCCTCTAGGGTATGATTATCTCGTGATAACCACACACCCTGGAGTTGCCTTATTGCTATTATAAAATATCTTTATTATAGGAAGAAATGTGCATTTTTGTGCAGAAAGGAGACGGAGCTGGCAATTTAGAATGCTGAACAGCAGTTTCAGCTGAGCTATGTGGTTTACATAGATTAATCTATCCCATTGGAATGTTTCCCCAGCCAAAAAATTCTTCCCTAAATCCAAGCAGTCATAATCTGTAGTGATGTGCAGCTATTTGAAGCATTTGAGAAATTCCCTGCCTGGTTCTTAGGCTGTTGGTTTGATGGTTGCATGGGGTGAATGCTGTGATGCACAATGTTGAGAGGATGTACAGTGTCCTGGAAACCTGGCCTTCTGGGAATCCAAATTGTGATTCATGCAAATGCCAAAATTCCATGCTACAGTTTTGTCTTGATCAGAATAAATGTTTTAAATTCCTTATGAAAGCAGCCCATACCAACATAAAATTTGATAAGACAGAGAAATTATTAAGATAGAAACATGGAAATTTAGACGAAACTCAAAAAGGTAAAGGGAAAGTTATTGAATGTCCCAGGGAGGAGATTACAAACTTGAAGGCAGTAGAATAAAGAAATCTAGCATTTTATCTGAAAAACTGAGAGCCAAGGGAAAGTATGAAAAACATCCATTAGTATGAAAAGGCTTCAATTTAATCATAAGAATCCACTTTTAACAAGTGAGAGGTTACAAAATATACTTGTCTTTCCTGAGAAGGAAAAACAACATTTAAGCAAAGACTGAGTGATAAACTAGGAGGGATTGCTCCGATTAGAGAAAATTTCTAACATCTCTAAAACTTACTCCATAATAAAAAGAAAATTTATGGACAAACATAAAATCTGAGAAGAAAATCAACATCACCAAATATGCAAGGACTGAAAAAAGATTATGAATCCAAAGCATATCCCAGATACCTTCTATTGGGAATAGAAATAAGTAGCTCTTATATGCATCATGAGTTTTTAGCATACTAAATGCACTAAAATAAAACATTATTGTATTGAGATATCCTTGATGTTTAAGTGTAAAGGATTGGCTATATGAATCTTATATGATTTAAAAAAATCACAATTCTCTTTTCTGTGAATCTGATCAGTTATCAACCTGATATTCTAAATCATGATGAAATCAGAGGATGGGTAGTAAACATTTTATTTCAATAAATTTTCATTGTTATTAAACAAATTGTGGGGTAAAATGAACAATGGGCCAGTCTATAAATTGTGTGTAAAAGGAAATCAATATTTATATTCATGTTTGGGCAGACAAATCATTGGGAAAAAAATCTGGAAAATTTACCTAGGCTTTGGTATATAGACGATAGTCATCAAAATGTGTCAAATCTAATGTAAGATTGTTGTTTAATATGGAATATGAAATCAATGTAATCGATATGATTGAATTAAAATAAAACTTCTAAGAATATATTCTGTGCCTTTTTAAATGCAGCAAACCCAGTAATTGGTTTAAATGTAAAAATAAATTGCATCTACAGATCTCCTACCCGACCATGATGATGCTTTATTGGTTTCTGCATTTCACTAACTGATATGCTTTCATGTAAAATCAATACCTCCCAGTCTAATATATTTTGCATTGTTATTTTGTGGGTTCTGTAAGCTAAAATGTATTTTTGATGTATAACTCCAAATCTCTATTTTACAATAAAACTTGCCATGGGGAAAATTTAAAGGGGCACCATTTGTTTTCTAAATATGCAACAGCATCTTTCACATAATTGACAATTGTTTCAACGGAATGCTATCATTTCTAGTCTAAATCCCCATCTTTTAATTTAGCCCTAGGCCATACCTTTTAAAGAAATTGCCATCCATGAAATATCAGATGCTTCAACAGGGCCAGACTTGTGTACCTCCCTAGTAGAGCTGTGTGAAAAATTTCACACCTACGCTGAAACTGCCAAAATATGCTTCTTCACTCTTTTCAGTACCAAGGGGAAAACATATATTTTTCCCTTTGGGCAGTTTTGACAGTTTTAATACAAGTGAAAAGCAGGTTTTGCCAGCATCAAAAAGGGAAAGGGGAAGAAATCTTGAAATTATATGTGAGAACCTCATAGTCTTAGAGGGAGATGGAGGGGAGAGGAAAGTAAAAATCTCAGCTAATACTTAGATTTATCCAAGGAGGACCACATGGTTAGCAGCATTCAATTGCTTGCCGGCGAAGATCATGGCAAGTGAAGGAGGCCACATATTTTAAAGGTAAAGCCAATACTAAATAAAAATAATTAAAATTGGCAATAAAAATGTGAGCCTCCTGCAGCATTTTGCCTCAGAGTTAAATCCTAAGTAAAGCCAACTACTTGTAAGAGTCTATTCCACATTTCCAACCTGACTCCCTCCCCTCCCTTCGACCCTGGTTAGTGTCAATATTTAGAAATCTTCTTTGGCTTGAAGGGAAAGAAATAAAAATATAAAAGTCAACTAACATATCCCTGAGACATCTCATTGCCCTGTGGAAAATTACTCTTTCTCCTTCACTTTCTTGCTTTTAGAATTTTTGCGGAATCCTGTATCTCTATGAGAGAGAAAGAAGCTTTTTTGCTGAAATGTTTCTAAGTAGAAAATTGTTATTTATGGTGACCACGTTCCTCAATCACTGCAATCCCCAAACACTTAAAAGGTTTGCAAAAAGACAATAATAGGTCTAAAAAATACATATAGATGTAGCTCAGGGGATTCAGCCGAGCAGAGAATTCTTCTGGACTCATGAATTCCTATAGTGTTTTTACACTCTTTAGTCATGCTTTAAAACAATTGAACACCCAACGTAAACATCAAGTCAATGGAAAATCAAGTGTGCTGAACCGGTCTGCATCCACCCAAACTCATCTGGTAGAATACTATACTTTCAGAACATGTGGAATGAATTTTAAGTTGACTGTTATGTGAAGTCTGTACTACAAGCAGTTCAAAGCATTTACATAAAGATGCATCTTTTGTCACTTTGAAGATAGGGTTACTGTGTATTGAGAGACAAAAATTGATAGGTCTTTTACATGAAGAGGGGAAGTAGTTTTCATATTGTTTGGCTTTTGTAATAACCTTAGAAGAGAAGAACTTTGAGTTTCATATTTATACAATAATTTAGAGAAAAACTTCTGATGATTGCATTTTAGGATTGTCCTTTTGGATTATTTTATACTTTTCCATTAAATAATGCAAATAGTCATTTGAGTAAATGTTACTTTATCTTTTATCTACCTAATTGCCATAGACTTTTGAATTTATAAACTTATTAGTAACACGTAGGCATAAGATAAACAGAAGCTGTATCACATGTCAACATTTTGGGGGCGAGAGAGACAGAAAGAGAAACGTGTTTTACTGATTTTATAGTTTTAAAACATTGGACTTTTCCAATGATTTCACACTAGCCTTGTACCTTCATAGCTGAGGCCAACTTTCTCTCCTGAGGATTCCTTCTAAGAAATCATCTTCTGAAACACGGTTCTGGGAATTGGGGCTGGGCTGACAGTGCCTTGTCACCCAGTGGCGACTTCCATTGAGTTATCTCCTGTTACTCTCCTCTACTGAAGTTGGCCATCCAGTCCACCTGTGTGCCCCATGCCTGCAAATGCCAGCTCTTACCCAACACTGGTCCTGATGGCACCTGCACTGCCCCAGCACTGCTCTGCTAGGTGTCACCATTGGAACTGCCTCCACGATACTGCCTGGTCTGGAGACTCTGGAAGGTTGTACCCACTGACTCTGCACTGCTCTTTCCCCATCATGTCTTTTGGGTGAAAAATGTTTTTCCCTGAAAATTTTCCACTTTCTCTTTCCTGGAGACTGAGGTACATGTGCATAGGGGCTGAGATAGAAAAGTTGCATCAGTGGCCAACTCCACGTTATTCTCCGACTGATCCTTCCCTTAATGATGGAGGAAATGCTATGGGACTAAGGCTTCCTCCTAAGACAACTTCTTTTCCAGATGCCCCCTCTGTTCATCCTGACTCCCCCACCTGGACCCATACACCCAGGATACCAATATACTCTTGGCAAGTTGTGGCAGACCCTGCTAATTTTCTTCCACTATCCATTTGCTCCTTATTCATTTTAGTAATCGAATCTCTCCACCAATTTACCCCTGGATCTCAGCAAAACATGTGGTAAATGAGCTAGATGTTGTACTTCCCAGCTTCCCTTCTGGTGAGGGGTGACTAAGGCACTAAGGTCTTGTAATAGATTTAATAAGAAGTGACCTTTTAAGATTTTTACCTTAAAAACTATAATGCATACTCTTTACTCTCTCTCCTTACCTCTTCCTTCTGGCTGGGAAATGACAAGCACTGGAGCAGCTTCCTTGGGCCTAGGGGTGGAAGCCACATATTGGGGATGGGAAAGTAGACCCAGCAGCCTGGATACAATGGGTCCTGTGGAGAAAGTGAAGCCTCTAGCTCCAGACTGCTCATCTCTGTTATTGCTACCTAAGATGGAAATAGGCTTCTAATGTGTTTGTTCCACTCTATTTTTGAATATATATATATATGTATATTATAGCATTTTGATGTGTACTTTAACATATTAGGGTTGCAAAGAGGGGAGACATTCAATATATATTTTATTATATACCAGAAAGTATAGTAAATTAATGAACTCAATTTTCTTCTATATTTTGGCAGGAGAGGTTTGGAAGGAAATAATTGTACAATTACATCCCTGAAATGATAACAAAAGATGACTGGACACCTTTAGCATTGGGATTCATGTAGCTTGCAAATAAATTGAACCAGTATCTCAAGATGAAAAATAAGATTGAATGTGGCAATAGGCTGTATATGCAAGAACTTTGTGTATCATGAAGTGCTAGTTTCACTGTCATCATCATCATCGTCCTTTCACTGATGTATCCATTATTATTTGTGTATTAGCCTGCTCGGGGATCTGAAAAGAACATATTTCTGCTAGTATTTTTAATATACTTTAGTACATCAGACAATGGGATATTTTAATGCTGCCTTTATTCATTTTATATATATATATAATGAACCACCTGCATAAGGCCTCTGACAGAATATGCATTGCAAGTAAATACAGCAGTTATCCTACAGAAACTGACTTGAATTTTATTTGTGTTTGAACTCAGATGAACATTTTGCACAAGGCACTAAAACGTCTATGTCACTAAAGAGCAAATTCCACATTTCTTGAGCATTAAAGAGCAACTACACATTTGTTGATCTGTGTGGATGTGTACAGAACATACGTAAATAGAAAAATACACTGGGCAAATGAGGACACTGCTTATGAGAAGATTGGTGGAATGTGTTTTACAAAAGTCATAAGAAAAGGAATGACTGGCTTTAAGAGCGATCAAATGAGAGGACAAAGGTGTTTCTTTGGGGTTGGATTAGGTAGGAAATTCACATTTGTTTTTCCCACTTGAAATCTGTGGGAAGCATTTTTAATGTGGCTCCGAAACTGCCTAGTCTTTCTGTGAAGGTAACCGCTGAAGCCTGTGCAATGTTCATTGATCTAAGTGGATGGGTCTGAGGGGAAGGGCCTGTCAGCTGGGACGGCTTATCAGAAGAGAGTTGTTCTTCCCACCCGCCTTCTTGCTATTTATTCCTGAACCAGGGAAAATTCCCCTGGGAGCATCTGAGCCTCAGAGGGAGCATTGCAGAGACTCAAGAGATGAGAAACGGTTTGTAAATGAGCATTTAAAACATGAAAACACTCTTGTTTTTAAAGCCAATGAGTATAAAGTACCAGTGGGAGACGTGAGTTGACAGCTGGGAGTCTTCATCCGTCTGGCCGAGGGATTCTGAGTCAATCGCTGACGGATGAAAAGTAGGACTGGGAGAGCTTGGGCCTGTCAGAATCTGCTCAAAATTCCTGGGCTTGCCATTTCAAACCAAACGCAAACCTTCCAGAGCCTGAGATTAAAGAGAATGTTTACAGAAAAATAAAAGAGGCTTGAAAATGCTTATTAAGAGGCATCTTAGAAATCTTTATAAAGCGTCATCTGTGATGATTTATATGCAAATGAATCCGAATGTGCTTGGCATACATTATGTAGGGTTTTCAGATTTTATCAAATCCATGCTGATCGTAGAGAAAGAAATACACACACATAGAGCCACTAGAGAATTTGAAGCAAGGACTGCCTGTCCATTCCCGGTTTGCAGCAGGGCAGGCATAAGGAAGGATACATGAGTGATTTTTATTCAGTCGCTTCAGGACAGCGTTTGCTCCCAGGGCTGCGTTCTGAGCCCAGAGACAGCTCCAGAGGTTCCTGGGAGCATGAGATGCTCTCAGAACCTCAGGGTTGTATTTGAGAGGATTTGAACTGGAACTTACCCCTTGCCCAGAAGATTCCAGGGGCTACAGTCTTACTGCAGTTTCTTGGGGATCTGCACTGCTCCCACCAGGAGTTTCTTGGCTTCCTAGACGGCCTCTGGTAGGAAGTGACCTCTTTCAGTGGCAGGACCCAAACCGAGATCCTGAGCCCTTTGCTGATGATAGTCCGAATTACTAAATAGGTTTTCCAAGGGCAGGAAGTTGCCACAAGGTGGAAGATATAGATAAATGTAAGCAGAGACAAAAAGCTGCCACCAGGTCCTCAAGCTGCCATAACCAGGAAAGCCAATACATTATATAAAATGTTAAAATAGGACGCTTTGGGAAATTTATACAGCTACTGAGTTCCTACCTGATGCTAGGTGACTCATCATGGTCAGTGCAAGTACTATGGGTCCCAGAAATCACAACAACACAAAAGTGTGAGACAGTTTGTCAGGGAGTGGGGGAGGGGGTGTTGCTCTATCAAATAAAATCGTTGGCTTTGTGCACTACCACACATGGCATCCCCAGAGTATCATGTGGTCACTAGCCCCATCACTCTGGCCACAGATGAGCACAGCTGACAACCACAGGCTCAGTGGTTTTTCTGTTGTTCTCTCTCACAGTCTTCTCTAAAATCAGCAACTTTCCAAGCTTGGGGCCAAAACTGGCACTGAAGGAAAATACAAAGTAGGCAACAGTTTGCTTTGGATGCTGATTTCTCCTCTCCCCACCTAGCCTTCTGCACTCCTGTCGGCATCTGCTCTTCCTTCCTGCAAGGCTCCCCAAGTCCCAGGTGTAGTCCTTGCACTTAAAAATAGGAGTTGGCCAAGATGACTGCTAAGGTTTCTGTCCTCAACAAATAGTATTGCTATGTTTAAAAACAAATAAGCACCTATTCTACAATAACTTTGTTTCTTTTCTGTAAATCTTTAGTTTAACATTTTTTCATTGTGTAAGTCTGATTCTTAATGCAAAACGGAATTTTTCCCAGATTGTTCAAATGAAGAGACTTTTATGGAAGTGTCTCTTCCGGAGGTGTGGGCAGGCGTAAGGGAACAAATAGAGAATGATGAGAAACCCAGAAACCAGCAACAGGAGAATCGATTAACACCCCTTAGGCTGAAGGAGCCAGCAGGAAAATGGTATCACTGGAGCTCAGGAGAAAGTAGGAGCCATCGGTGGCTATACCTAGAGTGCCAAAGCAAGGAGGGAGTAGGGAAGAAATACCCAGACACGTTTTCCCGCTGGTGTTTCCCATGGACTGAACCCAGCCAGAAGTCCAAGGGCATTCTCTAGGCATCAGCCAACTGGGCAGCAAGTAGGGCAGAGGAGGGTACAGAGTGGGGTGGTGAGTGGGGTGGGATATGGAAGTAAAATTGGCACATTCATTGAATCCTTATCTTTTTCCTACAGCTTGATTAGGATGTTCCTTTCCAGTACCCTCTATTCTGCATTGGCCTTACATCATTCCAAGTTCTGGTTATAAGAATTCAGACAAGCTCAGTCTCAAAATTTCTTGTACATAACTATCACAGGAGCCTCCTGAATGTTAGTTTAAAAGGAAAGAAGCAGATATTAAATAATTGAAGTATTTTGCTCAATTTGATAGGTGTTAACTGGAAATGAGAGCACCTGAGCTGTATCTCTGGTTCTGCAGTTAACTAACTGGATAGCATTGGTCAAGTTACTTTGCCTTCCTAGATATTAGGTTTTTTACTTGTAAAATAAAAAGATTAGACTAGATAAGCTCTTAAGATATTTTCTTTGATTTCTATGAGCTTATAGTCTCATAATTTGAACAATTTTATTAGTTTATAAGTGGACTTTGGTATACTGGCATAGAGCATCTTACATAACCATAATAATAACAACAAATAATAATAAGCAATTAAATCACAGAGATGCTTAGAAAATAATTGGGTTAAGGTTCCATTTTCATTGCAGATTAATCAACATAATGAAAAAGGTTTTTAAATAACCAAGCTAACAAGTTTCTATAAAAATGTTCATATTGACCATAATAGTTAAGATGATCATATATCCTTGTTTGCCTGGGACATTTTCAGTTTGTTTGTTATCACTGAATAACTATTAATAGTTTCCCCTTTCACCAAAGAAGAATTATGGTTAGGCTGAAAAATTATATGGTCACTCTAATTATAATTATTTTTAAAAGGGAGGCTGTAGGTTAGTCATATGAATAAACATTTTTAAGACTGGAGATTAGAATATTGACATGCAATAAATAAAAATAACTATTGATAGAAACTGCATCACTTCAATTTCCATTCAGATATAATTTTGATAGGATCTAGACAGTTCAGGCATTGTTTGAAACCCTAGACTAACTATTTGACAGTTTTCCAAATGTGTTCTTTTTTCTCAGAAAAGAGTGAGAATCAGTTGGACAAGGTGTTATTCATATAGACCAATGTGAGTATTGCCCAGCAAGTATCAGGGCTTTTAACAGACATAGTTAACTAAAGAAAAACTATCATAAAGAGTGCGAAAGTCATTGGCAGAGAACATTTTGTAAGGGGACACCACACCTCTTATACCCGAGAGCACTATGGCTGTATATACCCTAGGGTTTAGCGACCTATAATTCAGTTGTGAAGCTGGAGTGACATCTACTGAAATGCTATTTCAGTTTATCACTAGGTTTATATATAAAAATTATTTTACTAATTGTTTATATGCAAAAATGTGTGAGAAACATATTTGGAAAATATCCTAAAATTTTCAAAAAATTATTTATTATTATTATATAATAATAAATACATTTTATTATATAAAATTATTATTTATTAATAATTCATCATTTTATTATCACTGCCATTGAAAGCCTTTCTCTTTGTTGATTATGGGAGTGTATTAAAACTTCTTAATTGATGTTTTAAAAATTCTATAACATATCAGCAATGAAAATTAGTTCCAAAATTGTATTAGAGCCTGAAGATATGCAATGTATTTGACTATTCTTTTCTCTTTTTTTATGCACATCTCATTTTGGTAGTTGTTCCCAACTATCATAAGCAAATTAGTGCTTATTTATTCTAACTCTCCTGGTACAAGAAGGGCCTAGAAAAAAATAATAGTGTACTGGATATAACTAAAATCCATTCACTCAGCAACTCATTCATTCATTCATTTGCTCAAGAAATATCTGTTGATGGTTTTGGTGGTGGTTTATATTGTTATTATCATTTAATATTATTAAATTATAGCATTTCCAATCTATAGCCTAGTATTCAAAATCATAGTAATTAATGACTAATACAATTCCATAACGTCTATGTATATCATTTTTCTTAAGCATTCTCTTATTGTTGGCAATTTATGCTGCATCTGGAGTTTTTCACAACTGTAGAGTTGTAATAAACATCTATACATAAAACATCTTGTATGTTGAAGATTATTTCCTTAGAACTAATCCTCGAGAGCTATTTCCTTTTAATTTTCTCAGAATTAGAATTCCTGGGTCAATGAGAATTAACATTATTAAGGCCCTTGATATGTGGACAAATTGCTTTAGAAACTAGCCATATCAAGGTATGTTACAAGTAGCAAGATGTCAGTTTAGCTTTATAAATAAAAATTGCTACTTTCATTATGGACAAGACAAGTAAAATGGAAAATAGCAATAAAATCTGAGTACAGGGCAACAGAAATCAACCTTTATTCTTGAAGATGTTAAATACACATTTTTGTCAAGATAAAAAAAATACCCTCTGAGCCTTCCAGTTGGAAAATTTGTTTTTTAAAGTGTATTTTCTTGTGAATTTACAAAATGAAAAGAAAAAAAATCAGTTTTAATGTGTTACAAAAAATGTAAATATCTGTCAAATAGATTAAATGCTTTCAGGTAAGGAATTAGATCTATGCTTCTAAATTGTAGAAAATAAAGGGAAAATAATATTGTATGTGAAAATTTCCTTCCTTCATAGCTTGTGGATGAATTTTTTGAAATCTATTTTTAAAAATAGTAGAAGATTGATATTTACCAGCTAATAAATTCAAAAGCATATAACTGGACTTGCCCCCATACTTGTATAACTTTATATATCTACCCGTAGTTCAAACTGACTAGAAACAAGTTTTATCTCAGCCTTGTGTTTAGACTACTTTCCATATTGAAGACAGCAATACTCATTAACTTTTCCATACTGCTTTCATTGAAGCAGCAATTCCAGTTAATGTACAAAACTTTACAATAGGTGTTTATTTAGTATGCTGAGTAATAATCTGACATCCCTTGGCTTCCTGATGGGGTCTTTGATGTTCCCAAATGAAGTTTGATCCAATTTACATCTGTATTACTATTTATGGAACCATAATTCTGGGAAATCTCCTATCCCTAAAACACACACACAGAGAAAACCATACACATCAAAAACTTTAATACAAAACAAACATTCTTTAAAAAAGACTGGGAAAAGAGTACCAACTGATTATCTTCAAGACCTTGTTACCAATAAGAGAGAACCTAACAATCTATTTTATGATCTAGCACACACATATACAGACACAAAAACTCACATCTCACTTTCATACATATACAAACTGTAGTCAAAATTGCTTTAGCAAAAACTGAAATATATGAGGTCTTCTAAAAAATTGCCATAATGGAACAAATTAAAATTATAGCTCTCATATTTATAATTGTTAATTACATAAAATTCTCAAATTATAACATATCAAATTTTTAAATTTATTTAGAAGAAAAGGCAAATGTATTATCAGGATCCAAAAAATTTGATTACTTATAAGGCTTTGCAATGTAAGATCCATATTGAATATTTTGATGATAGATTTATCATTCAAGTAATTATTGGGTAGGCTTAATATTTTTATGTGTAGGAAACATATTTAGTAAATCTTATTGTATTTAGTATAAGAAACAGAGAAGAGAGTCTTCAAAGATGGAAGCTTACATTATATTTATAGTCTGTTGTTTAGAAACCAATGATTTTTTCTTCTGGGCATTTGACATTGTATTCTACTCCCGACTTCCATGATATATCACTCTCCTGACCTTAATTCTCTGTCCTCTGATTACTCTCTGCCATGAGAGTTGGTGACTCCTAAGCATATTTACAGAATTCCATCTTTTTTTTTTTGCTTTAGGGAATTCATCTACTTATAAGAAACACTTTACCATCCTTATTTTCTCTGCATTCAGCTTGATAACACATCTTCTTGCAGATATGAAGCTTTACTTGTCAACTGAAAAGTTCATTTAGATTAGCTACCAAAACCTAAAGGTGGACATGTCAGAAACTAAAGTCGGCATTTTTTTCTACTCTACAACTTGCCATTCCTTCATAATTTCTCATTATTTTTAAATTTGTTATCATCTTTTTTTTTTTTTGCTTCCCATTGAAACCGTGCAGTCATTTTCTATTGTCTTCTTCTTAACATCTTCTTCCTAACATCTGTTGTCTTCTTCGTCTTAACATGCACTAGATATAAAAGAGACCCACACCTTCTTTCCATCTCCACATTGTTCACTACAAATTAGGCCCAACTATTATAGTAATAATTCCAAAAGTAGATAATCACACAGCTTTTAACTTTAGACAAGTGTCTGTGAACTGTCTTTCTCTGTTGACTTTTGTGCTTGTAATATCACATCTAAATGACACAGTCTGGCCCTGTCAAATTGTTGCTTCACTGTGGTTCAGGTTAAGTTTTGCTGTCTAATACATGTAAGTTGTGTTTATCTTTTGCATATTAAATGTTCTTCTTCCCAAATATATGCCTTCTCTTCCCCAATCCAAATGTATTCTCTAATTAACTCCATTCCATCCTTGGTTTGCCTTGTTTTCAGTTTCATTCAGCTTAAATGACTTTGTAAACTGAAACTTCCAAATTGGACTGTAATCTCCTCTAGTTCTTTCTCACATAGAACAATGCTTTCCAGGTTCACCTACTCTTTACTCAATCAACACCGTAGTTGACTAAACCAAACCTTGCCTTTGTATTTTTAATGGGGAAAGGAAAGTTTTTAATAGTGCCATAGATAACATCAAAAATATTAGAATCCATAGTGGGTCCCTTCCCTCCTGCAAAAACATGAATATCTGAGAGTGCAATGAGAAAACATTAAAATGTTTATAGCAGCCATCTGCAGAAAATCATGTAAGAGACTGTTCGTAATATGTGATTGAAAAGCCTTAAGAATGCCCAAGCCCAATCTGGGTAATGAGAGTACAACCTCAACTTTAGATTAGAAAATGTAATGAATTTAGAAATCAGTAAGGAATCAATTATGTTAAGACCTATCTAAAGAAAGGTAGTAGCACAAGTGAGTTGGACCAAAAGGAGTCTATAAAAGATAAGTTGCAGAATAGGAACTTTGTCAACATGGTTAAAAGGAGAGAGATTCTGAATCTGGGAGGTTAGGAGCCTTCTCAGGAAGGAATCATTCTCTACACTCTTGCATGGCATTGATAAAATGTCACTTAGAATTTTCCTGGTCTCTGATCTCGTGGACTGGATAGTCTCCCTTTGCCCCTCTGGGTCCAGTCTCCACCTTCTCTGCCTTGCCCTGTGCCCCAGGAGGCTGCCCTCCTCAGACTGTTTGTTAGGGCTCCCTCAAACTAAAGCCAGTGTGATAGGAGAATAGTACCCCAGAAGAAGGTTGGCGGGCAGGAGGAGAAGTCAGAAGGGGCTCTTGGGCACAGTAATATATCAGAGTGCTTTCCCCTACCTAAAGCCACATCTTCTGTCAAGTAGCCTCTTTTCCAGGACTACAGCTCTCACCAGATTCTGGTCACAGCTATCCGCCCCTGCCCTTTAAGCCATGCACTGGGAATACTTGCTATTGTGTTACTGCGTTGTGACTTCTTGGGTGTTTCTTCATTCCATCATCATCCCTAAATCCTGATCACACCTGTCTAAATAGACCTTTAACTATGCTCTTTACTTATCTCCTTTGTATGCGCTATCTGCATCTTCCAAAGGCCCTGATACATACCATGACCACCTATTGGTTGCTTTTTAGCTTCTTCTGAACTGTGATACTGAAATCGGGAACAGAAAGAAAGATCTTCTACTCAATAGTTGTGTGTATATGTGCTCATGTATGCACACTTAATATATCTGTGATGTGTTTGTCTCCCTTATTGTTAAAGAACTAGCTTTCATTTTAACTTAAAAATCAGTCTCTATATGTATATGAGAGAGGACCTGTTTCAAGATTACAGAAGCTTGATTGGCAAGGATATGGACAGCAAACACAAGTGTAGAAGGATGCATGGACAGGGAATCAACGGAGAAGAGGACCAAGAAGGAAAAATTCAAGTTTTACTTCACCAGGTATTTTCATCCAGGGATCCTGGAGCAACACTCTCCCCCCACGGACACACTTTCAGGAAGCAGAGCAGTGAGGAGAGGTTAACTACAGATTTTTATAAAGTCGATGTTTCACTTCAGCTGCATTATTAAGAGTGACAGAGACATTGCAAAAGTTTCAGATGGGAGCCAATTGTGGCTCATGAATAAAAATAAGGAATGATCAATTATGAATATTTGCATGACAGAAAAAAAAAGATCTCAGAAAGGGAGGAGACTATTTCCATGTCCAGACAGTTCAGTCCTGTCTAACTCAGCACCCAATTTATATGTTGAATTCTAACCTGAGTATATGTTTAGTCAAGTATTGCAGGATTAAAAAAAAAATTCTCCTGACCCACAGAAATTTGATTCATGGTATCCTGATGGAGTGGGGCTGGCTGTACAGAACCCTGCGTTTATGAAAGGATGTTCTGTGTGCACTGGCCTTAGTCCATTTCACCACCATTTTGCTAAACTTACCACAAGCTGAAGCTAAACCTCTCAGTGCTGCTTTTTGGATACAGCCTGAACACTTACCTAGCAGACAAGTCTTTCCAGAGTTTTTGCTGAAATGCAATTTTTCTTTGCCTCTTTATCTTCCACATATGAATTGTCAGCACTAGCTAAACTCAACTACTCAGGCCTCTTGCTTTTCAACCTCTTATCATTTGATCAAGTTGCGGCTTTTGCTGTAACGCTCACCACCTTGGGCCCATCTAAGTTCTCCACTTCCTCCAGGAGGCCTTTCCTGTTTCTCCAGCTAGAAGTAACATCTTCTTCTTCATCTGAAAGTATTTAGTGTATACGAGTTATTTCAAACCCGTCTTCCACTTTTCTTCACACCAGTTACTTTGGCAATATGTTTGTAAGTTGTCCCCCAAACTATATTATTGTGTCTTCATGGCAACAAGCATTCATAACAGGGTGTCCTACTTAGCCCCTTGTGCTTTGAGAAAGAATCTAACTTGGACATGGGTTAATGATGCCTACTAACTTTAAGTTTGATTTATGTAATAAATATTAAAAATTTTTATTCTTCACAGTGTGAAAAAATATTAAAATATACACAGTCACAGTTTTACCACTATCCCCCTTGCACAGGAAGAGAGTATTACAGACAATAGGTAAGAATGCAGTTTTGCCTCAGTTTGCATCCAGGTTTCACTGATTACTTACTGTCTGACCTTGCCTCAATGTCATTATCTACTTAGAATACAGAGATGATATCATTATCTATTCCTTAGGACTGTTGGGATTGGATTAAAATAAGAGTGCATAGCATAGAATAAGTGCCTAAACTTTTAGCTGTCACTATTAGTGCTTTCCAAAACTTTGTGGTGATGATGAAAGTAATAGATTGGAAGAAGAGGAGGATGGAAAGAAACTAAGAAAGGCTAAATTCATTTATATGTATTTGGATTAGGATACAATTAATATAACATAGCATTCACCATTTTAAGCATTTTAAAATGTATAGTTCAGTCACTTTTAGTATATCTATAATGTTATTTGCCCATTATACAATGACAGTTTCACAATTTTTTCCTCACCCCCAAATGTAACCCAATACCCATTTAGCAGGCAATCTCTAGCCCCAGCTTCAGCCCCTGGCAACCACTGATCTGCTTTCTGTCTTTATGGCTATGGCTATTCTATATATTTCATTTAAACGGAATTATACAATATGTGGTCCTTTTTGGGTGACTTCTTTCACTTAGTGAAATGCTTACAAGCTTTATTTATATTGTAACATGTATCAGTACTTCATTCCTAATTATAGCTGAATAATATTTCATTGTATAGATCCACAATATTTTGTCTATCCATTAATCAGTTGATGGACATTTGAGTTGTTTCTACCCTAAAAAATAACAACTGGATAGGGTGGTGTCAGAACAAGTAAATTATGTTTTGGCTATTGTGTTTTTCCATCCTTTTTTTCACCACCAACCTATTTGTGTCTTTGGATCTAATGTAAATCTCTTACAGATACAATGTAGCTGGATTGTGTGTTAAATCCAATCTGACAATCTTTGCCTTTTAATTGGAGAGTTTAATCCATTTACATTTAATATTATTACTGATAAGGAAATACTTTTGCCATTTAGCTATTTGTTTTCTACATGTCTTATATCTTTTTCATTCCAAAATTTCTTGATTACTGCCTCTTTCTATGTTTAATTAAGTTTTCTATTGTGCCATTGTAATTACCTTCTCATTTCTTTCACTGCTTATTTTGTAGTTATTTTCTTAGCGGTTACTGTAGGAAATACAATTATCATATTAATCTATAATAATCTAGTTCAAATTAATACCAATTTAGTTTCAATAATACAGACTTTATTTTATTGCCCTTTGCTTTATTTTGCTTTGCAGATATTACCTGCTTTACAAATTGAAAGGTTTGTGGCTACCTTGTATCAAGCAAATCTGTTGACACCATTTTCAACATTATATGCTTTCTTTGTGTTTTTGTGTCACATTTTGGGAATTCTCACAATGTTTCACCATTTTTCCAGTATTATCATGTCTGTTATGGTGATTGGTGTTCAGCAATCCTTGGTGTTACTATTGTAACTGTTTTGGGGTGCCAAAATTGGGGTGACATTGGAGTGCCCATGTAAAAAAGCAAATTTAATCAATAAATTGTGTGTGTTCTGACTGCTCCCCTGGCTGGTGGTTGTTCTTCCATCTTTCTTCCTCTCCTTGGGCTTCCCTATTTCCTGAGACACAACAATATTAAAATTAGGCCTATTAATAACCCTACAATGTCCTCTAAGTGTTCAAGTGAAAACAAGAGCTTCATATACAGGATGATAGCAGGTCAAGTTAAACACTACAGTCTCTCACTTTAAATCAAAACCTAGAAATGATTAAGATTAGTGAGGAAGGCATGGTGAAAGCCAAGATAGGCTGAAAGCTAGGCTTCTCATACCAAACAGTTAGCCAAGATGTGAATGCAAAGAAAAAGTTCTTGAAAGAAATTAAAAATACTACTCTAGTAAATACACAAATAAGAAATTGAAACAGCCTTATTGCTAGTATGGAGAAAGTTTTAGTGATCTGTATAGAGGATCAAACTGACCAAAACATTCCCTTCAGCCAAAGCCTAATCCAGAGCAAGGTTTCAATTCTATGAAGGTTGAGAGAGGGAAGGAAGTTTGAATCTAGCAGTGGTTAGTTTATGAGGTTTAGGTAAAGAAGCCATCTTCATAACATAAAAGTGTAAGGTGGTGCAGCAACTGCTGATATAGAGGCTGCAGAAAGTGATCCAGAATGTCTAACTGAGATCATGGATGAAGGTGTCTACAATAGACAACAGATTTTCAGTGGAGATGAAATAGCCTTCTATTGGAAAAATATATCATTAAATACTTTCATAGCTAGAAAGGGATAGTCAATGCCTGACTTCAAAGCTTCAAATGGCAGGCTGACTCTCTTATTAGGGATAAATGCAGCTGGTGACTTTCAGTTCTAGCCAATGCTCATTTGCCATCTCCTAAATCCTAGGGCCCTTAATAATAGGCTAAATCTACTCTGCCTATGCTCTATAAGTGGAATAACAAAGCCTGGAGGATAGCTCATCTGTTTATAGCATGCTTTGCTTAATATTGTAGTCCTACTATTGAGAACTACTGCTTAGGAAAAGATTCCTTTCAAAATATTACAGCTCATTGACAATACACCTAGCCACCCAAGAGCTTTGATGGAGATGTACAAGGAGATGAATGTTGTTTTCATGCTTGCTAACATAACATCGATTCTGCAGCTCATGAATTAAGGAGTAACTTTGATCTTCAATCTTAATATTTAAGAAACACATATTATAAGGCAATAGCTGCCATAGATAGTAATTCCCCTGATGGATCTGAGTAAAGTAAACTGAGAACCTTTTGCAAATAATTCAACATTCTAGATGCTACTAAGAACATTCATGGTTTATGGGAGGAGGTCAAAATATCAACACTAACAGGAGTTTGGAAAAAGTTGATTCCAACCCTCCTGGATGACTTTGAGGGGATCAGACTTCGGTGGAAAAGTAACCAAAGATGTGGTGGGAATAGCAAGAGAACTAGAATTAGGAGTGGGGCCTGATGATGTTATTGATTCTAAAATTTTATAATAAAACTTTAATGGATGAGTTCAACATAGTGCTGGAAGTCCTTGCTATAGCAATCAGACAAGAGAGCAGAATTAAGAACATTCAAATGGGGGCAGAAGAGATCAAACTCTCAATCTTTGCTGATGATATGATATTATATCTAGAACACCCCAAAGATTCAACCAAGAGACTCCTTGAATTGATAAATGAATTTGGTAAAGTCTCAGGATACAAAATCAATACACACAAATCAGAGGTATTCATATATGCCAATAACGGTCAAACTGAGAACCAAATCAAAGACTCAATTCCCTTCACAATAGCAACAAAGAAAATCAAGTACCTAGAAATATATTTAACAAAGGAGGTAAAAGACCTGTGCAGGGAGAACAATAAAACACGGAGGAAGGAAATAGCAGAGGATGTAAACAGGTGGAAAAACATACCATGCTCATGGGTTGGCAGAATCAACATTGTAAAAATGTCTATACTACCCAAACTGATCTACAGAGTCAATGCAATCCCTATTAAAATACCATTGTCATTTTTCACAGATATAGAAAAAATAATTTTATGCTACGTATGGAATCAGAGAAGACCCCATATAGCAAAAACAATCCTAGGCAATAAAAACAAAATGGGAGGTATCAATTTATCAGATTTAAAATTATACTAGAAGGCTATAGTAATTAAAACATCTGATTACTGGCACAAGAACAGGGACATTTACCAGTGGAACAGAACAGAGAACCCAGATATAAAACCATCCTCATATAGCCATCTAATCTTTGACAAAGCAGACAAAAGCATACACTGGGGAAAAGAATCCTTATTCAATAAATGGTGCTAGGAAAACTGGATAGCCACACGTAGAAGACTGAAACAGGATCCACACCTTTCACCTCTCACAAAAATCAACTCGTGCTGGGTAACAGACTTAAACTTAAGGTGTGAAACTATTGGAATTCTAGAGGAAAACATTGGAAATACTCTTCTAGACATTGGCCGAGGTGAAGAATTTATGAAGAAGACCCCAAAGGCAATCACGGTAACAACAAAAATAAATATATGGGACCTGATCAAATTAAAAAGCTTCCTCACAGCCAAAGAAACTGTCATGAGAGCAAACGGACAACCTACAGAATAGGAGAAAATATTAGCATGTTTCATATCTGATAAAGAGCTGATAACTAGAGCTGGAACCCATTCTACTAAGTGAAATATCCCAAGAATGGACAAATAAGCACCACATGTACTCACCAGCAAATTGGTATTAACTGATCAACACCTAAGTGGACACATAGGACTAACATTTATCGGGCATCGGGCAGATGGGAGGGGGGAGGAGGAGATGGGTATATACATACGTAATGAGTGAGATGCACCATCTGGGGGATGGACACCCTTGAAGCTCTGACTCCAGGGCGGAGGAAGGCAACACACATAACCTAAACATTTGTAGCCCCATAATATGCTGAAACAAAAAGAAAAATCTTTAACGGATGAGGAGTTACTTCTTATAGATGAGCAAAGAAAGTGTTTTCTTGGAATGGAATTATTCCTGATGAAGATGCTGTGAACATTGTTTAAATGACAAGAAATTATTTAGAATATTACATAAATTTAGTTGATAAAGCAGGCAGGATTTCAGAGGATTGACTCCAATTTCGAAAGAAGTTTTACTGTGGGTTAAATGTTATTAAAGAGCATCACATGCTCCAAGAAATCTTTTATGAAAGGAAGAGTGAACCAATTCAGCAAATGTCATTGTTGTTTTAAGTAATTGCCACAGCCACCCCATCCTTTAGCAGCCCCATCTTAATCAGCCAGTAGCCATGGACATCACGGCAAGACCCTCCACCAGCAAAAACATGACTAGCTCTAGGTTCAGAAGATTATTAGCATTTTTAATCATCAATAAAGTATTTTTAAATTAAGGTAAGCATTTTTTTAGACATAATCCAATTTCACATTTAATAGACTACAGTATAGTGTAAGCATAACTTTTATATGCACTGGGAAACCGAAAAATTCATGTGACTCACTTTATTGTGATATTTGCTTTATTGCAGTAGCCTGGAACCAAACTCACTATATCTCTGAGGTATGCCTGCACACAAAAAATTTAGATCTACTCCTCACTTGAGTTGTTATCATAACAAATTGCATCTTCATACACTCTGTACCCATTAATATAGATTCATATTTATTGTTTTATTCATTTTTCTTTTACATCATATAGAAATGGAAAGAGGTATTATAAGCCCGAAATGTAATAATAATGGCTTTTATATTTATCCATGTATTTGCCTTTACTGTTGTTCTTTATTTCTTTGTATGACTTTGGATGACTGCCTAATATCCTTTTATTTCATTTCAAGGGACTTCCTCTAGCATTTCTCATAGGAAAGTTCTACTAGCAAGAAACTCCTTTAGTTTTTGTTTATCTGGGAATGTCTTAATTTTTACTTCATTTTTAAAGAATAATTTTTCTGGATATAGAAATATTAGTTGACACTTTAATATATTATACCTTCCCACTGCTTTCTGGCTTCCATGTTTTCTGATGCAAAATTGGCTGTAAATCTTATTGTGGATTCCTTGTACATGACAAGTTGTTTCTCTCTTCTGCTTTTGAAAGTTTGGCTCATTATGAACCCCCATATTTCTCTTTCTGGTACTAGCAAGCTGCATTAGCAATGCAGGATGCCATCTTTAATGCTAAGCTAGAAGTACAGGATGATAGTAGGTCAAGTTAAATATAACAGAGCTCTCTTACTGAAATTCAGCTATTCTTTCTTTATTATGTATTCCCCTGGTTGAGGTAAGTTTCTGATTAGATTCCCCAGACCCCCAAAATTGATGTTGACAGTTGTTTCTAGTTTATTCTTGTTTTGTGGGGAAAAAAAAGAGTTTGGAGTTCCCTACTCTACCATTTTTGCTGATGTGATTCCATAAATTGATTTATATTTTAAAAGTCCTGTACAGTTTGAACAGCACAGCTACACTTTCAACAGGAAAATGAGAAAATACCACTACTAGGTTTCATGATTCACTAGGAGGATTCAGAGGACTCAGCATGCAGTTGTATTCAGAGCTGTGATTTTTTTTTTTTTTTTATGGTGAAAAGATACAAAGCAAAATCAGCAAAAAAGAAAAGCACATGGGGCCAAGTCTGGAGGAAAACAGGTACAAGCTTTCAAGAGTCCTCTGTGAGTCGAGTCACACAGGGTACACTTAATTCCTCTAGCAAAAAATTGTGACAATATGTGTGAAATATTATTTACCAGGGAAACTCATTAGATACTAAGTGCCCAGGGGTTTTATTAGTAGCTTGTCACATGGGCACCCTCTGCCGGGCACATAACAAAATTCCAGACTCCAAGAAGGAAAGCAGGTATGCAATATAAACCACATTGTTTGTACAAAAAACTTAGGGATAGCTAACCATCTAATCACTTAAGGTGGTGGGAACTCTCTTGAAATCCAAGTCCACAGGCGTCAAGCAGGGCTTTCTAAGGATATCAGTCTCAGGTGAGCCGTGTTAACTCTTCTGTACTAGGTACTTGCCAATAGTGTATTGAGCTCTGAGACATTGGTGAATACGACCCATGATTTTTAGGAATTTGGAAGGTTTGTTGTATATTTTGTGATGCATTTTTTCCCTTCGTTTGCCTTCATTTCTTTTTAGGACATTTTGACAAAAACTTGAAGTATTTTTCAAGGCTTTACATTGAGATTTTGTTTGATTGTGACAATGTGCTAAGATGGATCTGAAGTTGGAAAAGTCCAGTTTTATTCAGAGTTTGGAAGTAGATTTCTGGGGGAAAGGTAGGCTATACTAAAGAATAGAGGAAACAAAAAGTGTCTTGAACACTCGAAACAAAGAGTGTCTCGAACAAACAAACTGAAAGCACCAGGAAGCCCCACTGTAGGCCTTGTGCGAAGTGTGGCCCATAAATTAGAAGGCAGTTTTTCATCCCAGCAGAGTAACTACTAGAAAAGCAGCCCAGGCCATCATAGTAGCCACTTGAAGTTTGGGATTCCAGGAGCCAATGTAGGGACAACAGAGAATAAGACAGGCGTAATAGCTGCTATTAAATGTCCACACAAATGCATGCCAGCCACACCTTGGGAATATGACAGTGAGGCACCATGTATGGGCTGAAGGAGGAAACTATGGTCATTTGCGAGCACATGATATTTATTCATGGGACCAATTTGCCTTAACCTTTCAGGGCTGCCATTACAAAATACTACAGACTGGGTAGCTTAAACAACAGAAATTTACTTTCTGACAGTTTTGGCTGTAGGCTGGAAGTCCAAGACCATCATATGGGCATCTTTAGTTTCTCTTGAGGCATCTCTTCTTGGTTTGCAGTTGGCTGCCTTCTCACTGTGTCCTAGCATGGCCTTTCCTCTGTGTGCACCCAACCCCAGTGTCTGTAGATCTTCTGATAGGCACACCTGCACTATTGGATTAGGGCCCCACCCTTAAGGCCTCATTTAACCTTAATTACCTTCTTAAAGGCCCTATCTCCAAATACAGTTACACTGGGGGTTAGGGCTTCAACATATTAATTTGAGGAGGGGCATGATTCAGTCCATAACACTGTCCTGCACCCATCCCATAGCATTCATTTCACTCATGCCCCCAGGGGCTTCAAGAGGTTGGAATTCTAGTGGGTAAGTCAGGTCCACTGTGTTTTTCTTTATCTTATCTTACTACACTTTCTCCCTAATAGCTACTCCTTAAGTGGCTCTTAATGTTCATTTGCATATTTGAAACCAATCAAATGTGTCACCTGCATTTTTCAACATTCTCAGAAAGAAAGCAACACTATACAGAATCTTATAACATACTTTAGTTAGACAGAATCATCATCTAGGCCAAGTTCAAAGAACTATACTGAATAAATTCACTGTTTTCAGAATCAAAATTATATACATGATCACCTCTTTATAATACTATCAATAAGCCTCAAGTTTAATAAATATTTATAAATAACATTTCTCTTCGTTACAGTGAAACTTAAATGCAGCTATTCTCATGGGAGGAAAGGGGAAGAAAAGAATACGTTTAAGTAAGATGCTGATCTCTAAAGTAGCAGTGGCATTTTCAGGTAGTTTTAGACAAAAGTCACAGTGTGAGTTCTTAGACTCCATCATGCCTTTCAAATAAGAGAAGAGATGATAGGCTGTACAGTGGTCTCGGGCCTAAGCCTTATGCTGCTACTTTCTTTCAGACAGTTGCTGTTTTTGTTACAATGTAGTTAATTTAGCACGCTAAACAATTTTAGCTGTTATTGTTTACTTTATTTAATTTTCTCTTGGGGTTCACCTCAACAAATGTTTCAGAAGTGAAATAAATGGGGCTGTTGTGGTTACTCCATTCAATATGGGCCCATGTGCATCTTAGCCTCTGAAGTTGAGCAGTGCACACTCTGCACAACTGCGCTCACAAGCTGGTTATAAGCCTCCTGACAGTCTCTGAGACAATCCAGACTAGGCATGCCCAGACTTTCTCCCCAGGAACTCTGGATTGAGATATTTCTACCATTTCTCCCAACTTAATGAATACTGGAGATGGAACCTAAGATCATTTTCTACCCTCTGACATTACCTGTCTCTCTCAAAGCTGAAAAATGCTTTGGTGGTAACATCCAGGGCAGTGAGTTTTGGTATCATCATGTCTAATTCTCTGTGATTTGGAATTGTTTTTTATTAGCATTCTTGCAAGAGCATGGATTGGCCTAGGTCCACTTAATTATCTATAGCTTCAGCCAAGGGGTAATAAATAAGATTAATATAGTATTTAAGATAAGTGGCCCTGGGCAGCCTCTTCATTGATTGGGGAATGTGTTAAGTTTTGTCTTTCATGTCCACACAAGAGGAAAAAAAGGAAAGCTTAAGGAAAAGGATTCATTAAAAATCCTTTGTCTAAAAACCTTGAGATGTTTGACATCCTATTTTTCCTGACCTCTGAGTGATCATGACCACAGCCAGGGATAATGTTTTTAATGCTGCAGTTTGAACATGGCCCAATATTTTAAATTAAATCCACAGATTAAGCCTTCTTATAAATTTCCTGGTTCCGTTGCCTTACACTATTGGATATATTTCTGTTTCCTTTGCTTTCATAGACCTAAATAATGAAAACCCTTTATAGTTCATCCAAAGCTCACTGACTCTGACATGTGGTATTCACATTTTATGAGTAATTTCCAGGATACTTCCTATTTCTCTGCTGAGCTGTATGCCAAGATAACTTTCAGACAGTACAACAGCATGGGTAATTGGCAATTATCCAGGTTTATGTTGGATATGTTATGGAGGTGTTTCTACAAATTAGGGACCCATGTGAAGAGGTAAATTTTATTATCTAAGAATAATTCTCACTGGACAATGTTCCTTTACTTTTTCTCTCTTTTTCATATGTTTATATGAAATTTCTTCAAATAGTGCTTGCTTTCTTCTTTGAAAGACCCCATCAATAGATATCCAAAGACAGCCACAATTAGGTAAGCTGGCCAATTAAATAAGGAAACACAATATCTTGTTAGCAATTGGCATCAACTGTTGGGTGACATTTTGATGAACTGCTTCAATATAGTGTATAGCATTTTGGTGCCTTTTCACTTCTTAAAAGGTCACAGTCTCTGAAAAGTAACATTAAGAAAGCCAATATTTAAAGGGTATAGGAAAATTCAAATAAATAGCTTGTTCCACTTCTAGGTATCTCTTCTCACAATAAAATCCCTGATAGTCTACTACTTGGCTTTTTTTTTTTTTTTTAATTCTACTTGTTAAGTTTTCCATTATTATAAGGGGAAGATGATACATCTTTTCTCCCTAATCCAGATTTGCTATCACTTGAAGAAGCCTCATTCTGTCTTTCCAACAAGGAATTTAACAGTTGACTTGCTTGGGAAGATCTGTGTGTCTTCCTTCCCGAGAGAAATCCAGAGATATTTTTATACTGATACTCATCAGTGAGCCTTATAAGAAACTTCTCCAAACCACTGTGAGGAATATGCAGCACATTGCTTACGTGTGGAGATCAGGGTCAATTCCAGCAAGACTCGAGGTTAGTGTTTCTCACAAAATGATTCACAAACTACTTATCTTAAAATAGCATCTGACCTGCTTTTTCAAAAATGCAGATAGTTAAGTCAAAGTCTAGATCAACTTATTCAGAATCACTGGAGATAGAGCCAAATGCTCCTCCTTTTCACAAGTTCCCCAGGGAATTCCTGAGCATATTTATGAAAATCACTGCTCTGTGTCATGAAGAGGTACTCTGATCACCTGGGGAATTTTAGCTAGATCCTGCCTCTCTTCTTCCACACATATTAAACTTATTGCATTCTCATTTAGCAGGAAAAAATCACTTCTGTTCCTAACATGACCTTAAGACAAAAAACAACAAAAAAATTATCTTCTTCCAAAAATGACCCATCCTTGACTTTTTGTCTGGCCTGATGCAAATGACCTGCCCTTGCACATTGTGCCCTGCTCATGGACATTCTGAAGATGGGCATAGCATCATCATTTCATTATGAGTGGATAATTCTTCCTTTCAATGGCCATATGCAGCTTTATGGAGTGCCACATAAACTTCTTTTACAGCCTCGTTGGAGAGGTCTGAGAGCCGGAGCAAATATATGGCTCTGTGTGTGGGCAGAGCATGCCTGGAGCATTTCTGAGCACTAATTGGTGGAACCAGTCCCATTGTTCAGGCAGTGGCCACAATCACAGGAGTGCAGGTGACATAACTGCTCTTTCAAAGAAGTATGGCTGTGCCTATTTTATAATTTACCCAGTGCATATCAGTTTTATTGACTCTAAATAAATACCTGACATTTGGTTCCACAAATTTTGTAGTAAAGCTTCCAGAAAGGAATCTACCCACAACAAAACAGTTGAAAAAAGATTGTAGGCCAGGCAAAATGCAGGAGGTTAACAAGACGAGAATAAGTTCACATCAAGACTCCTCATCCCCATTCACCTGCCCTGGGGGTCCATGGACAGAGAGGTCAAGGCTGAAATAGCTAGTAAGACCCTTATATGTACAAGGCCCAAGTGGTGGTCACCTCACACATCTCAATGAAGAGCCCTTTCCCAGTGTTGGGGAAGGCAGTGAGGCATATCCTTCTAGCCTCAGATCATATTTAGTAGTCTGTATAATTTATTTAAGAGGAAGAAGTGTTTATTGAGCTTTGTTCATAACCTATGGTCCTACTGCTCAGAATCTATTTTGTGTGGGCTCACCTCCGGCTGTCCCTCCTTCCCCCCTTCTCCACTAGCTCTGAGACACTGGCTATCCCATCAACCTACAGTGGGAGAACTTGTATTTTCTTTGACTGCTCCTCTGGGTCTTGTGCCAACTTGCTCATTTGTGCCAATTCATGTTTTGTGCTTTCCCTCATTTGCTTTGGATCTTCTGATGAGGCCTGTGTTTCCTGTTTACCCCTTTTTAATGCCACAGAAAGCTAGTCTCACTACTTAGCTGCAGCTCCGGGCCTTCCTCACTCTACATGCATGTAGGCCTCTTTTTTTGAGCACCTGCTACTAGGTAGATACCATTTGTCAGCTTCCCCTAGTCAAATGACTCCTAGATCTGGTCATTCCAGATCTGGCCAGTGGCTACCATGGCTTGCTACTGACAGCAAAGATAGAGAATATCGATTACATGTGACTATAACCCCAGTTCCCTGACCCCTTTAATAGTTCTTCATTGAATTCTGCAAAGCACATGAGGAATGAAGAGACCACTATTTCATGTTGGGGGGTGAGTAGGTAGAGAAACTAATATGCATTGAGTAGCTGCTGAGGGCTTGACATTTTATGTTTCTTATGGCCAGAAAATTCTTTGTGGGGATGAGAGAAAGAAAACTGAGCATGTATGACAGTAAAAACTAGAAGTGATAGAAATAACATGAAGAACAAAGTATGGGAGCATATCATCATTTTTAAAAAGCACTAAGCACAAGAAGGAGAAATATGAAAATAGTGGCTAATAAGGGGTAATTCAATACTAAAAAATAATGCTGCAGATAAAAGTTTAGAAATCACAGATTCAGAGACTCGAAAGTTCACCCTTTTACACGATGTACACAGTGACCACATCTGCTGTATTTGCTACTCTATTCTCTGCTCAGTTTGTTTTTTTAGCACATGGTAAGAACCCCAATATTTCTTAAATGAATGAATGAGATAATTTTTTGATTGGCAAAGTAAACTGCATTATAGAGTTGAAATATGAGCAGTGACATTGGTGCATTCACTAATATTGTTAAAAATAACCTGTGTGCTTGTGTCCAAAAATAAATGTGGTCTTAGAAAATAATGCATTTTACTGTTCTAGTAGATATTATTCCAATAAAGATTAAAGATCTTAGCTATTTATTCACCCATTTTCTTTTAGAAGTTTTACCATTTTTAGTGTATTAATTTGCCATACAATTTCTTAGCATGGTTTTCTTTTTCTTTTTTTTACATTATTTAGAGAAAATGTGTCTTCTTGCTAGAAATATTTGCATTGTATGTACAGTGTTACTTATTGCTTGGATAATGCCCTATTAATTTCAATGGATTCCTTTTGACATAAAAATGGATTTGCACTGAAGGGCAAACACTACCTCCATATGTATCCAGGCTGCATTACAATTGAATCCATCACATTATACATTTATAGGTGTCTACCCCTGTTACACTGCTGAAATGGTCTGCCATAAAAAATGGCCATGTGAAAAGCTGGTTTAAATTTCATGCGTTTTTACTTGCAAAGTATCTGGTTAGAGGAACAGAAGCCTCCGAGATGAAATCCTTTCCAACATGAATATGCTAACATGACTCTCTGGAAGCAACACCTCAGCACTTCATCCAGTGCCTTTTCTTTAGATTCCAATGACAGATTTGTTTTAGGGTCAGCATGTTGGAAAGCACTGTGAATTCATTTTTTTTTTTCAAGCTCATAGTGGTAAATGGCACATCAAGAGAGGAAAATGTAATCTCTTCCTTGTTTTCTTTGGCACCATCGATATTAGCAGTTGAAAGCCCCTATATGGCCTTCAAAAGCCCAATTTAGTGCTTAGGACCTTTTAGGTTATATCTTAGAAATACTTGTTCAGTATAATTATTAATTTAAACATTTTTAGACAATTAAAATGTCTTCCTTTTCCTCATTTGGTCTGGAGAAAAAAAAACACATGCCTATGAAGTGACTCTAGGCATGGAGGCAAAACTTGTCCCTCAGCTACAAGCATGGAAGCCAGACTTACTAGAAGTCTTTCTGTTCAAAGTCCTTCTAAAAGTGAGCATAAAGAGTTTAGAAGAACAGTAATCTTGTGTGTTTTCATCACATTTCCTTATCTTTCTATAAACTTGAAAATTAAAATGAAGGTCAATGTGTCATAGGAAATAACAGTATATTAGTAGTAGAAAAAAATCACTAGATCTCTACCAGGACTTAAGCCAACTTCAAAGAAAAAGTGTTGGTGCATGTTTTGGGATTTTACTTCTTGTATAATAAAAACAAAATAGAATAAAAACTGACAATAATAATGCCAGCTTTAAATCAGAATGTGCAGATTTATGTTCTGGTTCTGTCCTTCCTAAATGCAAATCTAACTTGGCTTCTATGGGTGTCAATTGCTTATATGTATGATGGGAATAAAAGTAAGCTATTATACTACTTTGCATCTTTATACAAGTTGAGCATCCCTAAGCTGAAAAATCCAAAATCCAAGATGCTCCAATGAACATTTCTTTTGAGCCTCATGTTGGTGCTCAAAAAAGTTTTGGATTTTGAAGCATTTCAGTTTTTGGATTTTCAGATTAGGGATGCTCAGCAGATATGTATATAATGTAAATATTTCAAACTTAAAAAAAGAATGTGAAATCCAAAACACTTCTGGTCCCAAGCAGTTTGGATAAGGGATATACAATCTGTGTAGATTAAATAAGATATTGTGCATTTTAGGCTTTGCAAATTTGAAATTAATATTACCTGTTACCATTTATTAAGTTCACATTGTTCTTACTTTTAGTCGAGGCTTCTCTTGTCCCTTTTATTCTCTTAGGTTTTTTTTTTTTCTACTTATGATTTCAGTACTTTAAATATTTTAGTATTTAATTCTTTATGCTTTGAAGACTACAGGTTCTTTAGGCATGGCCTGTGAATTCTGACTTGTATCTTTTTATAGTCAAATTATTACAAGATGGGTTTATTTATCATGATGTATGAATGGAATATGAATAAGACACAGTGCACAGATATGTGCACTCCCTTACGTAAATACATGTAAGCCTATTACATGTATTAGGAGACATAGAGTGAATTTTGAGATGGTGAAAATGTGGGTGAAATTCAGTTTCTTTTTCTCATTCTTCCTTTATCAATAAAAACTACTAAATATCTAAGATACAGAAGCAACATATATTAATGTAAATCAAATGGGCTTACTGTAAGCTTTAAAATACAGGGCTAATACTACTCTTTTGTCCTACAATATGTTAAAATATATTTAATAAAATGATATTATAACCCTCAAATTAGTCTGGTTTTATTTTAAAAAAGGCTTTTTATAGAAGGTTAGTGGGTTAAACATAGGTTGAAAATTAATAGTGATTTGAGTTACAAAAGACTTTCTGTAGCTGGGAGTTTGAGAACTATTAACCATGTTATAACTTAAAAAGATATAAATGTGTACCAAGCAGAAAAAAATTCAGTTCAGGTCTGCTGGCCCAGATACAATGGGCTGAATAGCAAAGTCCTGAGATTTCTTAGATGCATAATGTTCTTGCAAATGGTCCATGCTATGCTAATAAAACTATTGTGACTAGGAGCTTTTGCAGTGGAAACTGACAGATGAGGTAGAGTTAAGTACTTTTTCAGACAAGCTACTACAGTAAATCATTAAGGCGCACAAACAATCATCCTTCATCAGCGTGCAATTTGTTTCATAGCAATTGCAAATCGAAAACAATGTAAACAAACAAATCGACAACTAATGAACATCCCCCACCGCTCACTGTAAATAGATCTACAACTTTAGAAGAACACTTTATCCAACACATTGTCAACTCATTGTAAACACATCTACAACTCATAAACAACTCATTACCCAGTATGTTGTCACCTCATTGCAATTAAAGTTGAATGCTAACTGTACTGTATGTTCCTGCTCTGAATCAGATTATACCCAAGGAATAAAATGCTAAGGAGAGCCAGTTCAGGAAGGAGGTTTTTATTTTACTTCTTCCCCCACCTTAGTTTGACTTTTCAAATTATTTGCCCAGGTTTACATAGAAATTGAATTGCATTTTTACCCTTTCCTCAGGTAGCCCACATTTTCCATTTGCATAAAGAAGGCAGTGGTTTCTCAGGACAAGTTTCTTTCATAGAGGAAAAGTAAATGTGTAAAGTATTCCCCAAGCAGTAGTAAAACTCACAGCTTTTACTGTAATTGCTTTGTGTGAACTGCATTTGGCATCCTTACCTGGTATATAATCTTAAGGTTGGGGACAGTGTTTTTTACAGTCTACAGAATGCTTATTTTTGGAAAGCAAACATGAACTTATGAATGTCACCACAATTTTCCCATAATGGTAACTTTACCTAAGGATTTAAGAGGGTTTATTCACCATTCAGATTTGCATAATCCTTAAATCACATAGGAAGTATTGCCAGATTATATAAATGTGCCCATGTATAATTTTATATATATGCAAGTATGTATATAACATAATAAATATATTTGTCAGCAGTTTGACCCATTATACAAAGGGTAGATTTATGAGATGAGGGTATGCTTTTATAGTAATTTCTTTTTCTGATTCAGACCAAGGTTCAACTTTTTTGATTAATCTGTGTGGAAGAGAGAAGGATTTGAATTGGAATTCTACCAAAAATGATTTATAGATTCAAGATATAATCCTATGTACACAATTCTATTTATATTTTAACATATTTATAAGCATCATATGAATACCAGTCAACACAAAAGGGCTGTAGAGTAGTGGAAGAACAACAAACAATTCAGGGGCCAGGGTTCTCTGCCCAACTTTGCTTCTAAAGAAGTAGGATTATTTTTTAAAGTCATATTCTAAACAGTCAGCAATAGATTCCTTCCTAGGAGATTAGAAAGATGATCTCTGAAGTTTCCTCCAACTCTTAAGTTTCATTCTGAGTATTTTTAAGCATCTATGTGCTTAACATATATTAACACTGGGGTTCTTTGGAGAACATAGGAAATGAAATGAATAACATAAAAAATCTTATGAAGTAGTCAGATGCAGCAAGGTTTTGCAGTCAAATAATTGAATTTCGATGCATTTCTATCACTTCCTAGCTGTGTAACATGTCCTCTCTAAGCCTTAGTTCCTGTGGAAATTGTAGGAATAATTTGACGATTTAAGATTAAAACACCTGTTAAGTATCTAGTGCAATGCCCAGTGCTTAACAAGTGTCCAATAAATAGGGGTGATGATGATACTGGTGGTGATGATGACGGTAATAATGGTGAAAGCCAAACTAACTTCCAATCTTAGAGAGAAAATCCAGACCAATAATAAATTCATTCATTCATTCATCCTTTTATTCTCTTCCATAATCCTCTTGGCCATTTCAGAGGGTCATGACATTATATATCATCCACACTAATGTTTTCTTAGGAAAATACTTCTGAGAAGAGCCATGAATTTTCCATCTCATTCTTCTGTGACATACTCCATAATGAAAGCACTCTAAGTCACTGTGCAGTGTTAAAGTATGATCTCAAGATTTTAAAAATATTAAAAGTAAGGATGGTATTTTTACTGCAAAAGAGACTTTTGAAATTTTTCTCATGTACACTATTCTCATGATGTTGATGTATTAAATTACTATATAGAGAGGCAGCTTGTTATAGTGTAAAGGTCAATGGACTATGAATTAGAGAGGTGTGAGTTTTTGTCTTCGTCTTGCCTTCAAGCAAGCATGTGAGCTTCAGCAACTCCTTTAACTTGTTTAGATAAAATTAAGCATTTATTTCCTCAGTCATGGTTTTCACTCCCTGCTCCAAATTCCTTTCAAACCATTGATTCATTCAAGAAATACTTATTGATCATGTTTGATGTGTTAGGCACTCTTCTAGTCATTGGAGATCCAATGTGAGCAAGCCTGACAAATCCCTGTCCTCATGGATCCAGCATGTTATTGGATGAGACAAAGTGAATACATTTAAAAAAAAAAATACAATATCAAGTAAAAGTGCCGTGAAAAATAAAATGAGTGAGACATTTGAGATTGATGGCAGGGCATGCTATCTAATTTATTTTAGATAGAACAGTGAGAGAAGTTCTCTCCAAAGATGCCATTTGATTACAGATCTGAATTAAGTGGCAAAGAAGCCATATATTTTTAGAGTAGATTCAAAGATTACAGAATGTAAGGATTTAAAAAGTTAGATCTCTCTCTGTTTTTCTCTATCTTGGGGCTGGCAGAATGCATTCCCACCCCTCTCTGTAGCTCCTATCTTTTAAGGCATAAGAAAATTATCTCTTCTCTTCTACCCCAAATGGATATCATTTATCATTACCATCTTGTCTTATTCTAATATTAGAAATTGAGTCTTTAGAACATTTTTCATAGGTGTAGCTTTTAATTTCCATAGGGTGAAAAATACAAATACGATTTATAAAAATGAATATGTTGGAATTAACACAGAGGACAGCCATTTGCAAGGTAGAGAGCTGTAGGAAAATGAGGTCAGGGACTTAGGCGAGCTAGATCATGCAGGGTCTGTCAGGTCAGTGTAAAGCTTGGATTTTGTTCTGATTGAGATGAGATTCTTTTGGTGCTCTGTGATAAATAGACTGTAGGAGGGAAATGGTAGAAACAGAAAGACTAATCAAGAGCCTCTTGTAATAATCCATGCAAAAGGCCGGGCGCGGTTTCTCACGCCTGTAATGCTAGCACTCTGGGAGGCTGAGGCCGGTGGATCGCTCAACATCCGGAGTTTGAAACCAGCTTGAGCAAGAGCGAGACCCCATCTCTACTAAAAATAGAAAGAAATTAATTGGCCAACTAAAAATATATAGAAAAAATTAGCTGGGCATGGTGGCGCATGCCTGTAGTCCCAGCTACTCCGGAGGCTTAGGCAGCAGGATTGCTTGAGCCCAGGAGTCTGAGGTTGCTGTGAGCTAGGCAGATGCCATGGAACTCTAGCCCAGGCAACAGAGTGAGACTGTCTCAAAGAATAAAAAATAAAAAATAATAATAATCCATGCAAGAGATGGTGGAGGCATGTTCCAGTGTAGTGGCAGTGGGGTGGTGAGAAGTGGTTGAATTTGTAATTTCCCAAGACCCCAGAGTCAAGACTTGATGATGGGTTGGATGGTGTGGGGAAGGTGAGATGAAAATGGAGAATTTGGTGCCCTGCTGACCTGGACTTGTTTGACTGGTTAGGTGCGTCCGTTACTTTCTCTCAACCTCAGTTTCCTCATAGAGTTATTACCAAGATTAAGTGGACTAGATGGCACATAGTCACCCCTTTACAAACATCAGCCTATATCTCATCATTCCTTCACAATACCAGGCATGGTAAAAACAATGTGCTGTTCTTTGAGATTATAGCACAGATCATTTTATTTTATTATTGCTCTCAGTCAATGATAGGCAGACAAGATGTCACAAAATAAATTCTGAGACAGGTAATGAAGACAATAATGTTTTCATAAGAAACTAAAAGGAATTCCAAAGCAGATAAATTTTGAAACCAACTTTCTTGACCAAAATTGGTGGATTGCCAGCAGTAATGGTTATGGCCTCATAGGCGTGAGCCGGCAAAGAAGCTTCCCAATTCAGCCAGCCGTGTGCTGGTGGCAGCAGTGACTTCCCCGAGCCCTGGTGCCATCTGGAAAACTTGGGCCTGGCTTCAAAATGGCTGCCAAGCTTCCTCCAAAGCCATATGCAAGGCAAATGTCTTACTTCCTTGGGACATTCTGACCAAATAGGAGTACTCAGTTGTTTGTTTATTTGTTTGTTTTCAAAGATTGTTATCCAACTACCTTTGGGCAAAGCAAACTAGCTTGAGATATTCATTCTCAGGTAGTTTGTTACTCAGATCAATCATGAAGAAGAGAAAGTGCTCATTGTAATATGCTTTCTAGGGAGGTAAACTTATGTGATCACAGATTACATTTCTGACCCTCATGAATGATATGTTGATGGAAGGAAACAAGGGAGAGAATGAAAAGAACAACATCATGATGGTAATAGCCAGTATTTATTGAGCACTTTCTATGTATCCTTCACTGCTCCAAGTATTTTAGATTTAATAGCTTATTTGGACAACACACTTACAAAATAGGTACCATCCTTATAATGTCCATTGCGATAAGGAAACTAAGGCATACGGAGGCTAATATTGTTTTTGTCCAAGCATAGCTAAGAAGTGGTCAAGCCAGGACTTGAACCCAGGTGTCTGGCCTCCTAGGCTGCACTTTGAATGAAGCATTATTTAATACTGCCTCTATCATCATGTTCAGAAAAATAAATCAAGGAACATACCAACTTATACCAAGCCATTAAAAGCATTTCTCTGTGTTGAGAGCAGCATCTCATTAATACTAATATAAAGAGAATAGGTGAGCTGAAAGGCAAATGAAGGTCTGAAAGCTTATTTACACTCCAGGCCCGTGTGTGGTAATCTCTACCATTTAAACAACCTAAATCCCTAATGCTGTAGTATAAACCATGTTGTTTTAGAGTGCTCTGAGACAGTCTTTAAATCAGCTGTTCTCCCCATTGCAGGCCAGGTCACAGCTTCTGGGTGGCCTTCAGGGGGAAATTCAACTAGAATAGACTGAAGAGTTTATGAAGTAAAAAGAAAAGATGACAAGGTCTCAGCAGGGAAATAATATTATACCCGCCATGTGAAAATTCCCACAGAAAATATGTTCATTCTTACCTCTCAACCCTTTCTCCTTCTCTCTACCCATTCTGTCTTTGTCCTATATAACTAGATTTCTCTTGAAGCCTATTGAATTCCCAGATGAAAATATGTGCTCATAATGTGCTAATATCTTTCACATGTATAAAACGGACCTGTGCACATTATGCTATATGAACTAGGCATTTAAGACACACCATTGCTATGATTCGAGTCCTATAAATTTTATTCGATCAGGATACCGTATAAATGTTGCAGTGTCATATTTGCTCCAAAGTAAAGGGGGTAGAGATGATTTAGGACCTGAAAGGAAGGAACGCTTGTGATCCTCTATAAAAATAAACGTAAATGATGTTAACAAATGTTCTGCTTTATTTTTTTCTTTCTGGTTCCTTCTTATTTTTGAAGATTGAAACTTCTCAGTAATATGCATTCTTTCAGTGAATCATGTTACTCATAAAATTTAGAGCTTATCTGTAGTTTGAAGTTTACAATATTATTGTATTTAATCTCAGACTCATTCCTGGAATCAAAAGAAAAGGAACCTTTTCATAAATCCAAGTAAACCTTGTACTGCCAATAGGGAGCTCGCCAAAGCCAGTGAAAGTTCAGGCTATACATTATACTTAAAACAAATGAATTCTGCCAACCTCCACACCATCTGGTTATTTTTTTTCACTTTTCCATAACTCATCCTGTTCTCCCCTTCTGTACTTTTCTTATCCTTCTGCTTCTTTGAAGTCTCCTCTGAATTTGTCACCCAACTGAGACAATATCAGACCTTTTCTCTACGTCTTGGCTGACTTTAGATAAATTCCAGATAACTAGTTGTGGTTGAAATATGTTATGTAGGTAAATTTTATATGAAAATCTGCTGAACTGGAAAGGCTTTTTAACAAACACCTAGTCTTTGTTTAATCTAAGTAGATTTTGTTTTCTTTTTGTCTTCTTACAGAAAATCATAGCTATTGGTCTTTTTCTATCCCTCACCCCTCAAACTGAAAAATCCCCCAAATCATGAAGCAAAGCAACATTCATTGCTGGGCACTGCGTTTTAGCACTTATCTATAATGTTTTGTCTGCTCTTCACAGAAAAATTTAAAAATGCAAAAGTCATAAAGAAGAAAATAAAAATCATTGATATTCAATGTTTCTATTAAAAACATAACATGTCCCAAGTGTTGGACATTTAGATTATTTTCCATGTTTTACTATTATACATTAAACAATAATGAAAATTCTTAAATAAAAGTAGTTGCTAATTGTGATTTTTTTTAACAAAAAAGTGTCTTCAACCATTTCTCATAAAATTTTTATAACCCACAGAAATCTCTCAAGAGGCAGCTCAACAATCCATTCATATCTCTTAGAATTTAGCTTTTCTCTTCTTTGTCTTCCCATATAAAACATCTAAAGTTGCTAAATTTTAAAACAGCACAGTTCAGTAAGTGCTGTGTTATAAAATATATATTATAAAATTAATGTTTTCATTAACTTTTCAAATCTATTAAGTTGACACAAAAAGGATTAACAATGGAGCACTTTGTAATAAACATCCTATGTACTTAGGGTCTCCTAGACAATGACTACAAGATTTCTTGTAGAAAAATGAAAGCAGTTATTATATTCTACTTTAGTTATCATAATGTTTAAAGTAAATATCCAATATTTATGACTTACCTTATAAAAATAAATATGTGTTAATTTGGTTAGCTTTTTTTAATATATAGTCTTTTGAGTTACTGTATACAGTTTTATAAATATTTAATTGTAGTTTTCACAAAAAGTTTGTCAAAATACCAAAGAAATCATACCTTAACAAAAATTTCCTAACCATGAAAGAATTGGAACTCTGAGTGAGATGGTTCAACTGTCAGATTTGTGACCCATGTGTGCAATGAGTGATGGATTAGGAGCGAAAGGGTTAAGCTGTGCGTGCTGGTAGATGGTAGCCAGGAAGCAGGTTCAGGTAGGTCAAGGCCTAGTGGAGTCAAAGATCAGGGAAACGAAGAGTTCAGAGAGCTGGGGACCTGGAGAAACATGCCCTAGAGAATTTCAAGGAAGCAGGGTCTGAGAACCCTGCTTGGAGCTAGGGGCCAGTCTAATGTGCCAAAACAGAGACTAATATTATAATCCTGAATGACTCTCTTTTGGATGGTGCTTTCTGTCATTGAAAAGACTGGAACTTGCCATAAGATAAAAGGTAAAGGGGCCTTTCCTTGAACTGCCATGGCCTAGTTAATCAGAGCCACCGGGCCACAAGATTCAGAAGGCTATAAGAGAACATTAAAGCAAATGGAACAATCCAGCACTGTGTTGTCAGGAGGGCTTAGAAACAGATTACACTAGAGGTCAGAGAGTCCACTAGGCCTTGACTGCCTGAACCTTGGCCTGCTGGCTGTAGCCCATTAGCACACAAGCAGCTTAAAACAGTCAACAATAGAGTGTGTTGGAATCAGGTCCTTAAACCAAAGTAAAGATGTGTGAGAAGTGCCCATCAATACATGAGTGGATTAATAAAATGTGGTATATGTATACCATGGAGTACTATTCAGCTTTAAGAAACAATGGTGATACAGCACCTCTTGTATTTTTATGGATAGAACTGGAACCCATTCTACTAAGTGAAGTATCTCAAGAATGGAAAAACAAGCACCACATATACTCACCAGCAAATTGGTATTAACGGATCAACACCTATGTGGACATATAGGAGTAACATTTGTTGGGTATTGGGCAGGTGGGAGGAGGGAGGAAGGGGTTGGTACATACATACATAATGAGTGAGATGTGCATTGTCTGGGGGATGGTCATGCTTGAAGCTGTGACTCGAGGGAGGAGGGGGACATGCACAATATATGTAACCTTAAAATTTGTACCCCCATAATATGCTGAAATAATAATTAAAAAAAAATGTGTGAGAGTTACCGAGAGGATATAGTGGGGCATGCACAGGCTCTGAATCAGAACAGCCATACTACGAGTTTATCCTTGTGTGTATTAGATGTGGCATTCATTCATTGATCAACCTCTCTGAAGTGTCATTCATGAAATAGTAATAATAAGTAAGAGTACTAACTCTTTGTAGGTGCCATCATGTATTAGAGACAATCTAAAAACAGTGGTAAAACATATAGAATGTAAATTATAAATAGAAGGTATTACTTCCATTATTATTACTATTTTTTAAAGTTCTAAGCTAGAAATAGAAAGTAAAGAGAGGAAGGCTTGATATTCTTAAATGACCACCGCAATCCAGTGGTATTTCTCCCTCTACTGCATCCTAGTTTGTTCAATCATCCAGCTTCTGCCACAAGCATGATAATTTTTACTTCATTCTGAAGCTCTTAAGGACCTGGTGTGGTTAGGATATATTTGGTCATTCTAAGGGCTGAGTTATTAAAGATCATATAGGTGAAATCTTGCAATATATGCAGATGTCATTTACCAAGAACCTGTTTGATTGCCAGCCCTGTGTTGGGTGAAACTGACATACAAGTTCTCATTTTTTATTCACAAAATTCTACAAGGTAGGTATTATTTTCCATAAGCAAACCAAGGTTGAGTATGATGACAGGAATTTTGTTGATTTTACCTAATAATGTATCCTCCAGCACCTTCATGATACTAGGCATATAAAAAGTATTCAATAAATACTATTGAATGAATAAGTGAAGACCTCTGTCCATGGCCACATAATTGGCAAGAAATGGAACTGAGAACTGACGTCATGTTTAAATGTAATGCATCTTACGTGTTCTTTTGAGTGTTTGATTAATCACAACTAAACATTTACATATATACTTTGCTCTCCTCTCTTTCAGAGGTATGGGTTCCCTTTCAATTCTGAGTTTTCAGAAAATTCACCTGTTTCTGAAATGCTGAAACTTCCTGTTTCTGAAGATTCTGGAGAAATCCACTGATTCTTTCAGTAGTAAATCATTGATTCTTTATTCTGTACCTATGCTTATCAAGAGCTCACCAATTTGAGGTGCTTGTGGGCCCTGCTTATGGTGTTATGAAAGAGGCTGGCTGTGATATGAATATGGGTTTGAAGGTCACAAAAGAGGTCAGGACTAGGGATGTAGATTTGGAGCCCATTAATACAGAGAGAGTATTCAACAGATATATTTGTGGGAACAGTTGGTTCATCAAACTACAGAAACAGAAGGGCTCACTGAAGAATGATCTGTAGCATGAAAAGAGAAGAAATAAATAGGGACTGAGCAGCATATAAAAGATGAGCAGAGAAGGACTAGTCCATAGACACATGGAGAAGTAGCTGGAAAGGTGAGAGGACAGCTGGAACAGACTGGCAGCATGGTCACAGAGGCCAAAGGAAGCATGGTCTTCAAGGAGAACTGAGTGATCGATTTTGTCTAATTCAATCACAGTCAGATAGGGCAATGACCAAACAGCTTCCATTGTACTTATCAAGGTGGTGAGGTGGTTCGTTTTAGGACTAGTGTTATTAGAAATCATATTGTAATGTGCTTCAGGAAAAAATAAATGTTAAGGTTGGTGGAATGATGGATGCTATTTCATCAAATGTATTAGCTGCGAAGTAGAGTGGTGGTGGAGCAGGTAGATTTTTTTAAGTCTGAATGATATGAAAACATCAATATGCTGGTAAAGAGGTTGAAGCTGAAGATAAATCCAACCTGAACTATGGCAGAGAGAGGTCTTTGAGGGCACTGATGGGGAGAGGAAGGCTAGGCTTGGGATCTGCAGGGGAGTTAGCCATCTCTGCCTTGAGTAAAAGGTGAAAGGAATAAGATGTCTGTAAGTCTGACAGAATTAGAAGTTGAACGTATTTTTTTGCAAGGAGAGGACTGTGGGCTTGATGAAAGTAGCAGAAACTTGAAATAGCTATGTAGGAAACAAGAAGACTGAGCTAGCAGGCAGTGTTGAGAACCTAATAAAGTTATGATTTCCAAACCTTTCTTATTATTTTTTTTCTATTCGGAAACAATCTGAAAATGTTCTAGCACAGATTTTCTTACAGCTTTAGGGTCACTAATCATAGCAGAAAAAGTCAAATAGCCTATGTTAGGGTGTTCTGTTGGAAGGAAGGCTTAGGTTCTAATGAATTTTGCAGTTAACTGCTACTCAACTTCGGGTGAATCACAGTTCTTTGATAAATAGGAGTGAAATATTTGTTTTGATCAGTGGCAATTGCAGTAGTAATGAAAGTCCAGAATGCTACAAGCAAAATGTTCACAATCTTCTTTTTTTTTTTTTTTAAATTTGCAGCAAATATACAAGGGAACTAGAAAGGGATATTTTATAAATAAATAGTTTGTTTCAAATAAATGTACAATTTTCTCGACATGGATGTTGAAAATACTCTCAAAAATTCCAGTTACTTAGGTAAAAAAAAGACCAAGTCAAAAATCAGGTTCTTTAACATATGATAAAGCTCTATGTACCTCTTCAAAAATAAGTCCCCAAGATTAGTGAAAAAAATTTTTTTTTCCAATTTAGGTTAGAAATTAGCTAGAGATTTTTGGCTATGGCAGATGTCATAAATAAATCATTAATTTGAGTTAGGGAAAACTTAGACTTGATATATTCTAAATATTACTCATATAGTTGAGATTTCATAGCACCTATACAACTTGTCTATGTTCTATTCAGCAGATTGCAAAGAGTTCTCATCTGACCTTTAACATCCCCTGGTGGGTCCTCATTTCATTTTAGTGATTTATTTTGAAGAGGATAAAATCTTTTCAAATACTTCATAATGCCTTATGTAATAATATTTTTTAAAAAGAAAGCTATTTGAAAATGTCATTCAGAATCTTCCTTACTCTTCCCTTAAAGGGAAAAAGGAACTTTTTAAGGAAGTGTGATTCAGAACCCTCATTCTTTTTTTTTTTTTTAATTTCAAAATATTAAGGGGGTATGAATGTTTTAGTTTGCATGGGTCACTTTGTAATGTCTGAGTCCCAGCTGTAGGTATACCCATCACCCAAATAGTGTTCATAGTACCTGTTAGGAAGGTTTTTTCCATCCCTTCCTCCTTTTTCTCCCTATCCTGGTTGATTTCCACTGAGTTTTACTTCTCTCTGTGCACATGTGTGCTCATCAGTTAGTTCCAATTTATGGAGAACGTATGGAAATTTCTCAAAGAAACAAAAGTAGAACCCTTATTTTTAGTGTCATTTGAAAGGAAAGGGGAATTAAGTGAAGCTATAATGAAATAATTGATATGAAAAGTTTCAGCACAGTATTTTCACTTTTAGTGTCAAGTATTCAGCTTAGTATTGTTACCCATCAGCCAGCCATCCACTCACCAATTCATAAAACATTTATTTTGAGTAAGACACAGTACAAGGTTCTAGATTCACAGATAATTTCTACTCTCAAGGTGTTCACAGTTAAGAACAGTAAAACCGCATATAAACAGCAAAATTACAACAGTGTGGTTAATGCAACAACAGACACATGTATAAAGCACAGAAATAGCACCAAGGAGGGAATGATTTCCTCTAATAGAGGGTCTGCAGTAGACATATAAATTTTAGTTCACTATATAAGATTAAACAAGAAGGCCTTCCCATTTTACTGACAATTGCCATAGCCAAGAATGATGATCACTGGGATATAATGTATAAATCAAAATCTTACATCCTCCAAGTTTCCCTGACTCTTTTGATCATCGCTCTATTTTGTGTTTCTACTATACTCACAAATAGAGATTTATTATTAAGCATCCTCAAATTGCCTCAAGTTTTTCTTTCTAGAATAGAATTTCTTATTTTGATTCTATCTCAAACTTAAGAAATATTCTATGCACAATGACCTTAAATGCCGTTGGAATGAAACTCCATTCATAATAACCTGTATATATCATTTTGTCACTGAAATGAAAAGCAAGGAATGCGGACAAGATTCAAACATGGTGTCTCAGTAAAGCCAAAATTCTCCTGTAAATGTTTTCTAGATGAAAAATTTCGGAAGAAAATGAATCATTATCAGAGTATAGTCTCAAACAGAAACATTTAGGAAAATTAAAGCACTGAAATAAAATAATTAAGAGGACTGTGGGAGGCTGAGGAGGAAGGCTGAGGCAAGATGCTAGGAATTCAAGACCAGCCTGGTTAACATAATGAGATACAGTCTCTACAAGACATTTAAAAATTAGCTACACATGGTGGCACATGCCCGTAGCCCTAGCTACTTAGGAGGTAGAAGCAGGAGGATCACTTGAGCCCAGGAGTTGGAGGTTGCAAAGAGCTACAATTGTGCTACTACACTCCAGCCTGGGCCACATAACAAGATTCCATCTCTAAAAAAAAAGTCTACACATTGAACTGCACAGATTTTTTTGGACCAGATAATATGTTAAAAGTTATTTAATTGACTTAATTTGATACTTAAAGTATTTACAGCACATATTTATACCTTTAATAATCTCGTTATCAAGAAAGATCTATTTTAGACGTTCTTCAGTTTTCTGGCCCTAACCTTTGCTTCTACTATTTTTTTTCATTTAAAGTACACATTGCTGTCTTAGTGCACAGTTATCCCAGACACTTTTTGAATAAAAATTCTTCAAGAGAAAATCCTGGCTTCATTACAATTCTCTTTTTAATCTGTTAAAATCCATCCAAATTTGCTTTCTCTAATTGCACAGGAGATTTAGAGAAACGTCCAAGAATCTCCAGGACTTGTAACCTTTTTTTTCCTTCACTTGTTTCCAAACTGTGTCTGTGTTGTCAGACAAAATATTGATATAGCTTGCTTAGCTATATTTAGTAGAATCTGGGACAGTGATTTATAGAATAGAGGCAAATCCATGCTAAACCTCAAGGTCTGGAAGTTTAAGGTTTATGTTGTTATCTATTTGGACTGGTATTTCCTCTACTTGCTTATAAAAATAAAATGATGTGTGAATGGGTAACCCAGAAACACAAACCTTAATGTTTAACATCATGCTTCCCACTTGCATGTCAGAAGGTGTGTTAGTACTTTAAGGATTCTCAAAGTGAAAACATGTCAATGCAATAAAGAAGGGTAGAGTTGTGCTCTGAGAGTACATTGAAGAATGAGCAACATCCTTTTAGACTAAGGAGAAAAGAAAGTAAGGTTGGAGGCATATGTATTTTATATTAGATTAAAAAGAGGAAGTTAATAGCACATCTGGGATCTGAGAACATGTAGATGCATGTACATGCAGACGCACACAAACTGAGCTCACAGAATATATGGCGCAGATATTTGTGTGTTTCTAAATATATACACATATACTATTATCATTGTCCTTGGGGTATTAGCTTGTCAATCCAACTGCTGAGAAACAGGCCAGATTGGCCTTTTGCCTCCAGCAGGATGTCCCGAGGTAGACTTTTGCGTGTGGCAGGCAGCCAGTACAATACATCACTACAGCTGGATTAGGAGGATAACACCAAAAAGGCCAGACCGAGAATAGGAATAAATCCTTATGGTAGAATTGCAAAGGGGATCTTGGAGATTGCTTATCTTTTTTTTTTTTAAATCCCAAACCACTATTTCCACAGCCAAAACGGAAGGAAACATTTGTCATTCAGAAAAGGGTGAAGAAAAGGACAGTGGGGCTCTTGAACTAGGACATGAACTTCCATGAAGTCAACTCCAGCCAGCAATCAAGAGAGGTGGGGGTATTGCAAGACCAGGTTCAAAGGTGTCCAAGAAAGGCCTCAAGAGTTTGGATCCTGGATTCAAGTTTCCTGGCCCTGTTTACTAAGCTTTTCCCCAGGAAGTTAACAGGGATTTAAAATTAGCTCCAGTGTGGGGTCCAGCTTTACTCAGGACCCTGGTATTAATATTTTCACATATAATTTAATAGCACATACCTTAGGTGAGTGGATGTTGTTCCATCCTATTGGTGACATTCAATCTTTGAGTTTTTAAATGATTCTCAAGAATCTCCTTAAATTAGATAAATTTCTTCAGGAAGAGTTGGAATTTATTTTGCCAAAATCTACTTTGATTACTATTTTAACACTTTAAAGATCTCTGAAATGATTTTTAAATAATAAGCTCAAAACAATACAAGAACATTTTGCTTATTAGCATAACCTTTTACCAACCACATCTACTCCCCATACAAAAATATAAGAATTCAGAATTTGCACTTGGTGGCCATCTGTTTTCTCTCTGAACATTACTTTTAAGTCCCTTTCTTTGGGCTGTTATTAAGATATTTTAAATCACGATGTTCTTGCACAGCATGTCAGATAGAAATAATGATAATAAAATAAGTGTGCAGAGCAATTGACGTAGAAACAAGAGAGAGAGCAAAAGAAAATTAGCGAATGTTTAATTCTAGGCAGAGGGCCAAACTATCCCAAACCCCCTCCTCCATCTGCCCTTGCCATATTTTTAAAAACCCACCTTCAAGAAGTAGAAATTTCTTTGTCTACAGCAGCAGAGTTTCCACAGAGTAATGTGTTATGGAGGGGTTATGTTCAAGGCTCCAGAACCAAGCAGGCTGAATTCAAATCCCAGCTCTGCCACTTATTTGCTGAGTGACCTTAACTCCTCTGTGCCTCAGGTTCCCCATCTGTAAAATGGGGGTGATATTAGTCCAATGAGTAGATTTGTTGTGAGCCTTGCCCCAGTTAATGTGGGTCATGCATCCAGAACAGCATTTGGTAAGCACTTAGGACAGTGTATCCTAGGCACTCAAACTGTTGGCTATTATTACTTTTTAAGAATGCCTGAAATTGCAGTCATTTGGTTCATTAGTCTGTCTTTAGTCACGGCTGCATATTGGTGTAGTCTTTAAAGCCTATATAGGTGACCACTTCCAGGTGTGTTTGTATTCATGAACATGCTATTTCCTAACACATCTGGAAAAAATTTAGCTGCTCATCCTTAACTCCTTATTCAACTCCTCTTAATAGGAGCAAAGGGATTTTCTGTGGAGTCAGCAGAGTATCACGTCCCTGGCTCCCCCTGGTTAGTGTATATTTGGACTCTGGCCAAATCACCATTAAGTTTTATATTAATCATGTTCATTGGATTCCATTGGAAAAAAAATGATAAGGGAACCAGGGAGAGAAGCATCTTCATAATAAACTCAAAGTATGTTTTTTTTTCTCAACAGTGAGCATTTGGGAACTGAGCTTCTATGTTAGCAATATTTGTATCTTAATGTAAAATAATCACATCAGGAAGCATTTTGTTTTTGGTCCAGGTTCAGTACCTTTTAAAACGTGCTAGTATACAGCTTTCCAGGTGCATTTTTATTGCATGTTCTCATAACAGGAGGTGTGCGGCAGTTGCTTTTATAAGCACAATTAGGTGCAGACCTGACCATAGCTATAGAACCTCACTTAATGGACAGAAGAAGATAATTCAAAGCTTCACAACCACCTCTTTCCCTAGTATTTGAATTTTTCAATTATTTTTGTTCTCCTAATCCCTGAAATAATTATGAAAGTCTTCTTTTAAGTTGATATCTAAAACTTTTCATAACAAGTTAGTCACAAATTATATAATTTCTGACTTGCTGTGAATATTGACATTTATAAAACAAAACCCCTAAATATTATTGGGATTTCAATCTGCAATAATGTACTTCAAAAATACATAAAAGAGATTGTCTTTTTTTAAAATTTAATTTTGTTTTATCATATTATGGGAGTACAAATATTGTTAGGGTTACATATATTGCCCCTGGCATTCCCCTGCCCCCTGCCTTACCAAAACATCAAGTATGTCCTACCCCCTGGTGGTGTGCATCGCACCTATTTTATAAGTGTAAATTCTTCCCCTCTTCCCCCCTCCCATCTGCCCACCACTGGATAAAAGTTTGGGGTTTTTTTTCTTTTTTTTGGCCTTTGAGTTACATTGTATATCTTTGCCTTTCCCTAGGAAGGGTTAGAGGTATTTCCTCCCCCCACACACTGCTTGCCACAACCCTAAGGTGTGTATCTTCCTCTCCCCCAAACCCTAGTGGGTACTATCACCATTTGAGCACCATAGTTTTAATCAGTCAGTACCAATTTGATGGCGAGTAGATGTGGAGCCCGTTTTCTTGATCTTGTGTCACCTCACTTTGGATAACAGGCTTAAGCTTAATGCAGGATAGCGTAAACAGTGCTAGCTCACTGTCATTTCTTAGAATTGAGTAGTATTCCATTGTGAGCATATACCAAATTTTAGTTATCCACTTATGAATTGACGGACACTTGGGTTGTTTCCATGATCTTGCAATAGTGAATTGTGCTGCCATAAACATTCAGGTGCAGAAGTCTTTATAGTAGAATGTCTTATGCTCTTTTGGGTAGATGCTCAACAAGCTATTGCAGGGTCGAATGGTATTTCTGTATCTAACTGTTTGAGGCATCTCCAAATTGTTTTCCACAGAGGTTGCACTAATTTGCAGTCCCATCAGCAGTGTACGGGTGTTCCTATTTCTCCACATCCACGCCAGCATTTGTTGTTTTGGGATTTCTTGATACAAGCCATTCTCACTGGTGTTAGATGGCATCTCATTATGGTTTTGATTTGCATTTCTCTGATGATTGTCTTTAACAATTGGGAATGTTATAGTTTTCCCTTTTCTCCTCAAATTGTATGTTTACTCCAATTCTCTACTAAATTTTATTCTAATACATATATTTTTATCCTTGAAGATTTTTTATTGATTACCATATGTTACTTCTCTATAATAACAATGTGTATAAATTAAAATCTTATGTATTTACCTTTGGTATAAGGCTCTACAGTAAAAAAATATTTCAGAATCGATTATCATAAATACTACTTGTATTAGTAAATAAATCATGAACACAGCAGAAATAAGTTAACTTCAGCAATAATTATATACAATAAATTTCATTATTTCATTGCTATGTATTTCTTAGTGAGATGGATGTATCTGATTTCATTTTTAATTGATTCATGTATTTATGAATGAAATCTACTGCCAGAATGAAACAAATTTCCATATAGATTCTATTCCTTTTCTCATTTATAGATATAAGAACTAAAAAAGCTTTGTTCACACAAATAAGTAGAATGAAGTGGAAGAGATTTTGTTATAGCATTGCCACTCAATTCTTGGTCCTTCTCTAAGGATATATGCCAAAATATCATATAGTGATCTATCATTAAAAATTAGTTTAGTGCTCTACATCTAACAACTTGACTAGGTGCCCCTTCAATTTTATTGAAAGCAAAGAATTATATGCAACCTGTCTTGAGAAAGTCCTTGTCACCCAGTCATTAGAGTCATTCATTGCCTCAGTTTCTGGGAACTATACCAAGAAGGCTTTACCAAGACCTATCAAATAACTATTAATTATTCTTGCTACTCACTTGCTTCGAAGCACTTTATTTAGCCCTGATTCACTCAAGAGTAGGTTGGGAAAATAATGATATTGTTGGTTTCAATATACCTATGCCAATATAGTTTTAAATAGAATGCTTTCATCTTATCACATGCTTTGAATGTATTTTTGTCAAAACTTGGAGCTGAAAATTTAGTTCATTCCATTTTTGGAAAATGTTCACCATTTAACCTGTTTCGTAAAGCCAGTTCTCATTGTCTAACCGATCAAATAAAAATTAAATTTTTGATAGAAAAAAAGCCTGACATTAATTTTTCAGTTCAAAAATATGTTATTGTACATGTCTGTGACAACATCTCATTTATGAATTCTAGCCCTAAGATGGATTAGGTAGAGAGGTAAGTAGTAGGTAGGTAGGCGGTTATAAGATAGGTCAGGTATGGAGATTTGTGATACATTTGTCACCTTGGAGAAATTAGGCTCCCTGACCCTTCCTATTTCTCACAGGCTCTCTCTATGCTTTGCTCCCAAGGTGCTCTCCAACTGAAACCATTCATTCTGTGACAATAGTTAGCAGAAGAAAAAGCCAAGATTCTTGTAAGAAAATATCACCACCTCTGACACTCATCTACAAATGTATTTGAATTGGAATATGTCATCATGGGCTAAACTGCTGCCTTTCTTATGCCACTCTTCATTCTTAACAGAGGTATGTTTAAGAAAGAGAAAGATCTTACTTTTATGGAGCTTTGATTACAGGAGCTGTCACAGACAACAATCTTAAAATCCTGCCTTTGGCATGCTGGAGCTTCTTACACCCTAAGGTCAGACTAGTGAGTGGTTAAAACTTTCTTTGGAAAGGCAAGAGGACAGTTATTAAATAGGAGGCAGAAAAGAAGGACCAGCATGTTGTCTCAGCCACAGACTGATCACCAGACAAACGTTCATGTGGATATTGAAGCCCAGGAAATTGATTCCCTTCCAACTATTGCTGCCACATAGACCTTGGAAAGACGTACACCACAAGTACACAGATCCTGTGTGAAGAGTGCTGGATTGCAGGACTCTAAGTCCCTTTGAATGTAATCTTAGCAATGCAACTAGTGCATATGCATACCTCCTCATGCACAGGGAGAGTAAGGAACTACCAACTTGGTATGATTTGAAGGACTTGAGGAGTTTCTCTCTTAACTTTACTGCCCTAGCTATTGATGCCTGAAATTCCACTACCAAAGATTCATTTTGCTTTCATGACAAAAGTGGTCTTTCATTCTCTGGGGAAGATATTGTTGAATCTTATAACCTTACAACTTTGTACCTTACGCTTGTACCTTACACCCTTAGCATAAATGAGATTTTGATCCTTGTCTAAAAATGTAAGAGTGGAGCAAGTATAAAGATTGAAGGAGGTAGAGAGAGATAATGACATAAAAAGGGCTCAGCGAACCCAGACTACTCCACTTTGTTTAAGACTAGTGTGTGCTGTGGATTCCAGCTCCAAGGGACTCTTGACATCCATATGTAAGTTCCCATGACCCATCAATGCAGATGAGCTTAATTGTATCAATATAGTCACAGCTTATTGTGTGTTACAGGATCCCAATCTCAGCTTAGTCTAGCTTCTATACAGATTTTATCACTACTTTAAACCTTAAAAGGATCCCATGGGTTGGGTATTATATTATTATCCCATTTTAGAAGACAGGGATCTCTTCAGTTATACAGCTAGTATGTTTGTCTGATTTAAAAATCCATGGTCTTTATACAGTATGTAAATTGTCTTAATCTATGAGACTGTATCATGGTACCCAAATACCAGATATCTTTCCACTCTCATTTTTTGCTTCCACATGCAATTATTAGTAAACAATGTACAAAACTGAGGATGAGGGAGACACAAAGGAGAATTAGCACTGCACATTCTAAAGCTACTAACCTCAGACATGGCTCTTGTTCTTAGACTCTTTGTGGCATGAGGTGGGACAGTCTCTTCTTTCTACGTGCTTAGTGCTTTGTTTCTGTCTTCCCAGACATCACTATCTTTGACCTCAAATGCCTCACTCTTCTAGTACACAAAGACGTTCATCAAGGTCAAAATTCTATCCTGAAATTGCACATCTTTTGTTCACTCAAACCAAAGTTCTGACAATAACCAAGACCCCACTACTCTCAGAAAACAATTTAGAAAGTATTTCTTATGACTTTAGCATGTTTTTCAAGGGTCTCTTGTTTATTTCAAGGAGCTCCTCATAGAGGTGTTCCAACAAATTTGGGCTTCCCCCTTCAAGAAATTCTCAGATCAACTTGTAAGAGAATCAAATATTCTTTGTATCTTTTGCATTATAATTCCATGTTAAATAAGTAATAAGAGTAGACAATGAGGCAAGAGGTGGTTGTTTGCAGTATTCTTGCTTGCTATGTGGAATCAGAAGGTAATTTAACTTCTCTTTTTCCTTTGTAATACCTTCCCTATCTATTTCACAAAGCTGTTGTGAGGTTCAAAGTAAATTACTTATTTTTACCTTGAAAATTATTTGTTCTGAAAGGAATGAAGCACTATGCAAATGTGGGTGATATTTATCAACATTATTTTAACAGGTTCATCTTTAAATAAATCAGGATATTAGGCAGATGACTTATATGAAAATAAACTGTCTGGGTCAAGAAAAAGATCAGTGTATAATCATTTACTGAACAAACAAATACAAGTAAGTCATATGTGCCCCAGGGTGGAAACCACTGGCTTATAGGAAAAAATATAGATAAGATAGAATCAAAATTTCTTATTATGGCATTGAAGGACCTTCAGAATTTAGCCTCTCCTTCCTTTTTAATTTCACTTTCTTTCTCTCTCTATACCTCACATCAACCCTCCTATATGTTTTATATCTTCTTACCCCCATGTTTTTACACACACTTTATCCCAAGCTTGGAATTTCCTCTCGGGTCTGTTTTCATACAACTAACTTTGTTAAATTAACAAATTAGCAAATCATTTATACCTTAATCATAATAAGAATTTAAGATAGTCAATGTAAAAGCCTAATAAATTGCTTAGCAAAAAGCAGATAGCCAATGCATGCAATTTTTAGTAGCAGTAGTCACAGTAGTAGATGTGCATGCAAAACTTTGCAGGAGTAGAGAAGACCATACAATTTCCTTTCCCTAGGGAAGTCAGATTTGAGTCTTAAAGGATGACTAGCAGTTCATGCAACAGACCAGAAAGGAAATCCCAGGTTTGGAGACAGTGTGTGCAAAGACATGGAGGTAAGAAAGCATAAGGCGTTTAGGATAGTTGATGTTGGGTACACAGAGAGAGAGAAAGTGAAATTGAACTGGGAGGAGAGGCCAAACTCTGATGGTCCTTTGATATCATGATAAGAAATTTAAGTTCTGTTTTTTTTTTTTTTTTCTTACTTTTTTCTTTTGGAGACAGGGTCTTGCTCTATCCCTTGGGCTAGAGTACAGTAGCATGATCATAGCTCACTGCAATCTCAAACTCCTAGGTTTAAGCAATCCTCTTGGCTTAGCCTCCCAAGTAGCTAGCATTGAAGGCATGTGCCACTACACTTGGATAATTTTTTTTTTTTTTTTTTGGTAGAGATGTGGTCTTGCTATGATGCCCATGCTGGTTTTGAACTCCGGGCCTTAAGTAATCATCTTGTCTCGCCCTCCCAAAGTACTAGAATTATAGACATGAACCATTGCACCCAGCCTCTATTGTTACATTTGATTTTAGATAAACAATTTTTTTAGTCAAGTATGCCGAGTAATATTTTGGACATATAATAAATAGTGCTTGTTTATTTGAAATTCAAATTTAACTGTCCTGTATTTTTTTCTGGTCACCCTTTCCCCCCTCAGAACAATGGAATGAGAATCTCTGAGGGGGGGCCTGGCCATCAGTGCTCCACAAACCATTCTGAGTGATTTTCATGTGCAGGCAGGATTAGGAACCAGTGGTCTAAGTAATGGATAGTCACCAAAGGATTTCTACCAAGAGAGTGACACATTTAGAAAGATCACAGGGGACAGCAGTCTGACCATTGTGTAGACTGGAGGAGGGAGAGGCAGGGGACAAGGAAATCTGTGAAAAGGTACTGCAGGCATCTGGTTTGGAGGTGAAGTTGGCTTAAACTAAAGCGGAGGTGGTGAAAATAGAGAAAAAAAAATAAGATTCTCAGCCACTGGCATGTGACTGACAACTTGTGGGAAGAAAGGGGCACAATGGAAGCAGAACTTATCTAGGTGACTTTGGACAAGATACTTAACCCGCCTAGCTCTCAATAATTTTTTCATAAAATGGGGAGAGGTAATAGTAACCTATTTGGGAAAACTGTTGTAAGATTAAATGAAAAAAATACATTTAAAACCCTTATTATTTCACCAAGAATGCTAAGCTCCCAATATATTTTGGCCATTATTACTATGTTGTTGTTGTTATACATTTAATTGACCAGATCCTGATACCTCTTCCTCTTGTCATTCGCATCTTCTCTCTAGTTTTCTCCAGTTTCTGGTTTCTCACCCCTGCTCCTCCCCCTGTTCTTCCCCCTTGATAATGGCCTTTTGAATCCTACAGTGTCCTGAATTAACTATTTAGGAACATATTTGATAAAACCAATTTAGGCTCACTTAAGTAACAAAGAGATAGAATCAGGCTGAATAGGACAGCCATAACGATTCCAAGATTCAGTAGTGGTAGAGTGGCTGAATCACTAAATTATTTCACTTTCCATTCTTTAGATAGCCAGAGTTCAAGAATAATAGGTTCCAAGAATGTTGGAACAGAAAGGGGCTTTAGAATGTATATATCTACTATGATATTTTATAAACCAATATAATAGCTTCACTTAGGTACAAGGATTTTACTTAATTCTTTTACCTTGTGAAGATTTCCCTTCCATCCAGTACTTTAGAGAGGCTATAGGTAGAGGCATCAAATGGCCGGGTTCTCTATTGATTGGATCTTGGATCAAAAGCAAATAAATAAAAGTTATAAACATTTTGTGAGCAATCTGAGAAATTTGCATATGGATTGTATATTAGATGACAACAGTAAATGAATGTTCATTTTTATGGTGTGGCAATGGTATGGCAAAATCGGAAAATGCTCTTATGTTTAGGGGTAAATCATCATCACGACAGTAACTTATTTTTAGATAATTTAGCAAAAATCATTTGAAATAAACACACACATACACACATGTACATGAATATATGTGACCATGTGTGTATGTGTACATGTTCGTGTGTGTAGAGAGAGAGAAAAGAAAACAAATATGGCAAAATTGGTGAATCTAGCTAAGAGCTATATGTGTGTTCATTACTTCTCAAAAGGAAATAAATTTAAATCGTAAAATAAAGAAGAAACAAGAAAAATAAATTTAAAAGTATTAACACAGATTGAGAAGTTGAGGCAGGAGGATCACTTGAGCCCAGGAGTTTGAGATCAGCCCAGTCAACATAGTGAGACCCTGTCTCTACAAACAGTTTTTAAAAAATAAACCAGGTATGGTGGCACATGCCTGTAGTTTCAGCTGCTCGGGAGCCTGAGGTGGGGGGATCATTTGAGCCCAGAAGTTGGAAGTTAGAGTGAGCTAGAATTGCACCTCTATACTCCACTCCAGCCTGGGTGACACAGTGAGGCCCCCTCTCTTAAAAAAAAATTAAAAAGAAAAATTAACACAGAATACATGACTATTATTATAAAAAAAAAAAAAAGAGGGAGGAGCAAGCTCCAGAATCAGATAGACCTGGGTTCCAATCCTAGATGTATCACCTGTGTATTAGCCATGCAACATTGGGCAAATTAGAGACTCTCTCTGAGCCTCAGCTTCCTCAACTATAGAAAGAGGTTAATAATAATAAGTACATGTTGTTCAACTGTCATTGTTGTAATGATTAAATAAAATAATAAAGGTAACGTGGTCAGCACCAGGGCCTGGCACATGCTAAGAGCCCAGCGTTCTCTCTTGCCATCGTAATATCAGAGGACCTGGGAGTAAAATCAGGAGACAGCTGTCTGTTCACTCTATGATTTCCCGCCAGGTTACTTTTTCCTTTAGGCTTTTAAAAATGTATCTGTCTGCAAGAAACTGGGACATCAGTAAAAAGCTGGACCGCTCTTTTGTAGGATAAATCAGTGCAAACAGAAAGCCTGTTTCTGTAGAGTAGGTAGCATAAAGGTGGCATTCCTCCTCACTGTCATCTCTAAAGCCAGCAATAAACAAATCATAAAAAATGTGCTTGGAAATTTCAGCTCCATGGTAATAGCTGAAACAAAAGCAGAAAATTGCAGCTCTCTGTGTAATAACTAAGCCTCTCGTTATGTGTGGCTGTATTAAATATAAAACATTTTCATTTCCTTTGTATAGGAAATTCAATAGGACCTGAAAAGGGGGTCAACCAAGTACTGTGACTTTCACAATAAAATGTGAGTGGTGCTAATATTCCTTTTCCAACTCTCCAGCGACTGCAAATAACTAAACAGATAAAATGTAGCTTTCATAAAACTCGAGGTTTGGTGGCGAATTAGCATGAGACTTGTGCACTCCACTTGCTAAGGGAAGGTTGGCCAAGAGCTCAGATTTATGCCATGAAATTTAAATGGTTTTCTCCTGAGGTTTTCTTGACAATATCATTGTATGCGGCTGAGTTAGTTTATTGGCACTTTCGTATGGGGATTGTTTTTGGAGGAGTGGGAAGTGTAGAGGTTAGGGATGAGGGTAACCTATTTCTTTAAGAAACCCAGAACTTATGGGGCTCTAGGGAATTTTAAAGCCCGGAATTTGGATGAGTAACACATGCATGAGTCTCCAAATGGTGAGGCAGAATCAACAACATTTACAAAATTATGTTGGAAAAAAAAATAACATGGTAAGATCACAGTTCTTTTGTTGGGGTGTTTATAACATAACACATGGCTTTATCTCACCAGGCTTCTGAAATTAGAACGATATTGTTAGAAGATTTTTATAGATCAGGATTTGAATTCACATATAGGTTTGCAGGGAATTTTGTACAAAGATGAAACCTCAAATTGAATTAAGACCCAGGTATTTTAGCAGCCAAGAAAGGTTATTCATGATGTGCTCAATACAATTTCACTAACTAACTTAGAAACAGGAGGTCACAGATTGAAGTTAAGGAGGGAGCTTAGGCCTATAAGCAATTCGAGAAGAATTTAATTACAAAAAGGGTGGCTGAATAATGGTGCACATAGCTAAAGGCAGCGATAGATGCAGGAATTGCAAATCAGTTCAAGCAAGCTGAGAGAAAAAGGAAATCAAAAAAGAAAACAAATCAACTTTCTTAAAAATATCCTAGGGTTAACTTGCCAAACCTCAGTGGATCAAAGAGTCCAGCCTTTATCCTTTCAACGTCCCTGTGCTTTGAAAAAGACACCTAAACAGCAGTTCATTGATTTCCACAAAGGCCAAAGACCTGTGTCATCTGCCCAATTGAATTCTTTTGTGCTGTACATGTGCTCACCCTATACTGTCTGTCCCCTTACAATTTTATCTCCCCATGTATACATTTCTCACACCCCGGCTAGGACACAATTATTCCATTCTTGCCAACATTCACTATATAATCACCTTGGGAACTGACATTTTATTCTTGCCCTTGCAATACACAAGAGGAATTAAAGGTCCATGTCCTCTGTCTTTAATGTCCTATTCCCTCCACGCATTTCAAGGATAGTAGCTAAATATCAATGCAAAAAGAAAAAAAAAAAAAAAAGAATTCATCTCAAGCTGGAACTTTTTTTTAAAAAAGCACATCCAGTAATAATTATACTGTTTTTAAAATAACTGTATTTCTGGACAAGGAAATAAAAAGAAGCAAGGCCAATATAAAAATGCCAAAATAGCAAGAGGATGCCTGCGAAATGGAGCTCACAATGGGACTGCCAGAAAGCTTGAGCTAACATTAGAAGCATGCGAAAGCTGGCAACCCAGGCTTACGTGGAGCTAGAGAAACAGTGTTTTGTATATTCCAGTTCCTGTTGGTCCTGATCCCTTGAATGTTGCTTGGGGTATTACACTCCCAATTCCAAACAAATTTCAGCTAAACCTCAAAATATTTTCAACTACAAGAAACCAAACATGATTTCTACTAGGCATAATAAATCGGCTCAAATTTCAGTAAAGCTTCAAGAATCTACTTAGAATACAGAGGTGTTAACAAAGCTCCTAGCAAAGAACTAACCATTCTCATATCTAATTTTCAATGGTTTTGCTTTTTTTTTTTTTGGCTTTATGTTCTTAAGCAATTTCACTCCTTCTCCCTTGCACCTCTCAACCCAGCTTCTAATGCTTTTGAATCAGGCTCTTTACTTTTTAAAAAATAACCCAATTGACATTTATTGGGCAGGTGGTAGCCAGGCGTCTTTTCTGTAGGGAGAGAAAATTATTTTAGGAGTTCTCCCCACTCCCCTGCCTTTCTGACTAAGTGAATTTCAGCACCTGATCCAAATCACAAAGGTCATCCATTAGCAGAAAGCAGAAACTAATTTGGCTTTCCCTGGCACCTTTGATACTCAGTGATCGTCTAATAGTTTGCATAGTGATAAGTGGAAACCCTGGACAAGAATAGTTTGTATGCAGGTGGCACATTAGAATGTTGCCAAGTTCTTCAGGACAGCTTACAGCACAGCTTTAGATATAAGGACCACCGAGAGAGTGGCTCTCAGTTTATTGACGAGTGCATGTTACATTTATTTGGCTGTTTTTGCTGGATCTCAAATAACAATTTTGTTTTTGATTAATAATAAACTAGCAGCTGCACAAGTAGATTTATGGTGGATTTTCCCCTTTTGTCATGCTGTCTTTGCTCCTCTGTCATTAGTTCAACAACTTATCACTTCGAAACAGTAGGCCTAGAAAAGACATTTGACAGCTTTAAACCAATATTTGATTGGCATCATGGTTACTGTGACATCCCAGATAGAGATGGAATGTGTAGGGTGGATTTACCCTCTGCCTTCCAATGGCTTCTTTTATAGGAAACAAGAGAACAGATTGATTAAGGAAACCCAGAAGAATAAATAAAGGTGAAGAATCTGCTGATGCAGCTCTACCTGAAGAAGAGCATTACTTATTTTTAGATTTATGCTTAGAAGACAAAGAAATCTATATGAGCCCTTGCCTGCCTATATCTTTCCTCCAAGCTCTTAAATATATATATATATATATTTCAATTTAATCACTTTGACATTATTCCAGAGAAATACTTTTTCATTCTCTACTATCGATTTATAACTTCTTACTCTTCTTACCCTTGTCAAAACTTTTCACATATGACCCAAGAGCTAGGGAACCAAAATCAGTACTGACCTGTTCTGAGTGTCATTGTGCAGTGATCTTAAGTGGCCCCTAAGCACTTTTGTCAATATTTATTGATGGGATCCACAGGCACTCTGAGTGATCCCACTCTGGAGGGGCATAAACCAATGGCTAGCTGAGCAGGGGAAGGTGGTCCTGCTCTAGGCCAGGCTGGTGAGGCAGCACTGGGATGCTCAGGGGCCATTGATAAAATGTCAAACATTTCACATTTCTGACTCTCTCTCTGGCTAATGCCATGCTAAGCAGAACATGACTGTTTCCTCCAAGGAACCAATGGACACACAAACACACAAAAATAAACACAGATTCTCAGTCTTTTTTTTTTCTCCTCCAGCTTGCTCTCTCTTTCTCTTGCTTTCTCTCTCTCTCTCTTACACACACACACATACACACACACACACGCACGCGCACACACACACACACGCACAAATAGTCTACAGGGAAATTAAGCAGTGCCAACGAAACACTGTACTGAGAAAGTTCTTGGATAAATTAACAACGCAATTACATTACTTGACATGCCACAAGATGGATGAGGAAAACTTGGCTGGTATTATGTTCTGTTTTCAAATTGCAATTTATTTGAGGGTTTTAATGGATGCCTTATTAAAACATCTCGGCCCTGGTCAGGTTTCAGCATATGTCACAGTGGCCCGTGATTGATGACACCCTCTGCTGCTTCTCTTGCACATTTGCAGGGAATTTAAGCAAAGAGGGAATGAGCTGAGGCCCAGCTTTGTATTGATCGTGTGGAGGTGCACTGCCTGGGAGCACGGTCTAATAACATTCTCTTAGCTGAACTGCTTCACATGAAGGCATTTATTACAAGAACTAAAATGTTATATTGCTCAGAATAAAAGAATATTGTACAAACAAAAGAGTTAGCAGGGAGCGGGGAAGAAAGAGAGATGCTACAGCCTGCTACGGAACAAGCCTTGTTATCTTTCAGAAGCCACATTTTGAAGTGTGGATGGGGGAAAAAATGAATGAAGCTGCACTTTAAACAAAAGAAAATGAAAGAAAGGAGAAATCATGGGGGCTTTATTTTTGCTTAATTCAACCGGTTATATGTAACAACTGAGGGTCATGAGAGACAGAATGCTAGAGGAAGATTGAGAGGGACGCATGACTTTAAAATCACCTGGAAAATAAATAAATACCAAAATGGGTTGTAGGACATTACTCATGGGGCCATCTGAAATCTTTCCTATTTTATATATGCTGTAGTTAAAATTTTTACCAGCTCTCATCAAAACAGTGAGAGCTATTCATACCTGAAGAGTATTTGTACTTTCATCCACTTATGAAATGTAATAGATTTCTACCATGTTGTAATTTTAAGAGGACTCCATTTGAAATCTTATTACTTAAGGTTTTGTAAGTCTTTATGTTTATTGTCAAGAAATTTGTACTTCATATTATTTAGTAAAAAAAAAAAAACCCTGCATGATTCCAATGGTATAGATGTCATATACATGTGTATATCTAGTCAAAGAAAAAAGACTGGAAGGGTACAAAACAAAAGGATGTCAGTGTTATCACTAGGAAAATAAATAATGGATGGGATGTTTTCTTCTTTGTGTTTTTCTCTAGTTTCCTAATTTTCTACAATAAATACTCATTACTTTTAAAAATCAGAAGGAATAAAAGCATTCCAAGGAAATTTGTGACTTCTTGATTTAGAAGAAAGTGATCAGGGAAATAGGTGTCCTTTTTGAGTCTATAATAAATATAATCTCAAGGACAAGGATTCATTTTTGCAGTAATTTGTAAGTCTCTATTTCTTTTCTTAGCAGAATCTGTGCATTGAAAATTAAAATGAAAAAAAAAATCAGTAACAGGTGAGACAGAATGAAAATATCCCTATGCAATGCAGAAAAGCAAGTAAGAAAGCCAAAAACAAGTAACAAAGAAAGAAGAAACTGTGATACATTTCCAAATTCCAATGTTAGGGTTTGTCAATCCCAGTCCAAAGGATTTTTTTTTTTTTTTGCTTGACCTGCTATGATTACCATTATTTGAACTGCCACATTTATTATTTTGTTAGCCTTTGAGGGCCTATAAAAATCTCACCTAATTATATTGAATCACCTAGCATCACAGCCAAAGCCAAAGAAAGTGAGAAAATGGCCAACAGCTTTCCTTGAAATGGAAGGAAAAAATAGTTAAAGAATGAACAAACAGCAGAAACCAAGAACACACAGGAAAGCCAGCTTTATGAGTTTCCCAAGAAATGGATACTGAAAACATTTTTTAAATGTTGACAGAAATTGTTAAGTTGTAAAAATGGATTTCCTCGTATTGTCAGTTGAATGTACCTTCTAATGTACAAAATACCAAATTTACAGTCTTGGAATAGATTGTGATAGCTTTGGTGGAGTGATGCAGGGGGAAAAAATGGGAAATGTTACTTAACCTCCAAGGCCCTTTTTTCTCGTGGATTTGAGATTTCATATCCCTCTTCTATGTCATCTCATGCCCCTCATCTTTTCTGACAGAATGCCTATCCGTTTATCAAAAGGAAATTATCTGTCTCTTTCTTTTACTGTGGAAGTTGCTATATACTATCAGAGACTCTAGGTTTCTTTGTTCTAGAATGCAGAGCAATTCTCCAATCTTGGAGAATTATTAATACTTTATTTAACTTCAAGTTAATGAACATTTATTAAGCATTATCTATGTATTAAGGAGTGTCATGATTACCTCTTTGTGGAGACAGACATCTTTGAGAGCAGGGATCTTCTCACTATGAAATGCACATACCCACACATGGCACAGCTTGGCAGCCCATCAGCAATACCAGGTTAGAGCTAAAAAACTGAAGCAAGGCAATGATGGTGAGATATGGCCTCTGTCTTCAAAGTGGTGAAAACAGGAATATTTATCAACAACGATTGTGCAGCTCAGCCTGTGAGAATAACTATGACTGAAAAAATAAAAAGTACTGTATATTTTAGGGTAATTCACATAGAATATCAGTGATGAAGTAATAGTAAAAACACTGTCATTCTGGGATTGGGTATTTTGATAACCTCAAAATCTGACTTTTTGTTTGATTTGGGGGGATTCTGTAAGTCTAAGTTAGCAGAAACTATTTTGAAGTGAGGGATGGTCTTGATAGTGTTTTGCCTGAAAACCAGCCCTTGCCACCAGTAGGAGAATATATAATAAAACTTCCACCAGGGCAAAGTTTTAATCTGCCAGGAACAAAGTGGAAGGTATGACTTTCACACGGTTTCCAATAGCACAAAGCAGATGATGAGCCCCACAATGTAAAGAGAGCAGCAGCATGCAAGAAATGCTAGAGACAACATGGGAAGATTCTACAGATGGTAGAATTTTCAGGAGCATAACCCCATGATACCATGGGGCACAGAAGGTAGAAACATAGGGCAAAGGGGAAAAAAAATGAACATACAAAGAAGTACAAGAGAATAAAGGGAGAATGCTGCACAGGATACACAGTCTTTAAATGTTGTAACTGTTCTTTGAGTAACTTTCAGGTTAAGCTCCATGAAACATGCATAAGTTATAGATGTGAGATGGAAACTCAGGCTCCTACCCAGCAGTGGCTAAGCTGATATCACTGCCTAGCTCACAGCAGATTCTACTAACCACTTCCTGGTAAGGGATATTTGGTAACCAAAACTAAATTAATATACACATAATTCACCCATAATTTAGCTTCTAAGTGTATCTGTGTAAGTATGTTCATGGTAGTTTGAAAATGCAAAGGAATTACTTGAGGATAATTCAAAGTCCCAATTTCAGAAGCTATGTTACGTAGGATTCTTGGCTATAGTAGAGATCAATTCTACCTAAATTAATAAGAGGAGATTTCTTAGAAGACTGTCAAGAAGCTTGGAGAGTCAGTGAGAGGTTAGATGACAAGGGATGGGGATAAAACTGACTAGTCCTAGATGGCCTCACTCCCACGTGTGATAGTGAGTTTTGCACAGAAGCCACTAAATCAGGGTCTCGCATCATGCTTAATTGCCTAGGCTTTTTCACATGGTAGCTGGGTTCCAAAAGCAGCAAGCAAAAGAGGGAAAATCCAATGTGCAAGCACTTTTACAGCCTCTGCTTGCATCATATTTGCTTATGCTCCATTGGCCAAACAAGTCACATGGTCAAGCCCAGACTCAATATACAGGGAAGACACAACAGAGTGGATACAAGAAGGTATAATTCACTCCACGTGATTATTGCAACTATTTGCATGCTCAGCTTCTGGTTTCCATAAGGAAAAGGGAGTGCCTGGGATTTTCCTCCCACAAGGCCTATTCTCAATGAATGAACGGAATAAAAGCGAATAAGGTGATATTAGGAAGAATAATGGATAATGGGTGGCCAAATAAATGACGAATGACTACCATGGAACCTTAATTAGATTTTTAAAATGGAATTAATTGAAACCAGATAGATCCTATAAAAATAAAAGTTCTGGACTGTGGACAGGAATCATCTGTAAAGAATTTGTGACTTTCCTGAATGACCAGTTCCTCATTACAATGCATATGAACTTTCCAAACTAACTAAGAAAACTATGAATTATAATCTTGCTCTATTTTTTTTTGAACAGCCATAATAAATATTCCTCAACTGATTTAGGTTACATCTATTCACATTTCAATTCCTATGTCTAAATGAAAAATAATAGAAGCCAAATATGAAATGTAGATTTTAAAAGAAGCTCACGGCTCTAGAAGCTTATATATCACACACTGGCTCTTTCAGTTTATTTGATAAGTAACAGTTACTGTACAAAACCACACTACTAAAAGTGCATAGAGACATGAAAATAAGTAGATATTTTCTGGCAGTTTAGTGCACAAATACAACCTTTCAACCTGCAGCATCCAAAGGTTAAATCGCAAAACCGAGTCCATTAACCTTTCTAAATGGTTGTGATATTAAAAACTGACTCTTAATAGCTAAGGGTCATCATCTAATGCAATAAGCATCAGCAATAAAGAATTATGGATTAAGAACATTATCTATCTATAAAATGGTCATTTATGACACTTGTGCAGACACCACCTCTAAAATGCACAGATACTCATGGCCAAGAGTTCAGACCTAATAATATACATTATGCTTTTATTAGTGTAGTTATGATATTAGTGAAGTGTGTTTTAAGAGAAAATCATAGCATTTTTGAAGGTTCAGGGTATTTACTTCAGACATGAAACTAACAAAGAGAAAATTTTCAGAATTCCTTTTCATTGAGCTATAACTCAGCCAGGTGAGGTTGATTGACTCAAACTGGCAAATGAAAAAGAAAAGAAATATGTTTAAATTGTCTAGTTGCCTGTATCATAGGACAAATCTGGGCTCATCTACATAATTGAGCAACAGCCACTTACATAAAAGACTACGTTTCTTTATTAAATAGACAATATTTTTTGTTTCACTTGAACTTAGTTTTTCATTTTTATTATAACTTAAACAATTAATCCAATCTGCATTTGTGGAATAATTACTACCTAACATCAGCAGGGATATGCTATGTTTAAATGCCATAGATATGAATGAAAGAAATATTGATTTCCTAATAAGGACTCAGCCTCAATCAATATTCTTAAAGACCAAAAATTGCCACAAAATATAATTGTTTTCAAAAATAGAACTATGAAATAACCTAAATTATTTGTATTTTCTAGACAAATTTTACTGTATTAACCTGTGTTTACACCCTACCAAAGCAAGAGGAAATATGCTGAAGGCTTAAATCACACTGGACTTTGTTCTAAGGAAATGGAGAAAGACAAAGGTGCAGGGAAAAAATAAGACAGAGACAGGGATTATTTGGGGGTGCTTTGCATTTTGCTAATCATTTTATTTAATCATTTGTTAAGAATTCTTCTGTATTTTCCTGTGTGTTAATTGAAATTTGTTTGCTTATATTTTCCCCCTCTACATATATTTAATGATTTATGTCATTACTAGAACTATACAACTTTGAGGACACAAAATTAATGCCCCATAGCCATATCATTTATATCTGATATTCCAAATAATATAATAATAATATAATAATAATATAACAAATACTGAGCATCATGTAGTTGAATGCTCAGTGTATTTCATGGGAGAGTAGCATATTATAAGCTTTTGAAGTGTTTCCAAGCATGTTCTCGATAGGGCCACTGCTATGATCTGAATGTTTGTGTCCTCCCCATATTCATATGTTGAAATCCTGATCTCAAGGTGATGGTATTAGAAGTTGGGGCCTTTGGGAGGGAATTAGGTCATGAGAATGGAACTCTCATGAACAGGATTAGTTCCCCTATAAAAGAGGTCTGAGAGAGACCTCTTTCCTGTTCCATTATATGAGATAAAGTGAGAAGAAAGATAGACTGAGTCTACTTTATGAACCAGAAAGTAGACTTTCAAAAGACCTTGACTCTGCTGATGCTTGGATCTTGGACTTTCCAGCCTTCAGAACTGTGAGAAATAATTTATGTTGTTTATAAACCACTCTGTTCATGGTATTTTGTTATAGCAGACCAAATAGACTAAGACAGCCACCAAGTATGGAGTTGAGAGCAAACAGCTTTCTTTCTTTTGGTAAATTTCCTTAGGATCTGTCCCATACTGTTGCTAGTTTGCCAGATTTCTTTCACCACAGAATGTTAAAACAAGATAATAATCAACAAACTATGTTAACCAGAGTCTCCAAAGGCATATATTTCATGAAATAAGTAGAAGCAATGCAATTTCCCAATAAATATAATATCATTTTAAATCCTATTGTCAGCAGTTCCAATTCTCAAAGGTGCTCAGGGTATTATCTCTTCAGACAGATATCTAGACTTTTCTTCCATAGTTATCTTTGTAACTTTTATAATGACCTTTTGGGATTTCCGAAATAATACATGTCCCTCTTTCTTCAGCTTTTTTACTTCTTCTTCATTTTCATCTCTTTCACTCTTCTCTTCATTTTTCTGTCATTCCCCTCCCATACTCCCCTTTTGATTTTTTGGATAGTGTAAGTGACAACAGTGTAGATTTCTCATTTCTCCATATTTCATATCTCAAATTGCTGGGCATCCAAAAAGTTTTATTCCAACCACTATTAACTGTATCATTAACCAGGTACTGATACAGAGGGAAAGGGACCCTTTTTTTTTATCACTCTAAAGTGTAAATCAAGTCAATCACTTTTTGAGTAATTATATACAGGAGTATTCAAAATAGTAGCAAGCATTTTACTTATTTCAACAATACAGGTATTACTAAACAATTGAAATTGTCTTCAGGGCCTATGAAGACAATATATTGAATACTCATTTGAACATACAAATTTGGCTACTTTTTATTTAAAATTGGTTCATAGAATGGATTGGATAAAGTACCTTTATTAGACCTCACCAGACATCAAAAGTTACTACATAGAAATATTGTTAAAGTTAAGTCTTCTTTCAAATAGGAATATGGTTCTACTTAGATAATCTGGCAGGATTTGCCTTCCTTCATTGGAAGGCTGGGTTCCCACATGTCTTAAGAAACCAGATGACTGATGACAGTCATAGGCACCTAGAAAGGGAACTGCCTCTGCAAACCTTAAAGATCTTCAAAGAAAGAGTAGGGAATAAAGACAATCAGGCCTTTTCCACCAGGTGGCCCCTCCCTAAGAGCACTCAGTTATGGACCCTGGAAATTTAACAGACAATATGAACCCCTTTCATCTATTTCCAGTTGGAGCTCCTAAAAAGTCATATATATTAATACATTACAACTCACTGATCTTGGCAGAGTTTGCCTGATTTGTCCAGGACAAAGTCCTAAAAGCTTATGGAGGGTCTTATTCACTTTTCTGAGTTGTTTTCTGTTATTCTTTCCTCACTCCCATTCCAGCATCTGACAGCACATATAGCACGTGGATGCCTCTGATACATATTCGCTAAGTAGATGAATGAAAGGAGAGATGGTAAACCCCAGCTTATTGCCCACTCTCCCTATCTCCACAGATGCACTACAAGGGAACAGGAGTTGAAACACACCTTAGGATATTAGGCTCTCAAATGAAATATCCAGAACACCTTGGTATTCCCTTTATCTTTTCCTTTCTCCAACCTGTTTTTCAACTACGAAGATTGTGGAAACTCACTATTATTTAGACTTGGGCATAAAGCTACCTATTTTTCTAGGGAAAATAATTCCTCCACTCTCTCCTAATTCTCACCAATTTTTTTTTTTACAGTATATAAATTATATAGTGGCTTATAACACATTTCTTCAAGTTATTAATAATACAATTGCTATCGTTCTCAGTATGCACAACATAACTTCTAAACTAAATCCTCCAGCTAAATATTTTGCATGTTAGCCTTTCTTTTCATAAATCCTTCTTGGGTACTCATGTTGTCAGCATCTCAGAAGGTTCTTATTAAAGAGTTATGATCTGACAGCCAAGTCAACTGTGCCAGTCATCAATTTATTGCCTTTCATCTCCAAAGCCACCCGTCATTGCCTGCTTGTGACACTGGAATATTTCTTCTTTGCCAATTGGCATGAGGTTAATCTTTGTTAGTAGAGGTGCTGGAGGGGCACTGGAAGAGGAAGTGGCTTCTACTCCTGACTCCCTTGTGCTTTGCTTCTTCCTGCTTCTGTAGCACTGAGGTGGTGTATGGGACACCAGGTGGAGGTCACTCACCTGACTACCATGATGGTAGAGACTTGATTTCATTATAGGGCCTACCCAGCCAATATGACTCTGGTAAATCATTATTAGCATTTCTAAGTTAGTCAGAGGGAAGTCGTCCATTCCCCTTACCAGTGGCTGGTTTCAGAACTTGGTAAACATGTGACCAAGTTCTAGATGATGATATATGACATGTGAGGAGAAATATTCTAGAGACACTTACTTCTAGGAAAGATTTATTTATTTAACAAAAGTGCAAAAGAACAAAGTAGTTGCATTTTCTGCCTCTAGTGTTGGCGTATGGAGATGTTATACCTCCAGCTGAGTGGCCATTTTGAGACCAATAGCAATAATACTTGTCCTGTTGAAAATGGCAGATTGGGGAAAGAGACAGAATTTGGATCTTAGATGATGCAATCCAACTGCTACATAACCCAACCCTGAGATACTTCTCATTCTATGACAAGAAAAAAATGTCCCATACAGTTTGGGATATTTGGGGTTCTCTGATGAATTGCAGCCTAAAACATCCTATGCAGGGCTGCTTGGCAAGACCTTTAAGGAATCATATGAATTTTTTTTTTTAAATTTCTGAATTTTATGGAGGTATAAATATTTTGGTTACATGGATTGCTTTTTTACTGCTTGAGTCAAAGTTAGAAGTGTGCCCATCACACAGATAGTATATAATGTGCCCATTAGGTATGATTTCACCCATGAAATCCTCCTCCCCTCTCCCACCTGCATGATTTCTGTTGAGTTTTACTTTCATCTGTGTTCATGAATGCTGATTGGTTAGTTCCAATTTAATAGTGAGTACATGTGGTGTTTGTTTTTCCATTCTTGTGATAGTTCACTTAGGAGAATGGTCTCCAGTTCTATCCAGATTGTTGCAAAAGGTATTAATTCAATTTTTTAATGGCTGAATAGTACTCCATGGTATACATATACAAGATTTTATTAATCCACTCATCAATTGATGGGCACTTGGGTTGATATCACATGTTTGCAATTTTGAGTTGTGCTGCAATAGACATTCTAGTGCAGCTGTCTTTTTCATAAAATGACTTTTTTTTCCTTTGAGTAAAGGAAAAGAAGTGGGATTGCAGGAACAAATAGTAGGTCTACTTTCAGTTCTTTGAGGAATCTCCATACTATTTTCCATAGAGGTTGCACTAGTTTGCAATCCCACCAATAGTGCATACTTGTTCCTTTTTCTTCACATCTATGTCAGCATCTATTGTTTTGGGACTTTTTGATAAAAGCCATTCTCACTGGGGTTAGGTGATATATCATTGTGGTTTTGGTTTGCATTTCTCTGATGATTAGTGATCTTCAACATTTTTTTCCATATGTTTATAGGCCATTGGTCTATCTTCTTTTGAAAAGCTTCTGTTCATGTCTTTTGCCCACTTCTTAATGGGGTTGTTTGTTTTTTTCTTGCTGATTTGCTTGAGTTCTTTGTAGATTCTGGTTATTAGCCCTTTATCAGATATATAGCATGCAAATATTTTTTCCCATTCTGTAGGTTGTCTATTTGCTCTATTGATTGTTTCCTTGGCTGTGAGGAAGTGTTTTAATATAATCGAGTCCCACTTATTTATTTTTGTTGTTGCTGTGATTGCCCTTGGGATTTTCTTCATAAATTCTTTGCCTAGACCAATACCTAGAAGAGGTTTTCCAACATTTTCTTCTAGAGTGCTTATGGTTTCATGTCTCAGATTTAACTCTATGATCCATCTTGAATTAATTTTTGTGAGTGGTGAGAGATATGGATCCTGCAATGAAGATCTTAATTTACTGCTATAACAGAGATAGGATTTACAGATTTTGATTTTAAGACATGGAAAGAAATTCCTCTCCTGACTTTAGTTCTGTCTATGCTTTCCATTTTAGTCCCTTTAATTTTGTAAACCATTGAAATTATTTATTCCTTTTAGATTATAAAGAAGCAAACTACCAAAGTAGTTTAAAGTGTGGTCTCTGGAGGCAAAAGATCCTTGTTTGAATTTTATCTCCTCTATGTTGATCAAATTTTATAACATATATAACTAATAGGGCCCCTGTTTCTCATCTGCAAATAGATATAACAGAACCTGCCTCATAAGATTGTGCTTGGAACATCATTAAGCATGATTGTTGTGAACTTGTTTTATATTCATAAAAACTTCAATTAGTTTTACCTTGACAAACAGACCACCAATAGACGGACTTTGGGAATGATCAGGACAATCCAGATTGAGGATTATAGGCTTAGAAAGAGCAATTCTGCATGGAAATATACCTACTTACTTGAGGTCTCATTAGGAATCCTGAGCAGAATTTCACATCTCTTGAAGAAGAACTGGATTTTTATATCACAGGAGAAACGAGCTCTCCATTCACATGGAGGTGCTGATAGAGGGCTTCTTCACCTCTTTACTGGAAAGGACACCACTGCTGAACCTGAACAGCTGAGAGAAAGGGGCAAGTTGAATATCACCCAGCACTTCCACTAAAAGGTATGTGTTTCATGTGATATCTGAGAAGAATGGAGATAGAACATTTTCATATTCTTTAAGAAGCAATGAAAAGCATTCAAAGCTCTGCCTTTTCATTCATTTTTTTCTTACCTTCATTTTTTTTCAGGTCACATAATTTTAGCACTGAAGATCTGACCATAAAATAGGCAAAGGAATTGCAGAAGAGGACATGTCTCAAAATATACTTAAGTACCTTGTATAGTGGCAGAGCTTATCAAAGAATTAAGTAAATAAATAATGGATGAACAGTGCTGTACATCCAATGCCTCACTCATGTCTTGCATTGTTTGCAGGTGTTTATTTGCAAATATGTGTTTCTGAGCTTTCACCTATCCAAATTCCAATTCTTTGCAATTTAATTTCCAAACATTATATACTTAATGCAAACTTTACACCAGGACTCCAAAAATCTATCTTTACAGCACTGAAACTATATAAAGTGATATTTTCTGATAATAACGTGAAAACCTTGCATTTTTAAATTGTTTCCTTTAAGAATAATCGCCAGGTTTAGCACTGCAAATGGTTTGACAAGGCAATAAAATTTTGTGAGTTTATAGCCCCGTGCTTAGTTTAAACGGTTACGCCATGACATTTGGTGACCATTAGGCACATTTAATCTGATAGATTCCCTACTCACACCCACTCCCATTCCATACCTACCAACAGTAAAAAGACTCTCAGAACATTGGGATAGATTTTGAAAAGCATTCTATGGTATTCCACAGCTCTCTGAGTCCTTATCTCATTATTAAGTATTCAATTGTGCACTTCTGGAAGAAGCAAAGAAAGCAGTCATGTGATGAGGGTTAATTCCAGGAATATTAGACAATCTAACTGAAGAAAGAGCCACAGAAAAGCCAATAACACCTTTTAACTCTCTAAGAGTAAATTCTTAAGATTTACAACATACTAATAATTACTTGGCATACAAGATTCTCTGTACTCTCATTTTTTATAAACCCAGTTTACCCTAATAGACTTATTATTACAAAAAGAAGTTTGTATGTAAGTGTGTGGATGGCTAATAAAGGAAACGTATCCACGAGATATTTTTCCTTTGTAAGAATGCCAATACCTCCAATATTTTTTTTTCTAAATTCTCTGTTAAACTAATTCTGTGTGATAGGAAAATATGTCCTCCACAAATTCTCTCTTTCACTGGAAAGGAGACAGTTTACATGTTTTGATATCTGTCTGTACCATAATGTAGCTTTTGAGGAGTGCTGTGTTAAATATAAGTATGAAACAGGAGGAAATGTATTTTCTGACCTTATGGGAATCTGATATCTAACTAAGCATGGACATACATTAAATCACATTCTTGTCCAAATCTCTTGAACTAAGAAACTGCTTCAGGAAGTTTTTTTTTTTTTTTTTTTTTTTTTTTTTTTTTTTTTTAATACTTTGTCTACATGTGAAACAAACCTCAGAAAAAATGCTGGGGTCTTGCTCAGGGGAAAATTGTTAAAATATAGCACAGCAGAAACACTAGGGAAACTCAGTATTTGCCTAACAGATTTTACATGGTAGTCTCCAACGTAGAGCTGGGAGAGCTATCTACTTTGTACTCAGCACTTACCCCACTATACGGTTTGATTTGGATGTATGTAGGCTGTCTAGTATTTTTATGTGTCCCTTTATTTTTCTGATCATCTCTAAACTGTGCCCTTAAAAATAATAGCCTTTTAGAATCACTAGAGAACTAAAATTTATCTTTCTCACCTTATGTTCATTTTTCTCCAAAACACTCATATCTTGTGGGGGTTTTTTTACATAAAACAAAATATAATCAGCTACTTACAAATACAAAATAAACCCAGTTTACCCTAATAGACTTATTATTACAAAAAGAAGCTTGTATCTAAGTGTGTGGATAGCTAATAAAAGAACGTCTCCACGAGATATTTTCCCTGTCTAAGAATGCCAAGACCTCCAATATTTTTTTTCTAAATTCTCTGTTAAACTAATTCTGTGTGATAGGCAAATATGTCCTCCACATGCTGGTGAATTAAAATTCAGCTTTCAGTGAATAAGATTAATTGCCTCTTCAGACAAAGCTGGATTTGCGCTCCTATTAGAAAAAGGGGAGGGGGAGAGGCAAGGGGCAGGGTGCCAGCTAGACTGCAGTATTCAGTTACACGTGAAATGATTTGTAATTCTGAGTAATCACTTAGGACAAGCCCTTGCACCATTTTATCTATACATGACTCTAGGCCAAAGTCAATACTCATAGTAAAATAATGAGATGAAGCTAACTGAGCCCTTTTATTAATGCTCCAAGGAGCAAATCTGATGCTTGAGTTTCTCCCATTGAAAGTATCTACTTCTTCCTAAAAAAATGAGCAAGTGGGTCAGGATGCCCAGTAGCAGCCAGGGTACCCGCTTCAGCAAAATCAGAAATAACAGACCCTTCCCGCCTCCCCTTTCTGTTTGTGCACCAGCTTCACCAAGCTGCAGGTGAAAGCACATGAATTTTGCATTACTTCTAGGCTCATTAAAAAGATCTGGCTCTCTCCTAATAGTTTCCCCTGACTTAGGGGACACACACACGCACACACGTGCGCGCACACACACACACACACAAACAGAGGATGATGAACCTTAAGAAAAACAATGCACAGTACTTTTGCTTTCTCTTCCTCATCAGTCTTATGAAGAAAAGCAACTGTTCTAGCAAATGCACAGCTTGGCGACAGAGTCAGCATGCAACCGTTAGGGAAATGAGATGGATAACCAGCTGTCCCAGTTTCCTGGAAGTGGGGCATGGAAAGGGAGTGGGTGTTGGCAAGGCAGGGGAAGGAGGGGTGTAGGGAAATCCTTGCTTTTAACCCCCAGATTTTGTTTTCCCCATGTGTCACCACTGGTCAGGTAACCCATCTGGCAAATAGATATTAGCATTAAGTGGCTCCCCCCACTAAGTAGTAGGCAATGTATTACTCTCCTCTGTGCTATTGAAGGCCTAAAGGGCCACTAGGGAGATTTTAAAAAGATAGTATCCTTAATGTTTTTTCTAAAACTTGGATAATGGGAAAAACAAACTAATATATATGCGGTGGGTAAAATTGTCTTTTGCTGGAAAATCTCAGTAGAATATTTCTACCCCTCACAGAAAAAAAGGTCTGAAGCAACCTTCGCTTATTAAAGCAAAATCTCCATACATACGTAGTCCAAAATCAGACAGCACAGGTACAATAGAAGACAGGATGTAAAGAGACCAACATTCAGATTCCAGATTTGTCACCTACTAGCTGGGTGACTTTCCCAAGTCTCTTGGGTATCTCTGAGCGCATTTTTCTCATCTGTAAAGGGAGGATTACATATTTACACACAAAATTGTTGTGAAGAGTAATGCTTAGTTCAGCAGCTAATGCATAAACATTATTATGTGCACTCCTCCCTCCCTTGGATTATTCATGTTATATGAGGTTTGAAAAGTCAATACACACAGACCATATAGAGATTTCAATTCAGTTACTCCTTCTAATACTCCTCTGATTAGAGCTTTCAGTAGGGGACCGAAATAGTCTTTTTGAATACCACCTCCTTTGTATGTTCATTGGTAGAGATGTCAGCAAAGGTGAAGATGCCCTCTGAAAAGCTTATATGAATTGTCAACCAAATAATTCGTCATGAGCCACGGAGAAATTCCTGAAGGGATTCAAAAACCTCCGCATGAATTATGTACTAAATTCACATTAATTACATTTTTCTCAGCTATAACTACATCCTGAACTTGGAATAGTATTTTTTGAATGGTGATGTCCCATGACTTTATAGCTAGCACTGTCTTGGAAGAAACTTTCAGTCTATTGAGGACTCAGGGTTTGTAACACACACATTCACATAAACACACACACAGCAACTTGCCAAACGGCCAACACTTAAGAAAGCTTTGTGTTAGGAGCACCTGTGAAAATGGAAGCACTGGTGTGATTAGAGTCAGAGTATAGGTGGGTGAGTGGGAATAATTGAAGGTTTAGTGTGAAAAAGAATCACATAGAGAGCTTGTTAAACATACAGAGTCTAGGTCTGACCACCAACTAATTCTAGTTCAGATTCCCAGTGTGGTTCCTGAGAATCTGCTTTCTAACAAGCTTTCTAGGTGATTTTGATGGAAGGTGATACACAAAACTCACTTTGAGAAACAGTGCCCCAGGACATGGGGAGTCATTAGGGATTTATCAGGGGAGTGATGTAATCAGATATATGGTATAAGAAGATAAACAGTTCCTGGAGGATAAATTGGAGGGCACCAAGACTAGAAGGAGGTGCATAATCCAATTGAGAAGCTTTTTTTTTTTTTTCCAGGGACAGGAGGGAAATAATGAGACCACTGAACTAAAGAAGTCATGGGATAAGAATAAAAGGGAAGAGGTGCAAAAATTTAGCAGGACATGTTGGCTTACTGCTTGGAGAAGGGAAGAATCTAGGATGACTTCAAGTTTTCTGTTTTGGGTTTTGCTACAGATAATTATATGTTTGTTAAAACAGATTATACAGGAAGATGAATAATTGGGGGGATTATGAGTTAAAATTGGCCATATGAGGCTTAGTAAAGTGGTTTTGGGGTCAGATAAACTGGATTTAAAGCCAAACTCTGTCACTTAATTTCTGTGCTACAAGGGCAATCAGCTTCCCCTCTTACATGTAAAGGGGTTTGTGTGTGCACACAAGTCGGAGGTGGGGGGATCAGAAATTTTGGTGAATAGATCACTTAATATAAGAAAAAACCTTAGCACAGTGCCTGAAAGGAAGTGCTTAGTAAATGCTAATAACATTCATGATTGTTATTAATTTTAACATCCTCATCATTAGCTAGCTGGAGATATTCCATAGATTGATGAAAATATCACAAGGATTATTATTAAAACTGTATTACCGATAAGATCATCTAGAGAAAGAAACATTTGAAGAAACAAGGACTCATATAATCCAGAAGAATACAAATGCTTTCATTGACAAATGAGCTCACTGGGGCTGAGGAGGGAGTGATCATATGGGAAGGAAAGAAGATACTGTGGGTCAAGTGTATAAAATGGCATAAGAAGGAGGAAGTTGCCAACAGTGTACACTTTAGAAAGGTTAGGTAAACTAAAAGCCAAAAAATGTGCATTGTGTTTGACAAATGAGAAGACATGGGTGGCCTTAACTAGCACGCTTTCAGTGACTCTGGAAAAAGACTTCTAGGAAGGTGGAAGAGTGAATGGGAGATGAGGAAATAACTAAAATGATTGGGTAATAGAAGAAACTATGTGGTAGCAAGAAGAGGCATTAGGTGGAAAGAGACTAGGCTTTCTTTTTTAAAAGGAAGGGGCATAAGCACATATTCAAGCTTAGAGAAATGACCCAGTGGAGAAGAAGAGAGACAAAACTGCTGATGGAGGGTAGTCTGAGAAGAGATGGGAAGGGATAAATAGAAAAATTATGATGAATGGGTCCTGGCCTTGGACAATGGAAGGAAACTGCTTCTTTGGCCCTGAAGGGAAGGACATAAAAAAGTGACCAACATTCCATATGCCTGAGGTAACAGAATATAAAGGTGAGTGTATTCCTGCCAGAAAATAGCAAGTTTCTCTCTAAAATTGGAGTAAAATCTCTGGTGAAAGCTAAGGGGCTGTACTGGGAGGCAGGTTAGGTACCAGAGGAGAGAGCTAAGAATATGGAATAAGTAACAAGGGACAAAGGAGCTTGCCAATGACTTGTAAAAGCCACTAGGCGCACTGAGGTACATAATGATAAGTAGGCTTCCTTAATTTTTTTTCTAGTTTTCTCCAAAGCTCAAGTGGTTATAAGATCAAAGAAGATAAATTGTGGGTTGAATTTTTTTTTTTTTTTAATGTTTAGGGCATCGGAGTGGGTTGAATTTAATTTAAACTTTACAGAGTAGATGTGGTTGAAGGACAAGACAATAAAAGAAGAGATGGTGTTGGAGAGGAGGGAGTTAACATAATAGATCACGATTTAGTAAAGAAGGAAGTGAAGGCAGAGAGAAGATCATAGTCAGACTGAGTGCTCTAAGGACTGTGGGGCTCAACATGGTGGCAGAACAGAAAAAGAGGAGCAAGGGGTAAGATTAATAGTAAGACAGAATTGAGAGATTAGAGTATAAATTAGGGGCATACAATTTCCAAGGTGAAGTATTCTCAAGTGTTGATAAAACTGTGTATGTGACCATGGACAGGGCTGACATTCAAAACATTTAATGGCTGGTGTGGGCAGCTCCAGCCCTGCTGGTCCTAGCACTGGAGGGTCTTGGAGTTCCTCTACTCAGGACCACAGTTAACCCTGTGGTTGTTGGACTATGGGGAAAGCTGGAGGGGTCCCAGGGGAGTGGAGATACATGCAGAGGGAAGCAGCATTTCATCTGGGCAGTGAGTGTTCAATAACCAGCACACACGAATTTTACTATTTTAACAGCCAGTATGCACTGGCTGAACACCACTTCCAGCTATGAACTGAAAAGGAGGGAAGCTGAAGACCACTGGGGTAGAAGTCAAGGAAGGGGGCTGATGTGTCATCCACAAGAATGTAGAAATCATCCAGGATGATTAATAGAACTGACATGAGAAAATATCTGGAAAGAGTGTTTAATTCTTCAGCAAATGCAGGTCAGTGCCCTGCTGATGGGTAGAAAACAGCAATGATGAAGTGATAAAATGGTATAATCTAAAGGTGTGATAGTCAAAGAAGAATAAGAATCTCCAAACAGATGTAGAAAATCAACGATCTGGAAGTGACAACTTGAAATTAGGAAGTTGACCACTCTTCTGCTTAGAAACTTGGGATCAGGAGACTATTTAAGGTTTTTGGTTTTGATTTTATTTTCCCTTCCTCTCCAATGCATAGACCCAAATCTGAGGTTTGCATTCTGCCTCTCACCTTGAATATCTGGCTATTGTTCATGTCGGCTCCTATCTCATGTAATTTTTAACTCCTGGACTCGGTCTATATAGATGGATAGTGCCATTTCTCTGTGAAATTCAAAATGAACAGATAAATAAGCAAACCTGCTTATTTGATTATTAGCAGAAGACCTTGTATTTGCCTTCCATCTAAAAGGGGGCCATGTGAGCAGGGGCTATGCTGGGTTGCAGAGGTGATTGTGAGACCCTAGAAATCCCAAGTGTAGAGCTCTTTTCTTTGCATTCTTCCCTTTTTTTTTTCCTTCCTCCCTGTCATCCCACTTCTCACTTCCTTTTGTCTTTCTCTTGTTCCCTGTTTAAATCTAAGATCATTCTTTGATATTCTAAAGCTACACAAATGCCCCATTCCCTTTGTATCCAAACCTAAAATCCCCTAAAGTTGGGAGAAACAAAGACACACAAATAAAAATCTACTTATCTGAGAAGTAGGTCACCAAGTCTGTATCATTAAATTTTTATATGCTTTTGTTAATTTGTATCATTAATTTGCCTTTGTGTCTTATATAAATTAAGTTATTAACTTTGCAAGTTTTGGCAATGGCCTCTGACGAATCAAATCATCTCCCTCAGTTTCCCTATGTGGAAAAACGTCCATCATTTACCCCAACATTCTCCTGCATCTGTTAACAGACTTTATAGTTTAAGCTACTATGTTTAAAAGGAAATGTATTTTTAAAGTCAAAATAAAGCCCGGGTTACTGTAACACTGCCATTATCAAAAGCATCTTACACAAGTATCTAAAATGTATGCAAAATATACGTGGTTAAAATAATTTAAAATGAGTTTTATTATAAATTATAAATAAGAATATATAAACATTTAAACCCTGCTTTTGACAAAAAAAATGGACTTATTTTAAGGCTTTTCTCATTTAGCAAATATCTTTTTTTCTACAACATAAAGCAACCTTTATATTTAGGCTTGTGTAAAGCCAAAAATACATAGATTTGATGTACATAAATGTGTTCAATAAAAAGTGAGCCTTTCCATATTAAATAAAATAAATAACTAACAACTCTTATTATTTCACTTAAAAATATCCTATTACAAAAAGAATACCTCAAAACCCTTTGTGTCTTTTTTTTTTTTCCTTCTTCCTCTGAATAACTCTGGTAGGAAACCTTAACATTTTATTTGATTATTTAAGAGTTCCCTTTGGAGAGGCAATAGATAGAGCTTGATATCACTATGTATAAATAAATAATTCGAAGGTTTCTATGTCCAGATAAAATTCTAAAATCAGATAAGTGGGTTTCATTTTATCTTTTATTATTTTAGTGGTGGGAGGCCTGGTTTTTCCCTCCCCTCAATGAACTGTAGTTTTTCCAAGATTGCTCCCCCAGGGCTCTCCTGTGGCCTGAGGGATGCATGTAGGATCTCATCAGCCCTTTTAATCTGATTGCCATGCTGCATTTTAATCTCTGCTCCTAGGTCCTCTCGTAAATTGGGCAGCACTGCATCATCTCCCCTCCCTCTCCACCTCCTAAACCACACTCAGTCCACAATAGCTCAGGAGTTATAAATGCCAGATTACAGATCTACTTCATTATGAAAGTGTGTTTGGTGACACCTTTTTCTGACAGTCAACAATGTAGTATTCAGTAAACAAGCTTATAATTTCTTATGCCATTTAATAGCATAATGGTTGCTGGTGATGGCTACATGATTTATAAAAAGGTAAATGGAATTTATCAGTTCATTTCTCAATTTTTTAAACAAATATTTGCTTAACACTTAAAATATGGCATGAATTGGGCTGGCATTAAAATTACAATGATGAATAAACATGTTCCCTGCCTTCAAAAACTCACAGTCAAGTAAAGAGACAGCCATGTAAATAAATTGTTATAGCAAGGTATAACAAAAAAATAAAGTATAAAATTTCATTGGGGCACAGGATAGATGAACTGACAAGACTAAGAGGAAGGTCGGGAATGGCCCAGTTGGATATCACAGAGAAGATTATGTTTGAACACTCTTTGAAGGAAGAATATGAGATAATAGCAGAAAGTTACTTCAGTCAAAGGTGCATAAAAAGGCCCAGAAGAAAAAAATAATAACATAATTATGTACCTGTTCATAGTTTGGTATACAGATAGCATAAGATGCCAGTTGACATATAACTAAAATTGGACATTGTAATTTGTGGGAGGCAGTAATGACATTGTTCTCAGGGTTAGGATTTCTTCAACTTAGTACGGCCTTGAAATCCACTGGTAATGTGGAAGGAGACAGAATCTTAGAACACTGCATTGGATTCATGATGCCTTCCAGAAGCAAGTAATGTGGCAATTCAAGCTCATTCAAAAGGAGTGCCTTTGACAAGCAGGACAGAGGTAAAGCCATAAAATGCACGTTATCCCTGCATAGCCCTATCACAGCATAAAACCGAATTTATAGAAATTTAGAGAACTGAAATACCCAACAGAGTACAGCTCCAAAAACTATACCACAAGCAAAATTATCCTTCCAAACATCCTACTTTCTTAACATCCATGGAACCTTCTGAAATACTCTCATTGTAACAAGCCTTTGCCCTCATAGGGAAGTGCAATCTGTTACTCTTATCACTTCCTTTCTTTCCACCCAGCCCCTCAGTAATTAATTCACTTTCCTCCTCCAATAGATCATGCTCCACAGCCCCTATTTATAACGACTCTTTTGTAAGTGTTCTCAATTCTCTGGGCCCTTTCTTCTTCCATCACATCCAGCTTGCAAACCTCAGTGATGAACCCAGCGATGTGTTTTCTCTGGGCCAGCATCCATGGACTGCATATTGCTGGACAAAAATCTCCCAGCAGGGCAGATTGGGATCATAGTTAATTATTGGTCGCCAGCCTCAAACAATACTTTAGCACTGAGAGATTAAAGCGATCTCCTGTTCATTGCCACAGTGACTATTTCCTACTTTCTCTATGTGCTTCATCAAAGGCTTCATCCCCTTTTTTTCTCAGCAGACAATCTGACCTCATAGTTCACCGAGAACACAGAAACCACATGATACATAGGATGTTATCTCCTCATTACTAAATCTACATTTGTGGTCACCTGTCATCTCATTCTTCCCTCTTATCACAAAGGAGAGAATAACCCTTCTTTAAATATTCTATCTTTTTCAGTGTTTCAGGTAACTTTTCTTTATCACCTTTCCTATTTCTTGTATCTCTCTCTCTACTGGATCATTCCCATTAGCATTCATATATCGTCTAATGGCTCTCACATTTTTGAAAAATAGAAATCAGAACAAAATCAGAACTTTGATATTTTGGCTCCCCCCTCCTCTCCAATTAGTTTCTAATTTATCAGCATCTTTGCAAACCAAGATCAACTTCATTACTTCCCAGGGCAATCTTGCTTACACACCCACTATTCCAGTTCTTTCTTGGGTAGCCAGTGAATTCTATATCACCACACCAGTTCTTGTCTTACTCAATCTCTCATCAGCACTCAAGATTCTTTCCCACTCCTTCCTTCTTTTCAGACAGAGTCTCCCTCTGTTGCCCCAGCTGGAATACAGTGGTATTGTCACAGCTCACAGCAACCTTAAACTCTTGGGCTGCTGTGATCCTCTTGCTTCAGCCTCCAGAGTAGCTGGAACAATAGGAACACACCACCATGTCCAGTTAATTTTTCTATTTTTTTTTTCTTTTTGTGTAGCTGGGGTCTTGCTCTTGCTCAGGCTGGTCTCAAACTCCTGACCTCAAGGGATCCTCTCTCCTCAGCCTCCCAGAGTGCTAAGATTACAGGTGTGAGCCACCATGCCCAACCCCATTGTTTCCTTCTTTATATAGTTTCTTTGCTTCTGCAATAACACACTCTGATAGTCATATTTCTACTCCTTTGATAATTTTCCTTCTCAGGCCCAAAGCAGAGCCTGAGATGAAGATTTGTGTTCTAGTAGTTGATGTGAGCGGTGATTCAATATGACAGGTGTTACGGATTTGGGAGAGTGAGATAGGCAAGAGGATAAAGCAACAGAAGTGTGTTATGAAGGTTGAGAGGGATAAAGAGATTAATTCTTCTGTGGCCTTCAGAGAAGTGTGTAGAGTGCTTACCCATAATGGCCCAAGAAAACTTTGCTGTTTCATCCTTCTTTACCTGTCAGTTAAATGTTATGGTCTCCAGGACCTAGATCTAGGTCCTGTTTTTTTGTTTTTTTTTTTTTCCAAATAATTTTAATATCCCTTTCCAGTGATCTCAGACATTCTCATGTTTTATTAATAAATGGCATCAAAATGTTTACAACCCCTAAACTTTTATCCACCACATAGATTGCTATTCTAAGTACAACCTAGCTTTCTACATGGCATCTCCATTTCAAGGTTTGTCAGGCATCTCATGTTTAGGATCCCCAAACTAATCTATTGGCCTTTCCCTAATCTTGCCTTAAGTCTGCTTTTTAAAAAATTTTCCATATCTTAATAAATGGCACTTCCATTAACTCGGTTCTACAAATGGAGACCTGGGAATTACTTTGGCAATCACCTCTTCTTCCTACCTACATCCAATCCATCACCAAATTCTATCAATTCTACATCTAAATTATATTTAAAATTTGCCCATATTTTTCATCTTATTCCTCATCTAGGCTATTGAAAGGGTCTGTTTCCATTTTTGTTCTCTTCCAATCCTCTCTGCACATAGTATCCAGGATAATCTTTCTAAAATATAAGTTAAATTGTGTTACTCTCCTGATCAAAAGGATTTAATTGTTTTCATATACTCTTTAAGTGAGTTATAATTTGTACTGCTTTTATTGGGGCCATTTCTGGTTTACACCTATTGTCTTAGCTTAATTATTAGTAGTGTCCACTTTCTTTCTCCAAAGTATCCCATTCTCCCAAAATGTCCCATTATGGACAATAAATTATATGGTCACCCTAATCTCAAAATAAAATACAAAATTCTTATAAGGACTCATCTCAAGTTATTACACACCAGGCAGCTTGAAAGTACCAGCCATTTTCTACTTCAGGGTGTTTGCACCTACTGTTTCCCTGAGTACAATGCAGTCCCTCTGACCCCTGCACCTGGCCAACTCCTGCTCTTTCATCAAGAATTCTCTGGAGGCCACCTTCTAAAACAGGCATTTCTCAGTTCCATGATATAAATCATTTCCACTAGGACATAGTTTGGTATCTTCTCCTTGTCATTCTTAATGCGATTATAAATGTATTTGTACATTCATTTGCTGATACACATCTTCCCCACTCTATGGTAGGCCCTGTGAGGATAAAAAAAACATATCCTTCATTTCATAATGTATTGAAATATTACTACTAGCTCAGTGCTGGACCACATTGTGGGTGTTCTCTAGTATTGTTAAAAGAATGGAGATCAGAGAAGAAATACCGGTCAAGGCCTTTTAATACACTCATTTTCTAAATCTGTGTAAATACAAAACCTCTTATCGCTCTGACCTACTAGAGTGCAATGAAGATGTTGATAGAAAATGCCAACATAGGAGACACACATAAAATTTTGTAGAACTTTGTGAAAATAAACAAAGCCATCTATACTCTATGGAAAAAGAGGCAATATTTTAAAATGCCTTGGTAAGGGAGGGAGCTTTACTAGCTCTTTAAAAACAGTAATTTAAATAAATGGTTAAAATGATGAAAAAATTAGCTTAGAACCAAAAAGCATTCATGTGAGAATACATATGAAATTATTCTCTGATTAAGGATCATACATTGATAAAATTTTAGAGCCAGAGGACCCTGACCATGAGCTAGTTCAGTTCTATAATGTTGTGGAGAAGGAGGCTGAGGCCCAAGCTGAGGTCCACAGTCATGAATGGTTGTGGTGTTTCCGCATAATCAGACAGATCTATGGCAAAAATATTTGTTATTTAGTGGCTACTACAAAGTTCAGTGAACATGTACTGTGTTAGAAATCAAAATTAACACACTAGGTCTATTAGAAGTTAGCTTTTAGCTAATCTTTTACCCTAAGAACTATCTTCTATACCCCACCAGTCTCATCTCAGTAAGAGACTAAGATGCTGTGGTTAAAAAATATTACACATTCAGAGTTATAGAATCCAGTTGCAAAGATGAATTATTAAATTATATTTAAAGGCATTCTTTTTCAATTAAATGAATTATTGACCACACTATTGTCAGATAGTTAACATTATTTTCTTTAATAAAAGTGTATTCTTTACGTATATTGCCCATGCTGAAATTTTTTTTAAAAAGTATTCTTTGTTAGGTTTCTTCCATTTGGCAAATTTGATTGCTCCCTTAATGAAGTACCTTTATGTAAGTGATTCTGACAGTGAACTCACAAATTCCTTACTAAATTTTAAGCATCCCAAAACTGACATATTTTACAAAGGTGTACTTGCTTTAAAAAATTTGGTTTTAGCATCATATACTAGATATTTTCTTTACCATGTGAAAATCACATAGCCTTTTAGAGAAAGCTCATGCCATTTGTTATTCAAACCATAAAAGTCATCTTTCTATTTCCCTGTCCCAAGCAAGAAAAGTCATATTGGAAGAAGCATGCCTCCTATAGAGGACCCCACCACTATTGCATGGCAGCATGAAAGGTGGGTTAAAAATAGTGTATGTAGCACTGCTCTGTACTAAGAGAGAGAACCCATTGCAACTCCTGAGAATGAGAGGCTGAATGTTTTCTATACAGACATTCTGTGCCCTCAGGAATTTCTCCACCAATCTTCTGACCAACTCCAGATTTAGTGACTCACAGAACTTACACACAGAATATTATTTGCCTTACTCCAGGATATGAATATGGAGGGGTTTTTTTAATGCTGCACCCTGATTTTAATAAATATTAAAATTATTTTACATGTTTAAATATGAATATCAAAGAATGCAAGCATTTTTAGTGCATATTAAAAATAAACTAATTTCTATACAATGCAAAATATTTGTCAAAGAGCCTCAGTAATACAGCAAAGGACTGAAATGGAGAAATAGATATGGAATAAATTATTTACTCATCAAGACTTTCTAATCTAGGACATTTTCCAAACTGAAAAACTTACCATCCAGAATACTTTCCACCCCAGAAATATAAGCCAGTATTTAGCAGATATATGAACAATGACTTTAAAGGCTGGTAAGAGGTCCATGTGAGGTTTTCATTGCATTCACTGCATTTTATTTCAGATATGTCAGGTCTAACTAGAAAGTTGTAGTTACTCCTACAGAAGTTCAGGGTTTGACTTCCTTTCTCGAACAAAAGTATTTTGGCTACCCTTTTTTTGGTGGGGGAGGAGGGAGTGACTAATGATGCCCTGGGAATGATTAACTTAAAAAGAAACAGCTAAGAGAATTTGATCTTCCTTTGATGAAGTGTGAACACTAGATCCTTTTTCCCCAAAGTGGAACTGGACTAAGCCAGCTCTGAGGGAAGGAAGAGAGTGTGAGTGGAGGAACGAGAGGAATGCATTTGTTACTGCTCCTTTATCTCGGTGGAGCTATTTCAAGTGATCACTGGTGGAAACTGCTGATAGTCAATCTCATATTTTCACTCTGCGTTTGACATCAATGTTGTCAATACGACATAATCGTCTCTGTCAAAAGCATCATTCATTTCCAAACTGCAGAGTTATTTACAGTCATATCTTCACTCAATGTAACACTACCACTCAACACTCAGCTGTCCCTTCTCTGTTTTAACTAAACATCCGGGCAGACTTTTAAAGAAGCTCTATTTTAGGTTAGGCTAACAACCTGAAAATGAACCCAAAGAGAAAAACTTCTTCTCTTGTCCAAATACCATTTGGACAAATGGATAAAGTTTTTCACAAAAACTGGCACTTCAAAATGAGTTCTGTTTGGTAAGAGACATGGTGCTGAAAAGTGACATTTATAATGACAGCAATATGGATCCCCAATAAAGGAGACGGGGTTGTATTGTGCTCTAATTATAACCATTTTAAATTTGTGTTTGTGTGTGTTTTTAATCTGGAAATCAATTATAATAATATAGCTTCCAGTTAAGCATCTACTGTAAATCTCTGTTTACAGAAACATGGTTGATACAGATCTTTGGTTAAATAGAAAATACTGTGAGGAAAACTTACTCTTAATGCTTCTGAGGACTCAAATGTATAACTACTTAATTCATGGTTTCCATGCATCCAGCCAGAAGCTGTGCAGCATATAAAAGAATGATGCCTTATACTTTCTTTCTCTGCCAAAGTAGGTTTCATTAACCACTGCTCTTATTATTTCCTATCAATCTCTTGCCCTTCCCCACCTATTTTCCATAGATTTTTTTCCCCTGTATTTTTGTTTCTATTTTCACACGTGTATTGCCCCTACTGCAGTCCATTTTGCTCAATCCCTGTCTTATAATCTCCATACACTCCCATCCTACTATTTTCTCACCCATATGCATGAGAAAGGCTTTGGGTCCCATTTTTTAATTATATGCACACAGTTAAGAAAACCAGAAACCCTAACAATATTTGTACCCCCATAATATGATGAAATAAAAGGAAGAAAAAAATTAAACAAAAATAATAAAAAGAAAACCAGAAACAATATCTCTAACTATAAAGCAATTCATACATGATGATAAATGTGAGATTTTTTAATGAACATATATTTTACCATTGTTATCACTATCTTCATGCATGTGTCTATAATTATATGTGTTATGCTGGTTTACCATCCTCCTCCTTATGTTCTTGATTAAAATTTTTTTAAAAGTCCAGTTTATAAGCATTAGTTATTGAATTGTCACCTCCTCACCCTACTTATTGACAACAATTTGGAGATAGCAAACATCATGTCTGATTTATTAGCCCATCCATTTACCATGGCCTGGGGCCACTTCTAAGTGATTAATGATGTGTGAGGTTGTTGCAATATTAAAAAGATCAACCTGAACCTTAACTCTAAGCATAACAAACTCTTTAGAGGCTTTCAATAGTTTTGCTTATTTTCTTATTTCTAGATGTCAACAATGAAATAAGTAAATCTCTGTTACTTCTTAACTTGGAAAAACAGGCTTAAATAATTGATTTAAAATTTAATACCTATAGTTATTGGGGAAATCTTTATGTCTTCTGAGATTTGATAGCCACTGATAAGCAGACTGGGACACATATAAACACACACAGAATAATTCCAAATAAAAAAAATAAAATAATCTGTTTTGGGGACATTTTACTTCCAGGTATTATAATTCTATGGTATATTTCAGAATATTACCTTTATCTTTTCATCTGAATAGTAATTTATAGTCTACAATGTACTTTTAAATGTTTTGTATCTCACCCATTGATTGCAAGGTAGCAAGGGCAAGTAGTGTTAGAAATGGAATGAAACTGGGGAATATTAAATGTTTTTCCAAGGTCATCTCCTGATCTGGGCCTTGAACCCTGGTCTGATTCCTAGCTCATGGTTCTTCCTCTTCTACCACATTCACCTAAATATTAGATCAGACATGTACTATCTAAAGTGAAAATTAAGCTTTAATCCTTTAAACAGAGGAGAATTTAATATATTCTATCATATTGCATTTGCTCTGGTGTGAAGAGAGAAAGGAACATTCTGATTAATTTTACTTTCCGGTTTTCAATTTCCAAGAATTCAAACCTAGAAAAAATACATTCGACATCATGAGAAAATTTAAACTTTAATCCAAAGGGCACTTCAAAATCTTATAGTACTTTAGGGTTATAATTTTTTCCATTAATTTTTACTGTTTCATAGAGATAGTGTCAGCTCAGATATTTCCCGTTGGAACAGCATACCAAAGCACCTTCTTTTCTGTATGGCTTTACCTTCTGGCTGCATCAGTACGAATAAATTATAAAGTAGTAAGATTTCTTTTCCAGAGCAGAAACATTTTAAATGCTTGTGCATTTTGAACTAAAAAGTTTTATATTATGTGAAAGGACTTTAATTAATTTTTCTAAACAAGAACTTCTTCCTTATTAAAATAATGGTTGCAAACATTTTGAAAATACACTTTATTATACTTGCTGATGAAATATTTATTTTAAATATATATAGCAATCAGCCGAACATAGTGGCGTGTGTTAATAATCCCAGCACTTTGGAAGGCTGAGGCGAGAGGATGGCTTGAGGCCAGAAATTCAAAACAAGCCTGGACAACATAGTGAGACCCCATCTCTACAAAAAATAGAGAGCATGGTGGTGTGTGCCTGTAGTTCTAGCTACTCAGGAGGCTGAGGCAGGAGGATCACTTGAGCCCAGGAGTTTGAGGCTGCAGTGAGCTATGACCAAACCACTGTGCTCCAGCCTGGCTGACAGAGTGAGACTCTGTCTCTAAAAAAATAAATGAATAGAAATAAATTTAAATATATGCAGTAATCATCAGCTCCACTTTGAACACTGAGTCCATAAATACATTGTGCTTTTTCTTTTTTATTATGAATGGTATTAGATGTTGAGGGAGAAAGGTGAGAAAGACGAGGAAGGTAGAGGCTGAAATGGATCATAAGATAGAGAAATAAAGTCATTCCCAATAAAAGGGTGGATTTTGTGTGTGTGCATTAATTTCCTATTGATGTTGTACCTAACTGCGACAGTCTTGACTTAAAACAGCACAAATTTATTATCTTATTGTTTAGGAGAGCAAAAGTCTGAAATTGGTCTTGTGGGGCTAAAATCAAGGTGTCAGATTAGCTGGGTTCCTTTGGAGGCACTAAGGAAGAATCCTTTCCTTGCCTTGTCTAATTTACAGAGGCTGCCTATATACCTTGGCTCATGGCCACATCATTCCAACTTCTGCTTCCACTGCCATATCTCTTTATCTGACTCTAACCCTCCTGCCTCTAATATATAAGGACCTTTGTGAGTAAATGGGCCTATGCATAGTCCAGGATAATCTTCCTTCCTAAAGATCCTTAATTATATTCACAAAGTCACAAAGTCCCTTCTGCCATGTAGATTTTGGGGATTAGGATGTGGACATCTTTGGGAGGTCAATCTACCCACCACTGTGCACATAAAATATTACAACTTTTAAATTGACATTAAGGTAATGACATTCTTGGAAAATAATACTCTTATGTGGAATCAATTTATTTATATGGATATTAGAATCTGTAGAGGAAAAATATGACAGGATAATACTATGTGCCAGTTGTTTTTAAAATATACTCTATATTTGATTAGTAAATCAAGTACCTGAAAAAAGTCCTCCAATACAGAAGCATGTGTTTTCCCTTACTGAGTAGTATATAAAAATTTAAATTGTGAAAAACTGTTTTAAGTTGAATGTGCACTGTGGAATGTGTTCAAGTAAAATTGGCATTTATAAGTCTCTTGCTAAATGCTACCACAACAATCAGCTGTGACCTCAGTAGTAAAAGGAACAGTAAGGAAGGCAAGTGTGTATTATTAAACTGGTTTCCAATCTAATGGGGTCCTAGTGAATGAGGAGTTTAGGAAATGTTGTGCCACTAAAATTAATTGAGGTAAGAAAAAGCATGATTTTTGTCTTTTGTTTATGCACTGTCTCATCCCATGTTTTTGAAGTTACTTTCAATAACATCTAGCAATTGGGGAGCCTAAAATGACATTTTTTAAGACTTTGAATCAAATAACTTCACTGTTTAAAGACCTAAAGCAAAAAAATTCGTTTGTTTTTTTTAAATTTCACCCTCTCATTCTCAATGACACACAAAAAATTACTGTACTTGTCTTTGCAGGTAATTCTACTCTTTTTGGGGGGGAATCATATTTTTTTATTATTTCAGCATATTATGGGGGTACAAACATTAAAGTTACATACATTGCCCTTGCCTCCTCTCCCCCCTTGAGTCAGAGCTTCAAGCGTGTCCATCCTCCAGATGATGAGCATCGCACTCACTATGTATGTAAACACCCATCCCCTCCTCCTACCTCCCACCTGCCGGACACCCGATAAATGTTTTTATTTTTTTAAACATTTTGGTTACATTTTATATCTTTGTCTCTCCCTAGCAAGGGTTAGAGGTATGCCCTTCCCCTCCACAATGCTCACCACATCCCTCAGATGTGGAACTACCCTCCCCACTCGCCGAATCCCTGGTGAACACCACCACCCTTTGAGCACCATAGTGTTAATCAGTCAGTACGATTCTACTCTTGAATATTTTAAAATTGTGTTTTGCCTCTGTGTAGGTTTCCCTTGATTCTATTAACTGCATCCTAGAATAAAGAGAATGCTTTATATAAATATATATTATTTCAGCTCTGCACTGGAGCTCCTGAGAGTTGATTTTATGTGCCTCTCCTCCTAGCTTTGAGTTCAGTGACATAATGTTGGTAGTTTGAAATGGACCATGGTGGGAGTATTTACACCACACAATTGGCAAACACTATGGATCAGGGCTTTTTCTTTCCCAGAGAGCTGATTATTAAACATTTACTAGCATTTCTCTGCATATACACATACTCAATGCTAATTGGGTTAAGGAATTAAAGCACATTCCCATTAATCATGGCTCATTAGAAGCCAATATGATTTCTATTAAGTGACATAATATGGCATATTTTGAAATGTTTAATCTCTCTCAGATCTGCGACGCTGTATTATAGTTTATTAATTTTATCCCACAATTAAAAGACAAAGATAATGCAGGAAAGTAAATTTCTACGTTGTAACACATACTGTCGATATCATGTAGCCCTGATATGATGTATTCAGAAGGGCACATAACTGCTAGAATACACTTGCCAAAAAAATGCATAACCTTAATCTAATCATTAGAAAATGTCAGACAAGCCCAAATTGAGTGTCAGAATTAAGACTGTAGGTGAAATTTTACATTTTACAAAACTAATGATCAGTACTTTTTAAAAAAGTGTCAAGGTATTGAAAGGCAAAGGAACACTGAGGAATTGTCACATACTGTAAATTAAGGAGACATGATACTAAATGCAATGTGGGATTCTGGATTAAATCATGATCTAGGAAAAAGATATTAGCGTAAAAATGGACAAAATTCAAATAAGGTCAATAGATTAATATATAGCATTATATGAATGTTAATTTTTTCCTTCAATCGTTGTTCTATGTTTATGTGAAAAAATAACATTTGGAGAAGTTGGGGAAAGGATATACAAAAGTTTCTATACTCATTTTGCAACTTTTCCTCTGACATTATCTCAGAATACAAAGTTAAAAATAAAAAATGTTTTTAAAAAAGAATATATGCTTTGGAAGTAAGCAACTGGTTTTATGAAACTGTGATTTTGGAAAAAATATTTATTTACATTAGTTTGGTATTTAAATTTAAGTTCACTTTTCTCCACTTATGTGGTAGAAGTGATAACTGGGTTTATTTTGCAGAGTGGTAACAATCAAATGAGATAATGTTTTCTAAATCTTTAAACAATACCTGACACATAGTATACATTGAATAAATCATCATAAATGAAGCTTTATATAAGACATCTGTTACAATTCTTTGATAATTATAACGTTCTGAATGTCCTTACATTGCTCCTCTAAGTCCTTAAACATATATGCTTATGAAGAAGCAAAACTATGAATTTCCAAAAAATGCAATTAAAAGCTTTCATGTAAATTTTATTGCACAGTCTTAGTAAATTTTAGTGCCACAGTCTTAGATCTAAAAGAAAGAAAAGAGTATAAGGAGTATAAGGCTAGACTAAGTTGGCCTAATGTAGTATGAGATGTAGATTGGGATTTGATAATGCAAACTGAGTGTCATGGCCTTGTCATTAAACTCTGGAGACGGATTTCATAATTTTCTGAATTGGATAAAAACACAGTTGCCTGACAATTCATGTATGCAATTCCCCAGTGTTGCACAATCATATCTTCCTGCACAAATGCCAAACGTATAGAAGCTTAATTTAATCATGTATATTTGGAATTGAGATAGGCTTCTAGGTACCAAAGATGTTCCTTGGTGACAAATAATATATATTTTCTAATAGCTTTTGGTCCTTGTGGGTCAAATATCCAAAGTAATGCTGCCTAAGTCCTGTGCTCCCTGTTGCTTTCTCTGGATGTATATATACATACGTGCACATATGTCTGTATGAAGAATTTAGATATGTATTATATATAATACTTTCAGTTTTGTACAAACAAAAGGAGCCACTGAAGATAACTAAGCCAAAGCCACATTAAATGCATATGGACACCATCATCAATACATATACAATACAAATACGTATCAATACAAACAATACACAATCAATACAAACAATACACAATCACTACACATCAATACAAACTTCTCTTATGAGTAGTATAAAATTAATTTAATTATTAAGAAAGATCACCTTTTTATTGTGCTTAGCTGTCTATATTCATTTTTCCTTATTTGGATTAATCACAACTTCCAAATATTATGATCAGCCAACTTGAAGATGTGCACTGCTCCTGAAACGTGTGTAAATTATTTTAATAAAAATTTCACCTGCAGACAAAACCATCTACTCCTATTCTCTGTAATCTCATTATTAAAGCAAAACTTACATCACTTTGATACTAACCTAATGACAGAACAATAATCAAATGGCCTAACATCAGTAATATGAAAATATAAAATCATGAATAATCTTTTCACAATTGCCAGAAGGAATCTGAGAAGCAAAACTCAATAATTGTGTCAGAAAGCCCCGTGCATGTGGTTAGGTCTAAAAACACAAGTTTCTAATTCTCAGTCAAAAATATTTTTCACGAGGCCATTCTCTACTCAGGCTTGTAGAAAGCAGTCTGAAAAGAGAGCGACCACAGGTTCTAAGAACAGCTTTCAACTATGGAGTCCAGATTTGGCTGTTGTTCATCTTTGTGGCTAGGAAGAAAAGAAAATTCTCAAGTACCTGCAGGGGCTTTATAGGTGCTCTTGCTTCAACTCAGCATTTCTGGTCTTCATAAAACAAGAGCACTGAGAGTGGCATAGTGAAGTAGTCAGTTTATTTCAAATGCTGAAGTGCTTACTCTACCTTGCATTTTATAAGTTTACAATTTTGGGGCCATTTGAACTACTCATTGGCTCAGTGGTGCAATATTTTTTTAAAGTTATTTCTGACCATAACAGACACTTTTAGACCTGCAGTGATGAGCAAGCCCCAGAGGCAAAATACAATAAAGATTTAAGGGCTGTTCAGCAAAGCACTGTGGCTTCTTTGTGGAGGAGTTGAATGGAAGTGGGAGGGCTGGCCTGGTATGTGATTATTTCTGACAATGCTGTTGTTTGTTTTATTTTCATTTTATGCCAGCACTTTGAGGCACTGGAAAGTATGATCCAAAGAAAGATAAGCTTTCATCTAAGATGTGAAAATTTTTTGTTTGGGGGCTGTTGTTCTTTTTTCACTTGGTAAACAAATGGTGTTTGAAGCAGATGAAATATCCAGAAACGGAACTCAAATTACCTCCATTATGCCTCACACATTTGTGATTGGGTTTCTGTCCACGTGAAATAAAGACGAGAAACATTGAATTCTATATTTCAATTATTTTGGCTAAGTAAAGAAAATCCAGTTTGTGCCATTGTTTGTTATATGTGATAAAGAAAATGTAATCTGTTTCTTATCATAAAACTTTGAATTTACTAAGGTGTTATCAGAAATGTGTTTGCTGTCTCTGAAGATTTCCGTCATAGAAGTGCTAGTGTTATCCATGTTGGTATTTTACTTTACTAGATATATAAGCTGGATTATAAACAGTTCACTTTAGCTGTCATTTGAGAACCGTAGAGTTTTAGTGGGTCCCAGACTTAGCCAGATATTCTTTTATTCATGTGTTTAGCAGATCCCTTTCTCAGTGAAGGCAATTAATGTGAATTTTCTTATATTCTTCACTCAAGAGTAATAGTTTTAAAAAAGAAAAGAAAGGGAAAAATCATATGCATTTTTATACACACACTATAATATGCACCCTTTTGTATATATAAACATACTATATATGTATTAATATATATGTATATGCACCTATATGCACACATACATACTGGTTGGCATGTTTATTTATTCATGTGTGTACATACAGACACACACATACCCTTTCATCACTGTTATTGATGATCGTATGGACTGTGGCACCCTGACAATCGGCTGCCTGCATCCAATTACTGAAAGATTTGTTAATGTGACAATTCCCTGGCAAATATGGATCGTGGATGCAAAGAACTGCAGGAGCTCTAAAATCACAAAAGAACCTTTGTCTATCACATCCTTTCTCCTCTGAAGCTTCAACCTTTCCTTGTCTCTTAGTTTCTTCCTCTTGTCAGCCCAGAGGAATATTCAACTCTAGCCTGCCTATCTTTGGAGGAAAAAAAATGTATTTTCTTCTTGACGTTTTGGTGTCCTGCTAATCTCAAGGATTCTTGTCTATTTTTTAATTCTCTTTACAATTCAGTTTTTGGAAAGAATAGTCCACATCTGCTAATTTCTCACCTCCTTTTCAATCTTAACTCCATATAATCCAATTTCTGTTTCTACCAATCTTTTGAAACTACCTAATTTTCAAAGTGGCTTCTGGCACCATCCATGTACTAATGACTCCCAAAGGACCTCACTTAAATCCATAGGTCAGTGATCATTTCTCGTTGTACTTAACCTATCAGCAGCATTTGACTGAGTCACTTCCTTTTTCTTGGAATACTTTCTTGCCTTTGCTTTTGGAAGGTTATACTCTCCTAGGTTTCCTCCTGCTTCTTTAGTTGTTGCTTCTCAGTCTCCTTGACAGGTTACTTTTCACCTCCTAGATTTCTCAATTGATGAATGTCCCAGGGCTCACTCAGCGGGCGTTGTCACTTTTACATCTACACCACCCTTGGTTATCTCGCCTTGTAACAATGCTTTAAATATCATCTAAACACTCTTATCTGAACTCCAAATTTATATACCAACAACTTAAACCTTTCCACTAGAGTATCTAATACTGATCTCGATCTTACATTTCCAAAACCAAGTTTCTTATCTTCTTCAGTCCCTTGCTCCATCTCAGTTAATGGCAACTCTAGCTTTCCATTGGCTCATGCCAATAACCTTGGAGTTGTTGTTACCTCTTCTTTTGAAGTCACACTCCACATCTAATTCATTAGCAAACACATTTGGGTTTTACTTCAAAACACATCTCGAATCTCACCACTTCTTCCCTTTTCCACCTCTACTACCCTGTCCAACCACTATCATCTCTCACCATTATCACAACCTGATCTTTCTACTTCTGCCCTTGTATCATTCAGTCTATTCTCAAAACAGCAGACAGAGGGATCCTGCTAAAATGTGGGTCAGATCATATCACACCTCTGCTCAAAACTCTGTATTTGTTTTGTATCACAGAATAAAAGCCAAAGCATTCATAATGGCCAACAAGATCCTGTAGGATCCGGCCCTCTCTTTACCTCCTACTAATGTCTTCTTCACTCTGCTCATGTCTTACTGCTCCTCTTCCTTTTTTTAAACCCACCAGGCATGTTCCAGTCTCAGGGCCTTTGCACGGACTGTTCCCTCCTCCTATAACACTCTTCCCTCGGATGTCACATTATTCACTCCTCTACCTTCTCTATACACATGTCTCTCATTAAGGCCTTTACTGGCACCTATTTAAAATGGCAATGTCACCATCCTGCTACCTGCTTTATTTTCTCTTTAACACTGACAACCATTCACATTCTATATATTGTTGTCTGTCCCCTTACCTTGCCCTGTCCCCACTAGAATATCAACGTCAAGAGTGCGGGAAATTTAATCTGTGTCTTATGCCTACTGCTATAACCTCTAGAGCAACTTATATGCCTGGAATATAAATAAATAAACAAATATAGGAATGAAATCTACATGTGTTAGATACATAATTTTAACTAGAGATTGACATCCCATTATATGGCTACCCACTGCTATTTCAGACATAAATCCATAGCTAGCCACCATTTTCACTCATCTAGCTCAAACCCTGTAAATTACCTGTTAAGGAACTGCACTGGACCCTTGAAATCTTTTCCTGTAAAATAAGGATCAACATGCACTAAATATTTGCCTTCCTTGCATTCACTCTCTACTCTGCTGTTCATTCCGCCTCAGTAAGTACTCATTCACAGTCTCCTGCTGGATGGTGTTCCTCTTCCGATTGTCCATTAAATGATGATATTCTTGCTCTTCCTTGAAAACTCTACTCAGACTTCTCCTTGGCATGTCCTTCATTGCTGACTCCCCTCTCACCTGACTGCCCTCTCCTACATTCCCTGCTATGGACTGAGTGTTTGTGTCTCCTCAAAATTCATATGTTAAAGCCCTAACCACTTATGTGATGGTATTTGGCAGTGGGGCCTTTGGGAGGTAATTGGGTCTAGATGAGGTCACGAAGGTGGAACCCCAGTGATGGAATCAGTGCCCTTTTAAAGAGATGAAGGGACCAGCTATCTTCCTCTAGGCCATGTTAGGATTCAGTGAGAAGGCAGCCATCTGTGAACCAGGGGGAGGGCCCTCACCAAGAACCCTATCAGGTTGGCATGCTGATCTTGGACATCAGCCTACAGAGCTGTGAGAAATAAATGTGTGTCGTTCAAGCCCCGCCAGTTTATGGTATTGTGTTATGAGAACCCAAACTGACTAAGATGTATTCACACACACCAGCTGAGCCCCCTGGGTAAGCACTAACATGATATTTACCACATTGTTAAAGAATATCTTTTTACCATTCAGCTTTCCCTATACAATGTAAAATGCACAAGGACAAGAGGTCAAACTTAATCACCTTTGGAGTCCCACCTCCTAGCAGACCCATGTTAGACGCTCAATGAGTTATTGTTGAATGAAGAATGGATGAGTGAATACATGAATGAGGTAATATCACAAAGAGTATTAGAAGCAATGACTTAATTTTTTTTCTCATACTGTGAGAGCTTTGCTTGTTTTTACTGGAGTATTTGCTAATAGAGCTTACGGATGAAAGTCAAAGATTCATGATCACCTAAAACATGTCTTCACTACCTAAGATGACTAGAAAGAGAATAGACTAACTTAGTTTAGCCTGAAATTGTCCAGTAAAATTCTTATATGTGTTTTTGAAATTTTCTCAATGAAGTGACCTCAAGATTTTCATGGAAAATTGAGAGTCAATGTAAAAAATGTAATGCAGGCCAAGTTGTAGCCTTTTGTGTTGCAGCATTAGAGGGAGTTTAAAGCAGTCTTGAATCCTGCCCAATGATATAGAATCACTTGCTTTTTCCTTTTGCCTTTTTTCCTTCTATATTTCACTTGAGAAAACCCAATGTTTAATCAAATTACCTTCATAAATTATGTTTTCATTTAAATGACACATAGATGAAAAGAGATAATAGTTCTAGAAATATGCTGCTTTTCCATAGTCAGCATTGCTACCTGTGGAAATCTTACAGAAAACTATTAATAATTGAGTCCAATGCTGGAGCAGTAAAACTCACAGTATGTACTTATTAGGTTTGTTATTCATGTTGCCTTCAAATATTATTTTCCATTCTCTGTGAATATTATTAACTTCTATAATGTGCAACATTTATATATGTATGGTTTTAAAGAATAACAAAAAAATATAGATGTTATAAATCAAGGACAAAAAGGAAAGTTAATTGGAATTCCGTTATTAAAAAGGAAGATAAAAAAGAGAAAACTTCCCCATTATTTTGTATAAATAGCATACCAGTATGATTTAGGGAAAGCTAACATTTATTGACCATGCTTATCATTATAGTAATTAAGTGAAATGAGATTATTCATTTTTCCCTCCATGGTGTGAGATGGAGAGGTTTTGCTTTGACTTAGCTTTTTAAGTTTTGGTTTTTTGTTTAGTTGGATTTAAGAAACTCTTTTGAGGGAAAAGCATGTACTACACAATCAATTTGATGTTTTATATAAATTGCTTTGAAGTATTAGATAAAATTGCCTTAAGAATCTAAAGATATTCTTTAACATTTTTCTGTTAATGTGAAAAATGAGTTGTATGAAAAATAAAGAAACTATAATTGCCATTTATAGCATAATGAAAATTATTTCCAAAGATGATTTTTCTAATTTTTGAATGGCATCAGCTGCCTAGCCAAGGCCAAGGGCATTAATTATAGAGAAGATGCTAGGGTGAAATACTTATGTACCTTTCATTGTTATAGAACCTCATTTGGGAGTTAATATCAGTGCCGTCTCCAATACCATTCATCTGACACTTGGTAAATGAGTTGTCAGTAAAGGAGAAAATATATTAATAGTTCAGATCAGTTGAAATGGGTGCTCTTATGTGTTTTACCAGAAAATTCCCCCTTCAGTTAACTCAATATCTTTTCTGACACATTTTTGTTGCATTAAAGTGTCTTTTATAGTGTGTCAGGGTTATGAATACTGATAGACCTTCTCCTAAAGTGCCCCTCAAGTTCACTGCCATTTGCTCATTAGGTTTGCTTTTTATTGCATGTCAGAAAGTGCCTCCTTTTAAGCACCTACTAATAAATGGAAATTGATGAGAACCGTATCTCCAGACCAGGCGGTAAATTCAAAGGTCTTAAATGAGGAAGTCTGTGAAGCATCTAAGACCAGGGCATGTGCCCGTGGATCTTGATCTAGCTTACAGGGCATAGTTTATTTGATGTTAAGATTGAAGAGGCACACAGTCCTAAGCAGCACTTGAGGCTCAGAAAGGGAAACAGTTCATTTCCCCATTGATAAAAGGAAATATTATAATAAGCTTTCTTTTTAAAGATGTCTGCAGAATCATTTTCAATTGCAAGCTATTTACACAAGTCACACAAATTGTAACTTTTCAGAAAATGTTAAGACACTCTTTATAACTCTTACGTAAATGTGTAAGGTGAAGGTGTCAATGGTAGATGAAGATGTAGAGATGAAGAAAATTGTGGTGGCTAATAAACCGCAGTGGAGGCAGGGAGCTGGTGCACATGATCCCTGGGTTCTTGGCAAAATGTGAAGTTGAGGGGGTGAAAGGATCAGAGAAGAGAGCAATGCCTGTGTGTCAGGTATTACCTGTCACGGGCTGAGCATGGTCGAGAAATCCAACCCTGTGCTACTGAGCTCTAGGAAACATCTGACCACCAAGAGCATCTCCAGAAAGCAACTCTTTAGTTCATGGAGATATTGCTGAGCTGGCCTTGGCGAGCATCTATTATAATGAAAAAATTTGTGAATTAAGCTTGCCGATGAAATGAGATATAGAAAAACATTGGTTATATGAGTTTCAATAGTGGCAAGTAATAATAGCTTGCTGACTCAAAAAGAGGGCAGAAAATCAATAAGCAAGAAAGGTGCAGCTACCCAGAAACAAATCACTGAAAAAGGGAAGGGGACCCAGAAGCCTGAAGGCTTTTCAGAAATTCCAACTCAGTGTTTCCTAATCATTTATCTACTACTTTCATGATTTGGTTCATATCCACAAAGTGTTATTAATTTAACATTTTTATTTAAATTAGCCTTACCCTATATAATAATACATGTGATATATTTGTTTTATCTTTCCTAATATATATTAAAATAAATACATAACTACTGAAATTAAAAATTTAGTAACCTCTAGCCTACCTTAAATCTTCTCATGGTCTGTCTTTGGCACAAAGTGCTGTGCTTTGGGGAACACTGTGCTAAATGAGAACAGCAAAATGTCTCCCACGATTTTTGGAGAGGACCAGACCAGCAGGGAAAAGTTAATATTATTTATTTGTAATTTAGACTCTACCTGTTTCCAAGTGGATTTAGAGGTGACTTAAAATTAAGACATGCATGCACTAAGACTGTTAAAGTAAAAAAAAATATATAAATATCAGAACATTGCAGAAAGAGGAAGCAAATACACTGTCCCTCCAGGCTAAAATAGTTACCATGTTGAGTATTAAATTTAGCTCTGTGCTTTTTGGAAAGGTCAACATTATATCTAACTTGCTCTTGGGCTTTATGACCTCTGTTGAGCCTTGTTACCTCAGGGAGATACCAATATGGAAAAATACAGTGTTCTTTTTCTATGTTAAGAAACGTCGAAGCTTCCTAGAATTTCTATTGAAAATTCCACATACCCAGCCATCAGTTTCAAACCTGACAGGTTTTGCTAACAGGAAGAGTGGGAGAGCCGGATCTGTCAAGGTGAGCAGCATGCGCAGGAGTCAGTGAGGCTTGAAGAGGGGCTTGCTTGGCAGAGGTGAGAGTGCGTATGAGGTTCAATGTCATGAATCTGTGGGCAGCCATAACTGCTAACTTCTGTGCCATTGACTGTTCCAGTTCTCGATCGCTGCATAACAAACCACCTTAAAATCTAGGGAGATTAATATAATAATGTATTAGTATATCTGTGAGTTGACATGGCTCATCTGGATAGTTCTCCTGGAGGTCTCTCATGTACTTTCAGGAAGTTGTCAGCTAGGGCTGGAGTCATCTGAAAACTCGGCTGGGGTAGATGTCCAAGACGGTGCACTCACATGTCTGTCTGGTGGTTGATGCTAGCCTTCAGCTGAAAGCTTGGCTAGGCTGGGGCACCTACACATGGCTTTGTCGTGTGGCTCCTGCTTCTCATAGCATGAAGACTGGATTCTTGGAGGAAATGTCCTAAGAGCATACATTCCAAAAAGCAGGAAGCACAAGTTTCAAGGTTACTTGAGGGCCATGCTCAGAACTAGCTTCACTTCCGCTATATTTTATTGACTTCGGCAAATAAAATGGCCCACTCAGATTCAAAGGGGTTGGAGAAACAGAATCTTAATGACGGAATGACAAGGTCACAATGAAGGAGAGTGTGTGAAATGGGAAATATTATTGTGACCATCTTTAGACAATCTATATTCTGGAATCAAGGCACACTTAAAGAATACAAACAGGCATTTTGGGGATATTATTTTAGGCATGGCATAAAGTCATTTAGGCACTGAACTCTAAGTTGTAGAGTGACATATAAAGAAATTCATTATGTAATTGTGATGACAGGAAAGAGCTCTAGACTAAAATTCTCCTCCTGGCTCTAAATTTATTAGCTATGTAGCCTTGGGATAGTAACTGGGCCTCATATCTCTGCATCTACAAAACAAGAGGTCAGAGTTGATGATCTGTAATAGCACTTACCATTCTTCATAACTGGGAAACTATGGGCTTAATGCCTATTTGTTGACTGTGGATCAGTGAGAATGATATGGTGAATGAATTGCTCATAAATTAAAAGAACACATTTTGAGCAGGGTTGGCTTTTCTGAAAGTCAATAATTGACATTAAATACTGTAGAGAAAGTTATTGATGGCATTGATTGCTAGATTAGTCTTTTGGCTCTAGAGTCCTAAGAAGACATTTTCTAATGATCTCCTATAGTATACAAAATTTAAGGGCTTTTCTTCCTCTATGTATTTCACTCTAGTATGACCTCTGATAAGTAATCTCTGGTATGCTAACAGATGTGTAAGTTGACGAATTTATTTGCAATCAGAATAATCACCTCTTACTATTGATTTGTAAATCTGTATTGTCATTAATTGAGTTTCTTCAAATAGGAATATGACATATCCAAGTCTATGACTACAGATGGCTACATGTAAATCTCTACTAAATATTAAATGAGATAATGCATATCTGTCACAAGCTAATATATGATAGCTGAATTTAATTGCATGTAAAAGAGTATCAAGCCAATTCATAACCCTGGGCTCTCATGAAAAAATGTGAGTGTCACATAGACACAAGTCTATGTGCTCTACACAGGTGTTAGGGGAGCTTGGACCTGTGGGGAATGAGATACATTCTCTCCAGTGGGCAACGCAAGAAAGGATTGGAAAGCAAATATAAAATGATCAGACATCTTCTGGGTAGAGATTGTGGAGGAGCTGAGCATAGCATATAAGCCTTGCTAGCTTTTTGCATAATGACAAGTTTAAATCAGACCAACTTGCAATTTTATAAACAGCAGCCATTTTCAGGACTTCTAAGATTTCCCAAACAAAACTCCTGAATGTCAGTCTATCTCACTCGAGTATGGATAACTGCCTCCTCTCTGAACACTGCCTCTCATTTATCTTAAGGAAAATGACAGAACAGTTTGTACCATACCCCAAATTCTCTACTTTAACTGTGCTAAAATACGAATATAATTGGACACTATCAACCAAGCATTCATGGGATGACTTTTTTTTTTTTTTTTGAGACAGAGTCTCGCTCTGTTGCCTGGGCTAGAGTGCTGTGGCATCAGTCTAGCTCACAGCAACCTCAAACTCCTGAGCTCAGGCAATCCTCCTGCCTCAGCCTCCTGGGTAGCTGGGACTACAGGCATGTAGCACCGTGCCTGGCTAATTTTTTCTATTTTTACTTGTTTTGGCTAATTTCTTTCTATTTATAGTACAGATGGGTCTTGCTCTTGCTCAGACTGGTCTTGAACTCCTGAGCTCAAGCAATCTTCCCACCTCGGCCTCCCAGAGTGCTAGGATTACAGGCGTGAGCTACCGCGCCCAGCCATGGATGACTATTAAATGCAAGGCACTATATTGGAAGCTATCAAAGCATGTATTTATTCATTCTTCTTTGAAATTTTTGCTTATTCAACAAATATCAAATATTTTTTGAGTGTTCATTCGGAGCCAGGCTCTGTCTTCTGTGAGAGAAGTGATTGGTTGTCTACCTAATAGCTATATATCTCACCCCCTCACACATATACCCTGCCACAGAAGCAGCCTGGTATTATTCTTAAGCCCACCAACTCTGGGAACAGATCACCTGAGTCACAATCCTGGTGTCACTACCGACTAACTGTGTGACCTTATTTAAGTTATTTAACGTCTCTGTAAATTAAAGATAACAGTGATAACTACCTCATATGCTTTTTGTGATGACTAAATGAGTTAATACACATTTCTATAACTCTTTCTATATGTTCTATAATTCTTAGAACAGTGCCTAGCACATTTTAAGTGCTATATAAGTTTAGTATTACCACTTCCGCTACTACAAGGACATTACTACTGCTACACTACTATTATTACTAATACAAACATTACCAACAGGCCCTTGATTTTGTTCAGTATTGCTTGGCTGTATCCTTCTCAAAGTGCTTACCTACTTTGGTTGAAATGAGTCATGCACATTCCATTCCTCTCGCCCATGGTTGTTTTAGAAATGGGCATGTAATGCCATCCAGTCCAGTGAAATGTGAGGGGATGTCTGGAATGGATTTCTGAGAAAGTTTTTCTGACTTTTAAGAAAGCACATAAAGAAGAGATGATTTGTCTGTCTTCTCACCTCTGGAAATTATTGTTAGAGGATATACGCTTAGAGCAACTTGAAGATGTGAGGGGCCATGTAAGGATAAACATCAACATTCTGAGGATGGCAGAGGGAAAAAAAAATGGAAAGAGGATGTTTTTTGAGCCCTTCACTGAGCCCTTGAATTCAATTGACCCTAGAGCATGCACCAGGACTTGTTAGCTAATAAAGATAACAAAGCCCTCATTGTATGTACCATTTTTGCTTGTTTTCTGTTGCTTGCTGTTGAGAGACTCAAGTGAATGAATACATTACTCCTTCCTAATCATAAGGATTCATGATGTCATTGAAATTTCTTTTTTGTTAATATTTAAGCAAATATGAGAAATGCACCCAAGACTTTCTAGTAAGGAAGAATGAAAGACCACCAGCAGAGGATGAATAAGTATGCCATTTACCCTCAGATGTGTGATATTGATTTTAATATATGTAAAAATTATAATTCATGAGTGGATTAACAAAATGTATATGTATACAACAGAGTACTACTCAGCTATGAAGAAGAATGACTTAATACCTTTTGCAACAATTTGGATGGTACTGGAGACCATTATCCTAAGTGAAGTATCTAATGAATGGAGAAACAAACACCACATGTGCTCATTATTAAATTGGAACTAACCAGTGAGCACACATGTGCATAAAGGGTAGTAAAACTCAACAGAAATCAAGCAGAGGGAGCGAGAACTAGAGGATGGATGAAAATCTACCTAACGGGTACAATGAACACTATCAGTGGGATAGGCACACTTTTAACCTTGACTCAATCATCCAAAACACCAAAACCATTTGTACACCCATAATTATTTGAAATAAAAATGAATTACAATAGGCTGAAGTGTAAAATTGTGTGAGGTTGATTTCATTTTTCTGTCTACATAAGAACAATACTCTCTGGGTCACTGTCACTCTCTGCAGAGGCATGCTACCTAAGGGAAAACATGGTCGTGATTTCTTTTCTATAAGAGGTGCAATAGTTGATAAGTGTAATCTATTACTAGGTACCAGTAGCAAAAAATGTTAATTTAAGTCAGAGATTGCCAGGTTTCACAAGAACTAGATAGTTTCCTTGATCTCCTTTTTTGTAGATTCTGACTCAATAGAATAAAATGAAAGTCTGTGAGCTACAGATGAAGAAACATCAATTTAATAATTGTCTTTAGTGTTTGAAAAACATAAAGCCAAAGATATGTGAAAATAGGTTAATGTTCTTAAATTTAAACAAATATCACTTGTTAATAGAAGATAAATATCTCAAAATAAATGCCTATTTAGTGAGATCATAATATATATTTAAATTAATTAATACTATGTGAATAAATTAAAACATTTATTCTGGTTAACATGAGTAAAATTACCTTAATTGAATAGATTTAAGTCATCTCCAATTCAATGACACAAATACTTCACTGATGGGAGTTTGATGTCTTATAGTTCCAACTTGAGAAACCACCTGAATTCACAGAAGCAAGATTGCACAAAGGAAATTGTAACGCTTGCAAAAAGGAAACACCCATAGAATGACAAAATCATTTTTGTCAGATGTAGGCAATGCCATTAGAAGGCCAAGGCACAGTAGACCCATAAAGACATGACCATTTAAAGTTGTTTCCACCAGGTTGTTTCATACCTGGTGGAACTATAAGTCTGAATGATGAGATCACACATTTGTGTCAGTGTTGGGTTCTTATTCCTGGATTCTTATCCTCTGTTATGTTGATAATTTACCTACTTAAGCTGGCTTTCTATTTTCCTTACAGAAAGAGGAGTTTTCAGCAGTTCAACAGAAAACTTTTACCAGGGAAAGATGATATTTTATGTAATGATTTCCCTGCATTTAATTCTGTACATATTGTTTTGTTTTTGAAACATGTCTGGCACTTAAGGCTTTTACAACCTGTGTTGTTTCAAATCCATAGCAAAGCAATTTTAAGCATTTGGAGTAGTGTCCTCTTATGCCTGCTATTTCTTTCTCTAGCCAGATGGGCCCATCAGACACTATTAGCCCTATCTATAGATGTTTAGATATAAACCACTGCCTCCAATGGACTAGTAAAACTACTCCACTCTGCTAATTTCCTAAAAGTAAAACATCAACAGTCTATCATGCACCATGATAGATGAAGCCCATTAGATAAGGCAAAAGTTCATTTCATTGGTTGAAAAATAATTAATCTTTAAGAAGGTGATTAGCCTTATTTTTTCCCTCATATTTGGAAGGATCTCTTATCTTGAACCATGGAATAAGCATTAGGAGATAGCTGAGAGCTAGAACCACGGAGGCTTGAGAGGGTATGATGGTAACTTTGGGGTTTGTGTCCTAAACCAATTCTCTAACTTTAAAAGTGACAAGAAGAGTAAAAGGGTCTAAGGTGTGTTCTGAATTTCTTGTAGGAATATCTGCACAAAGTCAGTTTCTGCTTGACAATGTGGCAATTTTAGCAACTTCTTGAGACATTTCTATCTGTACCATCAGGTTTTGGTAATCGAGTTAAAAGCCTCTCCAGGCCAGAAGAATGTCAATTAAGGGAAAGGAGAGGAGAGGAGAGGAGAGGAGAGGAGAGGAGAGGAGAGGAGAGGAGAGGAGAGGAGAGGAGAGGAGAGGAGAGGAGAGGAGAGGAGAGGAGAGGAGAGGAGAGGAGAGGAGAGGAGAGGAGAGGAGAGGAGAGGAGAGGAGAGGAGAGGAGAGGAGAGGAGAGGAGAGGAGAGGAGAGGAGAGATCGATCTCCACTTTTTAGACTGTATTATTTTCTTTTGGAAACAAAAATTTCTGTTTACCAATAATAAAAGTGTAATGGTAAAGTTCAAATATGTTCATATCAACTTCAATTTCTGGCAGTCATCAAGGAAGAAACACAATAGGGCCCATTATAATTATAAAACAAAAACAAACAAAAAACCAATTCTTCCAACCATTTCTGATACAGAATAGTTTGAAGATATAGGTATTGGCAGAGTCCAAAAGTCAAAATGTAACTAAAATGTAACTATTCTTCATATATTGTTTGATATTTTATCAGTGGTAATGAATGAAACCTTTTTACCTACATATAGAACATAAGTAAATTATAGTGCAGGTCTTGGGACATAGCATAATACTATTTTGTGTTTAGAAAGCTGGATTCAGATTTTTATGCTTCTACTTACTAGCTATATAACTTTGGGAAACATTTAATTTCTCTGACTTTATCTTTTTTCTGAACAATGGAGCTAATAACTACCTCATAAGGTTGTTTGAGTAATTAAAATGGATAATGTAAAGAATGTGCTAACTCATACTATGTTTCCCCAAAAATAATACCTACCCATAAAATAAGCCCTAGCAGGATTTCTAAGCATTTGTGCAATATAAGCCCTACCCCAAAAATAAGGCCTAGTGATAGGTGTGGCTATGCAGCGTATCTGCACAACCCATGCATTTCCTCATGGAGCAGTAAAGAAGATGAGCAGCCCTTCTCCTCTGCCCCATGAGAGCTCTATTGCTTGACATGAGAGATTAGGGCCAATGGTTCTAAAGGAAATAGAGTCGCAAGAAATTCAGGATGGAATTCGGGGTTTGGAGAGTTATAATGATGTTCCAGAAAAAGACAACTTACCTATATTTGAATAAATGTAGATTGTTGTACCGTACTTAAAAAAAATAACACATCCCCTGAAAATAAGCCCAAGGGTGTATTCTTGAGGAAAAATTAATATAAGACCCTGTCTTATTTTGGGGGAAACACAGTTGTTGATGCTCTCTTACAATTCTCATATACCTGCATTTTCCTCTTACTTTCCTATTTTAATACAGAAATCTGAATATTATGGTTCAAACCATATTCCCTGAAACATAAAATTACAAAAAGCTAAATCAAGACTACCACAAGCCTAAAAATTAGAAATTTGGTAATTGTTCCTTCTTCTGCCATAACCATTCAGTTATCACATTATACCAAGCTTTTTTGATATCCTACATGTCTATGACTACGATTTCTATCCCAACACTTAGGACTTCCAGTAACAAATGCACTAGAAACAACAATGCTAATTTTAATGTTAAACCAAGGCAGTAGCACAAAGCCAGAATTCCTACCCCTTTATTTCCTGAAAATTGTGCTTTGTAGCATCCTAAAATGTCAGCGTATAGGTAGTTGCCTATCCATCTAAATAAGACTAACTTTAAACCTGTATACATGTAAACAACTAAATTTGTCTTTAGATCTAATTCTGCATGATCTTGTTCTGATAGGCTGAAACCAGATGAAAAAATGATAAAGAGGGTTGAGCATAGATTTGTGGATGGCTATTGTACCTTGGGGGTGCTGGGATGCAGGTTGCTTATACATTAAGAAAGGAATTCACCTGAAACAGTGTGCAAATGAATTGGTCAAAAATTCTAGAATCATAAGATTTCAAGCCCAATAGTTCTTATTTATTTATTTACACACCCAAAATTGTAGACATTTCTTTGTTACTTCTGAAATAAATAAGGAAATAAGCAGAAAGATGAAAAGGACTTCTAGAATCTTTCTGTACCTTTCTGAGCTCACTAGTTTAAATAGCCTAGCCCTCTCATCTGTAGATTAGACATCTGTTTGCAGAAGTTGCATCTATCTCCTGAGGTTTAGCTAAAAATTTTAAGAGTTTCCATGGAGGCTTTTGACTTTGCCTACCGCCCTTTGGTTTTGTTACTGATTTTGTTATCTGAAGTTTCAAAGATAAAATTGAAAGACATGTTTCTAGAGCTTTTGATCTTGGAATTCCAACAAAATATTAGTAAATTGCTTAATCATTCCTGGGGAATAGTAACAGAACTGATGTAGTCACCATGAGTAGAATCATTTAATGACAAAATATTGTAGATGCTAAGAAAATTTAAGAAATCTCATCTTGAAGTGGTATCTTCATGATGACAACATTATCAAAACATGAACTGTTTTGTTTTGCTGATATATGCATGTGTGTGTGTACAGATGAGTTTTACTAGGAAGAAAGTGGAGGTGGTAGATGATATGTGAGAAGAGAGTCTGCTTACTAAGGGGTCATACCTTGTACCAAATGACCAGTCTACCTGATCCTCCCTGTCTACTCCTCATATTCCAACTTAGCTGTTGCCATTATAGACATAGCTCAAGATAATAATATAAGTTTCCATTGGTCTTCCACTGTGATGTATTTAAAATTCATTTTCCCAGATCCCGTTTTATAGCCCAAATGAAGATAAACATACATATATACATACATACATAAAAAGAAGGAAGGAAAGAAGGAAGGAAGGAAGGAAGGAAGGAAGGAAGGAAGGAAGGAAGGAAGGAAGGAAGGAAGGAAGGAAGGAAGGAAGGAAGGAAGGTAGTTCTACTGCTGTTTTGAAAGACAAATAAAATTAAATGAAAAGAAATTATTAAAATAATATTTTTCTAGAATAAACCTATAATGCAGGGGAATTTGAGTCAGCGCAGCTATACTAACCTGAATGCCACTGTGCTGGCCTATCAATTACACACATATGGCCCCCCAGCCCACCTGCTGTTTGCTGACCCTGAGCAGGAGACACATATGTGCCACAACTGGTAGGCAGATCAGAGCTGAAGGCAGAGCCTGATCAGATTTTGTTATAGGGAAGTGTTTCCTGAGGCATATTTACCTCTCCGGCACACATCAAGTCTTTACATTTTATAAGGCAAAATTTGAAATTTCCTGGAACACTCAGACGTGAGACCTGAAGACAATGAAAGTTATTCACTACTTTTGGCATGAATCAATCTGTTCCTGGAAGAATCTTAAACTGTCATTGACCCTAAAACATTTTCCACTTAAAAACACATATATCTATGTAAGTCAATGTTTCTTTTTGTACTTCTGTATTCTATCCCAAACTCAGCCACAAAAGTTAAACTTTTGGCAAAAAATGGTTTAGGTTCAGCAAAATACCAAATAGGATTTGACAACAATTATTTTATATTTTACACCTCTGCCTAATCTTAGCAAAACACAACTCATGTGTTTCTAATTCATTGATATTTAATGAGGTGAAATATTTTGTCAGTGGTCTGCTGTTCAAAAATGTCTTGAATAGGTTCCTTTTCTCCTTGTCTTCCATGTCACTACTGATCTGAACCTAAAAACCTTATTTTCTAACTAGTGAAGCTCAAATAGGAAGATATTTCTTTTGGTTTAAAACCTGGTAAAATGTGCACCCCAGTTTCTCACTTTTTTATCGAAGTATTTATGACCTAGTCGTTTGAATCAAAAATCTTACTAAATTATGTCATTTTCTTTTGATGTTAAAACAGATAAAAAGAACCCTGAATATAGAAAAGCACGTCCCAGTTCGTGTCATAATAAAGATGAACTAACCGCCACAATGCTCTTTTCTCTATTTGACTCTACTTTAGATAATTTAGTGTAGATTAACACAGTCTCTCTTTCTGTAAGGAGTGTCCAAACCAAGATGTGTCTTCTCCCATATTAAATAGTGATACATCTGTCTTAACATGTAAGAGCTGGCTTTTCCTGACCACCCCTCTCACCACAATCATACACATCCGGTCCCTATTTCCTATTTATGATTTTCTTTAGAAAATAATTAAACACATCTATTGCAATTCTGGAAACCAAAAAAGATGCAAATTATGATGAAAGTCAGACATATTGATGACAGTCTTCAGCCTGATACACTTAAAAATACTGTGCTGTTTCACAAATATTGTACAGTTTCACAAAGGAAATGTCATGAAATGAAAAACCCATAAAACCACAATGAGTAAGATGTGCAACGTTTGGGGCATGGACATGCTTGAAGCTCTTACTCAAGGGGGAAGGGGGCATGGGCAATATAAGTAACCTTAACCCTTGTACCCCCATAATACGCTAAAATAAAAAAAAAATTAAAAAAAAAAAAAGAGTTATATGACCACAGACCTACAGAGTTGGCATGCTCAACCTTGGTAACAGAGACTGTTTTCCAGGGAAGTAGTTTACCTAACCTCAATCTTTATGTTTTATGGACTGAACCCATGTCAGAAAAAAATTTCTCTATAAACTGAATTTCTCATATTGTTTCTTTAATCTATTTTACCTCATCAGATCACCTCTAAACATTCAGTCAACTGGGTTCCAAGCTCTCCTATGGTAACATGTTGTGTACCTGATAAATGTCAAAGAGCCCAGGAAGGGTGTGATGAAATTGACTAGAGAGTAGAGCACAGCTTATTGGGTAATTATACAGATATTAGAGCCAGGTGGCCAGGGTTTAAACCTCACTCTGCTATTTACTACATACTCTCCTTAGGTATGTTGCTTAACCTCTCTGTGCCTCAATATACCTCAAATAAAAGGGAGATTACAAATAGTAATTATTAATACTTTATGCAGCTGTTATAGAATTAGATAAGCTAATACCTGTAATGTAAATAGACCCTCCCCCCTTACAACCAGCTCATTCATTTCTATCTCTACGTCTTTCCAGAGCCCACTGCCTGCTTCTTTGTCAATACTTGCCCAGCTAAATCTTCAAAACCAGGCTAGCTATCTTACTCCTGGAAGAGCTCCAAGATTAATTCAATTTAATGCCAATTTCTTCTACTCAATCTTACCGCAGGACTCCAGTAGTGATTATGCTATTTTTATGGGGATTTATGGTTTTGAAGTTTTTTCATCATTTTATATGTCTGATTTCTATCTCTATAATTAGAAAGCCAGCTCTTGAGAGCAGAACTATTTTGTATTTCTATTGTTTCTTGCTCTACTCTATATCTCCTTATCTTTACCATATATACTTCAACGTTCAGAATAATTTCCTTAGTTCATTCATTTAACTAAGAAGTAAAATATCAACAAAAAAAATTTTAATTTAAAATTAAAAGTTTTTTCTTAATACATAATCATCATACATATTTATGCCGTATTTGTGATATTTTGATACAAGTATACAATGTAAAATGATCAAATCAGGGTAAAACCTCAAATATTTGTCCTTTATGTTGGGGACATTCCAAATCTTCTCTTCTAGCTATTTTGAAATATACAATAAATTATTGCCAACTATAGTCACCTTATTATGCTATCAAACAGTAGACCTTATTTCTTCTAACTGTATTTTTGTACCTATTAACCAATACCTGTTCATCTCCTGCTCCCACTACTCTTCCCAGCCTCTGGTAACCACCATTCTATTCACTACTACATGAGATCAATTTTTTTAGCTCCCTCATATGAGTGAGAACATGTAATATTTGTCTTTCTGGATACATATAACATAAAATTTACTATCTTAGCCATTTTTCATCATATAGTTCAGTAGTGTTAAGTATATTCACCTTGTGTAACTCATCTCCATTTACCAAAATTGAAACTTGATGTCCACTAACAATTTCCCATTTCTTCCTTCCCCCAACCCCTGGCAACCCCCATTTTACTTTCTGTCTCTATAAGTTTAACTACTCTAGATACCTCATATAAATAGAATCATATAGTATTTGTATTTTTGTGACTAGCTTATTTTACTTAGTATAATGTCCTCATGGTTTATCCATGTTGTAGCATGTGTTGGAAAATCCTTCCTTTCTAAGGCTGAATAATATTCCAATTGTACACATATACAGCATTTTGCTAATCCATTTACCCACTGATAGACACTTGGGTTGTTTCCACATTTTGGCTATTGTGAATAATGCTGCAATGAATATCGGAGTACAAATATATCTTTGGGACTCTGCTTTCAATCTCTTGAATTAAATACCTGGAAATGAAATTGCTACGAAAAAGTTTTGATATCTAATGAATATAGATATTTTCACTGCTGTTGAAGAAATGATGGATACTTCATTCATTCCATAAGTAGTTATTGAATGCTATGCGTTGTGCTAGGCACTGAGGATGTAAAGATCAATAAGATGTGGTTGTTATCCTCAGGAAGCTCACTCATAGGATTTCAACTTCATGTTGTACAAACAGTAGTTAAAGTGCATGTGAGTCCCAAGAGAACGCAGCAAAGGTTTCATAGAAAAGATGACCTTTGAGCTGGTTCTCAAGTCATAAGGAAAGGCAACCTAGGGAAAAGAAACAACCAGTACAAAGACGCAAGTGATGGAACAGCACAGCATGTTGGGGGAATGACGAAAGTTGGCATGGCTATAACATACGCTGCCAGGCAGGAACTAGGTTGAGGCCAGATTTAAATGTGACTGTGAAGGACACTGAATGACAAAATAAGAGGTAAAATTTAACTTCCAGATAAAGTCATTCAAGAGGGGTCTGTTAGGAAAAAGTGCTAATGTGAATTAAGATTAAGAGTGGATAGTAGGGAAGATGGGTGCCAGAGACAACAGACAAGGGGCCACTGAAAAAGTGTAGGCAAGAGATAATGAGGGCCATCTTTTCGTTTAGTTATTTTTGGTAAAAACGAGTAATGAAAAAGGTGCGGAGGCAGAAAAACAGAGACTAAACCCTTGCTTTTCCCTTATTAGCTGTCACTTAACCTCTCTGAGCTGTGGGATCCTATCTATAAAATATGAACAACAATACCCAGAGGATTATGAAGATTGAGCAAAGTGATGCATATGAATGTGCTTTGTAAACTGCCACATTCTGTGCAAATGTAAAGTGATATCAATATTATAGCTATGTACTCATCATCCTGATAATTTATTCAAAACACAGTGCATTATTTTAAATGTATTTCCCAACTTACAAGTTATCCTATTTTCACTAATAACACAAGGTTGAATAAATCAAACCTCATTAAATAGAAGTCAATTCTTTCCAGTCCCTTGCATTTAAAATTAATGATGTAAAATGGTGAGGTAGAAAAGAAAATGGAGCTGACTAATCATTTCTTATCTACTTGGATTCATTTTTGCCCGTGTTTCCTCCAAGTTACATGACCTTTACTATCAGTAAGGACTATCAGCAAGGACTACAAGTTCTAAAAAAGTTCTTCTTGTATAACCTTTCAGTTTTTCTCAGCCACACACACACACACTCACAGAAATGGAAATATAGAACATTTGTCAAGATGATTTGATATTGTGCAGATGGGCATTATATAAATGTGGATACTGTTGGGATATTTAAAGTACTGTGGATGAAAAGGAGGACATTTTAGTTTTGAACTGACATCGACTCTAGACACAATGATGATAATAGGAGTTAGCAAGGCTGTCCATTTATTCCATGCGTTATTAGCCCTGAGTTGTACATTTCCCAGCTACACCATGAGAGGAAGGCATGGCAGCCCTTAAAGGTGTTTTTTCCCCCTGAGAAGAGACAGAAAGAAAATAGCAATTATTTTTGAATTTAGAATAAATTTGCTAAGAATTTGACTTGGAAAAGTAAAAATGGAATTGTGAATACTCTTCCTCTCACGTGTAAGGAATCAGGAGGATAATTGTTAGAATGATTTGGAGGGAAATTTTTAACTAAGCAAAAGAGTTACATGTCAGTCAGAAAGTAAGTAATAGGTTGTTTGCCTGGACTAGGTCATGTGTCAATATTTCTGGCACATATAGTTTGAGTAAGACAGTAATCCTTGATATATAGAGTAAATTGCTTAGCATTTCAAATATCCCTTCAAATTGGGGGAGTAGGTGGGGATGAAGCTTAAAAGGTGGCATGTTATACCTTGTATTCAGATATGGCTACAGTGTGTAGTTACCTGTTTAGCATTAGAATCCTGCATGGATTTCTTTTCCTGGCTCTGTCCCTGATGTAGTAGAGCTGCCACCTAGGATGCCATCTACTCCAAATGAAAAATTATCCTTCTTTTTGGTTTCCCTTGCCATAACAGTATAATATTTTTCTTTCAAATGCTGTAAATCAATGATCAATTTTTACCTCCAAATAGTAATTGGTATTTTATTTATAATTTTTACCCTCATTATTTCCAGAATGGATCTGAGTCAGAATTACAGTAACTTTTTAATGCACATCTGAGTATTTGTACATATTCTGATTGCTTTTTCTTACAGTATCTCTAACTAGCTATAATGATATTTCCTTCCTCTCTCCATTGTGCAACTCTTTGCCCATGTCAAGTTGGTTTCTATGGTTAGAAGAGACTAACAACAGTGATGTAAATATCTTCTCTATCAAAAAATGACATTTGATGGACTAAATCCCAGTAAACTACTTCAAACATTTTTTCCCAAAGTTATAAATTAAAAATTAGGCAGACCATTACAAGCCAGTACAGGTGTGCTATTCAAGCTCAAGCAAAACCCAAAGCTCAGGTGCAGTGAGCAGGTATGGGAGTGATAAATAAAAGACTGTGCATAAGAGCTTCTACTATAGTCAACAAGACATCTTAAACAACAACTTTACACTAAGACATACCAAGATAGATAGATAGATAGATAGATAGATAGATAGATAGATAGATAGATACTGAGAGACATGAATAGATAGGTGAATGAATGGGTAAGTGATGTCAGGCACTTAGATGTGAATCAGTAGAAGGGGAAAGAAAAAAGTGTATTTTCTTTAAGTCATGTCATGCTTCTAACAGTTTTGAATACCTTAATTCGTTTCTTTATAATTTTCTATAGCAGATAAAATTACCTGGGTGATATACAGAAAAATAAGAAAGAGCCTTCATGGATACATTTTGCTTTGCTTTAAAGGGGCCATATAATCATCATAATAATATTCCCCTATAGGCTTCTGTGAGGCAGGTTCCCTTTGCCCTGGATACTAACCTGTGTGAGTCCAGTCACACAGAACACCCACATACATATCAAACTACATGAAGTAGGTTTATTTCTTACAGATAGGCAACAAGGGACAAGAGAAGCCTAGGATCCAGGGTGAGCTTGTCCCCCAAGGATCAGGAAAGATTCTCAGGGCAAAGGGAGTCTTGTCTGCAGGTTCCCCACTTGCATCACAGCTGAGGGACCTTGGAAAGCAGACCACCTGGGTTTTATACCCTGGGCCAACATGATTCACTGGGCTAAATGGTTGAAAAGGACACTGCCTGCCTCTTGGCACGGGGAGGAGGGACACTAGTACAGAGCCTGGGCTGTTCTGGTCAGTCTCTCCCTATCTCAGGACATTACAACTCAACACATTCTACAGTTACCCTGAGAACTACAAGCAAAAGAGAGGGGAAAATTGGGTCAGTCCAAGGCCACCCACAGAACTGTCCTACAGCTCCTATTTCTTAAATGGAGATGCAAAGAAGACCACAGGTGCACCACCATTCAAGTAAGATGTTTGGTCACCTATAGGGAGGAGACTGCCTCCCAGGCTGGTGGGAAAGCACATGCTTTTGTCATTTTTGGTTGCCTAGCCTCCATCCCTGCTTGACTCCCCCTTTTAGGGGAGGACCCCATCCTCCCATGTGCAGTCGTGGGAATTGGTACCCACCACCTTTGGTAGGAGGTGAGAGGTGCAGACCATCCTCTCCCTGCCTCCGTACAGTCAAGGAGTGGCACCTGATTCAGCAGATCAGGCACATGGAAGGTGAGTTTGTGGTATTCAATGAGGAGGACCAGCCCCTTCCTGCTGCAGACTCTTTGCCTCAGTTCCTGGTTCCCAGACCTCCAGAGTTCCTCTGTTCTTGCTTGCTTTTCCAGCCATACCCTCCAGACTCCCACTGACTTGCTAGCCCATTTATCTTTCTGGGAAGGAATTTGAGCCAAATTCCCTTTGGGCTCAAAATAAACAGAGTCAGTTTCTGATGCTTGAAGCCACAAGACCTGACTGATATAGTAAAGTCAACACACTTGAATCTCATTTGTAGCGGTGTTTGGCTACTCAACTCCCTTATCCTAAGAGCAGTGTGAACTCACCTGGGGAGCATTCTCTGTGGCACTGGGTGAGTGACCTTTACTCTATGGAGATCCATTAGATTTGATAACTAGGAGACAAGCACGAGGGGGTCTCAGATATAACATGGGCTCAGTGCTGCAGGAAATGCTAAAATATAAGATAGATCCCACTGTTAACCCAGTGGATAGAATGACCCACTGTTATCCTCACCACTAGGACAGGACAGACATATAGATGATCTTCAAATTTTAGGATGTATAAAAATCATTTTGGGGCCGGGCGCTGTGGCTCACGCCTGTAATCCTAGCTCTTGGGAGGCCGAGGCGGGCGGATTGCTCAAGGTCAGGAGTTCAAAACCAGCCTGAGCAAGAGCGAGACCCCGTCTCTACTATAAATACAAAGAAATTAATTGGCCAACTGATATATATATAAAAAAAAAAATTAGCCGGGCATGGTGGCGCATGCCTGTAGTCCCAGCTACCCAGGAGGCTGAGGCAGAAGGATCACTCGAGCCCAGGAGTTTGAGGTTGCTGTGAGCTAGGCTGACGCCACGGCACTCACTCTAGCCTGGGCAACAAAGCGAGACTCTGTCTAAAAAAAAAAAAAAAAAAATCATTTTGGAAGCTTTCTTTAAAATGCAGCATCCTGATCTTCCTTTCAGAAATACTAATCTAAGTGGTATGATTTGAGTTCCACTTGACTCAAAGAATCTTCCTTTTTCACTTTCCAAGTTTCTTAAAATTGCTATCAGACTTCTTTTTTTTTTTTTGAAGAGAGGGATAAATATTGTCTATAAAAGGACTCTATTGCCTAGGAAATAAAACAAATCAATATACATGTAACAAATGTAACAAATCAATGTAACAAATCAACAAACCAACAGTACAGTATTATATAAAAAGTGCACTTAGCCTGCTAGGATTCAATTATGTAGGCTTAGAAAAAGAAAAGAAAATAAGTGGAAAGAAAAACTATTAACAATATAAGCAGTTCTGAGTTCTATAGAAGAGGACACCTGCCCTTGGTCAGCCTCAGTTTCCTTGCACCTCTTAAAGTGACCATTTCCCTAAGCTGCAGGTGATTCTAGTGTCCATAGAGATGTACATTTCCAACAACATGCACCCAAAACATGAATCAATTCCTTTATCAGGTGTAACCAAACAGCAGCAACCTGTTCCAAGCTGACAGAAAAAATACCACATTATATTTATCAAGAGACCTTCTTAAGAGTCTTTCAAGGTAATTTTGTTAGCAGTGAGTTTCAGGTATATACTAGCCCAAAGGGGAACTTGATCCCTAACTTAGAAAACTCTGCTCCAGAAACATCTGCATTCAGAAAGGCTGTGTAGTGTTAATGTATAACAGGACTCAAATGTCTCCACTCTGGAGCCAGATCGAGTAAATTCAAATTCTGGCTGTGACATTCATTAACTACTGTGACTTTGGGAATGTTGCTTATTCCTCCATGCCTCAGCTTCCTCACCTGCAAAATAATAGTTTCTCCTTCATAAGGAGGGACTCTAGGTTTCTGAGTGTTAAAACCACTTATGAAACTTGATGTGGGTAAAGGATGGAATCCCTTCCCTTCTTTCTTTCATCTCCAAAGCCAGAATCCTGTGATATTAATATTTAGCATATTTGACTAATGTTGCTGTGTCAAAATTCAAGAAATGCTAGAAAAAATATCTGCCTTGCTTTCATTTGGCTACCACTGTGGCTGAAAGCGGTACCACAGTCCCAAGATTCCACACGTGGGCTGAAAATTCCAGCCAAGTCTTTTAGTTACCCAATTATCATAGGAGCCATGAGTTGGGTTAAAACAGAAAGCATTTCCTGACCACCAGCCTAGGCCAGGTGCTCTAGTCATACACTCCAAAGGCATCTTGTAATTATTCTTCGCAATATTTATCACAGTGTAATTTAAATAATGATTTAGTGTCTGTTGCCCTTCTGTCCCTGCCATTATCCAGTGTCTACATCCCAGGATATAAACTCCATGAGGATTTATCCAGACCTGTATTCCCAGTGTTTAGCATAGTGCTTTGGGAAAAACAGGCACTCAATAAATATTTACTGAATGAATGAATGTGTGAATGGCAATCCTAATACAGCTACAGATTTGAGATATTTTCTATTTTTTTATTATTTCAAGAAAATATGAAAGTACAAACATTTTGGTTATTGATATCTTTGCCTCTCCCTAGCAAGGGTTAGAGGTATGCCCTTCCCCTCCACAATGCTTACCACATCCCTCAGATGTGGGTCCACCCTCACAACCCCCAAATCTCTGGTGGACACCACCACCATTTGAGAGTGGAGGCTATGAGTAGTGAATGGGACCAATATCCATTTCTATATCTTCAGTTTTTAAAATCAATTATTTGCTTTACCATACTAAGTGTTCACTCAATTCATCTGGATTTAACAAACACTTCTTGAGTACTACCACGTGCTACAGTGCTCAGGATACAGAGAGGCTCTTAGGGTTCACACTTCTTCTCCACATCCTCTTTCCCCATCCAAACACATAGGTAGAAAAACTTTATATTATTCTTTCATTAAACAAGCATTTGTTGAGTTATTGCTGTATATTCTGTTAAATATCTCTAGCTCTATGTTTGTTTGTGCCTTCTTTTCATGGTATATACAGGGACACTTTCTCTCTTTGTTATGTGTCACGTGACTTTGACTATGGATAACTGTTTGTTTGCTGTATGGGTACAAATGGGTCCTTCTGGGTGAGTCACCTTTGTCTGCAGTAATGATACCTTCTTGTTGTGTATAGACCAGGCAATATTGCAGTTAAAAATCTTAAAATATTAGTTATTCATATTTAGTTCTTACCTTCCCAAGTTCTTTGCAAATCCAGTCCCTCCCCCCACTCAGGAAAGCACTCTTCAAGGATCACATCATTTCCATCTGTGACTCTGCTATCTCAACATTTAACTTGCAAGGTGGCCAGGGCAGGGTAACAGAAACAATGGAATGCTCATACTATTCTTTCACTCTTTGGCCCAGAGTGACATTACACTTATGGTCCACATATCAGAAAAAGTCACATGGTGTTACCTAACTAACTGCAACGGATCCAGGAAGGAGCAGAGAACCAGATATGGCTAAGTGCTAAGTCTCTACCACACTGTTTTATTACCTTTTTGTCAGGAGCAATTCCAATCAGTGGATTAAACTGTGAGATAACCATAGACCACTAAAGCTGGACTAGATATTAGAGAGCATCTTCCATTATCCTATTTTACACCAGAAGAGACTGAGGCTAAAAGGACACCCACGGTTTCAGAACTAGTTAGAGGTAATACAGTAACAAGAGATTAGGTGTCCAGAATCCTCAGCCAGTGAGAATAATGGTGGCATGATGATGCCACTCACAACACAGTCCGTAGTCATTCCACGTGACCTCCTCAGCAGTAGGAGGCAGCAGAATCAAATAAAAACAGAGCCTTTATGGGGTCAACCAGAGCCAAGCGTTTCATATCAGTTGATTAAATGGAGTAAGAGGCTTCTATCTAATTTCAGAAGAAATTCTAGTTCCTTGAGCTTTCTATTTTCAATGCAGTATATTATTTGCAATGAGAAATTCAGTAGGCAGGAACTGAATTTTGTTGAGCCCTGAGGCCTGTATTTTAAATTTTTATTAAGTATGTATGTTGCCCTCCCACATCAAGCACAGATAGTTAAATCCTGGTTTGGAAAATTTGCTGGCATTTGTTGGGCATATATGAACTGAATTGTATCCTGTAGCATAGTGAGTTTGATTTATATAGGTTATTCTCCTCTATTTATAATTTTTAGTGATGTTGAAAACAGGTTTAAAATTTAGCAGTTTAATTTCCCATACTGAAAACATATCTGGTAGAGGGGAAGTTTTTAAAGAGAAAATTCTTTAAAATTGCCTGACTTGGGGTTCATTTCATAGGAGGCTAAAACATACAGAATTTTTTTTTCTTTCTTCTTTCTCCATAGTGCCTTCTTTTCATGTTTCTATATCAAATATGCTTCTCTACCCAAGGGCTCTTTGCAAACTGACATCAGAGGTGACAGAAGGTGATAGTGGCAACTATCTTCTTGACAGGAGATAAGATCTCTCGGGCTTGACATCAGCCAAACCCCAAAGTACTCCTGAGGTGTGTGTACACTCAAATGTGCTTATAGAGCCTTCTAGAGATACAACGGCCAGAAGCATATCTTTAGGCCATTTCAAGTGACACTCAGCAACCACCTCTGGACATTTCCTAGCAAACTTCCTTCTGTCCTCAGGAGCTCCCTCAGCCAGCCTCTCCCACCCTACCTGGCAGCCTGAATAGCTCCGACACCATTCCATTTTCTCTAAGTCACCCCCACATTAGTAATAAATAAATAAAATAATTAAAAGATGAAGAAGAAAAATAAATTAACATTAGGATTAGATCTCAGCTTCTTCCTCCTTTAAATTCTGCTTCTTTAGCCTAGTACCCTCCAGCTGTGCATAGAGATCAGTGACTTTTTCAGATCCAATGCCAACATCAGTCTGCAAATTGGCTGGCAAGCAGTGCCAAGAGACCAAGCAATTGGCGGGTGACTTCTGATGAATGTATACTCCCCCCTCCCTTCTCTGTAAACCAATTAGCTTCTTGAGCTGGCATGACTCTCACCAGTCCGAGCCAATGCCCAAAGTGGGCATTCTGGCATGCAACTCAATATGCTCCTGCTTAGCAAAAGGACAGCTACAAATAGACTTTTATCACAATGTTATGTGAATTAATTGAGAGTAGAACAGGTACAATTTATCAGAGTAACTAGATCACATTTAAGAGACTCTTCTCTTCACTTAGAGCCCACAGATGCACAGCATTTGTCTGTGAAACACCATATTCATCCTTGATAACATTTACCTATTATCAGGTACTAAATTACTAGAACCTTGGTCCAGCCATTGGACCTCCCTCTGCTCCATCATTCTGAGCTACAGAATGAGGACCCTAATGTACTTGTGTTTCTTTCTCACATGATATAAGAGTGACACATAGTTCTAAAAGTGCTTTTAACAATTATAAAATAATATACAATAATTATAAGCTCACTCACATCTGAAACTAATTTGGAATATTACTGCATCAGTTAGGATTATGTTTGGCTGTCTGTGACAGAAAACTTAAAACAACAGGCACTTATACATGAAATAGGTTCATATTTGTCCAATACAGTCTCAAGAAATGAAGTCCAGTAATAGGAAGTTTCCTCCTGCAAGGCATCCAGATTTCTTCCAGTCCGACATCCCTGTGGCAGGGCTCACATCCTCCTTGACCAAGATGGCCCCTGGCCCTATAGTCCTCACATCTGTATTTCTGATACCAGTAAAAAAAAAAAAAAAAGAATAAAAAGAAAGAAGGGACAAAGGATATATGCCACCTAGCTTTTAAGGTAATGTCCTAAAAACTGCCATGCAACATTTCCACTTACATATCACTGACCAAAAGTTACTTAAATGTTACACTTAGTAGCAAGGAAGGGTAGAAATGTACCTTCCAGATATCCATGTGTCCAACTAAAACACCAAAGGAGTATGAGTTTTAGGATTGGCAACCAGCAGTTTCTGCTTCACCTAATATTAACATACACCTAACTAATGATCCAGCAGTCTATATGTAGTTAGTCATATGCTTTAAAGAAACTCTTTCACATGGCTGGACAGAAAAACGTAAAGAGGTTTTCACTGCAGTGCTGTTTAAAAGAATAAAACTGTCTATAAGTAGGAGAATGAATAATTAAACTGTGGTTTATTCTTACTATAAAACATAGTACATCAGCATACATGAGTTAAAATAATTAATTTCATTTACATAAGTCAACCTGGGTACACCTCAAGCAACTTTGAATGGAAAACAGCAAGTTACAAAAATACATATGAAATATGACATTGTTTATGAAATTTTTAAAAATACATAGAGCAATACTATCTTTATGGATACAGTTATATAGGGAGAAAATGTTTAAAATATGTCTGGATGACAGATCACATGTACAATAGTGGTCCCATAAGATTATAATACCACATTTTTGCTAACCTCTTCTATGTTTAGGTATGTTTAGTTCTACAAAACTTACCATTGTGTTACGCTTGCCTGCAGTATTCAGTACAGTAGCATGCTGAATAGGTTTGTGGCCTAGGATCAACAGGCTATATCGTATAGGTATAGGTATGTAGTAGGCTATGCCATCTAGGTTTGTGTAAGTATACTCTATGATGCTCGCACAAGGACAAAATTGCTTACCCATGCATTTCTCAGAATGTATCCCCATTGTTAAGAAATACATGACTATAATTATAGAAAATTAGGCAAAATACAGGGTGGTCTTATTGGCTGTCATTGCAATTTCTTATTGCATTGCTTCTGGAGCAATGAGGGCAGATATCAGCTGAATAAACAGAACAAACAGTGAAGATCCACCCAAAAGAGTGGTATATGTATACTGACTTGCAAATGCCATTTGCAAGGAACTTTGAGACAACTTCCATCTTTCGGAAGCTTTTCTGAACAAAAGGAAATGAGCAACAGCAGGATCTGGTTCTGACCCTTCACTCAAACATCATCTCCTGCCACTCATGACTTCATTTTCCAACTTTGGTGATGCTGATTGTCTTTTTGAGGCCTCAGTTATTCCAAAATCATTGTCATCTTAGGGCTTTAAACTTGATATGTTCTTCTGTCTAGTGTACTTTCCCCCTGGTGGCCTCTTTCTCTACGTTCAGGGCTCAATTTAAAAGACAGCTTCTCAGGAAGGTCACCCAGGATCACCCTAGCTAAATTGATCCCCCAACTTTTACCCTATCACTCTCTATTGAATTACCATGTTTTTATTTTTTACTTTTCTTCACATTATTGCTATAAGATTATTCTAATAATTTGTTTATATTGCCTTCTTCCACAAAACATGAGCTCCATGTGGGGAAGTATTAATACTTCATCCATTTTGTTTACTGCTGTATTGGCAGGATCTACAACAGTACTTGGTACTACTGGCTTTCAGTGAGTAGTTGTTGAATGAATAAGTAATGTCAGCAAATGTTACGACCTTTAAAAGCTGGGGAGGAGAGCTTAGAGGTTTCTTGTTGGTTAGAGTAATTAATGGCCCTAGATGCAAATAGTCTCAAAAAAGCACTAGTTGTTGTTTTTTTATTTCAATAGGCTTTGTTTTTTAGAGCAGTTTTAGGTTTACAGAAAAATTACATAGAAAGTACAGACTTGCCATATACACCCCTTTCTCTCCTCCAGCACATATTTCCCCTACTGTTAACATTTTGCATTAGTGTGGTTCATTTGTTGGTGGTCTGATGAATCAATACTGTCACATTGCTAGTAACTCCACAGCTTACATCAAGGTTTACTCTTTTGTATATTTCTAGGGGTTTTGACAAATGGATAATGTCATGTATCCACCATTATAGTGTCATACAGAATGCTTTTTCCACCCTAAAGATATGTGTTCCACCTATTTCTCTCTCTCTCCATACCCCCTAGTGCCTGAAAACCACCAAACTTTTTACTGTCTCTATAGTTTTGTCTTTTCTAGAATGACACATGGTTGGGATTATATAGTATATAGCCTTTTTAGATTGGCTTCTTTCACTTAGCAACATGAATGAAAGATTTATCCATGTATGCTCATATCTTGATAGCTCATTGCTTTTTATCACTGAATAATATTTCATTATATATATATGTTATATATATATATATATATTTGTTTATCCATTCACCTATTGAAAGACATCCTGATTGCTTCCAATTTGAGGCAAGAATGAGTAAACCTGCTGTAAACATTTGCATGCAGGTTTTCGTATGGATATAAATTTTCAACTCCTTTGGGTAATTACATAGCAACCTGATGTCTGGATTATGGCAAACCTATGTTTGTGAGAAACTACCAAACTGTTTTCCAAAGTGGCTGTATATTTTACATTTCCACCAGTAGTGAATGAGAGTTCCTGTTGCTCTACATTCTCATCAGCATTTGATATCAGTGTTTTGGACTATTGCTATTTCAATAGGTGTCTATCGTAGTGGTATCTCGTTGTTTTAATTTGCAATTCCCTGATGACATATGGTGTTGAGCATCTTTCGTATGCTTATTTTCCACATTTAGATCTTTGCTGAGGTGCTTATTCAGATATTTTGTCTAGTTTTAAAAAACATGTTTATTTTCTTAATGCTGAGTTTTAAGGCTTCTATATATATATTGGATACAAGTCTTTTATGAGATATGTGTCTTGCAAATATCTTCTCCTACTCTGTGGCTTGGCTTTTTATTCTCTTAAAAATGCACTACCTTTTACAGAGAAATTTGCCTCAATAACTTTATCTGAAGTGCTCCTAATGTCCTAATGAGAGTCCGAGTATGCCTGACTCTGATTGCATCCAATGCCTGATTTCTGCCTCCCTCCCTGCAGTTTGCCTTATGGGAAGGTGGGTGGGAGAATAAAACATTAGGTATTGTGATGGCCAATTTTATGTGACAACTTGACTGGAACATGGGATGCCCAGATATCTGGTCATTTCTAGATGTGGGGGTATTTCCAGAAAAGTACCTGACTAGAACAGAAAGACAGAGAAAAGTTGAATTTGTTGTCTGCCTGACTGCTTGAGCTAGGAAGTCCATTTTCTTCTCCCCTCAGAGCTCCCAGTTCTTTCAGGTCTTTAGACTCAGGCTGGAATCTACATTATTGACTCTCTAGCCCAGGTCTTTGAACTAACCATGGCTGTCCCGGGTCTCCAGCTTGAAGACAGAAAATCATGGGACTTCTCAGCCTTCATAATCATGTGAGCCAATCTCTCATAATAAATCATATTTGTTTCCTATTGGTTCTGTTTCTCTGGAGAACCCTGATACAGGTATTATATCAGTTTCTGTGAATGCATCATATGAAATCCATCCATTTAAATTTTTTTTCTAGAGTAATGAATTTTATTTTTTAAAATTTTTATTTATTTCAGAATATTAGAGGGGTGCAAATGTTTAAGTTACATATATTGCATTTGCCCTGCCTGAATCAGAGCTACAAGTGTGCCCATCTCCCAGACAGTGGATACCACAAACACTAGGTGTGAATATACTCATCCCCTCCCCCACCACCTGCATGACACCTGATGAATGTTACCACCATATGTGCACATAAGTGTTGATCAGTTAGTACTAATTTGATGGTGAGTACATGTAGTGCTTGTTTTTCCATTCTTCTGATATTTCACTTAGTAGAATGGGCTACAGTTCCATCCAGGATAATACAAGAGGTACTAATCAATTGCCTAGCAGTTAACCAAAGGCTCAGTACATACATCTATTCCAGAAGACAGAACAGAGATATTTAACTATAAACAAGGTGCAACTTAATAATTTTTATACCTTTTTTCCCCATATTAAATCTTCTGATTCCATTGCTAAATGTTCTTTCCTTTGGTTTCTCTGCCACCCCTTCCCACTCTTTAAAAAGAAAAAGAAACTTGGGGTAACAATACAGTTATAGTGAATTTTTACTAGGAGAATATAAACTAAAGTTAGAACTAGTTCATATAGAAACTTATAACCACTGTTAAAGAAAACTCTCATTTCTATTGGAGATTATTGAAATACATGCATAATTTATTGGCATAAAGACCTATCATAATGAAACAACTTACATTATTTTAAAGTCTTGGAAATCAACCAACCTCTGGCTAAATCCTAAATAAAAAACCTTTCCACTGATTACTACCCTGCTTATAAATTTCAGCTCCCAAATGCTATGTTCTTGGACTTTGGTGTAGTATTTCTCCCAACAGACTCCTATATGTACAAAAATATTCATACAAGTTTAAGGGTTCCATTACAGATCCCAAAAGAGGGTCTCTTTCCCTTCTGTTCTATTTTTTCCTGGTTTTATGTATGGCAAGCTAAAGTTCACAAAGGAAATTCCATTCCTATGCTAAAATTTGAAATGATACCTTCTGTTTTAGATGGTCTTAGCATCAGTTATTTTCTAAGAAGAAAGAAACTATTATTACTTTTAAATGAAAAAAGTAAAAAAAAAAATGTATAAATATTATTTAGTTTCCAATTCCTGAGTAAGTGGTATCCAGAGAAAAACAAAGTACTTTATTTGTATGTCATTTGAATGTCCAAAGTTGATACCTTTAACAAATAGTGTAGACACCTCTGTGGCTTGCTTGGAAAGGTTTCAGAATAGCCTCCAAGCTAAAACCATTTTTGCCACCAACATGCTTTCATGCCTGAAATTCTGGCTAGTTATGTCCTTTTTCTGTGCCTCTGCATTCTTTTTAAGAATTCTACTACTCCCTGGTGCCCACAAAGCAGCAGGGAGTAGTCGATAACATAACAACATACTATTAACATAATTTTTGGTCAAATAATATAACAGACAATCAGTAGTTTGTTCTTTTTGTTGTTGAGTAGTATCCCAGTGTGTATGTTCCAAAATTCCTATATCCGTTCACCAACTAGTGGCTATCTGGGATTTTCTACTTTGGACTATTATGACTAAAGCTGCTATAAACATTCATATGCAAGTCTTTATATGGACACACACTTTCATTTCTCTTGGATAAATGTCTACGAGTGATATATCCAGGTCATATGGTAAGTATATGTTTGACTTTATAGGCAATGGTCAAACTGTTTTCAAAAGTGGTTTTACCATTGTGCATTCCCACCAGCAATGTATGAGGGTTTTAGTTGATTCACATCCTCAAGACTAGTAACTTTTAAAAAAAAGAGTAACAGAAAGAAACAGAGGGATTAGTATAATATAAAGCCCTTTATAGGGTCTTCCTATATTGAAAATGCCTCCTAACAACTTCCCTTCTTTAATCTTCCTCACTCACCTTTACCTACAGAGTAGGTAGGTTTCAGAGATGAGTCCTACCCTAAAAAGAATTGTATCTATCTCCCTGGTTGCGGCAAAGTTCTGCCTTAGATTATCAAAAGTTTTTGGAAACCATTTACCTGTTTGCTTTTTCCTGACTTTTCGGATATATCAGCTCTCCTAGCTCTTGTTTCCCCTCATGTGAGGCCTTTCACCTCCTTTAATTTCCATCAGTTGTGCCCTCCTTGCTTGTCATCTGCTCAGTGAACCTGTTTTTACCTTTCTTTTCCATTAGTGCATGAACAAACTCTGGCTTACCTACTCTGTTCAGAATGAAGATTTTACTTTGATTCTTGTTGCAAAATAGCCTAATAAAGTTTGGTCACATATATTATATCCGTTTTACTTTTTGGTAGATTATTATAGCCACTATATATAATTATAACTATATCCTCCCCAATAAGAGCAAATTTCTAACCAAACTCTCCCAAATATGCTAACATCAAACAAATTTTTACTAGCAAGCAGGTACAGAAAAGTTTGTACAACCTGTTTTTTAAGTTCAATGAAATCCTAATGCTCTATCCTTTAAAGCAGGGGTCCTCAAACTACGGCCCATGGGCCATATGAGGCCCACCGAGGACATTTATCCAGCACGCCAGGTGTTTTTGCTACTGCTGCCAGTCTGGCATAGCAGCCGACTGGTCCTGGGCCCACAGTGCGCATGTGTGGAATGTGCGGCGCACTCTTCAATGGCCCTCCAATGGTCTGAGGGAGAGTGAACTGGCCCCCTGTTTAAAAAGTTTGAGGACTCCTGCTTTAAAGTATGCCTACCATATCTTGCACAGGAGACCCACCAGAAGCAGATGGATCAATATTCTAGAAGCACAATTTCTTGGCCCTAATAACCTACCTTGGTACCAATGGTTAGATATAGGCTAGATCTACAGGTGCCATCCTTAAAGATACAGGCTACAAAAGTCCTGCTAGATTCTTTGTTCTTATTTATGATAAGGGGAAGTGTTCCTAAAATATTCTTTCCATTCCAAATAACAAGAATAATACTCATTTTGCCGATGAAAGTCTATTTCTAAAGTTCTTTATGCCAACTAACGAATCACAGTTTCACCAATGAAAACTCATTTTTAGCTTTCACTCTAACATCTAGTGCTAATCAAAGATAATATAACCAAAACGCTTATAGTAGGCACATTTACAGTGTTGACCTAAACGATCATTTAGAGTGTTGATCTTTTCTGAAAAGATCTCATCTGACCACCTCTAAAACCTGAATTTCTGATTAAAACATTACATAGTATATTACTCAAACTAAGGAGTGCCTACATATATCACACATATTGCCTTTTTTTTTTTTTGCAAAAGTATTTTAAAGTAAATTGTAGACATTATAACAACCCTGGAATTCTGCCTTGGTAATAATTATTTTGAATATCCACTATATACCAGGCAGTCTGCTAGGCATTTTATAATTACACTTAAATTCATCACCTAGAAAATTATAATAACGCAAAAGAAGTAGATATCATTATGTGCCCCTGTTTCGCAAAGAAGAATTCTAATTTTCCCAAAGTCATTTGAAGCAGTAGAGCTGAAGTTAATATCTGTGTCTATCTACCTCCACAGCAATATTTTAGCTATCTTTCAGGTTAAATGATACAAACACATGTTTTTTTAGTATCTACTCAAAGATATAACTAAGTCTCTGCTTTTAAATCTTCTCTATACCTTTTTGGTTAATAGGTAACTTGAAGAATCTGATGAAAGCACTTACCCTCTCTCCCCATTAAAATGGACATACATGCCCAATTTTGCCTATAACTTCAAGAGGTTTGTGAAAATTCCCCCTTTCCTCCCAATGACCAACATGAATCTTAGGTTAAGAATCTCTACAACAAGGAATGTTGAATATTTCTCTTTTTTAGGATTGTAATGTACACTATTTACACTACCAAATATGGTACTTTTTTTCTAAGGTAGAGCAGCTATTTACCTTCTCCCTGATAGTACTTTTTATTTCTACATTTTGAAATATCCCTGTACATAGGCAGTTGATTTGCAAAGGCCAACAGTAAAAATCCCTTTTTGGTGACCACACTTGGTGACTATACTTGCAAGGTGTGAGTTATGCCATTTTCCCTGTACTCATGCCTCAGAAATTGTACTTATTGGCTCTGTCTAAGGCCACTGTGAATATAGGTTCTTCAATCTGAAGGCTATATCCTTTCTCATCCAAAAGTCAACTGTCTGCTGTCCAACAGGTCATATTAGAGAACTGATCATGAAGTAGCCTCACTTTGATCACCTGGACACAACAGCACACCTGTATTTTTCTGTCTCCCTTCAGCTTCTTTAATGCAGTTGACATTATATGAACTTTCCTAGGCTTGGCATGCTGCCAGGGCTCTGTGTCATGTGATCAAAGTCCTTTTCTAAAGAGAGCATGTGAGCCACCCATTAGCATAATTTAAACATTAATTATAAAAACAATCCCCCAAATGCCATGAAAACAAATAAACCACTGAGCTACTACTGAGCAAACTACCTTACTGCTGAGGCTTAGACAAACAATAGAATGATTAGCAAAACTGCATTACTAGGCTCAGTTATATTTCACATGATATTTGACAATCCATAGGGCCCACTTCTGTTTCCCCATAAATAAGATACACAATTTAATGGTTCTCTTTTATCTTACACATCATAGTGAATCTGTGAGAACATCACTTAACCACTTCAATCTATCTTTCAACTGCTGTGTACTTACAGATATGAAGGAACAGAAATGGTAACAGTTTTTATTTTTTTCTATGAATATGTAGTTTTCTATTGCCTTTGATAAAGTGAAAAATATAGATTCAAATATAGAAAAATTGCCAATGCCATACATTAAGAATGATTCTGGAGCTTACTAAAATGAAACCAACTATGAAATTTGGCATTTTTGGTCCATGTTGAATCCATTCCAAGCCATTTCATTATGTGAAATTACTAGAAATACTTAATTGCAACTAAATTTTTCTAATAATTCAATCTTTAAGTATTTGTAGGAACAATAACATGAAAATGAAGTTGTAATGCAAAGTTGCCAGACACAGGCAACAATTTGACAGGGTACATTTTCCTAAGAAACTATCTTTGTCTTCCCTGTAACATTTCAAAGTATTTTAACCTTAGTTTTTATTTAATTTTCTAAATTTAAGCTTCAATGGGTCAATTAATTTTTCTCATGGATAAAATGGGGGCAATAATAATAACTACTTAATTGGCTTATTATGGAAATTAAGTCAAATAAACAGTCTGATGTAGAAGATTTCTGATTTCAGCTCCAACATGGAAAAACCCTATAAATTGTCACTTCTGCCCTTACAAAAAAAAAAAAAAAAAGCTGGACAAACTGAACTTTTTTGGACCCATTAGAGAACAAGGCAAATGAGCACCCCACAATCTAGAGAGAGAGGCACATCTAGAGAGACACAGCCCAAATCTGCTTACCTGGAACAGACACAACTAGAGCCATAAACTGATAGGGACCCTTAACTGGTAATTTTGATGAATCATTAAAGGCTGAGTGCGGACTAGCGTGAGAATGAGAAAAATTCTGGGGGTGGTAGTCTTAGGAGGGCTCCACATTTTCATGGGTTTTAAACAAGGTTCTCCTGGTGAAGATCAGAGAAAGATCCTTCAGTTTATGGCTCTGGCTTTGATAGAGGACGGTGAATTGTGATCATTGTGAAATAAGTCCAGAGTTTACTTCTCCATAACAAAGTCCTGGCCTTCAGGACAGAAGACTTTGCCAGAAAAGACTCTATTTACCTCAGTTCCTATCACGCAACACAACGTGTCTGACTTCCAACAAAAAGTATAAGGCTGGTAGGAACACAAAAGCTACAATGACTTTGCAAGACAGCTTGGCAAAGTCATACCTAAGCTGCATCTTCCCACACCGCATTCCTCCAACATTATCTTCTAATGGCCTTCCAGTTTCATCTAAGGTTAAAAAAAAGTCCAAAGGATGAAGGATTCAAGAAAACAGTTTGAAAATGCTGCATCCAGGAAAGGGAACAGGGAGTGGGTATGGGGGTGAGAAAGTTATGCCACTGAGACATAAATACTTGTGAAGGTCACAGTCCAGAGACACAGGCCCACTGGAAGACTGAGATTTAATCATAAGATTATAAAACGCCTCCCCTGTGCCCCATACCTGACCATCACACCAGCAGAGTTCCTGTTGGTATGTGATGATAGTAGATTGCAGTGAAAGAGCTGAAAGATTCAGACTTTCTCTGACATGTATTTAGGGAAGCCCAAAATGAAGAAGTAAGGCAAAACTAGATGCTGAGAAATTCGAAGTCTCTGGCATCTACAGCTACAACAGACACTAAATATAGTCCAACTACTAGGCGGATTAACACAAATCCTCACACTAAAGTCTTATTTACCTCACTTCCTACCACCCAATACAACATATCTGGCTTTCAACAAAAATTACAAGGCTGGTAAGAACACAAAAGCTACAGTGACTTTGGAAGACAACTTGGCAGGTTCTTACAAAGCTAAACATAGGCTTACCATATAATCCAGCAGCCATTCTCACATATACTTACCTGACTGATTTAAAAACTACATCCACACATAAGCTTATACATAAACATTTTAGAAACTTTATTTATAATCACTCAAAACTAGAAGCAACCAAGATGCCCTTCAGCAATATGTGTATAAACAAACTGTGGCATAACCATACAATGGAATACTAGTCCAAGGAAAAAAGGAATGAGTCATTAAGCCACAAAAAGACATGGATTACTTAAATGCATATTGCTAACTGAAAAAGTCAGTCTGAAAAGTCCAAAGACTTTATGATCCCAATTACATGATATTCTGTAAAATGCAACACTATAGAGATAGTAAACAGATTAATTCATTCACTAGAAAGTCAGGACAGGCATGTTAAGTAGGTGAAGCACAGGGTATTTTCCTTTTGGATAATTAAACAATTCTGCATGATACTGTAATGGTGCATACATAACATGATGCATTTGCCAAAACCCACAGAATTTTATAGCACAAAACTTAACATTATTTAATACATAAAATTTAAAAAAATCATTTAGGAGATTTAAGTTCCCCAGGATGGAATGTAGAATGTGACAGATTAACTTAACTGTTTTACAAATATATGAAATAACCTCACTGGAGGAGGTAGGGGAAGAAAGAGCCTACCTATGCAACTTTGGAAAGGAGTAGAGTTTTTAAGACTAAAGACAGCAGAAACTGCATTTAACATTGTACTGTAGTTGATTAAGTTGTTTCCCATGGGGGTTATGAATTAACAATTCTGCTACCATTATATGTGCATACTGGAATTCAGAAATTGAATAAATAAGTGGCGGATGTTTGGAGCCAGGTTTCTTACTGTAGGAATGGAAGTTACAAATAAGTAAGAAGTTGAGGCTAGAATGAGCCATGATGTAATGGATTAAAATAGGAGACATCAGTATTAATTCATGTTTAGCTTAATATAAAGACTGAGGGTTATATACAGAAATATTTATAAATATATATCTACATTCAGGTTAGTATATACATATGTTTTATTTCATTTTTCAACTGAAAGGGCTAAAAACAGTAACACACCTAGTTACAATCAGCTCATCTAGCATCTGGATCTTGGTTTTTAATTCTCTAATAAAAGGGATCAGGGACACTAGTGAAGTGGTTGACTCTAGGATTATAGGAGGAGATACATAGGATGAATGTGAGGCATCTTATTGTGTCAAAAAGTATGGAAATATTCACACACACATGCACACATACACACACATCCTATAATAAGAAAAGTAAAAGGGATGGACACAGGAGCTTATTGAAAAGGCTCCCAATGATCAAAGCTGGAATAATTTGAGCAAGAAAACAAAGTAGTGTTAGATTATAAAGTATAAAAAAATACCTATGATTCCATATTAATATAAATAAATGGTAAATTAAAAAAATCAATTGGAGATAATAGACAAATCCTCCATGTAGAAGAATTCTAAATAATTTATGTAGATAGTCCACTCTCAAAGAGGTATAAAACTTCTTAGAATGGGCTGTACATAGTGACCACCTTCCAAAGCTTATAGTATAGAAAGGAGTGGGGGAATCATAACTTTCATACCTGAGAGAAC